>NC_062220.1:102711642-103314558 GCF_902686445.1 Sciurus carolinensis
TGGAATATTTGGGATATGTATCATTCTCCAATTAAAAAGTAAAATAGTAAGCAGGGCTGGGTGGTGCACACCCAGCGGCTCAGGCTGAGGCAAGAGAATTGTGAGTCCAAAGAAAGCCTCAGCAACTTGGTGAGGCGCTAAGTAACTCAGTGAGAACTGTATCTAACTAAAATATAAAGGGCTGGGGATGTGGCTCAGTGGTTAAGCACCCCTGAGTTCAATCCCTGATACAAAAAAAAAAAAGTATATTACAAGGAACCTGGGAGACTCATTTAGAATAGTGACAGTTTGATCTGAGAAAGGCTCATGACTTGATCCTAAATGCAAACAGGAGTACAGGGGTCAGAGGTAGGATGGAAGAGGATCCAGGCTGCAGCTCTCACAGCCAGGGTTCAGCACTGAGCTTAGTCCTGCCTGAAAAGTCACAGGACCAAGGGGCAGGTGGCTCCTCCAAGGGACAGAGAAAGGTTGAGGCTCAGGCCCTGTGTGGGTATCTTAGCCTGAGGTGATTGTCATTGTTGTCTGTGAGCTGCTCCTGATCTCTCATTACATCTGGCCAGTGCTCTGGTGGGTGGTCCTGGGCCTGTGGGCAGAAGGGTAGGAGGATTGGCAGAGACTGCTCCCTTGTGGGGCCTTGCTAGGAAGAGGCTCTGCCTGCCACAGAAACCAGGCCTTCCATTCTGTGATTCATGATCCAGTTCCGTGGTCTTCACGTGAATCCTAGAAATACCCAATTCTTGGAACTTCTTCCTATGACTTTGCTAGTCTCAGAGATGTGTCAACTCAACTATTTGGAACTTCAGAAAATACTGATGTCCAGAGAGACTTGTTCTCAGTCCCAAAAGCCCTTGTTTCTATCCTCCATATTAATGCATGCCCTCAAACTTGCATGTCCAGGGAACACAGTGTCAAATCTGCAGGGGACCCAGGAGGTCAGGATGTCTGCAGGATGTCAGCATCTCTCCAAGTGTGTTGTATAGCAGAACCACACTGGGAAAAAAAAGAATTTTTTTTTGTACCAGTATTGAACCCACCTTTATATATTTTATTTCGAGACGGTCTTGCTAAGTTGCTTAGGGCCTTGCTATGTTGCTGAAGCTGACTTTGAACTTGCAATCACCCTACCTCAGCCTCCCAAGCTGCTTGGATTACTTTTTTTTTTTAATTTTAAACACCTAAAAAATACTTTAAAAATAGCTGGGCATTGTGGCAATTCTTTAAAAATAACCCGACATGGTGGCACATGCCTGTCATCTCAGTGACTTGGGAAGCTGAGGTAGGAGGATCATAAGTTCAACACCAACCTCAACAATTTAGCAAGATCCTTCCTCAAAATAAAAATAAAAAGAGCTGGAAATGTAGCTCAGAGGTAAAGTGCTCCTGAGTTTATTTCTAGTACCACAAACAAAACAAAACAAACGACAAACCTTTAAAAATAAAATCTCAATTATAAAATAAAATTTAGAGAGTCAGGTGCTTGCCTTGTTCCTGATGCTGATGGGGTGCAGTTGTAGGAAGCAGGGCTCCACACTTAACGGCACTGGGACAGCCAAGGCCAGCCCCATTTCTAGTCTCTGCTTTCCACCAGCTATGTGACCTTCAACACAGGTTTGCCAGATTCAGCAAACAGAAGTATCACAAGTTCACATTAGTCAAGGCTCATCTGAAATTCAAATGAGTGAGTCGGCCTGCATTTACCTGGCATCTTACTTGGGCAGCTCATTCCTTGAAGCTGAGAGAGGGTATGGTGAAAAGTCTCTCTACTTCTGTCTGTCCTCCCTTCTATCAGATCTGGGTACCAGAAGACACATACCTGCTTTCAGGAAAAAAGGAGTAAATTGGAGGCCCCAAAATGGGAGCATTTCTGAGGGTAGAGGGACCCCAGAGTTCTGGATATGCTTTAGGCCTCTTCCCCTCCAGCCCCAGCCCCATCTTCAGGTCAACTGTCCACACAAAGTCCCTTTCCTCTTGAAGGATCATTGACTTCCAGCTCCCACCTGGTCTCACTGTAGGGCTCTCCTATGCAGCATGGCTTTGATACATGGACTATTAGAGAGCCTTGCTTATTGTACACTTTGGGACACGGACACCAGCTGTTGCCTATCAGTGTGGGAGCACTCAGATGTAGAACCACTCAGAAATCACCCGCAGTCATAGAGCACCTACTGTCTTCTGGGTTCTGGGTTAGTAAAACCCGAAGTTGATCAAGATAGCTAGGCATCAGAGTAGAACCAACTGGTGGAATCCTGTGGTTACTGTGTCTAGTCGTCTTAGCAGGTTGTGGCCAGCATGGTGACCCAGATTGTATTCATTATGTTGTCCTCTGACTAAGTACACTCAAACAGCAACATTACAAATGAGCTTTTCAACTCCACCAGGCACTCAAGTCCTCAAGTCCTGATGGTCCCTGCTTGTGCCCCTGTCCCAGACCTTGCACCTGCTATGATATCCTCAAACACTGCTTTCCTTCTTCCTCTGGTGTCTTCAAGGCCTACCCTTTGACCTCACTGACTCCAGGGCCCCAGGGCCTCCCAAATCTTAGCAACTAAAAGCAACACCGCATTGATTTTGCTTACAAATCTGCAGTTTGTCAGGGTTCAGATGAGATAGCTCATTGGTTCCACTCAGCATCAGCCAGGACAGCTAATGCTGTGGCTGGAGCCATTTCATATGTCTCTTACATGCCAGCTACAGTGAGGTCCCCAGTTGGGATTACTGGCCAAATACATCTGTGGCCTCTCCAGGGGGGCTGGGCTTCTTTCTACCACGATGGCAGCCTCCAAGGGTGAGCATGGCAGGAGGAGAGCCAGGCAGAGCCATCTGGCCTTCGATAACCTACGTCATTGGTTAGTCATTTCCACTTCAACACAATCATTAGTGAGTGTCTTGAGCTGGTCCTGAGTCAAGTCCCTTTTATGAGCACACATGACTTCTATGCTTTAAAAAAAAAAAAAAAAGGAAAATAAAACAATTATAATTTCCTTTTACTCTAATTTCAGTTTAGATCTCTAGCTTCAACATATTCAAATCCAATCATCTGAACATCCCATATTTTGACTCTTCTGGTAAATGAATGTTTCAAAGACTTATATGTGGCTGAGTGAAAACAGGCCTTCATCAGACATGCTGCAGCTGTCTCTGTGCTGTGGATGTGGTTTCTCCTTGGCCCACATTTCAGTCCTGACATGCACACGAGCACCCATCTGAGGCCCTTCCAGGAAGTGTTCTCCTCCGTATATGTACCCAGCCTATGTTGCTGTGTGACTTTGTTTGGGAGAAGTAACCTGTAATACAGACATTTGTGTCTGGTTATGCAGTATAAAAAAGTCTTCTTTTTGTTTGAATCACAGAAACACGATTTATGTGATTGATGGTGAAGGCTGACCTCCAATCTATCTGTCTTTCTTCCTTCTTTCCCTAGAATTCAACCTAGGGTCTTTCATATGCTAGGCAAGCACTCTACCACCGAACTACATTGTCAGCCATTTTAAACTTTAATTTTTTTAAGGGCCTAGGGATTGAACCCAGGAGCACTTTACCACTGAGCTACATCCCCAGCCCTTTTTCTTTTTCATTTTGAGACAGGTCCTGCTAAGTTGCCCAGACTGGCCTCAAACTTGTGATCCTCCTGCTTTAGCCTCCCAAGTCACTAGGATTACTGGTGTACACCACCACAGCTGTTCTAAAATTTTAAAATTTTGAGACAGAGTTTTGCTAAATTGCCCAGGCTGGCTTTGAACTTTCCATTCTTCTGCCTTAGCCTCCTGAGAAACTGGGACTGTAGTTTGCACCAATGTGCTGGCCCGCTCTAATCTCTTTTCTGCCCGCCAGGCACAGTGCTTTCACAGCCACATACTGTGCCAAACAGAAATCTAATGGAGGGATTTGGGTAAATCTAATAGGGTAGGTTTGGGTAAATCTAATAGGGTAGTTTGATTTTCTTTTTTGGTGGGGCAGGTACTGGGGATTGAACCCAGAGTCACTTTACTACTGAGCTACATCCCCAGCACTTTTTTTCAGACAGAACCTCACTAAGTCACTGAGGCTGGCCTCGAACTTGTGATCCTCCTGTCTCAGACTCCCAAATCATTGGGATTACAAGCATGTGCCACTGCACCTGGCAGGGTAGTTTGATTTTTTAAAATCAGTAATATAGCAACCACACAGGGATGCATGCCTGTAATCCCAGTGACTCTGGAGACTGAAGCAGGAAAATCACAAATTTGAGGCCAGCCTGGGCAACTTAGCAAGACCCTATCTCAAAATAAAAAATAAAAGGGCTAAGGATATAACTCAGTGGTACAACATTTGCGTAGCATGTTCAAGGACCCAAGTTCAATCTCTAGTATCCCCCCCATCAGATAATATAAACTCTTCTATGACCAATGTAATAGATCTTTTGAAAAATTATAAAAACTCTATGTTATTCTCCTGTTTGGGCAGTAGTTTATACACAAATGCAATGTTAAAGACTTAACTGGAAAAAAAAAAAAAGATTCACCCATTTAGGGTCTAAACTATATCTAAGTAAGAACATACCCTTCTTGTGAGGGATCTCAGGTATCCTCCGGGTCTCAGACCTGGGGATACTGGGTTGGGTGTGAAGAACTGGATCCCTGTTATGGTTTGGATATATGGTGTCCCCCAAAAGCTCCTGTTAATGCAGGAATATTGAGAGGTGAAATGATTAGATTAAGAGAACTGTAACCTAATGTGTTCATCCTAGTTTGAATGGACTGACTGGGTGGTAACTGTAAGTAGGTACAGCAAGGCTGAAGGAGGTGAGTCAAAGGGGGCATACCCTGGAAGGATTAAACTTCCCCATGGCCCCTTCCCCCTTCCTCTCTCTGCTTCCTGACCCCACCATGAGCTGAGCAGTTTTCTTCTGATGGACCCTTCCCCCATGATGATCTTAGGCCCAGAGCAATGGAATCTGTAATCTATGGACTAAGACCTCTGAAACCAGGAGCCACCCCCAAAACTTTTCCTCTTCTAAGTTGTTCTTGTTGGGTATTTTGGTCACTGTGATGCAAAAACTGACAAAAACAAGCCCCCTCCCTTAGCATCTCAGGCCTAGACTCCCTCCATTGAGAAATGAGACTTTACCACCTATCTTGAAGGCTAGTTGTGAAGATGAACTGAACTGTGTGCAATTATGCTTGGAAAATGTCTGGAATCATCCTTAAATTTAGTGTTGGGCAAACTCTACACTTGAGTTCAGATACTAAGGTGTGGAAGAAATCATCCATCCCACGAATGTGTCTGTCTCCCACTATGTGTGGCATTCTGTTTGGTCATGAATATTTATTGGCCACCTGCTAAGTGTGGTCTTTTGGAAAGGTGAACTGATCTTTAGTGAGGAAGACAGACAAGTTCACATGCATACCGGAGTTCAGAAGGCAGGCCACTTCTAGATATCTGGACTTCGTGTGGATAGAGATGGTCCTTAAAGAATTTTAGGTATTGGTGTGGGAGCTCCCCACCTCCCCCGACCATCCCTGCCACCAGCTCCCCTTCAGAGTTTCAGTTTAGAAAGAAGAATCTACAATAACATGCAAAGTTGAATAAAAAAAAGAGAAATCGAATTGGGGGTGTAGTTCAGAGGTAGAGCATTTGCCTAATGTGCACAAAGCCCTAGGTTCCATCTCTAGCACTACAAAACAAAAACTCAAAGCAAAACAAATCAGATATAAAAGCAGAAAACCAGAAGCAGTTAGGAAAGTGTCCCAAGAGTAAAGACTACCCAGATGCCTTTTATGGGAGGAGCACCTGAGGTGAGCACTCCAGGGGTGGGGAGCACTCAGGAAAAGCAGAAGACATCATGTGGGGCAGGGTTGGGTAGGGCATTCTCACCAATTGAGTGAGGGTTCTGGAGGATTGAGGGTGGAAGAGAAATGAGGCTAGCAGGCTAGCTGAGAGCCTGGTTGTGCAGCGGGTAGCAGTGGCGGACACCCAGGTCTGCTTTAGGAGATCTGCCCTGGGAAGAGAGATGGTCTCTCTCCCATTGTCTGAGCCAGAATCATGAGGAAGGGGGACTTCTCTAGTGTTTCCTTTGGTTCCTTTGATCCCAGCTGTTCTGTCTGGCTCAGTGGGAACCAGCCCTCAGGTTTGTTGAGTTAAGGGGGTTTGTGTCAGAGCGGCTCTTTTCAGAGACCCTCAGTCCTTCTCCTTCGTGGCCAGGACTGAGCCTCCTTCTGCTCCTTCCCAGAAAATGGCTGAAGCAGGGAAAAGGAAAAATACTCGCAGCAGATGGAGGCTCTGGGGACCCAATCCCAGGGTCCTAGATGGCTGGATCCTGTGAGTCCTGCTGCTGAGGGGCTCCACACAACAGCCCACCCTAGCCCAGGGCTCCAGGTGAGGATACCACAAGGGGCCTGTCCACCGGCACTCTTGCGCCCCCTGGTGGTCTTCGCTGATGAGGCTGGCATTAGGAAACATCTTCCTGGTTAGAATGTGTCAATGCAATCTTCATGGGTTCATTCATTCATTTCTGTAATACATGCTGAGAACCAGCGGACCTCCAGAGTTCTAGAGCTGTACTTACTGTCTGCTACCACAGCCATATGGTTTCTTTTTTTTTTTTTTTTTTTGCGGTGCTGGGGATTGAACCCAGGGCCTTGTAAGGCAAGCACTCTACCGACTGAGCTATCTCTCCAGCCCCGCCATATGGTTTCTGAGCACTTGAAGTGTAGTAGTGCAGATTGAGATGTGCAGTAAATGCAACACATATTGGGTGTCAAATACTTGGTATAAAAATCTAAAATAAAGTATTAATCATTCTAAATTTTAATTAGACATTGAAATAATATTTTGGATAATTCTTGCCAAGTAAAATATGATTCAAACCTATTTCCCTTGCTTTGTCTTTATTTTCTAATGTGGCTCCTAGAAATTCCATATGTGGGTGGATTTCTATTTCTATTAGGTAGTACTATTCTTTTTTTGGAGGGGTACCAGGGTTTGAACTCAGGGACACTTGACCACTGAACCACATCCCCATCCCTATTTTGTATTTTATTTAGAGACAGGGTCTCACTGAATTGCTTAGCACCTCACTTTTGCTGAGGCTGGCTTTGAACTCCCAATCCTCCTGCCTCAGCCTTCCAAGCTACTGGGATTACAGGCGCACGTCACCACGCCTGGTGGAAATACTAGTCTTGACCCATCGGTTTCCATACATTTGGATTTTAAGGGCAAGCAGAAGTCCCCCAAGTTTCAACTACCGACTTTCTACTTGGTTAAGTAATGATGTTTTTTAGAGTATTGCTCTCATCTTATGGGAAAGAGATTATCATCTTAATACCAGAAATGGAGGAAGCCATGGTCCAAACACAGAACTTAATGAAAAACTCACCTATTTTCATTTGACTTATTTTTTGACAGGTCATTGAGCTCTTCCTAACATTTCTGAGTGCAGGGCGAATTCTCTTTAAGCAGCCTTTCATGACCTTCTGGACCTGTGATCACCCCTGGATGCATTTTTAGCCCTGTCTTCAAGGGACCTGTAATGATTGTGGTTTTATAGAGAGGGAATGAGGACAAGGGTCGAGGAGTTTGCATAGCCCAAGGCTTTGCCTACCTGCCAAAGCAGATGATCTTGGTCAGGCATGGTCTGGTCCATCATTATCTCAAGATTGGTCAAGTAGGACTTGTCATGATAAGAAAGTTGCTGTTGCCTTAGCATAGTTTTGACTCTTTTTTTTTTTTTTTTTTTTTTTTTTGTGGTGCCGGGGATCAAGCCCAGGGCCTTGTGCTTGCAAGGCAAGCACTCTACCAACTGAGCTATCTCCCCAGCCCCTAGTTTTGACTCTTGTCACAGATGTTTATCCATCAGACCTGCTGTTTCTGGAATCCAAGGAGACTGAAAAAGAGAATAGCTATTGTGAATTGAGTTGCTATAAACATTGATGTGGATAAAGAAAATGTGATACACACACGCACACACACACAACACAATGGAATATTACTCAGCTTTAAAGAAGAATGAAATTCTGGCATTTGCTCGTAAATGGATAGAATTAGAAAATATCATGCTTAGTGAAATAAGCCAAACCCAAAAAACCAAAGTTCAAATGTTTTCTCTGATATGCAGAAGCTAATTCACAATAAGGGGAGTGGATAGGGAAGAATAGAGTTACTTTATATTAGGTAGAGGAGAGTGAAGGGAGGGGAAGGAGTATTAGGGAAGGAATGATAGTAGAATGAAACAGATATTACTACCTCAGGTACATGTATGACTGTGTGACTGATGTGATCTTGCAATATGTATAATCAGAAAAATGAGAGCTTATCTCTATTTATGTATGATCTATCAAATATATAAATGTATTCTACTGTTATGTACAACTAATTAGAACAAATAAAATTTTTAAAAATGTTTTTGGCAGTACATTGAGCTCCATAGAGACAGCACCAGGGCAAGTGAGAGCCGGATGGGCACTGGGCGATTCTGTTCCTCGCTGAGGAGAAACAACTAAACATGGGCAAAGGAGATGCTAAGAAACCGAGAGGCAAAATGTCATCATATGTATTCTTTGTGCAAACTTGCCGGGAGGAGCACAAGAAGAAGCAGCAGATGCTTCAGTCAACTTTTCAGAGTTTTCTAAGAAGTGTTCAGAGAAGTGGAAGACCATGTCTGCTAAAGAGAAAGGAAAATTTGAAGACATGGCAAAGGCAGCAAGGCCCGTTATGAAAGAGAAATGAAAACCTATATCTCTCCTAAACGGGAAACAAAAAAGAAGTTCAAGGATCCCCATGTACCCAAGAGGCTTCCATCGGCCTTCTTCTTGTTCTGTTCTGAGTATCGCTCCAAAATCGAAGGAGAACATCCTGGCCTATCCATTGGTGATATTGCAAAGAAACTGGGAGAGATGTGGAATCACACTGCTGCAGATGACCAGCAGTCTTCCTAAGTTGAAGGAAAAATACAAAAAGGATATTGCTGCCTACTGAGCTAAAGGAAAACATGAAGCAGAAAAAACAGGAGTTGTCAAGGCTGAAAAAAGCAAGAAAAAGAAGGAAGAGGAGGAAGATGAGGAAGATGAGGAAGATGGACAGGATGAGGAGGAAAAGGAGGGTGAAGAAGATGAAGATGAAGAAGAAGATGATGATGAATAAGTTGGTTCTAGCGGTTTTTTTTTTTTCTTGTCTATAAAGCATTTAACCCCACTATACACAACTCACTCCTTTTAAAGAAAAAGAAAATTGAAATGGAAGGCTGTGTAAATTTGTTTTTAAACTGTACGGTGTTTTTTTTTTGTTTTTTTTTGGTTTTTTTTTGTATAGTTAACACACTACTGAATGTGTCTTTAGATAACCCTGTCCTGGTAGTATTTTCAATAGCCACTAACCTTGCCTGGTACAGTATGGGGGTTGTAAGTTGGCATGGAAATTTAAATCAGGTTCTTATTGGTGTACAGCACAAATTAGTTATATATGGGGATGGTAGTTTTTCATCTTCGGTTGTCTCTGATGCAGCTTATATGAAATAATTGTTCTGTTAACTGAATACCACTTTGTAATTGCAAAAAAAAAAGTTGCAACTGTTTTGTTGACATTCTGAATGCTTCTAAATAAATACAATTTTTTATTAGTATAGTTGTCCTTTTCATAAGTATGAAATTTTTCTTCTTGAGGGGAAGCTAGTCTTGCTTTTGCCCATTTTAGATCACATGAATTATAACTGTTTATCTTTTCATATAGTTAGATGATAAAAAAAACCTTTTAACAACATTACCCTATGTAAATTTATGATTACACAAATGGTATGCCTTTATGCCATGTACAAACAGAGAAACAACATGTATCCCATTTGTTTACAATAAAAAAAAAGAAAAAAAAACAAAAACCTTTTGTCTACACACCCTGCATATCATGATGGGGGTAATAAAAGTTAATTGAGGACATTTTCATCCATAACTGAAACTCCAAAACCTTGATCACAAATTTGATCAGCAACCTTGATCAGCAAATTTCACATAGCCCACTTACATTTACCAAGTGAAGAGTAGTCAATTCTGTTCACATCATGGGATTATTAGAATCAAACAATCTGAAAGTCTGTCCTTGAAGGACTAATAGAGAAGTATGTTCTGATCTTTACACGAGGACTCTATATTCTTAATTCCCATTACCATGTAATGGTAGTTATATTTTGCAGTTACCACATTAAAGAAGACCTGAGAATGTATCCCCAAAAGCGTGAGCTTAAAATACAAGACTGCCATATTAAATTTTTTGTTGAAGTTAGTCCCAGTGAAGGTTCTGAAAGTGCTAGCTGTAGATGTCTTTTCCCATTTATCTAAATATGGACTGCTCAGGAAACTTGAGACTCCATTGAAAGTATTTTTACTTAATTGGGCCAGCTTTTAAAATTATGATGCCAAATTCAAAGTGGGGTATGTTTTCCTATATTGTGGTTTGCCCCTTTATAAATCAAAATAGACAGGAGGAAAAAACTTTGCATCTCTACCAATTATCTAATTTATTTTATTTTATTTTTTTTTAACTTTTTAACAAAATCCAAACTCATTCATTAGTCATGTTTATCTGCTTAGCAGTTTAGGGAACAACTTGGCAATTTTGTGGTTTTTGAGATTATCGTTCTCTTAAAGTGCCAGTGTTTTAAAATAGCCTTCTTGTAATTTACACGCTTTCTTGATGGTGTGCTGTTTTGTTATATAACTTTGACTTGGATTCTTCTCATTTGCATTTGTTTATGTAATTTCAGGAGAAATACTGAACATCTGAGTCCTGGATGATACTAATAAACTAATAATTGCAGAGGTTTTAAAAAAATGTTTTTAAAGAGAGAAAGGCTCAGGAGAACACAGAAGAAGAAGAAAATAAAAAATAAGTCAGAAAGGCAAGATGAGGTCAAAATGGAGTTAGGTCAGTGATTGGGCCCTCCTTCAACCATACACACTGTAAGCAGACAGCCAAGAAGCTTGCAAAAATGTGCTCATCTCCTTAGTAAGCAGGAAGAGGCAAATTAAAACCACAAAAACACACCACTATGGACCTACCAAATGAAAAAGTTCAGTATGGCTGAGGATGTACTCTGTGGTAGAGCACTTGCCTGGCATGTGCAAGGCCCCTGGGCTAATCCTCAACATGTTAAAAACAAAACAAAAAAACAGCCAGCTGCAGTGGTGCATACCTATAATTCCAGCAGCTTGGGAGGCTGGAGAATCATGAGTTCAAAGCCAGCCTTAGCAACTTAGTGAAGCCCTAAGCAACTCAGCGAGACCCTGTCTCAAAATAAAATCTAAAAAGATCTGGGCATGTGGCTCAGAGGTTAAGTGCTCCTGGGTTCAATTCCTGGTGCCAAAACCCAAAAACCAACCAAACAAACAAACATAAAAACCAACTGACACAGCTTGGTAGGATGTTTATAGATGTTTAGTGGATAAATATCCATACACCCTGGGACTTCACCATTCCACTCAGAAGAAACACACACAAGAACAGTAACATTTGCCAGAGCCCCAGGCTGGACACAGCTGAGTATCATCAACAGGAGAAAAATGAAATAAAATAATCATACAGTGGAATACTACACAGTTACAAAAACAGGCCAACTACTGCTAAACATCACAAATATGATAATTTTATCTAAATGATGGGTTTCATTATTAATATGATGATGAACACCTTTGCACATGTCTTTATTTTATTTTTTGGTACTAGAGATTAAAACCAGGTATCCTTTACCATTGAGCTATATCCCAAGTCCTTTTTATTTTTTTACTTTGAGACAGGGTCTTGCTAAATTACCAAGGCTGGATTCAAACTTATTCTCCTGGCTAAGCCAGGAGGGGTTACAGGCATGAGCCACTATGCCTGGTTATACAAGTCTTTATAAACTACTTGTAGAGTATGTCTACAAAATAAATTGACAAAGAGTAGCTGATGAATCAGGCTACAGAAATTCTTAATTTTTATGGATATTGTCAGTTACCTTTAGGCTAAAACAATTTGTACTCACACCAGCCATGCCTCGGAAAGCCTGCTTCTCCAAACCCTTGCCATCACAAAACATCTATTTGTTTATTTCAAACAGAAAGAAAACAAGCAGTATCCTTCCACAATTTTACCCAGAGACTATTTTACTCATGCTACCTGCAGTTTCATGCAGTGCATTAGTGAGGAAAATGCCACCTGTTGTGAGTAATTAATCTAAAAGAAATAATACTGCATCCGAAGAGGACTCTATTTTTGCTCGTGCAAATAAAAATTGAATCACTCAGTGTCTGTTTCCTGGTCTATATGAGAGTAAGGATACCAGGCCCCACCTCAGAGGGCTAGAATGGAAATCAAACAAGGTCACATATTTGAATGTCTGAGTAACAGAGTGAAGACCCACCCACTCCAGGCCTGCTCCTAGGGTGATAAGAAAAAGATTATTTTTCATGAGCAGATCTTTTTCACAGAACGAAGCAAGAAGTAGGGCTGGGGATGTAGCCCAGGGGTAGAGTGCTTACATAGCATGCAGGATGCTCTGGGCTTGCAATGAATAAAAGACTGGACTAAAACCTGCCACAATGGCCCATGCCTGTAATCCCAGCTCCTGGGGAGACTGAGACAGGATGATTGCAATTTCCATGCCAGTCTGGGCAACTTAGCAAGAACCTGTCTCAAAAAGATTTTTTTTTAAACAAAAAGCTAAGTTTATTTTAGTGGTAGAGCACTTGCTTAGATGTTCAAGGCCCTAGGTTTAATCCCTGGCACTACACACACACACACACACACACACACACACAAAACACAAAGCTTGGATTAGTGTTTGGACCATAGCCTCTCAGGAAGGCAGATTTTGGAAAAAAAAAAAAAAAAGTTTCTATCTGAGGCATCAAACTGAAATGGACCAATGAGGCCATATAGGGTCAAATATTCTTCCCTTCTCAAACTTGAACCTTCTACTATGACTTCAGACCTGCCCAGAGAGCAGATAAGGCATTGACATAGTGGGTGGTTATCTGAAGACACCATGAAGAAAAGACATTAAAAAACATTCCCAGTTCTTTTTATTTTTTACTTTGGATCAGCAAAGAAATACTCATTTCATGCACAATAATAAAAGACAGATGGTTGATCCTTGGTCTATGAATGTCACATCCTTCTTAGGGCTACCCCATGAAACAGGTGCTCTCCCTGTTGTACAGAGAAAACACAGGGCATTTCCAAACAGTTCTGGTGAAGGGTATGATACAGTTTCAAATTGTTCCTTCTCTTCTTCATTCCTATGATAAGTATCAAACTCAGGACCTCATGATTGCTAAGCATATGCCCTACCACTGAGCTACACCCCCATTCCCATTTCTCTCTTATTAGAACATAAATATTTTGCAACATAAAATATGTCACAGAGTAGAAACTTCGGAAGATGAAGAGCAAAAAAAAGGTAAAGAAACACAAAAGACAGCCACCAATGACAGCTAAAGCCTTTCTTGTCTTTTTCCCCTCTTATATACATATCTGTATATTTTTCAGAAATGTAAACTATTATTATTTTATAATCACTTGCTTCATTTTTTTGAGTGAATATATTTCCTTGTCACTAAATATTATGTTATCAGTT
Organism: Sciurus carolinensis; assembly: GCF_902686445.1. NCBI lineage: Eukaryota > Metazoa > Chordata > Mammalia > Rodentia > Sciuridae > Sciurus > Sciurus carolinensis. The sequence continues at coordinate 102,725,222 of NC_062220.1, forward strand.
GGTAGCATTATGTTCCTTTGTATGATCAGTCATGTTTATTGAACTAATTATTATTATTAATTTTAGTAATGGGGATTGAACTCAGGGGTGCTTTACCACTTAACTACTTCCCAAGAACCTGTTTATATATATATATATATATTTTGAGACAGGGTCTCACTAAGATGCTGAGGCTGGCCTCAAAATTACAATATCCCTGCCTCAGTCTTCCAAGTTGCTGGGATCATAGGTGAGCACACCTAGCTATTAAACTATATTTTAAACACTTTTAAATTTTCCAGAATTTTTTTTTTTTTTTTTTTTTTTTGGTGGTGGTGCTGGGGATTGAACTCAGAGCCCTGTGCATGCTAGGCAAGCACTCTACCAACTGAGCCATATACCCAGCCCTCCAGAATCTTATTTAAAAATAATCTTGTCCTGATGTCTTGGTCTTCTTGGGCTACTGTAATAAAATACTTTAAACCAGGTGGCTTATAAACAATAGAAATTTCTCTCTCACAGTTTCGGAGCATGGGAAGTTAAAGAATAAGGAACCTACAGATTCATGACCTCAAGGGACCCAGCAGTCCTGACAGGTGGCCCATTCCTGACTGGCCTGGTGTCCCCCAGGCAGCCTCATGGAACAGAGCATCACAATCACAGCACTGCCACAGCTTCACTGGGGCCTAGCAGGGATTCTAAGAATTGGGGAAAACCATGAAAAGATAGCATCTTTTTATTTCAAACTGGCAAATTGCCAGGAAAGGATGACTGTGGGTCTATAGCTCAGAGGTTGAGTTCTGAGATCCTGCATCCTCCATCAGAAGGTGGGCTCTCTGGGAACGTTAGATTTTATTGCATCTTATGTTTTATTACAGTTAAGTATCAATTTTACTGAAATCTGTTATAGTTAAGAAGTATCATGGAGCTGGCGATATAGCTCTGTGGTAGAGCGTCTGCCTGGCATGTGCAAGGTCCTTGATTCAATCTCTAGCACCGCCAAAAATAAAATAACTGTGTCATTCAAAAGGAATTTCCTCCTCATCTGCTGTAAATGTTGAAATTCCGATGGCATGTCATGGATTTTGGAGGGAGGGACTGGTCCCCATTCCAGGAAGACCCCTTCTCTGAGACTTTGGCTTCATTCCCAAATCTGGTCTCATCCTTGTCTTTCCAGGATCATCAGAGCTGGCCAATCTTTTGGGGACTGACTCATTCGAACCAAATCTAACAGGCAAAGGTATAATCCAAATCACTCATTTATTAATTTACTAGGTGACCTTTTGTGGTCAGAATAGTCTTGCTTGCCTGCCATTCATGAAACCCATCCTGTCATAAGATGGTTGATCCTTGTGACCATGGCCTCCCTTCCAATACTTATACTCAGGTCGACCCCTGTGCTTAGGAAAGCCCCCTCCAGCAGGCACAAAAACAATGAGAGACTGACTATACAAACACATTCAGACCATTTAGACAGCTAGAATGCTAACCCCCACCAGCCACTACTTCCTAGGGCACCAAACCCTTATCTATAGATCTGGAAAGCCAGCATGCTGTCATTACTTGCAGAAAGCCAGGTGTTAACTCAAGTAACAATCGAGGAAGCTGAACAATAGCTTCTGTAATTGCCCCCAAATGGCCAGGATTTGATTATTAACTGGCAGTTTCCTTAATTTTCTTTTTTTTTTCTTTTTTTTTTTTTTTGATACTGGGGATTAAACTCGGGAGCACTCGACCACTGAGTCACATCCCCAGCCCCATTTTGTATTTTATTTAGGGACAGGGTCTCACTGAGCTGCTTAGTGCCTTCCGTTGCTGAGGCTGGCTTTGAACTCTCAATCCTCCTGCTTCAGCCTCCTGAGCTGCTGGGATTACAGGCATGCACCACTGCACATGACTAGTTTCCTTAATTTTCATCCCCACTTTCAGTTTAGGACCAGCCAGGGAAAGCCAAACACACTCCCCTGACTAATCATGGTGGATGACCTCCTAGCAAGCCCAACAGTTTTGTCAGGCCAGCAGCCTCCAGGAGGACTCGCTGGAATTTCCCTTTCCCACTGTGAAGCTGTCCTGCCCCTCTATCTGACTGGGAGTCTCAGTCATATGTGGTGATCGTGGTTGGCTCCCTTGCTGTAGCAGCTCTGGATAAACAGCCCCCGCTTTTCTCATTTGGGTGGTCTTTGTTTATTTCTACACTGATGGTGGACATGTGGTTTTCCCTGCTGGTGATGGGCTTAGGCTCAGGTATAAACTCTGACCTGGACTGGGGATTCCTGGGAGAAAGGCATGTAATCCCAGCTACTCAGGAGGCTGAGGCAGGAGGACCCACTTGAGCCCTACAGTTCTAGATCAACCTGGGAAACACAGTGAGACCTGATCTCAAAAAGAAGAATGGGCTACAACACGGGTCACCTCTTTTAGGTGACCACATTAGGATGTGATGCTTGAAATCACACATGACACCAGCCTGTGTCTGCAAGGTTAAGGCATTTAGCAAAAAGTCCCTTGGATGCTGGTTGGAGGAACTCTTACAGCTCACTCTGGCTTAGTGTGTCCACCTGGCTAGCGAGAACATAAATGAGACCCTCTGCAACCTGCAGCCAGAGCATCCAAGCCACGTGGTGAGCAGATCAGAGCAAAGGAGGGCTGACCTCAGATGAGGTAGTGAGCACATGTCTCCGCCTGAGGTTCATGTTCAACAGTTTCATAGGCTAAGCTGCCAAATTCTTTTTTTTTTTTTTTTTTTTTTTTTTTTGTGGTACTGGGGATTGAACTCAGGGCCTTGTGCCAAATTCTTTTTTAATAAATTATTTATTTTTAATAATCCATAGGTGGCGCATGCCTGTAATCCCAATGGCTTGGAAGGCTGAGTCAAAGCCAGACTCAGCAATTTAGCAAGGGTCTAAGCAATTTAGCTACCCCTGTCTCAAAATAAAATATGAAATAAAAAAAAGAAAGAAAGAAAAATATGAAAAAGGGTCCTGGGGATGTAGCTCAGTTGGTAGAGTGCTTACCTTGCATGCACAAGGCCATGGGTTCAATCCCCAGCACCACAAAAAAAAAAAAAAAAAAAAAAGGGCTAGGGGTGTGTCTCAATGGTTAAATGCCTCTGAGTTTAATCCCCAGTACAAAAAAAGCAAAACAAAACAATAGCTCTCCAGTTCCTAGCAATCAACATTCTACTCTCTCTGTGAATTGGACAACTCTAGGAACCTCCTATGCTTGGAATCACAGTATTTGTTTGTGTGCTTTTTTGTGTGACTGGCTTATTCCATTCGGCCTAATGTCCTCAAAGTTCATCCATGTGGTAACATGTGTCAGAATTCCTGTCCCTTTTGTGAGGGAAGGGGGCTTTCAGTAGGTTACCCAGGCTGTTCTCAAAATCATGGGCTCAAGTATTCCTCCCCTGTTAGCCCCCTGAGTAGTTGGGATGACCTGTCATTCAAGCACCACCACCCTTGGCCTCCTTCCATTCATGCATCAATAAATACTTGGGTTGCTACCATGTTTTAACTATTGTGAATAAGGCTGCTATAAACATGGATGTACAAATGTCTCTTTAAGATCCTGCTTTCAGTTGGGTTTGGTGGTGCATGCCTGTAATCTCAGCTACTGGGGAGGATGAGGCAGGAAGTTTATAAGTTCAAGGCTAGCCTAGATGACTTAGTGATACCAGAACTGGGTAACTCAGTGATACCACTGAACTGGTAGCTCAGTGGTAGAATACCCCAGGGTTCAATTCCTAATTCAGGGGTGGGGGGTAATCCTGCTTTCAATTCTTTTGTGCATATACTCAGAAATAGAATTGCTGGATCATATTGCTGGATCATGGATAAATTTTTAAAAACTTTTTTTGTACACACTGTTTTCCATCTGGCTACTGTCAAATTTTTTAAACTCCTTTTGAAGATCTGTGTAGCCCTTCTGTCTCCATTCATTTGCGCTACGGTAACAAAATACCTCAAACTGGGTAATTTATTTTAAAAAACTAGAAATGTGTATCTCACTGTACTGGAGGCTGAGAAGTCTTAAGATCAAAGCACCAGCATCTGGTGAGGGCTTCCTACTGCATCCTTACATGGTAGAATGCAGCAGGACAAGAGCACAAGCTAGCCAAAACCTGTGTGAAGCCTCTTTATAAGGGGCTGTAATCCTTTTAATGAGGAAGGAGCCCTCATGACCTAATCATTTCTTAAAGGCCCTACATTTTTTTTTTAAGGAATTGAACCCAGAGGCACTTTATCACTGAGATATATCCCTAGCCCTTTTAGATTTTTGAGGCAGGATCTTGCTAGGAACACATTTTTTTCCAGACAAGTCCTGGACAGTTGTTTGATCACCATCACCTAGACTGTCCTGGCCTTCTAAACCTCCAACTGCGCTGTGAAATCCCCACTCTTGCTCCAAGCTCACTCCTGTCCTGTTCATCCATGTTGTTTGTCACCAGCTTGATTCCCAAGAGTGAGTAATTCCCTTGGGTTTTTACATGCTGAAGCTGCTCGCCGGGCCCATACTCTCACCTCCATTCCTAGCCTGACTTGCAGCACCTGTGGTCAAGTTCCTCTCCACTGTATCTGTCACTACCTCTGCTCAGCCTGGAGTCATGGCAGTGGGTGGGGTCACTGCTTTGGGGAGGAACACTACAGCCTACTACAGCCTGGCTTATAGTGGAAGAACTGTGGTGTTACCCAGTTTCTGTCTTGATCACTTGGAAACTGTGCAGATTCCTTGATGGCATGATTTAATTCCTGATAAACAGAAAAGTCATGGGTGGTGTAAGGGAAGAGGAATTGGGGAAGCTAATCCCACAATGCTATGTCAGGAGCCTTGATTTCTGCCTTTTCTCTATCTGTAGGATTATTCTCATTTCTGCTCAGTTCAGTAAGGGTTTAAACTGAACAGATGCTCATGCTTGTTCAGATTTGTTTTCTGGAATATTCTAAACTTTTCTCCCCTGAGCCAAAGTAAAAGCAGTGTACCTTGGTTGTAGTGGGTGTTTACTGAGGTGGTCTGTGCATGTCTACAGTCTCAGGACACCTCCCTGGCCCTGCTCTGTGGTAGATGGCACCCATGGGCTTCCCTGCCAGAAGAAAGTCCCTCCTAATTCCTGCCCCTCAGATGACAGTTGAGATTGATTCCTACCTGTTTTGTGCACACTTGCCACAGGAAGTGGAATTTCCTAAGCCCAGACTCAAAAAGTACTGTCTGCCAACTACCAGACACAAATGGAAACAATGGTTATGGCTAGTGAGCCTGGGGACCCAGTGTGGATGAACAGGAAGCTGCCCCGCCCTTGAGAGCTCAGAATGTAGGGCAGGGGTAGGGGGTATGTCCACACACCGCTCACTTCATTAACTTCATGGCCTTGACTGCACTCAGCCTGCACTACACCCTCCCACCCATAGGCCCAAACAGCATGGTAACTTTCACTATGGGAATTTGGGGAAAATTCGAAAAACACCTGCAAAAATAGGATGACTAATCCTGCCAGCCAGGTGCAAATTCTCCAAATGTTTTGGTATTTCCTTCCATCTGTTTTCTGCATAAGCAGACAGACAAAATGCATTCTTGTGGTACTTGGGTTCTGTGTAGCATTTTGTTTCTGCCCATTCCTGACCCACACCACCCGTCTCCAGGCACCCCCTGCATTGTCCCTACATCATTTCCACGCACCAAAGCCTGCGAAGGACACTTCAGGAAGGCATGATATGTCACAGTGTTGTGATAGCCTTTGGGTCTGTTTTGTTTTTTTTTTTTTTTGGGGGGGGGGGAGGTGCTGGGGATCAAACCCAGGCCTTGTGCTTATAAGGCAAGCACTCTACCGACTGAGCTATCTCCCCAGCCCCTAGCCTTTGGTTCTGAATGGCTTGTGGGCCTGCAGTGGAGGGACATTAGACTAAAGGAACCCGCTCTATCACATTCTTCAGTTGCCCCTAGGGCTGAGCATCACCAGAAGCTGTGATAGAGCTTCCAGAAGACAAGATTCTAGGGGAGGATGTGCTTCTAGTGTGGGCAAACTTTCATCCCTTCTGGGGTTTAGGAGAGGATCTGGGGGAGGACAGGGAGTTCATCCATGTCCATTTCTGGGACAAATATGTCCACATGACCTTGGAAGCTGTAGCATTTACTCTCCACTCTCAACTGCTGAGTGGGAAGGGGTCTCAGCAAGCAGAGGATACAACCAGCTGATCCCTGCTCAGACAAGGAAAACCCTGGTGGCTGCCAGAGAACAGCCAATATCCCATGAATTGCTTTGTATGCACAACTTGTCTGAGATAAATGATGCTTACATAAGTCAACCTCCTCTCCTAGGCAACCTCCTCTCACAAGCCAAGAGGGAAACACCTGGATTAGACTTTCATCTGCACTCAGGATGTTGGCTTTGGGTTGAGAGTGGATTGTTTTCTAGTGTTTCAAATACACATTTGATGGTCTGCTCCCAATATTCAGTGTTACTCTTATCTCACACTATGAGCAATATAAAAAACAAGCCTCAGCTGGGGGTCATGGAGCATGCCTGATATCCCAGCGATTTGGGTGATGCAGAAGGATCACAAGTTCAATGCCAGCCTCAGCAACTTAGGCCCTAAGCAACTTGGTAAGACTCTGACTCAAAAGTAAAAAAATAAAATGGTCTGAGATGTGGCTCAGTGGTAAAGTGTCTCTGGTTCAATTCCCAGTCCCCCCAACCCTTCCCCCCAGAAAAAAAGCACAATTCTTACATTTTCATTGATAAGAAGGTGGCATGGCCAGGTGCAGTGACACACTCCTGTAATCACAACAACTTGGGAGGCTGAGGCATGAGGATCACAAGTTCAAGCCAGCCTGGGCACCTAGTGAGACCCTGTTCCAAAATAAAAAGTAAAGAAGGGCTGGGGATATAGCTCAGTGGTAGAGAACCACTGAGTTTAATCTCCAGTACTGCAAAACAAAAACAAAAAAAGAAAGTGACACATCTGGGGGTTTAGCTTAGTTGTAGAGATTTTGCCCAGCATGTACAGACCCTGGATTTGATCTCTAGCACCTCAGAAAAAGAAATAAAGGATAACCGTTGGGACAGTATAGTGCCAGTCACTCAAGAGGCTGAGGCAAGAGGATCACTTGAGTGCACATCTGTAACCCCATTAGTTTGGGAGGCTGAGACAGGAGGATCATGAGTTTGAAGCCAGCCTCAGCAATTTAGCAAGGCCCTAAGCAACTTAGCAAGATTCTGTCTCAAAATAAAATATAAAAAAGGGCTGGGGAAAAAAGTAATAATAACAAACCTACTCAAAAAAAAAAAAAAAAGGGCTGGGGTTGTGTCTCAGTGGTTAAGCATCTCTGGGTTCAATCCCTAGTGCCGGGGCGGGGTGGGGGGGGAATCATTTGAGTTCAGGAATTTGAGGTCAGCCTCAGCAACTTGGTAAGATCCTGTCTCAAAATAAAAAGTAAAAAGTGCTGAGAACGTAGCTTAATGGTAAAGTGCCCCCGGGTTCAATCCCCAGTACCAAAACAATCAAACCACAGTAAGATATTATTTCATGTTCTCTAGGATGGCTATCAAAACAAACAAACAAACAAACAAAAACCTCCAGAAACCACTGACTAGTGAGTACATAAACAAAATGTGGTAGATCCACAAAATAGAATATCATTTGCCTATGTAGCACTGATATATGATCCAATATAGTTGAACACAGAAAACATTATGCTAAGTAAAAGAAGCCAGATGGAAGAGGCCACATGATTCCACATATATAAAATATCCAAGCTGAGCATGGTCATACACACCTATAATCCCAGCTATTCAAGAGGTTGAGGCGAGGGGATCTTAAGTTTGAGGTCAGCGTTGGCAACTTAATAGAAACCCTCTCTCTCTCTCAAAATAATAATAATAATAATAATAAATAAAATTTTAAAATAAAAAAAAAAAGATTGAGGATATAGTTCAGTGGTAGAGTGACCCTGGGTTCAATCCCCAGTACCACGCCAATTACATACACATACATATGTAAAATAAAATAACAAAATAAAATATTCAGAATAGATATATCTGTAGAGACAGAAAGTAGATTAGTTGTTTCTAAGAGCTGAGAGTGGACCTTAGATAATGTGAAGTAACTACTAAGTATAGGTTTCCTTTTTGGGTGATGAAAATGTTCTAAAATTAGATAGTGACAATGATTAGTTGCACAACCTTATGAGTATACTTACTAAAAATTACTGAATTGTATGTTTTCAAATGGCAAATTTTATGGTATGCGAATTATACCTCAATAAAATAGTGGCAGAAGCATATGCAAGGATAAATAAAAGAATTAAGTCTAAGCATTTGTTAAGGAGAGACCAATTTAACTTTAAATTTTAAAAGGTCACCTTTATAGTTCTACTTCCTCATCTGCAAAATGAAGATGGCTATTCCTGCTTCCAGATCTTCTGGGGAACAAGGCACTGCTGCAAGGAAGACCACCCCTAAGCCCATGTATGGGATTTTCATTTCCTGACATCCCAGAATAAGGATTCCTCTGTGTGCGTGGCATCTTTGTGCACCATCTAGTGCAGTCCTCATAACAACTCAAGCGGATAGTTCTAGCAAACTCATTCTTTGATAAGAAATGTGAATGAGCTGGGATCAGTACAGGAGCTAGACTCAGACCAAGGTGCTGCCCCTTGACAGCCAGTGACCCATCCCTGTGTTCAGATGTCACTCCTCATCTGCATAGTGGTGCTCCGGTCTGGTTGAGCCATTCGCATTGGTATGACAGGGGATGGGTGACTGTACCTGGGCCCACTGGCACTGGGAGTCCTGGTACCTGCCCCTGAGGGCATGAGGGCTTCAGGCAAGTCATGGAAACTGTTTCATCACCTGGAATTGGGGTAATGATGGTAATGCCAACCTCAGAGGTATGGAGTGGGGGATATTTGCAAAGCCCTAGAACCATGACACAACACAAGTGTTTTGTCAAAGAAATGGATGGTGTATGTGAACTGCCTATGCAGGGTCAGAGTTCTCTAGAAGGGCTTTTGTGACCTTTCCCTCCCTGGCATGTTACCTACCTCTTAGACTGGGTTTCAGGACCCTGGGTACCACCTGGCAGTTGTGACCTTTCTCCCTCAAGGCTCTGGGCTAGGCATGGAGTGGTTCTGGAAGACTGAACCCCAAATGTTCCATTCCCCATTCTGGGGCTTCCCTGAAGTTTTTACTTGTTCACTAGGGCCCACCTGTAGCCTGTTAGTAGAGTTTCCTAAAGATCTAGGAAAATTTTGACAAGGGTGGGTGGTGTTCTCCAGCCCCTCCCAGAGTATAAAGGAGGGGAATTTGGACAGAAGCTAGCTAATGCTATACAGTTTTCTGATATACAAAGGCCAGGGAACACACCTATACCTAGAACTGTTTAGGATTCTGTGACTGAACAGGGCCCTTCTCATCTGATTACTCTGTGAGGGAAGTGTCCAGCCCAGTCAGAAGCTGCCAGAAATTCTGGGGTTTGGCTCTGTGGAGGCTTCCCAGGGTATGCAGGAAGTAACCCTGACTGTTGCGACTGGTAGATGCCTGACCATATGAACAGGGGAAGCCTCAGTGGGTTGAGGGCCCTGGACGCTCCTAAACTCTCATGCTTCAGTCAAAGGCCATGGTGACAGATGCTGACCTCCACAACAAAATGACACAAACAAGCAAGGATACCTCCTAAATTTATATCCCAAGAAAAAGAAAGTAAGCTGCTGTGAGGACAAAGGAAACACCTATGGAAGAAGAGAGAAGGTTGGGGCTGGGGTTGTGGCTCAGTGGTAGAGTGCTGCCTAGCATGTGTGAGGCGCTGGGCTTGATTCTCAGCACTGCATACAAATAAATAAATAAAGGTTCATCAACAACTAATAAAAATATTTTAAAAAGAAGACAGCAGGGGGCTGAGGCTGCTGATAGGCTGAGGAGCTGGGAGCTGAGGATACGAAGAACTGAAAAGCTAAGGGGTTAATGGGGGCGTTGGGTATGATGGGCTTAAGAGCTGAAGTACTGAGGGAGCACTGATGGGTTGAGTAACTGAAGGGCTGGGGACAGAGGAGCTGAGGGGCTGAGGAGGGAAGGGACTAAGGGGAATGAGGGATGAAGAGTTATATATAGGTTGAGGGACTGAGGGGGCTGTGGGCCTGGTAAGAGGGTAAGTGCTATAAAGTACTTAACTCACCAGAGGCATGGAGGTGGGTGTCCACCCTGACCTCCCTTGTGTGACTGTCCCATAACAATGAACATAGATAACCCTGCTCCCCAACGTTGGCAGTCCTGGCTGCTAGACCCCATTTCTTGTTGACCTCTCATTGCAAAGGAAGGTCCCACAGCCTCAGACATCTACATGCAGTGCCCAACTTGGACAGATAGTAGCTGAGACCACATCGGTCCTAGGCCAAGGCTCCCATCAGCACATCCCCTAACAGCCCTCAGGGTGGCTACTCTGTGCTCCCCACAGCCCTTCTCTAAGTTGACATTGGGGCCCAAGCCTTCCCTAGAGCAGTAGGAACATGACCAGGAGCCCTGTGGGTAGAGAGGGGAGGGACAGAGGGCTACTGTTGGTATGGGCAGCCTGGAACTCATGAGCAGCAACTTGGAGCAACTAGGCAGTGTCCCTAGGTAGAACTCTTTCTATCAGATCATGGGCTCCACATTCAGCCTATTCTTCAACTGGGACCCTGAGGACTAAGTCTTGCCACCCCATCCCATACTGGACTTCCAGGCTTCCTCCAGTCTGAGTGATCCCACAGTAGGTGAGTAGCAGATGCAGGGTGGACATTAGCTAAGGGAGCAGGCACAACTTGCCTGGGTAGCCCAGTACTCCACCCAGATGGGGTAAGAGGGATCACTGTCTATCATCCCAGATACTAACCAGACTGGGCACAGATATAGCATCTTTATTATATTGTGCTCCCAACAGGGGTGGGTGAGTCCTGGTCTTCAATGTGGCCAGGGCCAGGTGTGAGAAACTGCAAGGAGGTTAGGACAGGCCAGCTTAGGCTGGCTCAGCAACTTGGCCAGAGGAGAGTGAAGGTACCACGCCTGTAGCAGAAATCTGGTTCTCGTTGCTCTGGCCTGGGCTCCACAGAAACAAGGCGTTGGACCCCACGCTGGCTCAGTGAGATGCGGTCAGAGACACGGACATCTAGGTTTCTTCCCTCCCTAGTGCAGAAGGAGCAGGGGTCAGGGCAGGCAGAAGGCCAGGGCAGTGAGGTGCTACATATCCACATCCCCAATTGGCCCCAGACTCACCCCTGGCAGTGCGCAGCCAGCACACCCACCAGCTCCCCGATGCGATTATCCAGCGGAGGCTGGGAGCGGTGCAGACAGACAACGAGGTCATCCTGGCCCCGGGCATGCAGCACCACCAGCTGGTCCCGTCCACTGGTCACAGTCAGCCCCGTCACCTGAGCAAGGAACTCAGGGTCAGGGATACAGCAGCCCTCCCTAGGAAGCCTCTCCTGAGGCCTAACAAGGAGCCCTGCCCTTGGCAGAGTGCTCACCCAGCACCAAGCCACCCCTCCACCGCCACTTCCTTCCCTCTCTGGTTCCTGCTGGCAAAGAGGAGAGTTCAGCAGGGCATCATGCAACAGGAGTTTCTGTCATGATAGAATGTTCTAGATCTTTGCTGTCTAGTAGCATCTGAGGCTTCAGAGCACTTGAATGTATTACTGTGATTGAAAAGCTGAGTTTTTAGTTTTACCTCATTTTGATTACGTTTAAATAAACACACTGGCACATGGCTACCACAACAGACAACATGATGATAACAGGACAGTCACAGGACTCCCCCAAAGCATGGAAGACCCAGAGGTAACCTAACATTGATCCCTGCCCCAGGCTGCTCCTTGTCCTGTGAGAAAGATAATTCATGGGAACAAAGAGGTGCCATACAAGGGAGCAAGCAGGCCACAGAGCCAGGCAGAAGGTGGAGACAGGGTCCTGAAAGAGGCGACTGAGCACTGTAGCGGGCACTCAAGTGTGTTCTGGCATGCCCAGGAAGGAACCACCCAGAGAGGTATGCGGGGGAGACCGACCATTTGGCTTGACCAGAGTATAAAAGCATGAGTCAGGGGGACAAAGTGGCTGTGCCAGCAGAACTGGTAGAGTCAGACCCTCCACCACATGGGCCACAGGAAGCCACAGCAGGGTTCTCAGTGGGGGTTGCCATCGCCTGAGTGTCAAGATGCTCCTGGCCATCACAGAAGGAAGGAGACTGAGGTAAGGCTCCCAGCCCAGGAGCCCTCCAAAGCCCCGCAGATGCTCCACATGCAGCCCATGGCACTCACCGCATCCAGGGGCACAGCCCGCATCACCCGGTACTGACGGCCAGGTTCCAATTTGTAGAGGTGCCGGTCTGTGAGCAGAAGGGCTCGGTCCCGGAACTTGCGGAAGCGGTTCACCTGCAGGAGGAGTGGCTGGACCTAGACTGGTGCCACCTGCCCCACTCCTGGGCCCCAGGAGTGTCCCTCCTTCCTCCCTTTCCTGGCTCTTCTCCTCACTGACTGAGCTGTCCTGACAGTTTCCAGAATTTCAGAAGCAGCTGTGCCTGGGCCGGGTCTCTCCTGGGCACCCCCAACCCACGTCCCTCAAATCCCCAGACAAGGTACTAACCTTACGGACATGGCTAGAAAAGAGCACAGTCCCAAAGCCATCCTTCTCTCGAAGGGTCTTCAATTGCTGAGCAAACAGGCCTGAGGCTGTGGGGTTGTCAGTTCCCTAAGGACAGATGGTGGGGAGCGGATGCTTGGGATGTGTTTTGGGATCACATTCACTAATAGCAAATCACCACAGCCGTCCTTCACCTCAGGAAATGCTCAGATATTCTAGGCCAGGTCTGTGCCCCACCCATCCAGACTGACAGCTGCTGCTCAAGCCCAGGCCTGGATTCTCTGGAGAGATGCCCACAGGCAGGCAAGACCTTAGGCATAGGAACTGTCTACCTGGATGAGCCTCTTGCCCCAAGACTTTCATCCCTTGAAGAGCAGGTCTAGGGACAGCAAACTCATAGAAATCAGGAGAGGACTGAGGAAGCCATGCAGGAGAAGCAGATACGTGCAGGCCTGCCTGACTGGGCTGTGTGCCTGGCAACACGGGATGGGAGGTATACTCAGCTATACCTGAGAACATGGGATCCCCAGGCTTTCGGGGCTGCCTGTAGAACCCAGGCAGGGGACCAGATAAAATTCCTTAGACCTCAGGGATGAAATCTTAAGGAGAAAGGCAGTGGCCAAGGGCACAGTTAACAGGTCAAGTAGCACTGGCTGGAGAGGATGCCTGGGGAGACAGGCATAGTGTTAGCAGTGAGCTTCCCTGCCACACACAGCCCCAGGCCTGTCTGGCACTCACAGAGGACAGGTAGTCTCGAGCCCAGGCTCGCTGGCAGCCCCAGTCCTGACGTAGCCCCTGCAGGGCTCCCATTGCGGCCACCTTGGCCTTGATCTGAGCCATGTCTGAAGGCGGAATGTTCTTCACCAGCTGCCGAGCCCGCCACCTAGGAGAGGGAAGCAGTCACAGGACACCAGTCTGTGCATTTGTGCCCTCCCCAATCCTTCTCCAGGAGATAGCTAGTCATCAGACTGGTGCTGACTGCCCTTTGAGTCCCAGTTTCTGTTAGCTTCTCTGGTCTTGGCTTCTCACACCCAACACTTGTCCCTGGAAGGTGACCCAAGATCTCTGACCACACAGCATACTCCTATTCTAAGCGCCCTTACTCTGTGCCCCTCCTGGAGAACTCCTACTCAGCCTTCAGACCCAATTCAGGTGCAGAGTCCCTCAAACTCCAGCCCTGACTAACTCTCCTCTACCACTGAAGGCCATGGCCCTGGACCTGGAATGTGCTGGGATAGTTAGGACTCTGCCACCAAGTGGGATGTGACAGTCAGCTAATGTGGCCCAGCTCTATCTTTCTACTTTGGCTGGTGCGTCTCCAGCCAGGTGCTAGGACAACAGGTTCAGTGTTTAGAGGATGCTGGCTGCATAGGAAATACTGTGGTGGACTGAAGGCAGTACCTGCAGAAGAGCACGTGGCAGGTGTCCTGGAAGGGCTGCAGCACAGCAGGGGGCAGCGGCCACTCAATATCACGGCCATAGAGTGGGGGCTGCCGTGCAGCCTGAAACCTCCGCTGTAGCTCAGTCAGGTGAGCACGCACCTTATGCCTCCGGAACCAGCGCATGATAGTATAGATGGCTCGCAGCCGCCGGCAGCGCCATCTGGCCAGGGTGCCCCGCCATGCCTAAGAGGATCAGGTGGAATGGATATGGTGTCAGGTGCAGGTAGGCCTGACCTCCTAACCCTATCTGTGCCCCTGAGTCTTTTCTGAGCACCCTCTGCTTGTCTTCAGGGAAACCAACCCAAATTTCTGGCTCTCAAGAACCATGTCCAGCCAGAGGTTGGTTCCTGGGTGGGCATGAAGCCAGCTAGGCTGGAAGAATACTGTCCAAGGCTCTACAGACTCTCAGAAAAGAGTAACTTGCCTGTTACTCTCAGGCTTTTTAAGCTGGGACCTGGCACTGTAGGGATCCTCAGATCCTCTGGGAGAAAGCTCATGTGAGAAGAAAGTGGGGAGCAAATGGAGGTGCTTGCTCACCTTTGAGGTCACCTGACAACTTCTGGGAGACCCTGAGACAGAGGGCCACCACTAGATTGTGACTGTACAGTCCTAGACTGGACACACCTACAGGGAAAGCAGCCCAGGGACCCACAGATTAAAACAGACTTAAGTAAGAAGTCATTGACCACAGTGTAATGACCCTGACTTCAATAGGCCAGGAATACCACCAGGAGCTGATTGGATGATGTATCCCTTGTGGGATTCAGGTGGACACCCATTCCCACTGTGGTGGGCAGCTTCCTGCCCCCCGCACCTTCTGTAGCAGCAGCACAATGATGGGGATGAGGCGGGCTCGGCTCTGTTCCAGTGTGACCAGTGTCTGGGGTGAGCGGATGAACAGCTTGCTGTGTCCAAAGGCCACATCCCCTTGCAGCCCGTGCTGTTCCAGAAGGGCACTCACGGCTGCTCTGTCAGAGCCCAGCAGGTGGTTGGGCCATGTGTACTCACAGGTCATCTTGTACCTGTCACCACAAGACAGAGCAATGAGGACCTGGCTCCAGGAAGAGGTCATGGAACCTGCCCTGCCCACACTTGAGGAGATGACAGGGATGCTGGGAGTCCCAGAGCCAAAATTTTCCTGGCATAATACTAGAGCATCTGTGATACCTGTGCGTATATGTGTCCTATACCTGTGCCACTACCACATGCCTTCCTGTACCTATCACATGTGCCCTTGCACACATGTCCATGTACATGCCTTCCCACATGTCTTCCACAAACATTTTGGTGCCTTGAAGCCAGCAGTTTGCTGGTTCTCACTTGTGCCAACATGTACAAAATGTTGTTTAGAGCCCTTCTACCCCTTGGATTCTACACAGGATTTACAGCCTAGAGTGACAGAAGTTGGGTGTCTATACCTGAGCAGGAATCGAGGGTATGGCTGGCGGGAAGCAAATCCAGCCCTGCGGACTCTCACGTTCTCCAGCAGCCCCAGGTATGCGACCTGGTGGCGGCAGTGGTCCTCATCCAGCCTTCCAGCCACCTTGTCCTCATTGGGTTTGATGCAGCGCACATAAAAGGGCTCCTATAGGGACAGAGTGGGAGTCAGGGATCTGATCTATATGCCCTACCCTGAGAAAGGGATTATTTGAGCTCCCAAGGGCCCAGGTTAAGAGGAGAGTCAGGCAGAGGGAAATCATAGCCCAAGCATAGAGGCCCAGAGCATGGGACAGGACTCATGAGGAGGTTTGGCCAGAACCAGGTTCTAGCCCAAGGGAGCAGGATCAGGCCTCCTCCACTGGCTATTGTGCTGTTAAACCCACTAGCTGTGCGCTCCCCCTTAAATTGCCCCTTTGACTTTGGACACAAAACACCACACAAGAAAGCTAGTGTCAGTTTCCTATCCCTGTAGCCCCAGCTTTCCTGTCCCTGTAGCCAGAAGAATCCCAGCTTTCAGTGAGGGCTGGGCTGGGCCAACCCTATCAGGATCACCCTGCCCAAGAGGCAGTGAGGCAAAAGAAGGGTGCATGAATCCCACTGTATGCTTTGATTGATCAAGCCTGGTCCCTGAGCCCCCACATCTAACTTCTGCAATGGATGGGTTCCCTACTGGGGTAGACTTAGCTCAAGCAGGCACCCAGGATACAGAGAGAAGGATCTGGAAGGTCAGGGTGGGGCAGAAGTACCTTGGAGGCCAGGTTTTCCACTAGAGCCACCATGGAGTTCTTAAAGAGTGTGCCAGCAGTCAGGGGGCGCTTGGTCACCTCTGTGATGTCCTGTTGTCCATCTGGCCACATAGCCCGCAAAGTAGGATCTGAGCTGCAGACACAGACTGCATGCCCAACTGCCTTCTGGGAGCAGCCCCACCTGCCCCAGTGTGGCCCCTAATTGCTGAGTGCCTTCAGTCTTGAGTCTCAAGCTGTCCTCTTGTCAAGTGGATAAGACCCCAGAGTCCCTGAAGGCCACCAGCCCTGGGTCTCTGGCACCAACACACCTAGCAAGACATGCTTACCTGTTATACAGCAGTCGCTTGAAGTCCTGGAAGAGGGAGTCTCTGTTCTTGTCAATGAAGCCCTCCACAGAGTATCTGCCCAAATCCAGGGTCAGTGAGGTGGTGATCAGGGAGGGACTAGACTGCCAAGCCTCTCACTGATACAGACTGAAGGTCCCCACCTGCCTCTGTTTTTGTAAGTCAGTTTCTCTCCCTCCTTACTGCCCTCTTTCTTCTCCTTCCCCCTCATATCTGCATTCTCTTTCATCACCTAAGACTCCCTCCCTCTCCTGGAAGATGAATCAAGCACCTAACTTTGAAGCCAAATGTCCCTATACTGATCCCAGCTCCACATGAACATGCTGTGTGACCTTGGACAAGTCACCCAACCCCTGTTCTTCAGTGTACATCAAATGCTTGCCCAGGGCCCACTGAGTCTCTATAAGTATTAGTGACTGCAATTATGACCAGGAACTCCTGAATCTTGGACTAGTCTTGGACATGAGAGCCTTAGAATCACGTTCTTCTTAGACCCCCCAGAAAGCTGAGTCAAACTGTAGTTCCACCTGTAGCTAGCCCCTGTGCAGGTTCAGGGTATGGATTATTATAAACAGATCTAACATCTGCCTGCTTTGTCTTCATTATCTACTATTTATTCTCCTTGGGAAGATCACGTAAGACACTTGCACCTCTCTTTGGGTCACCTCGAATCCTCTTTAGGATTGAGTGAGAGACAAGTAAATTAATAATTATCACACAGTCCCTGAAGGACACCCTGAGCCTTGAGAGCCTGTGTGAGAACTGAAGTGAGGCCTCACCTGGGAACTTGTTAGAAATTCAGGATCTTGGCCCCCTTGCCCCACCTCCCAACCTGCTGCTTCCCCACCAATAGGAGCTGGTGTGGGTTTTTTTAAAAAAGCTGCCTAAATGAATGAAGCCTGAATTGAGAACCACTGTCCTCAAAACCTCGGGTCCTGCCTTACACCTGTGCTTCTGGGTGAAGGGCATGTTTTCAATGTCTTCTAAGGGCAGGGTCCTGGCCATTCCCCAGGGCACTTCTGTCCTGTGACACATGCAATAGTGCCCCATGTAGGGGTACAGATGGAAGCAGAGAACACTTACGTGACATCTCCTGCATAATGCTTGATCCGGAAGTCTCGGCCAAACTCCATGGTCTTATCAGTGGGGCAAAGCTGTGGGACAGGCTGAGGTCAAAACACAGAAGGTGGGGCAAGTCTTTGGCCTGCATAAGTGGACAGTCCAGCAGCTATCCAGTCTTCTGGGCAAAGAAGACTATCACATTCACTTTAATGGCACCAAGCTGGGTCCCTCCAAGGCCCCACAAGGCACAGGCACTGCAATGCCTTTGGGTATATCCCATCAGCCCTCTGTGTCCAAGGGACAGCTGAAGCACCTGGCGGCTGGAGTAGTGTGGGTGGTGGCGGTGGTGTGTGTCCAGGGTCTGCAGGAAGATGTGGTCAGTGATGGGGCCCGCAGTGTTGCAGGCCTCATCCAGCATGGCCAGGATGCCTCGGTGGGGCCGCTCCACCAGCTCCACAATGGTGGCATTGTTGAAGTAGTCAACCTGGGTGAAGGCAGCAAGCAGGGAGGCTCCTGAAGTGATCCAGAAGCCTACCTGTCCACCTCCTCTCATTTGTCACCTGCTCAGTGCCCACAAGGCTGCAGGAGGTTCCCAACACCATCCTCCTCCATGCCCCAGTGAAAGGTACTCACAGTCTGCCAGGTGATGCCCTCACGCTCATACTCTTCCTGCTCCTGCTTCAGGATGAGCCGGATGAAGAGCTGCTGCAGCTTCTCATTGCAGTAGTTGATGCAGAACTGCTCAAAGCTGGGGGTGAGTAGGGCCTTCAGAGGGGCTCTCACTTCTCATGTGTACAGTGGGATGACTGCCCCTCCCCCCACATCTCCCCTGATAGCACCAGGACCCCACAAGGCTTTATTGTAGTTTATATGTCCCTGTTTACCCTCCTCTGTAACCCTATCCACCAAGTGCACATATTAGAGTAGACTTGGAAGTCACAGCCAGGAGAAGTGAGCTCCAAAATATTGCCTTTCACCAGGGCTCCACTGACCAGGGGCTCAGCCAGGGCAGGTTGGGAGGGCAGGAGACTTGGGGCTCAGGACCAGCAGGAAAATCCAGAACTTCCTCTTCTAGTCCCAGCCAAGCTCTCCAAGTTCACAGCACGTGGGGAGTCAGAGCTGGGGATGTAGTTGATTGGGTTGCTCACCTATTGACAGGAAACACCTCAAAGCCATAGATGTCCAGAACACCAATGACTGTGTCCTTGCCATCACGCCGAGGGTCACGGCCCCGGGCTTCCATGATACCATTGATCCTGTCCACCACCCACTCAAACAGCCGCTGGTAGACCGCCTGGGGGCAGAACATACCTCTTCTTGTTGCTGCTAGCCTGGCATCCCCTACAAACGCCTCCCAGTTTCCCCCTTCCAATCACCTGGGAGTACCTTGGCACAGGCGTCCCGGGCGTAGCTGGCCTCAGCCACAGTATGGCCCTTCTCTATGAGCTCCCGACCTCCAGAGGCCACGGTGCGAGCGAGTAGGGAGCGGAGCACAAGGTCCCTGGGCGTGGCAGTCAGCTCAGCCACACGGCCCACCAATGCCTCCTCAGCCACTGCTAGGCCCCCTTTCTGTGGCCCATCTTCCTCTGTCTCCACAAACTCGATGTTTCCCTGGTGATGGGGGTACCATGAACAGTCCAGGCTCCTCATCCCTAAGGAGCCTAGACACCTTCGAATGGGAAGAAGAAAGGGAGGATATGGGGAACCTTGCCCTATTTGGACAGCATGGTTATCTGGTCATTGCAAGCCCCGGACACAGCAGAGATGGGTATGAGGTGTACACCAGAGCCTTTGCTAAGGACTCCCTGCAACTTATTCCCCATGCTTCTCAGAACTCTGAGGCTGAATGAGAAGCACTGAGGAAAAAATAGCTCATCAACCAAGAGGCAATCTGCTCAATGTGTGTGAGATGGGAGGGAAATGCTTGGTTGTCACAGCCTGCAGCCTGGGCTCCTGAGAGCAAGCTCTATCGGACACCCACTGAGCTCAGCACCAGCAACTCAACCTCAGCAAGGGAAGCAGTCAGTTTAGCGTCACTGGGATAGTTCAAGTGAGTCCAATCCTGTCCCCTGAGTGGTTCCCAAAAGGACATCTCTGTGGGGAGATGACCCTCCCAGACACTCCTATACCCTTTGATCCAGGCTCACCAGGTGCAATATGGCAGCCAGGATGCGGTGCACTGAAGCCACCTCCTCAGGGCTGAAGCCAATGACCCTCATGGCCTCAGTCACTGCCTGGTGGCTCCTCTCATCACTGTCCAAGCCCTAAGGGAGAAAAAACTCACTACCCAAGTGAACACAGCCCAGTCCCCCTGAACTCCCTGAACCCCAATATCTCTGTTCCAGGCACCTGCTTATCCCACATCCCATCCCTTCCATGGACCCCAATTCCTCCATTTCAGGTACCTGCTTACCCTGTTCCCTGTCCCCTCCCCTAGCTGCTTTCCTCTCACCCCTCCCCACCACACACACTTACTTACCCAAGCTGTTCACACTACTCTAGTCTGATCCAATTGCTGCCCATTCCCTGCCCGCACTTCAAGGACCCTGGACCTAGGTCTGATTGAGACCCATGCCCCTTGTACTCACATTGTGCCCACCCGTGGTGAGCCCTGCTCCCTGGCGTGTGAAATTATACACAGCAGGGTTTCTCTCCAGGTGCAGTCTTTGCAGCTCCTGGTCCTCACAGCCCCTAAGCAACTGGAGGATGCAGAGGTAACTTAATGAGGCCATTGAGCTCCAAGGACCTTCCTGTGCCCCCATCTAACCCTCACAGAGGCAGAATAATACATGAACACATTCTTCCCTCCAGTCTTGAACCAACAAATACAGGGGAAGTTCAGAGATGGTATGGACACGCCCATGTGCCAAAGAGCGCCACCTCAGTGTAGACTTCTCTGAAGATACTGCCTGTGTCCCAGGGAGCTCACGTATTCTTGGGGTCTCAGATGTTAAGGATACCCTGCTACCATACCCAGTGAACTCCTACCCTCTTGTATATGGGTGAGAAATAGTTGGGATGGCTATGGTGGGTAATAAGGACAATGGTTAGGAACAGGTGGAATGGAGTAGGGTGGGGAAGTTGGGGTAGTGAGGGAGGATGGAAGTGGGTCCAGCCTGCTTCCCTCCTCTCCTCCTTCCACTCTTTACTTTCTCCCCACAATCCACTCCCCATCTACAGAGGCTCACCTGGTAGAAGGCATGGAAGTTCCTTTCGCCCACATGCTGCTTGAGGACCCTGGACTGAGGAGAGAGGGGAAGCTGGACCCCAGCCTGGCAATGGGACTGCCCCGGGACAATGAGGTCCAGAGAAGGGCCACAGAGAGAGTACAGCTTTCCTAACCTTCAACATCACGATCAGTGTGCTCCCAGTTCCTGGGGCCCCCAGGCCTGGGAAGGATCTCAAACAGGGCCCCCATGTGGGTTTCCTCGGCCCACCTGCCCACCTTCTCCAGCAGGTAACTGTGGATGTGTCCTCCAACAGGATCTCCCTTGAAGTCGAAGTTAATGTCCATGTACTTGCCAAAGCGACTGGAGTTGTGGTTGCGGTTTGTGCGGGCATTGCCGAAGGCTTCTAGCACACAGGTGGATTTGAGCAGCACGTCCTTGACCCTGTGGAAAGACGGACCAGGGTTCAAGGCAAAGACCCATATCTAGAAAACAGTGTCCCTGCCTGATTTATCTTCACAGAAATTATAGCACCCCAGATGGGTCAGGAAGCTGACTGGAGAGAGAAAAGGCCCTGCCTTGCCTTGTGCAGCCCCCGAACTGTGTGTTGATCACTTTACCTCAGGCTTGGGAAGGCACTTTGTGGACTTGGTGGTGCTGCACAGTCTGTGCAGCTCTGAGCCCAGGACAGGTGCTCAGCAAATGCTTTTCTTCATTTCTTGTGGCTGTACTTCCCCCTGACCTCAACTGTAGCCTGGGGAGGTGGAGCTGGTCTGATCTACTCTGACTCACATACAGGAAGGTACTTCTGCAAGGCCCCAAGGGAGAGTAGTGAGCAGGGCAGTCCTGGTTTCCTGGATCAGGGCCTCAGGACCACCTGTATAGCCTACATGCCTGCCTGGTATGTTCCACCATTCTGACCATGCTACCAACTTCTCCAGGTTTCTGTGAACCCCCTTGGGGGCACCCCCTGCCCTATTCTGAGCCTTTCCCAGTATCTCCTGTACCCCTCCATATCTACTTGTCAATGCCACCTCCTCCCTAGCCACTGGCCTATGTGCCTTGGCTGGGTCTCACTCCTCCTTCATCTGAGAGATCCTTGTTGTAGCTCAGTCACATCTTATTTCTGGGAATGGGAAGTGATCCAAGAACCTTCCTTACCGGACTTGAATTAAGATGGGCTCTAGCTCCTATCTCTTGCCTCCTGTTGCCAGGCTCTTTTCCCAGCAGATTCACAGTCCATGGTCACTTACCTCTCCACCTCAGCTCTCTGGCTGGGATTGGTAACAGCAGCGATGTATTGCATGATGTGCTTGCTGGCTTCTGTCTTCCCTGCCCCACTCTCCCCTACCAGGAAGATGGGAGATAGGAAATAATTCAGTGAGGTTGTGCCCCTGAGCTCAGCTCCCTTACCCTGCCTGCACCCCCATGATGCAGGAGATGTCTAAGCATTTTCCTCTGCTGTTTACAAATAAGGCAAGGCTTGCAGGGTAGGTACCTGAGATGACGATGCAGGTGTCCCTGGACCTGCGCTTCATTGCCCTGTAGGCAGCATTGGCTACAGCATAGAGGTGGGGTGGCCGCTCATAGAGCTCTCGGCCCTGGTACCTGGCGATGGCCTCAGGCCCGTATAGGGGCAGCTCCTGGTAGGGGTTCACGGACACCAGTACCTCTCCGATGTAGGTGTAGATGCGGCCCCTCTCAAACCTGGGCACAATTGGCAAGGCCTCAGCATTCACCACTTTGCACAGCCCATAAGGGGAAGGTCCCATTCAGCCCCACCAGGAAGAACTGAGCATTGAGAAGGCAGAGGAGTGTGGTGTCCATTTGAGTCTCCCTGGCACCATCCTGGGTGAGTTGAACCTCTCAGAGCTGTCCCCACCATGTAGAAAATGAAGTGCATCCCTCCCTCCCTTCCTTCCTTCCTTCCTTCCTTCCTTCCTTCCTTCCTTCCTTCCTTCCTTCCTTCCTTCCTTCCTCCCTCTCTCCCCACTCCTTTCTTTCTCTCTTTATTCTTTCTCTCTCTTTCTTTCTTCTTTCTTTCCTTCCAGGGATTGAACCCTCCCAGCCCTTTTTATGTTTTATTTTGAAACAGGGTCTCGCTAAGTTGCTTAGAGCCTTGCTAAATTGCTGCAGCTGACTTTGAACTCACAATCCTCCTGCATCAGCCTCCCGAGCCACTGGGATTACAGGGATGTGCCACTGTGCCCCATGAACACTGCTTTCTATGGAGTCCTGAAGTCCCAGGGTCCCAGGAATCAGGACCACCCATTCTACAAAGGGAATCCACTTGTGCAATACCCCAACAGGGTCATGACTGGCTCTTGGATGAATCTTGCAGGGTGGGTAGGTAATGGGGTTGCAAGGGGCTTGGTTGGAGGGGAGGGAGGAGCCTCAGTTGTTTCCTGTGTTAAGGCCTGGGCGGGAACCAGAGACGGAAGGAGACCCGCCCTGCCCCACCCAGATCATAGGGAGGGGTTGCAGCAATGTGCCAGCACGATGCCTTTGTGCCCCAGCTTGTGGCCAATGGCCAACGCCCCTCTCCCAGCACATCCTCAATCTTCTCCAGCCTTTCCTTTACAAACCAAGTCACAGGTGGGAACTTTTCAGTACCTCTCTGCCTTTCTGCCCCTGGGAGGAGAACTGATCTGCCTGACCCTTGGCCATAGAACCCCTTAGTGTGTGGGACTCGCCCTTCCCCAGGCAGCCCTGTCCGGGTTCCTCTTCCTGTGCCGCCTCTGACAAGGGCGCCCTCTGCTCAGCTCAGCTCTCGCCCTCCTACAAGCTGTGTGATCTACGGCAAGTCACTATCCTCTCCAGGCTCAATGTTCTCATCATGAAAGTGGAGAGGATACTCCCTCTCTCATGAACTCATTTTGATGAGAACAAGACAGAATACTGAGCAGAGTGTTGAGCTCATTTCCTGCCTTGTCCTCTCCTTCAGTCAGGACCACAACCTCTTGACTCCTATGCTTAATGGGGCTCCTGGTCCCCTACCTTTACCCGGGGAGCTTCCTGGCACACTGCAGGCCTCTCTGGGAGGCAGGCATGAAGCCCAGCTGTATGCAAGGTCACTTGGCATGCCATACCCCCAGTTCCCCAGTTCCTTCCTGCTGTCACTCTGTCTTCCCTAGTGACAATATGGGCTCCAGTGTCACTTCTACCAACTGTGTCCTAAAACACCCCAGAAGCCCCAGAGCATCATCTCAACTCAGATTGTCTGGACCCAAGGGTGGGGTCTGCCTCCTTCATCTGTGTCCAGTGCTCAGTCCGGCCTCCATGTGAGATGAAATGAAGGAGTATCAGCGAGAGGAGGGTTTGGAAGGGGGCACAGCCCTAGTCCTGATGCCTTTGCCTGTCTGTCCCAGGAGGGTCATGCTATGGCCCAGTCACAGGAAGGAAGAAGTGACAGGTGCCTGGGCTATATGGGAAGCAGGGTGGGAATAGCTCTAGCCCTTAAGGACAGTCACTTTCTGGGCAGCCACTATCTCCTTGGGGCATGCTTTCAGGCACTCTTTTCAGTCTGTGGGGGCTGTGTGTGTGTGTGTGTGTGTGTGTGTGTGTGTGTTGCTGACCCTTTCACTGATGGGGACCAATATTCCTTTGCTATTTCCCTCAGGTCTGTGAGAAGAGGTTGGGGTGGGGAAGGAGGGAAGACCAGGACCTCTGCCCCACATTTACCTGAGCTGCAGGTTCTTCATGAAGTCCTCCATGGTCACTTGGTCCAACAGCACAAAGTCAGGCTTGCCATACTCAGGACCCTCCTCATCTTCCATCCTGCCTGCTAGAAACACCCAGGCCAGGGTATTTCAACCTTTCTGTGTAAGAGGCAGACAGGAGGGGAAGCCTGGGGAGGCCCAGCCCCCCAC
This sequence comes from Sciurus carolinensis, assembly GCF_902686445.1. NCBI lineage: Eukaryota > Metazoa > Chordata > Mammalia > Rodentia > Sciuridae > Sciurus > Sciurus carolinensis. The sequence continues at coordinate 102,749,869 of NC_062220.1, forward strand.
CAGACTCCTACAGCATTGTGGTAAAGTAGGAAGTAGGTTCTGGCCCTGGGACGGTGGCCCTGCCCATTTGCCGCTCCCTCCCCAGGGGTGCTTGAGCTGCTTCCTGCTATCAGAGTAGGAGAGCTTGTGCCTAATGGGTCCTCCCTACTCTGGAGGGGTCCTTGCGGCCCTTCTCAAAAGCTCCCAGTTGCCCCCAAACAGTAGAGACTCGGTGGCTTGGTTTCTGATCCTGGCTGCGTGTTAGGTTCACTGTGGGACTTTTTTTTTTTTTTTTTCTGTACCAGGGATTGAAATCAGGGGCATTCAACCACTGAGTTGCATCCCCAGCTCTATTTGTATTTTATTTAGGGACAGGATCTCACTGAGTTGCTCAGTGCCTTGCTTTTGCTGAGACTGGCTTTGAACTCACAATCCTCCTGCCTCAACCTCTCGAGCCGCTGGGATTCGAGGTGTGGGCCACCCCACACAGATTTGCTGTGAGGCTTTAAAGAAAGATTTCTTGACATAGTCATGGGCGCCCAGCTGCATGAATCTGTCAACACAGAAGTGAACACTAGATGAGCCTGGCATGGTGGTGCATGCCTGTAATCCTAGTAACTCTAGAGACTGAGCCAGGAGGATCACAGGTTTGAGGATAGCCTTAGCAATTTACCAAGAAACTGTCTCAGAATAAAAAATTAAAAAGGACTGAGGATGTAGCTCAGTACTCAGTAGTTCAATCCATAGGCCCTCATCTCCCCACCAAAAAAGAACTCAATATTAGGTGAATTTTACTGCATGTACATTGTATCTTAACATAAAAGGGTAAAAGGATGCTGATACCTGAGCTCCTGGGATGGAGGACAAGGCAATAGCATTGTTTAAAGTGTGTGCTGACCACAACAGGGTGTAAACTACAAAGGCTTCTTGTCTACCCTGTAGAGGTTCTAGTGGTGGGGTCTCAAGTTGCTGAAATTCCTCACCTTAGCAACCAGGGAGGGACAGAGGCCCTTATGGGTAAAAGTATGGAGGCCAGCCTGCAGTGAGACTCCTGTATCCATGTCTTCTCTTTTGTCCTCCATCCAGCCTTTGTGGACAGTACATGAGGTCATATAAGCTTGGAGCTCTTAAACCTCATCTCAGCACTCACAGATCTCAGGCTGTGGTTATCAAGCTGTGTAGATGCAACAGCACATTTAGACAGTGGCCTAGTTGGTCATGACTTAGGTTTACCTCCAACAGCATTCCTGACTGTGGGGTCTGCTTGTAGGTACATGGGGAAGTTCTCTTTCAAGCTTCCCCTAAAGCAGGGAGGCTAGATGGCAGACTCCAGTATTCTAAAACTTGAGTCATTTGTATACCGTCTTTGAGATTTGTTGTATTCAAACACTTAACAATTGTTTTTCGATCTTCTCACTTTTAGACTTTAAAATTGTTTGATAATGCAAGTTTTTTTTAAATCTCTCAAATGCCTTAACATGAAACCATACTCAATAAAATTTTACGTGTTTATCCAAGTACCTGGTAAAACTGGGTACCATTAGTGATAAGAAGTCACTGGACCCCCAAAATCCCCAGCTCCAGCCAGGCATGGTAATCAGCATGACTATAATCCCAGTTACACAAGAGGCAGGAGAATCACTGGGTGTAGTGGCAAATGCCTGTAATCCCAGGGGCTTGGGAGACTGAGGCAGGAGGAATGTGAGGTCAAAGCCAGGCTCAGCAACTTAGCAAGGTCCTATGTAACTCAGGGAGACCCTGTCTCCAAATAAAATATTAAAAAGGGCTGGGGATATGGATCAATGTTTAAGTGCCCCTGAGTTCAATTCCCAGTACCAAAAAAAAAAAAAAAAGGCAAGGAGGATCTATTAAGATATTGTCTCAAAACAAAAATTTCAGAAAAAGGGCTGTAGATTTATCTCAGTGGTGGAGTGCCCCTAGGTTCCAACCCCAGAGTGGGGGATCCCCACATCCAGAAATGGGGTTCTGACATCACCTTGGCAGGTGTTTTTGAAGATTTCACAAACCTAAGCTCTAGTCTGGGGAATTCTTAAACTCAGTCCCTTTTCAGTTTCACTTCTCCTACCCCCAAGGAATCAAGCATGCCCTGGGTTTGTATTAATGATTTTAAGAATAACTGATGTGACTGAATTTCAGTAAAATCCTAGGGGCTTTGCAATCTGAACTTCACAAAATTTTTACCTGTCACGAAATAGTATACTTCGAGGTTTTTCTTCCCCTATTTAAAAAATGCCAAACCCTGCTTTGCTCGGAGATTTGTCTAAGGGTGGAGCTTTAAACACTTTGCTTGAAATGACCCAGGGCATAACCACAATCATGAGTAGGACTCCTCCACCCTGAAGGTTTACAAAAGCATATGCCTCATTTGATTCCCATGACCCATGAGGAGCTACTTTTATTCTAATTTCATATCTAGTGAAGCCAAGATCCAGAGATGACATCATGTGAAGGAAGTTCCCTCTGGGCCTTTCCAGCACTGAATTCAATGACTCCTATTCAAATTTCAGGAAATGGCCAGTCTCTGGTCCTCAGCGGGCAGGGTAAGTGGTAGCCATGTGCACCTTCCCCAGGGCATGCTTCTTTTAAGGTTAGAGTAGCAGGGCACAACAAAAATAGGGGTACAAGGGAATGAATAAAGGCAGAGTCCTCCTAAGGCAGGCTGCCACCTACTCAAGCCTCCTGGGCCTGAGGAAACCCTGATTGCTCTAGCCCTAGCAGCAGTTTTATTATCTGATCTAGATCAGTTTCTATAGACATCTTCCTCTGCAAGAACCCCCATTGCGCCCTTGCTCTCAAACCCTCACTTAAGATTCCTCTGCTGGGGTTGGGGAGATAGCTCAGTGGGTAGAGTGCTTGCCTTGTAAGCACAAAGCTCTGGGTTTGATCCCCAGCACCCCCCCAAAAAAATGATTCCTCTGCTGATCTTTGCAGCAATCCCTAGTGCCAGAAAAGTACCCTTTCTCAGTTCACAATTTAGGATTTGTATCCAAAATTGATTTTTACCTCATCTGAGAATATAGGTATGATTGTTAGTTGGAGGGGAATGGTTCCCAGATGGCATGAAACCGTGTATGTACCCACATGGGCCACAAAGTTCACCCAAACCCAGAACCTCTTGAAAGTGAGGGTGGCTTGTGAGACACTAATATATTGTCTCCACTCCCTGAAAGGTTACCAGGAGTTGCTTGTCTCCTGCATGTGAGGCTTCCTGCCCCCACAAACAGTTCAGGAGCTCTAAAATCAGTTCCTTACTGAGGGAAGACTCATACCTCCTGATGCAGGTTTTGCTTTGGTGTCATCTTTCCACATATGGGACTGGGACCTGGGGAGCTGGCACCTTGGGCACTATGGTCACTGGCTAAATTTGTCAGGTCTTGGCCTTGTCTACCAACATTCTCTGATAGCAACGTTACCAAGATCAAGCTTGATAAACTATCCCTGTGGGCGCAACCCACTGGTGGACTGTGATCAGTAACTTCCCAACTAAAATAGGAGACATCTGTGGCATATCCCTCAATGGATTTCACACACCTTTTTTCTTTTGCAATGCTGGGCATTGAACCCAGGGGTGCTCTACCACTGAGCTATATCCCAGTCCTGTCTTGATTTTTTCCTTTTAAATATTGAGTCTTGCCAGGTGCCCAGGCTGGTCTTGAACTTGTACTCCTCCTGCCTTAGCCTCTCAAGTCACTGGGATTATTAGGACTGCACCACCATGCCCAGGTGTACGTTGATCCTGACAGTTGCTCTGTGAATACACCTAGCATGCCCCATCGGGTGAAAGAGGTGGCACACGAAGCAATCAACAAGTTCCAGTGGCCATTTACAAGGTACAAGCATAGAAAAAGGTGAGACACTGGGGGGGTCCTTTGACATGAACTAACAACTCCTTGGAGAAGCAAGCCTTCCTTACCTTTGCATTTGGCACATGTAAAAACAAATGGAGGCTGGACTAAATCACAAGTTTAAAACAATGTTTATTAAATATTTCATTTTTCATTTGGGAGATACCAGAAAGGCCTGAGGTACAGCCACACTTATTCTGGAGGGAAAAAAAAAAGAGAAAAAAAAGAAAAGAAAAAAAAAAGCCCAAACTTGGGGTCAGAGAAAGTTCCCTCAGACACACAACCCAGACCAAGAACAAGATACTGCTGATTCCTTTTAGAAGCGAGGATTCATATCTGCTCAATTAAGGTACAAATTCTGCTCCATTTCTCACGAGGTGTCATTACTTCTCAGTATCCATGCAATCTGTAAAAATGAGATTAGAAATACCATGGAAGTGTGTTATTAAGTGACATAACTGGGGACTGTTATAAATGACTTCAGCACAATCAATCTTTCAACCAATCAACCCCTAATGCCACAAGTGTCAGTAACAAAGCTGAACCCAAGTTCCTGACTCCTGACCCCACTTCCACAGTGAACCATTTCCGTGGCCCACATGTGCAGCAGCCCACTGCCCTTTCCAGGCACACAACTGACTTAATGTAGGTTGAATTCAAACTATAAAAGGTGGGGCTGGAGATATAGCTCAGTTGGTAGAGTGCCTGCCTTACAAGCACTAAGGCCCTGGGTTTAATCCCCAGCCCTGCAAGGAAAAAAAAAAAAAAAAGAATGAAGCAAACTATAAAAGGTAATCAAGCTGGGCGTGGTAGCCTGTAATCCTGGAGGTTCAGGAGGCTGAGGCAGGAGGATCAAGAGTTCAAAGCCAGCCTCAGCCAAAGCAAGGCGCTAAGCAACTCAGTGAGACCTTGTCTCTAAATAAAATACAAAACAGGGCTGGGGATGTGGCTCAGTGGTGAAGTGTCCTGGAGTTTAACCCCTGTTACCCGGCCCACCCCCACCAAAAAAGGTAGTCAAATACCATCCCCAAGAACAAAGGCTCCACAAGTCAGACATCTAGACAACTGTTCCAAACAGTCCTGTGAACTAAGAGACAATTAACCTTTCTGGGACTCAATCATCTGACTTGTAACAAGAGACGGTATGGGTAAGTTGATGGTTTTTGAACTTATTCTTGGCCAAGTGACTCATGGAAAATGACATATAAAACAGAAATGAAGTGACTTGCAAGGTCAGACCAATCTTGTATACTTACACTACACAGGTGCCACAGACTAGCCTAGTAGCCACAGAAAGGATTCTAGCTCGAGCACTCTGGGATCACTCCTGCTGAAACACCAAAGAACGTAGATAGGCTTCTGCCACATGCTGGGGAAGGGACATAGGCAGAGCCACGGGAAGTGGTGGTTGTCAGGAACTGGAAGGTCTAAGATGCTCCTCCTTGCATCTAACAAGGTAGCCTGCCAGTTTTATGATGCTGGTAGAAAACATAAAACTCCTTGATGAGACAAAGGACAGTTGATTCACAGCAAAAGCAACAGACAACACCAGCATTTCCCACCACCTCCCAAGCCCCACTCCCTACATAACACAAAAGGGCTGTAGCTCAGTGGCAGAGCGCTTGCCTAACACGTGTGAGGCTCTGGGTTTGATTCTCAGCACCACCACATAAAAGTAAATAAAGTTAAAAAAAAAAAAAAAAAAGGCATATGTACATGCAGGGTTACCACCTCACACGTTTCTGCTGTGCTCAGGAGGAAGACATTACCCCTATATTTCAAGGTTGTCTGCTATATTCTTGCCTATTCCTTAGGGTACCCAGTACCCTTCACACCATTTCCCTCCAACCCAAATTTCCCAGCACCTCTCCTAGATTCCATCCATCATGTCTGGCATCCTGGAAAAGGCTGTACGCCTGATACCAAATCTCAACCTGGCAGTTTCTAGCTGTGAAAAACTCGGAACACATAGTTCTGATCTGAGGCTCCTCGTCTGCACTGGATCTAAAACTATCTCATGGTGATGCTTCAAAGATTTAAACTAGGTGAAGAGTTAAGAGACTTGACACAAAACAGGTTGCCAACCAACACCAATACCCTCCTTTTGTATGAGGCTTTCCTTTAGGATTGACACATGCTCATTTAACCCTCCAATAGCTCCCTTGTACTTTGTACCTCTGCAGAACTGAGCCCTTAGTTTTCTTGGCTTTGCCTTTTAACTATAAATACCTTTACCACCAGTCTCTCAAGGCAGGATTCTTCTCTGTCATTCTTTGCTATTCTGGTTTAATACCTACATTTATTACCCTGAACTTGCATTTTCAAATTTAAATATTTAATGATTTCCTTCGTCTTTTTCCAGCCCTCTCCAAAACTCCCACAAAGACAAAAATGATCTCTAATCTATACAGTCCATGTCAAGTGGCTGCCACATTAAACTATGAAGATCTAGATAATGCCCAGCACAGAATACTTATCTGCAAAGGAGCAGTCAATTGTCTGAAATTTCTATAACCTTGCTCTGGATAGGGCAGGGCAAGGCCTCAAACCATTTCAAAACTGTTCTGGCAAGCACTGTAGGAATGCAACAGGGTCACTGCAGACCCAAGCACGCTGGAGGCTTGCTACTCACATTCACCCAAATCCTCCCCTCCCCAGATGTCACTCAGTACACGCTCTTGAGCACCAAAATCCCTTCAAAGGGGGAGGAGAGAATAGACTATGGAGTCTATTAGATACACTGAGCTTGGCTCCAAAAGTCTATGGCTATAGGTAACTTTTATGCTCTTTTTATGCTCTATAGGTAACTTTTATGCTGAGGGATTAATGCGCCTTAGAAAAGGTAATGTTAATTTAATAGACCAGACAGAAGGGAGTTCTTATTCTCTATGACAATTCTAGGGTGATGCTTCTTAAAAAACTCATGATCACGGAAATTAACCCGTATTATCACACAATTCTGCAAGTGCTCTACCACTGAGCTACAACCCTAGCCCTCAAGAACACTTAAGGTTTTCTGCTCACGAAATAATTACGCAGAGAAATGTGGGCCTTGGCAGGGCTGGGTTATTCACAACGTGACTTACCAGGACATCTTCCTTAAGAGCTGTTGTGACTGTAAGCCCTCCCACTTTGTGGGATCGTTCATCTGATCACGTCTCCCGCCTAGATAAGGACAAATGCAGTTTCAGTTTGAGTCTTTAGGTGACCATACAGCTGAAATCCCGAAACGCATGAACCCCCCTCTACAGCACCTTTTGTAGCAGGTCTCTACGAGGTCATAGATCCCAACCCAGAGGTGGGCTTGGAGATCATAGGCTCCATCCCTAATGGGATCCCTAGAGGTCACAGGTTCCATTCCGCTTAGCGGTGCCCTTCAGGTCGCGCAGAAGAAACCCTGTTTCTCTTCTGAGCGAAGACTCTCAGAAGCAAGGCCCAAGTCGCCCCGCAGCGCACTAGTCTTCTCCAGTGTCCTCACGAGGGAGCAGCACGCGTGGGGAGGGCCCGGCCGGCCCCATGACTCCCTCCTAACCCGCCTGGAGTCTTCGATGGTAGCGGATGCTGAAAGGACCCACGAGGGGAACACAAGGACTGAGAACCCGAGTCACCAGCCACAAATACTACCGTGCACGCCACCGCGCGCCTTGACGTCCTTACGTAGCCCCAGACGCCGTGCGCGGGCGCCACGTGATTCCCGGGTAGGTGCGTCAGTAGATGTGGGCGTGGCTTCGGGCTCTTGGCGAAGCGCGAGGCAGGACCAGTGGTTGGAAGAGTAAGAACTGTGCTAAGACTTCTGCCTGTCCACGTGGTGGCGTCTCCGCTGCGCTTCGTGCATCATTAGTGACTGGAGGCTGGAACTGCGTGGTCTGTGCAGGGTCCTGCAGCCAAAGGGATGGTCAGGACAGACCTGTGGTAGACTTGAGTCCCAGTAGTGGATCTTCCCCGGGGGGGCTACACAATTGGGTGGCCGGAGAAGACGGTGACTTGGACGCGGGGCCTTGGGAATAGACAGGAGCCTGCCTGTGGACCAATTCGTGGGAAAATTGCGCAAATGAAAAGGCAAATAAGAATTAGACTTAGTGATTTAATTTCCCCATTGTTCCATATGAGAAAATGAGGGAAGGAAAATTCCCATCTCATCTCCCCTGTTTTTCAGGACCGATTCTCTCTCCTTTTCAAATTTATACAAGTCTTTTTAATGGCTGAATGACCTTATGGCTATTCTCAAGTCAGGAATATTTCCTGGGAGCCATCCCTTCAAGGTGTTCCTGGAGCTCTTTGGGAAATCCATGCCTGTCAGGCAGTGGGGCCGGTATTTCCCAACAGACTAGGCACAGCCACTCCTCTCAATATGCCAATCAAAGAGACCAGCGATGGTGAAGGGCAAGAAAGGAGTTAATCAGCATGGTCACATTGTGAACAACAGATATAGGGGTACAGCCAAAAGCTGACAGAAACTTTGAGGTTTTATAGAAAAGAGGAACAAAGGCAAGATTTGGGGTTCTGTGTGAGTGGGGTGGAGGCACAACTAGCAGAAAAGGTCACTGTGGTCCGGCCGTTGTTCTGGTTGATCATGATCTGAGGATTGGTTCAAGTAGGCTTCAGAGAAGTCCTTATTCCTTGAGGAATCTCAGTTCCCATGAGATGATTGCATCTGCTTGTGGGGTGGGGAGGTGATCTCACCATAGGGTGACCTGTCTGTTAGGCTGTGCCCTTCCTGGAATCCAAGGTGACTGTAGGTTTAGGACAATGACTGAAGACTTCTAGGTGGTACTCCAAGAACAGGACATTGTTAAAACTGAATGTCAGCCCAGCAATGGCATACATCTATAATTCTAGTGACTAGGGAAGCTGAGAGGGGAGGATTTCAAGTTTGAGGCCAGCCTCTGCAACTTAGCAAGACCCTGTCTCAAAATAAAGAATAGAAAGGGCTGGGGATGTAGCTCTGTGGTAGAGAGTTCCTGGCTTCAATCTCCAGTAACAGGAAGAAGTAAATAAATAAATAATAAAATAAAAAAGGTTGGGGATGTGGCCCAGTGATAGATTGCCCCTGGGTACAATCCACAATACTGTAAAATAAAAACAAAACAAAACAAAAACGAAAACAAATCCTAAGTGTCCCTGCAAATCTTGAGAAGACCTTTGATACTCTTACCTTGGTATTCTTAATCTTGAAGAGGGCCAAGATATGTAAACTTTTTTTTTTTTTTTTTTTTTTTTGCAATGCTGGGGATGGATCCTAGGTCTATATATCAGGCAGATACTCTACCAATGAGCCACATCCCCAGCCCATGTTATGTAAATTAGTGAAGTTTCAAATTAATTTATAACAACTAATTTCTGGGCCTTTAAATTGTGAAGGACCAAACCCTCCACTGGATCACGGAGACCCTCAGAAGTGTAGCCATCCGGTCGGTATGGGCCCCCAAGGGAAGCAATCTTGAAGCCCTAAATTTATAACATCTCTTTGGCTATAACTGTTTGTTTCCAGAGTCAATTTGCTAATTTTCTTTTCAGGTATCCTTCTGTAGGATACCAGAACATGCCATCCCAAAATATGCCTCATTGATGTAAGAATTATTTTAAGAAACAGCATAAGCTATGAAAACAGCATAAACTACTCTTTCAGAAGGGGAATTTACATTTATAAATCTCTTTGAAAGGGTGTCTTCCACTCTGCACCAGGAAGAGAAGGATGACTAAATCACTGGAGGTTGTTATTAATAGAATAGGGACAGATTTAAATCTGTATAACAGGCATGGTGGTGAATACTTTTAATCTCATTTGGGAGGCTGAGGCAGGAGAAGTACAAGTTTAAGGTCAACCTCAGCAATTTAGCATGGCCCTGTCTCAAAAATAAAAAGGTCTGGGTATTTAACTCAGTGGTAAAGCACCTCTGGGTTCAGTGCCCAGTGCCAAAAAATAAAATAATAAAATGAAATAAATTAAAATGGACTGGAGATGTAATTCAGTGGTAAGGTGAACTGGATTCAATCCCCAGTACCAAAAAAGTTAAAGGTGCCCACTAAATCTGTGTTAACAAACCTTAAGTCAGTCTTTCCCTCTCCCCACCCACCACCCTTTGTACTAGGGATTGAACCCAGGGACACTTTACCACTGAGGCACATTCTCAGCCCTTTTTATTTATTTTGAGATAGGGTCTTACCAAATTGCTTAGGGCCTAGCGAATTTGCTGAGGCTGGTCTTGAACATTCGATCCTCCTGCTCAGCCTCTTGAGCTGCTAGGATCATGGGCATGCAACCATCACACCTGGCTACCTTAATCTCTTTTACTGTGCTTTTCCTGGTTTCTTTCCTATAACTGACCCCTGCCCTCAGCACACACACCCTTGTTTTTTTTTAGCTATAGATGGGTTTTAAGCCTGAATTCTAAACCACCTTTCAGAGACTTACCATTTTGGGGGGATATTTCTCATGTACCTATGAAGTTGACATGATGATACATGTTTTTTTTTTCTCTCCTAAATTTTGCTTTAATGGAAATTTAGAAGGACATAGATAAAATTATTTCCTCCTCTAGACATGCCACTTGGCTTGGAAGAACAACGAAATAGCTCATTTGAGATGTGATTTTGGAGGAAATTTTTTTCAATATTCCAAGAAGTAGTTAAAATACTGCTGACATAGGAAGCAGGTTTATGTAGTTTCTCAGTATAACTGCAGTCAAAGGGACTGGGGATGTAGCTCAGAGGTTGAGCACTTACCTAACATGGGAGAGGCCTTGGGTTCCATCCCCAGCAAAGCAGAATAAAGAAGGGAAGAAAGGCAGTACTGCCATTGACCTTTGATTATGTAAGCTTTATGTTTTGGCACTTTTTTCTTTTTCTTTTTCCTTTTTTACTGTACACAACAAATATTTATTTTATTTTATTTTTTGTTCATTTTAGATATACATGACAGTAGAATGTATTTATACATACATGGAGTATAACTTATTCTAATTAGGATCCCATTCTTGTGGTTGAACATGATGTGGAGTTACACTGGTCATGTATTCATATATGAACATAGGAAAGTTGTGTCTGATTCATGCTTATGTCTTTCCTATTCCCATCTTTCCTCCCATCATTCCCCTATGTCTAATCCAATGAACTTCTAGTCTTCCCTCCCACCTCCTGCCTTATTGTGTGTTAGCATATCAGAGAGAACATTCAGCCTTTGGCCTTTGGTTTTTTGAGACTGGCTTATTTCACGTAGCTTGATATTCTCCAATTCCATTCATTTACCTGCAAATGACGTAATTTCATTCTTCTCTTTGGCTGAGTAATATTCCATTATGTATATATACCACATTTTCTTTATCCATTCATCTATTGAAGGGCACCTAGGTTGGTCCTATAGTTTAGCTATTGTGAATTGAGCTGCTGTAAATGGTGTGGCTGTGTCATTGTAGTATGCTGGTTTTAAGTCCTTTGGGTATACACCGAGGAGTGGGATAACTGGGTCAAATGATTGTTCCATTCCAAGTTTTCTGAGGAATCTCCATATTGCTTTCCATAGTGGTTTCATCAATTTGCAGTCCCACCAGCAATATATGAGTGTACCTTTTTTCCACACATCCTTGCCAACATTTATTGTTAGTGTATTCTTCATAATTGCCATTCTGACTAGAGTGAGATGGAATCTCAGTGTGGTTTTAATTTGCCTTTCTCTAATTGCCAGAGATGTTGAATATTTTTTTCATTTGTATTTCTTCTGTGAAGTTGGCACTGTTTCTTATTAGTTGGATAATAAGTTATCTCCACTTCTCCAGTGAATTTTTTTTTTTTTTTTTTTGCGGTGCTGGGGATTGAACTCAGGGCCCTGTGCTTGCAAGGCAAGCACTCTACCAACTGAGCCATATCCCCAGCCCTGGTTATCTATTTATTCGAAAGCTCTTTCAGTCTGTCAGTAGAGCCCAATTTGGGGGTCACAAATATATTCTGGCACTCCATAGTTATTTACCTTCCTGGTTCTCGTCCTTCATCTCATAGCAGAGAACCCTGAGCTAGGACAAGCTACATCAAGACCCAGTGCTCCTAGAATATCTTAAATAAACCACTTAATCTCTTTGGGTGAGTGTTAGTTTTTACATCAGTAGTCTGGAATTGCTCCTTATCCCTCCCTTTGAGACAGAGCCTCAATGTGCTGTCTAGTCTGACCTCGAACCCCTGGGTTCCTACCTCAACCTCTTGAGTAGTAGGGACTATAGGTGTGTTCCACCATACCCAATTAGTAATCTGGAATTAATAGACCTGCTCTCTCTGTCTCTTAGGATTTTGACATTTGAGAAGGGAAATGTATGCTATAAAATGATTGAATGTATTTACTAGGTTCTACACATAAAACATGAGTTGTACTACTCTGCTTTTATTTACAAAACATTCTCACTTTTGGAGCCTTATGTCCAATACTCATGTAATCTTTTTCTCTCTCTCTTCATTTAACCCCTTCAGAACACTAAATCCTGTAATATTTAGCTGTATCTCCAACAAGTTACATCCTTCCAGTCTCAGGAGCTTCCAAAGTGCTTTCCTCTGCTTGTGTGATGGAATATAATTAAAAATAAAAGTTGGAGATCCAAGATGGCAGACTAGAGGGAGGCTGCATTCCTTGTTGCTCTGTAACTCGAGTTTCAAGCAGAGGAAATCTGTTTCTCTGTGAGGCAGACTTTCTGCATTATCGATCCCCTGCTGTTTACCCCATTTGTCTATAGCAATCACCTGCAGTCTCTCAGCATATCGACTACTTTCTGAGTGCAGATTGCTTACTGAATGCCGCCTATCTTTCACTATCTGCCCATTTGCTTGCCTTTTGCCTGCCCATCACCTTCCTTTCACCTACTCATCACCCACTGCCAGAGGTCCACCTGCCAATCATCTGCTGGTAGCCTACAGACCGAACACAGACTGCCAGCAGATCACCAGCTGCCTGCTGTTGCCCAAAAGCCCACCGTCACAGTACCCACAGAGTTGGTTGCACATGGCTGCCACCATTTTGAGACAATAGGCAGGACCTGTAGGACCCTTGGGCCCAGTTAAATGCACCTTGCCTCCAGGACTCCTCAGACAGACCATACCCCTCCTCCAGGACCCCCCACCCTACCACACCCATGCCCCAAGCTGCAGCTCCCCATTTGCCAACATGTTTGAAAGCCAGTGTGGCCATCTTAGATTATCCTGAAAGCAGAAGCTCCCATCTTTAGGTGGGGCAAATCCCATCCTGAGATGCCTGCTGGAGACTGGAAGCTCTTTGTCAGGTACCTCTCATACACCAAAGATGTTGAATAATATATGACTGTTAAGGTGTTGATTATTTTTTCTCCTTTTTGAAATTTGTTTTATTTCTTGCTCTATTTTTCTTTTGTTTACCTGTTTCCTCAGCATCTCTTTCTCCCTTTTCTCATACTAACTACCAACATCTTTTGATTACACTTTCACTCTTTTTAGATCTAGAACTTCTGTATACTCTTTTCTTATCCCATTAACAGTTACATCCTACACCCCTCCCCATCCTCTTTGTTCTCCATTAGAAACTGCAGACCTTATTGCAAATTTATTTGTTGTACTGTAGATAATAATTGAACTCATTGTTTATTATGATACTATTGTTAATGTCTTCATAGGGGCTATTTGGTTTAGGACTGCATATTGTCTGTACTGGGTGCTGCTAAAATTGATCTCCCCCTTAAAGAAGAGGTTTTTGAAATCTGTAGGGTCACTATAAGTCTAGAGGGGGGAAACTGCAGTACCCCAAATCTGCACTGCTAGAGGGGAAGATATGTGAACAACATGAAAAACAAAGGAAGAAAATGTTCCAAACAAACCTAGATTCTATATTAACAGAATCCAGTGACAGCATGGTAGAAGAAATTTCAGAAAGGTACTTCAGATTATACATGATTAAGATGATTTGCGAAGCAAAGGATGAGATAAGAGAGCAAATGCAGGCAATGAATGATCACTCCAATAAGCAGTTGTAAGAGCAACTGCAGGAAGCAATAGATCATTTCAACAAAGAGACAGAGAGGCTCAAAAAAAACCAAAGAGAAATCCTTGAAATGAAGGAAACAATAAACCAAATAAAAAAAAAACTCAATGGAAAGCATCACTAACAAACTAGATCACTTGGAAGGCAGAACCTCAAACAATGAAGACAAAATATCTAATCTTGAAAAAAAGTTGACCAAACAGAGAAGATGGTAAGAAATCATGAACAAAACTTCCAAGAACTATGGGACATGGTGAAAAGACCAAATTTAAGAGTTATTGGGATTAAAGAAGGCACAGAGATACAAACCAAAGGAATGAACAACCTATTCAATGAAATAATATCAGAAAATTTCTCACCTGAAGAATGAGATGGAAAATCAAATACAAGAGGCTTACAGAACATCAAATGCACAAAATCACAACAGATCCACACCAAGGCACATCATAATGAAAGTGTCTAACATACAAAATAAAGATAGGATTTTGAAGGCTATGAGAGAAAAGCATCAGATTACATATAGGGGGAAACCAGCATGGATATCAGCAGTTTTCTCAGCCCAGACTCTAAAAGCTAGGAGGGCCTGGAACAACATATTTCAAGCTCTGAAAGAATATGGTTGCCTACCAAGAATCTTATACCCAGCAAAACTAACCTTCAGATTTGAATACACAATAAAATCCTTCCGGGATAAACAAAAGTTAAAAGAATTTACAAATAGAAAGCCTGCACTACAGAACATTCTCAGCAAAATATTCCGTGAGGAGGAAATGAAAAACAACAATGTAGGTCAGCAAAGGGAGGAACTACCTTAAAGGAAAAACTAAAATCAAAGGAGAAACCAAGTCAAGTTAAAAACCAAAAATAAGCCCAAATGACTGGGAATACAAATCATATCTCAACAATAACACTGAATATTAATGGCCTACACTCATCAATCAAAAGACATAGACTGGCAGATTGGATTAAAAAGAAAGACCCAATAATATACTGCCTTCAAGAGACTCATCTCATAGAAAAGGACATCCACAGACTAAAGGTGAAAGGATGGGGGAAAAAAACCTACCACACACACAGACTCAGTAAAAAAGTTGGGGTTTCCATCCTTATTTCAGATAAAGTGGACTTCAAGCTAAAGTCAGAAGGGATAAAGAAGGACATCTCATACTGCTTAAGGGAACCATAAGTCAGGAAGACATAACGATCGTAAATATTTATGCCCCAAACAATGGTGCATCCATGTACTGTACATAAAACAAATCCTTCTCAATACCAGGAATCAAATAGACCACAACACAATAATTCTGGGTGACTAACACACCGCTGTCACCACTAGATAGATCTTCCAAACAAAAACTAAACAAAGAAACCATAGAACTCAATAACACAATCAATAACTTAGATTTAACAGACACATATAGAATATTCCATCCATCAACAAGCAAAGACACTTTCTTCTCAGCAGCACATGGATCCTTCTCTAAAATAGACCATATGTTATGCCACAAAGCAACCCTTAGTAAACACAAGAAAATAGAGATGCTACCTTGTGTTCTATCAGATGATAATGGAATGAAATTAGAAATCAATGACAAAATAAAAAACAGAAATTGCTCCAAAATCTGGAGACTAAATAATATGCTGTTGAATGAAGCATGGAAAACAGATAACATCCGGGAGGAGATAAAAAAATTCTTAGAGGTAAAAGAGAATTACAATACAACATATCAAAATCTCTGGGATGGGGGGGAGGGATGGGGGGAGAAAAAAATAACAGAATGAATCAAAAACTATTACCCTAGGTAAATGTATGATTACACAAATGGTATGCCTCTACTTCATGTACAAATAGAGAAAAAAGATGTATCCCATTTGTTTACAATAAAAATGAATTTAAAAAAATCTCTGGGACACCATGAAAGCAGTACTAAGGGGAAAATTCATTGCATGGAGCACACTGAAGAAAAGAATAAAAAGTCAACAACTAAATGACCTAATATTATATCCCAAAGCCCTAGAAAAAGAAGAACAGAACAACACCAAAAGTAGAAGACAGGAAATAATTAAAATCAGAGCTTAAATCAATGAAATTGTAACAAAAGAAACAATTCAAAAAATTGACAAAACAAAAAGTTGATTCTTTGAAAAAGTAAACAAAATAGATAAGCCATTAGCCACACTATCAAAGAGAAGGAGAAAGAAAAATTACTAAAATTCATGATGAAAAAGGAAATATCATGATAGACACCACTGAAATACATAACATAATAGGAAGCTACTTTGAAAATCTATACTCCAACAAAATAGAAAATATGGAAGACATTGACAAATTTCTAGACACATATGATCCTCCCAAACTGAACCAGGGGATGCAAGGTTGGTTCAACATCTGGAAATCAATGAATGTAATTCATCACATCAATAGACTTAAGGTTAAGAATCATATGATTACTTCAATAGATGCGGAGAAAGCGTTTGACAAAATACAACACCCCTTCATGCTCAAACACTAGAAAAAATAGGAATAGTAGGAACATACCTCAACATTGTAAAGGCTATTTATGCTAAGGCCACGGCCAACATCATTCTTAATGAAGAAAAACTGAAAGCATTCCCTTTAAAAACTGGAACAAGACAGGGATGCTCTCTTTCAACACTTCTATTCAACAATGACCTTGAAATACTACCCAGAGCAATTAGATCAAAAAAATTAAAGGGATATGAATAGGAAAAGAGGAACTCAAGCTGTCACTATTTGCTGATGACATGATTCTCTATTTAGAGGATCCAAAAAACTCCTCCAGAAAACTTCTAGACCTTATAAATTAATTCAGCAAAAGAGCAAGATATAAAATCAACACACATAAATATAAAGCATTTCTACACACAAGCGATGAAACATCTGAAAGGGAAATGAGGAAAACAACTCCATTCACAATAGCCTCAAAAAAAATAAAATACTTGGGAATCAATCTAACCAAAGAGGTGAAAGATCTCTACAAGGAAAACTATAGAACATTAAAGAAAGAAATTGAAGAAGACCTTAGAAGATGGAAAGATCTCCCATGTTCCTGGATAGGGAGAATTAATATTATCAAAATGGCCATACTTCCAAAGGTGCTATACAGATTTAATACAATTCCAATTAAAATCCTTATGACATTTCTCAGAGAAACAGAAAAAACAATCATGAAATTCATCTGGAAGAATAAAAGACCCAGAATAGCCAAAGCAATCCTGGGCAGGAAGAGTGAAGCAGGAGGTATCATAATACCAGACTTTCAACTCTACTACAGAGCAACAGTAACAAAAAACGCAAGGTATTGGCACCAAAATAGGTAGATTGATAGTACAGGATAGAAGACACGGAGGCATATTCACATAAGTACAGTTATCTCATACTAGACAAAGGTGCCAAAAACTTACAATGGAGAAAAGATAGCCTCTTCAACAAATGGAGCTGGCAAAACTGGATATCCATGTGCAGTTAAATGAAATTAAACCCCTATCTCTCACCCTGTACAAAACTCAACTCAAAATGGATCAAGGGTCGAGGAATTAGACCTGAGATCCTTCACCAAATAGAAGAAAAAGTAGGCCCAAATCTCCATCACATTGGCTTAGGACCAGACTTCCTTAACAAGACCCCCATAGTGCAAGAAATAAAAGTGAGAATCAATAAATGGGATAGATTCAAACTAAAAAGTTTTTTCTCAGCACAGGAAACAATCAATAATGTAAAAAGAGAGCCTACACTTCAGACAGCACTCATCACAAAAGTTTATAAAGAACTTAAAAAACTTTACACCCAAAATACAAAGAACCCAATCAATAAATGGCTAAGGAACTAGGCAGACATTTCACAGAAGAAGAAATACAGGTGATCAACAAATATATGAAAAAGTGTTCATCATCCCTAGTAATTAGAGAAATGCAAATTAAAACCACCCTAAGATTTCATCTACCTCCAATCAGAATGACTATTATCAAGAACACAAGCAATAATAAGTGTTGGCGTGGATGTGGGGAAAAAGGTATACTCATACATTGCTGGTGGAGTTGCAAATTGGTGCAGTCACTCTGGAAAGAAATCTGGAGATTCCTCAGAAAACTTGGAATGGACCCATCATTTGACCCAGCTATTGCACTCCTCAGTTTATACCCAAAGGACTTAAAATCAGCATACTACAGTGATGCAGCCACATCAATGTTCATAGCAGCTCAATTCACTATAGCTAATTGTGGAACCAATGGAAATGCCCTTCAATTGATGAATGGATAAAGAAACTGTGATATATATATACACAATGGACTATTACTCAGTCATAAAGAAGAATAAAATAATTATGGCATTTGCTGGTAAATGGATGAAGTGGGAAACTATCATGCTAAGTGAAATAGGCCAATCCCAAAAAACCAAAGGTTGAATGTTTTCTCTGATAAGTGATTGATGATACATAATGAGGGTGGTACCAGGGAGTGGGGAAGAGAAGAATGAAGGAACTCTGGATAGTGTAGAGGAAAATGGGGTGGGAGGGGGTAGTGGAAGGAAAGATAGTAGACTGAGACAGACAGTATTACCCTATGTATACCTATGATTACATGAATGATGTGAATCTACATTGTGTTCAACCAGAGGATGAAAAGTTGTACCCCATTTGTGTACAATGAATCAAATTGCAGTGTGTAAAAATAAAAAGTTTTAATTAAAAAAATAAAATTATAAGCAACAAAAAAATTAGGATAGAGATTAAAGACCATAAAAATAGTAGATATAAGGCACATTTGCAATCTGAGGGCTGAGATGAAGCACCCAAAGAAGACTCTACCCCAAGGTGAAGACCTTTATCTTGTTGGACAAGGAATAGCCACAGCTCACCAAATGGCAAGGAAGTACTAGCAGAAGTCGCTCAAAATCCACCCTGTAGGGTGGCAGGAGAGGCTGTTCACTGGGTAGGTAGGTGTATAGTTGAAGCACTTGGATATAAAACTTCCTAAGGGAAATGCCAGAGGAAACTGCTTGCTGCTCCCAGCATCCTGGCACTGCAAAAGCTTGCAGAGCTGTGGAGAACCTGAATGTGGGGAAGCAGCTCTCAATGTGGATGTCTGGGGCTGGGATACTTATCCTGTAAGCGCTGCCAAGAGAGCTCAAATAGACAACAAAGTCCTCTTTTCTGACATTGCTTAATTTTGCCTCTGGCAAAGGAAGAATGCTTAAAGGCCCAGCATCACGTTCTCTGGGCAGAAAATGATAAGTGCATGTGGATCGGAGACAGAATGTTGACAACCGGCACAGAATGTAATACTTTTAAATATTGGTTTCCTTTGGTATCAGTTTACCTTCAGCTGTACTACAAAGTCATTGGTGGGGCTTGGTTTAATGGTAACATAGAGGTCCTGCTGATATTGCAGTGTCCTTCTGGGCAAATCACCTAATTTCCTGAATCACTTCTGTGAAAGTGGCAATTATACTAGATACCTGCTAAAGTTTTTCGGTTTCCTTTCTTTTCTTCTTCTTCTTTTTTTTTTTGGTGGTACTGGGAATTAAACTCAGGGTTACTTTACCACTGAGTGACATCTCCAGTCCTTTTTATATTTTGGGACAGGGTCTTGCTGAGGGTCTCACTGAATTACTGAGGTTGGCCTTGAACTTGCGATCCTTCTGCCTCAACCTCTCACCTCTCATGTCGCCTGATTACAGGTGAGCATCACCGCACCCGGCTCGCCGGTTTTATTCTGGTAGGCCTTGGGGTCCTTGTTGTTTCCTGATGTGTTTGTCTAAAGCAGTCATTAAAACAGAAAATTTTAAGAAAAGGGCTTCCCCGTGGCTTAGCGAATAAAGAAGAGACCTGCGAGAAAAAGATTCCCGCACCCAGCCTCTCCGCGGGACGCCCCGCCCCTCCCTTCCTGCCCCGCCAGCCCCGCCCGCTTCTTTGAACGCTGGGAAGTTGGCCGCCTTAAAGATGGCGGCAGGATTGAAAAGTTGGAACCACTCTCGTGCGCGCTCCCGCGGACCTCAAGTGCGCGGGGCGAGCTGGGGGCGGGGTGTGGCGTGCTGGAGACTGGACAGGCACATTCCGACAGCCCTGGAAAGGGGGGTATTGGGGTGGGGCGATCCTGGCCCTCCAATTGGGGGTTCTCCGCCGCCTGCAGACCGTGGGCGGGACCTTCGCGAAGAGCAGGGACTCCGCGGCTGTTTCCTGCCTGAATCGGCGGGATCTGATCGCAGAGCCTGCCGACTCCCTCAGGCCCGGAAATGAGGGTGTGGGGTTGCTGTGGGCGGAACCTCTTCGGGGGCGGGGCCCGTGTGGGCGGGCCCGTTCCCCTCGGGCCCGGAAGTGCGGGTGTGGGGCGCGGCCAGGGCGGAGACTGCGGGCTGGCGGGCGGTGCCGGGAGCGCGGGGGTGGCGGTCCTGGGGCGAGCATGTAGCGGCCGCTGGTGGCGGGGCTCCCGGGGCGGGCCGCGGGGGCCGCACGCGGCGACATGGAGGAGGAGGGCAAGAAGGGCAAGAAGGTGAGCGTTTACCAGCGCGTCCGCCGCGGGGGTCGGTGGGCGCCGCTCGGGTCCCGGGGGCGAGGAGGGTGGGGGTCCCTCGGGGCTGGGCGGGAGCGGCCGGCTATGAAGTTTGGCGGAGAGGGGCGGGCAGGGCGGGGCAGGACAGGGCGGGACGAGCCCCGGACAGTGGTCAGGTGGTTCAGCGTTCGGGAGCAGTAAACGCCGCACCTTTCCGGGGTCCTGTTTGCGGCTCGCCCCAACGGCCTGAGGGTGGGCCTTCCTCCGGCGTAGGGACTGGGGCCGCAAAGGAAGTGGGCCCAGCGAGGGGACAGAAGTGTGTCCAAGGCTGGAACTCGAACCAGTGGGCTGTCGGGTTAACGTGGAGACCCTTACTGTCCACTTGGCTTCGTTTTGGGATGTCCAGTAAAAGCAAAGATGGGCTTCTCTTCAGGGCCCAGTTGCTCTTTGAATGTCTCTTGTACCTAATATCATTGAGTGATTTTAGTGACGTTATATTTGGCGTGGGATTTAGGACATAGTTCAAGAGGCTCTTTAGTTTATGTAGTTTAAAAATGTGGCTTTAATTATAGGCTTGAGTAGTTGATAAAGAACATTTTAAGGAGACTGGAAAAACGAAGTGGGATAAACCACCATTAAAGTGGAAATGGGTTTTATTAAAATATATCCTTTTCAAATAAATGCCTTATAATCTTCCTGTCTTGCTTATCATTTTCATTTTGATAAACTGTGTGTTCACTTTAATGGACAAGTTTAAAACAGATCCTGATGTTACCACCCGGCATTCTGCAGTGTCCTTTAATTGACCGTACTCATCACTTTGTTTTTTTGAGGTGCCCCATTTTTAAAAAGTCTTTATTTGAAGTGGATGTAGCCAGTGGCCTTCAGGGAACCCTGTGGTGCTGCTTCTTTACTTTCTCATTGTTTTATATTAGGGACGTGTAAGTCAAACTTAGATGCAATATCAATATAGTTATCTGCAAGAATTGTTTAAGGTTGGAAAATACCCGGAAAAAGTGATTTGGCCTGCAAGTGTTAGACTACAGAAAAGCAAGAAGCTGAGCAGCATAAAAGGATTTAACCAGAAAGGAGAAGTGCTAACACAGTGACTGCCTAGGTAGGTGCCAGGATGTCCAGTGTGCATATTGCTCTTTGCTGGAACTGACCCAGCTATTCTGTGGAATGATAGCAGCTGAGAGCACTGGGGGACCTGACTGTCAGTTAACCTCTTTCTTGTGTACCACTTACAGGGAGAACTGGACCACTTACCTGTCTGTGACAGGCAAGGATGGAATTGGTTTACCTTCCTTTGGAGCCTTCTGCCAGTTTTGGTGGAAACATTAAACCTCTAGCAATATTGAAAGAGACAAAAGCAGTAATATATTCCTGAACTTTGGAAAGAGAAATAGAAAACTGGGAAAACTATCAAGAATTTTACAGTTGAAAAACCTTAGACATAGGTAGGGTTAGTTTAATTTTATTGTCTCTATTAGAGGGGATAATCAATTGTTAATGTTGTTGCCCAAGTCAGGAGTTGAATGTTTTCTCTGTATTCTGCTATTTTGTTCCCTGTAGGCAAGATGAGATACTGAAGTTTGGGGCATTGATTCCTGTTAAGGCCACAACTTAACAAAGTTTACCAGGTATCCTCTACTGATCCCAACTGGCAGAACCAACCTTTTCTACTTCTTCATTCAGTGTGATGTCACCTACAACTTACGAACTTAAGAGCTTAAATCAGAAATAACCTGTTTTAAACTTTTTCACTATTTAATGAGTTTTACTTAAAGATTAGATGCTTTACATTCTCTTTTTAAGTTAGTTCCTTCAAAAAAAAAAATGCGGATTTAAAACTTTAAAAATGTGGATTGGCGGGCTTTTTCCAGGTCTCAGATACTTGTCTTGATGTCTTGTCAAGCAGTGATAGAGGCTTGTTCTACCATGCCCATTCTTCTTGGGACACAGGAATCAGTGAACTGCCAGAGAACTGATGGACCAAGTGGATTTCATGGAAGTGGCCCCAGGTATAGCCCTGCCTTTCCTCAAGCTATTCCTGCACATATGGTCATGGTGACTGTGTACCTCCAACCAGTTATAGTTCATTCAGTAAACGTTTGTTGACCCCTGTTGTGTCCTATGAAACCCCTAGGTGATGAGGATGTACAAGAGTGTAGACCTGGAGGAGCTGGTGGGGAATTGGATCAGTTGTGGGTGCATATGGAAGAATGAGTGGATTGGAAGAGAAACCCATTGGCTGCTAAAGTTGTGGGGGCCCCTGAGGTAGAAGTGACCATTTGAAAACTGCTCTCCTGCTCTGATGTCTGCAGAGTGACTGGTACTTTCCGTACTGAAAGTTCCAATAATGGGGTTTGGAGGATAAGGCCCTTATTTACACAGTGTAGTCAAGTGTGCATTGTGGTACTATACTGTCAACATTTGATTCCTTTTTCCAAAAAATTTAGGTGTACACTTGAGTTGGGATGTGTGTTTTTATGTTCAATTCAGATGAGGATCACAGCCCACCGAAAATTGCCATTTGGCCTTAACTCTCTTGCTGGTCTTAGCTTCTGCTGCTTCTGGTCTTAGGTCTTACCATCCAATGGCCATGATTTCCACCTGAACAAACTAAAATATTTTTGTGTTGAATTTATTTCTGTTGTTTAAATTTTAAAAACGTTTCCTTAGAAATGTAGGACTGGCTATAAAATGACGATAAGGGATTATTGCTCATTTGGTTGGGTGTGATTTTTGTATTATGTTTTATTAAGTTCTGATTTGACAGATGCATATTGAGGTTTTTATAGGTGAGATAATAATTACTTTTGGGATTTGCTTCATTTAAACCAGAATTAAAAAAGGGAGAGGGGATAGCTACATCCTTGTATTTTAGTCTGTTTTGGGCTTCTGTAACAATACTGAGACTGGGTAATTTCATAAAGAACAGATTTCTTACAGTTCTAGAGCCTGGGAGGTTCAAGAGCAGTGGGTTGGTATCAGGTGAGGGCCTTCTTTTTGTTGTTTTGTTTGGTACCAGTGATTGAACCCAGGGGTCCTTAACCACCGAGTCATATACCCAGCCCTTTTTTTATTTTTTATTTTTTGGGTGCTGGGGATCAAACCCAGGGCCTTGTGCTTACAAGGCAAGCACTCTACCGACTGAGCTATCTCCCCAGCCCTCCTTTTTTTATTTTTTGAGACAGGATCTCACTAAGTTGCTTAGGGCCTCACCAAGTTGCTAAGGCTGGTTTTGAACTCGTGATCCTCTTGCCTCAGCTTCCCGAACCTTTGGGATTACAGGTGTGCGCCACTGCACCCAGCTTATGGTAACTGTATTTTTGTCAGCAGTGCCCCCTCATCACTTGATGGTATAAACAGCCAAGATTAAATCTCAAATCTAACTGTCAGCATTTTAATCATCTTTAATTTATCCGAGTGTCTGTGGTGAGAAGAAAGTTAGCAACAACGCACGTGGGAAGGCTAGCCATTTAGTTCTAAAATTAGAGACTATGAGAGACCAGATATTACAGTGTTTTAGGAAAGACATGGAATAAGCATGGAATAAGGTGGGGACCAGGGAATGAAGTTCAGAAGCATAGAAGAGGTGGAGACAGCCCTGAGGTATTGAGATTGGGGGAGTTTTGGTGTTGGGTCCATATGCACTTATAGCCACTGCAGTTGTTTGACATCTACCCATTCACTCTTTTATCTATCAGATGATTGTTGATCAGTGCCAATGGTGCCAGGTACAGACACTTGGGAAACCAAGTTACATGGGACCAGCCTGCAGCCTCAGAGTAGGAAACTGAGCCAAGAACAGATGGATGGAGCAGATTTTGATATAGGTGATTAGGAAAACCTCTTTTGGTACCAGGGATTCAACCCAGGAATGCTTAACCACTGAGCCACATCCCCTTTTTAATTTTTATTTAGAGACGGGGTCTTTCTGAGGCTGGCTTTGAACTTGTGATCGTCCTGCCTCAGCCTTCTGAGCCCCTGGGATTACAGGTGTGTGTCACTATACCCAGCAAGGAAAACTTTTGTTATGAAAACTTCAGTACAAATGAAGTCCCCATGCCCAGCTGTAAACAGTATGGATGTGTGTACAGTCTGTTTTGTGTATTACTTTCTCCTCATCCTTACTCTGCCTGTATGGGCTGAAACTTCAACCTCCATGATTTCAGGAGGTGACTGTGTTTGGAAAGGGGGACTTGTCTTTAAAGAGGTGCTTAAATTTAAATGAAGTCATAGGAATGGGCCCTGATCCTGTCTGTCTGGTGTCATTTTAAGAAGAGGTGATTAATACATATACATACACAGAAAAACAAACTTGTGAGGACATAGAAGATGCCGTCTGTAAGCCAAAGGGAGACTTCAAGAGAAACCACCTCTGCTCACAGCTTGATCTCAAGCTTCTAGTCTTCAGGCCTGTGAGAGAATAAGTTTTTTTGACTGAAGTCCTGGGTTTGTGGTACTTCATCCTGATAGCTGTGCTTTACCACTGATCAACATTCCCTCCATCCCCTTTTTATGTTTTATTTTGAGACAGGTTCTTGCTAAGTTGCCAAGACTGGCCTTGAACTTTTGATCTTTCTGTCTCAGCCTCCTGCGTAGCTGGAATTATAGGTGTGTACTATCACACCCAGCCCTAGAAAGTTTTGAGGCAAACTCTTGGTCAGTTTGTAGATGAGAATGTTCTGGGTAGGTTCTGAGGACTAGGTCTGGGTCTGGGTTGTTGCCCTAGATAGGGCCATGCCACATTCTATGTGAACCATAAATTGCACCTAACTCTGTGGTCAGGAAAGCACATCGGGATTTTGGGTCTAGGCACTGTGAGGAACAGGCTTTTGTCTTCAGGAATCTGTGGTGGATGAGTGGGCCTAGCTGTGTCTTCTGCACAGACACTATATCATTGTCATGAAGGTGAATCCACATCAGCGTACTTTCTTCCGCTTGACTTTTTTTTTTTTTTTTTTTTTTTGGGTGGTGCTGGGGATTTGAACCCAGGGCCTTGTGCTTGTGAGGCAAGCACTCTACTAACTGAGCTATATCCCCAGCCCTGCTTAACTTTCTTATCCCTCAGTCTGAGAGAAACAGCATTTCTTCAAATGATAATGCAGGTGTAGGCAGTTTGTGTTTGGATTTGTCAGTTGAACCAATAGGTGTTTGGTTATACTGTTTTTTGGTGCTGGGGATTGAACCCAGGGTCTCATGCATGCTAGGCAAATGTTCTACCACTGAGCTGCACACCTAGTCCAGATTTTTTTTTTTAAATTTATATTTAAATTACTTTTTTTCCCCTGCAATAAGCAGGAAAGTTTTTGCTTAGCAGTGAGCCAAAACTGCAACACTTTTTTTTCCACCTTCCCAAGTGTGCCTAGTTGGTAACAGTTTTTTGCTTGGATTGTGTTAAGAATTAGGGTGTTTGATGGCAGGCATTAGATGTGTACAATGAAAATAATCCTGTTTAATAAGCACAGTAGGAAGTTGGAATTTGGCTTTGGTTTGCAGCTTAGGGTGGTATAATCTTGTAACCCAGGAAGGTGGAAATAATAGTTGAATTCTGAAATTGAGCAGACTGGTCGGCCTAAGTCTGTGGTGTTACTGTTTTGTTCTTTCTTCTCTCTCTCTCTCTTTCTCTCTCTCTTTTTTGTGGTACTGGGGATTTAACTCAGTGACACTACCTGTTAGCTACACCCTCAGCCCTTTTTAATTTTGTGGCAGAGTCTTATTAAGTTGCCCATGCTGGCCTTGCATTTGCCTTCCTCACTCTTCAGCCTCCCAAGTAACTAGGATAACAGGTGTGCAACACTGTGACCAGCATTGTTGCTATTGGCTTTTTATGTGTGTCTCTTTTAGGGATTACAGTATTCATGCATAACATCACAGAATGCCATAAACTAATGTTGTCATTTCTTTCTTGTACAATGTTAAGAACCTATTAGTAGTAGTATTCTATTTATATTCTTTCCTGCTCTTTGTGAAATTTCTAACATTTACTTCTGTACACATTATAAGTTTAGCATTACATTGTTATTTATATTTAAGTGATTGACTTTTGAAATTTATTTATTTATTTATTTATTTATTTATTTATTTGTTTATGTATATTTGGTACTGGGGATTAACCCAGGGGCGCTCAACTACTGAGCCACATCCCCAGCCCTTTTTTGTATTTTATTTAGAGACAGGGTTCTCACTGAGTTGCTTAGGCCTTCATTAAGTTGCTGAGGCTGGCTTTGAACTTGTGATCCTCCTGCCTCAGCCTCCTGAGCCACTGGGATTATAGGCATGTACCACTGTGGCTGGCTGAAATATTTTATGATTTTATTTTATTTATTTATTTTTTTGTGGTGCTGGGAATTGAACCCAGGGCCTTACTGCATGCCAGGCAAACACTGTACCACTGAACAACATCCCAACCCTGAAATATTTTAATTTACATAAAAGTTGTATAGTACACAAAGGACATATATTTTCTATCCAGATTCCCTAATTGTTAATGTTTTTGAACTGTTTAAGAGTAAACTGCAGGGCTGGGGTTGTAGCTCAGTGGTAGAGTGAGCACTTGCTTAGCATTTGGGAGGCACTGAGTTCAATTCTCAGCACCACATATAAGTAAATAAAATAAAGGTTCATCAACAGCTAAAAAAAGAATAAGCCAAAAAAGCTGGATGTGGTGGTGCACACCTGTAATCCCAACATCCCACAAGACTGAGGCAGAAGGATCACAAGTTCAAGGCCAGTCTCAGCAACTTAGTGAGATTGTCTCAAAATAAAAAATAAAAAGGGCTGGGGATGTAGCTCAATGATAAAGCACCCCTAGGTTCAATCCCCAGTACTGCAAAAAAGCAAAAGTCAAAAATACATTATTATGCATCTAGCATCTTTTTGATAAATGCCTTTTATTCTTGGAACACTTTCTATTTTTTTTTTTTTTTTTTTTTTATTTATTTTGTGGTGCTGGGGATTTGAACCCAGGGCCCTGTGCTTATGAGGCAAGCACTCCACCAACTGAGCTATATCCCCAGCCCCACTTTCTATTTTTTATTAAAATCTTTTGTATTTTTACACACTGCAATTTGATTCATTGTGCACAAATGGGTACAACTTTTCATTCCTATGGTTGAACACAATGTAGATTCACATATTCATGTAATCATAGGTATACATAGGGTAATACTGTCTGTCTCAGTCTACTATCTTTCCTTCCACTGCCCCCTCCCACCCCATTTTCCTCTACACTATCCAGAGTTCCTTCATTCTTCTCTTCCCCACTCCCTGGTACCACCCTCATTATGTATCATCAATCACTTATCAGAGAAAACATTCAACCTTTGGTTTTTTGGGATTGGCCTATTTCACTTAGCATGATAGTTTCCCACTTCATCCATTTACCAGCAAATGCCATAATTATTTTATTCTTCTTTATGACTGAGTAATAGTCCATTGTGTATATATATATCACAGTTTCTTTATCCATTCATCAATTGAAGGGCATTTCCATTGGTTCCACAATTAGCTATAGTGAATTGAGCTGCTATGAACATTGATGTGGCTGCATCACTGTAGTATGCTGATTTTAAGTCCTTTGGGTATAAACTGAGGAGTGCAATAGCTGGGTCAAATGATGGGTCCATTCCAAGTTTTCTGAGGAATCTCCAGATTTCTTTCCAGAGTGACTGCACCAATTTGCAACTCCACCAGCAATGTATGAGTATACCTTTTTCCCCACATCCACGCCAACACTTATTATTGCTTGTGTTCTTGATAATAGTCATTCTGATTGGAGGTAGATGAAATCTTAGGGTGGTTTTAATTTGCATTTCTCTAATTACTAGGGATGATGAACACTTTTTCATATATTTGTTGATCACCTGTATTTCTTCTTCTGTGAAATGTCTGCCTAGTTCCTTAGCCATTTATTGATTGGGTTCTTTGTATTTTGGGTGTAAAGTTTTTTAAGTTCTTTATAAACTTTTGTGATGAGTGCTGTCTGAAGTGTAGGCTCTCTTTTTACATTATTGATTGTTTCCTGTGCTGAGAAAAAACTTTTTAGTTTGAATCTATCCCATTTATTGATTCTCACTTTTATTTCTTGCACTATGGGGGTCTTGTTAAGGAAGTCTGGTCCTAAGCCAATGTGATGGAGATTTGGGCCTACTTTTTCTTCTATTTGGTGAAGGATCTCAGGTCTAATTCCTCGACCCTTGATCCATTTTGAGTTGAGTTTTGTACAGGGTGAGAGATAGGGGTTTAATTTCATTTAACTGCACATGGATATCCAGTTTTGCCAGCTCCATTTGTTGAAGAGGCTATCTTTTCTCCATTGTAAGTTTTTGGCACCTTTGTCTAGTATGAGATAACTGTACTTATGTGAATATGCCTCCGTGTCTTCTATCCTGTACTATCAATCTACCTATTTTGGTGCCAATACCTTGCGTTTTTTGTTACTGTTGCTCTGTAGTAGAGTTGAAAGTCTGGTATTATGATACCTCCTGCTTCACTCTTCCTGCCCAGGATTGCTTTGGCTATTCTGGGTCTTTTATTCTTCCAGATGAATTTCATGATTGTTTTTTCTGTTTCTCTGAGAAATGTCATAAGGATTTTAATTGGAATTGTATTAAATCTGTATAGCACCTTTGGAAGTATGGCCATTTTGATAATATTAATTCTCCCTATCCAGGAACATGGGAGATCTTTCCATCTTCTAAGGTCTTCTTCAATTTCTTTCTTTAATGTTCTATAGTTTTCCTTGTAGAGATCTTTCACCTCTTTGGTTAGATTGATTCCCAAGTATTTTATTTTTTTTGAGGCTATTGTGAATGGAGTTGTTTTCCTCATTTCCCTTTCAGATGTTTCATCGCTTGTGTGTAGAAATGCTTTATATTTATGTGTGTTGATTTTATATCTTGCTCTTTTGCTGAATTAATTTATAAGGTCTAGAAGTTTTCTGGAGGAGTTTTTTGGATCCTCTAAATAGAGAATCATGTCATCAGCAAATAGTGACAGCTTGAGTTCCTCTTTTCCTATTCATATCCCTTTAATTTTTTTGATCTAATTGCTCTGGGTAGTATTTCAAGGTCATTGTTGAATAGAAGTGTTGAAAGAGAGCATCCCTGTCTTGTTCCAGTTTTTAAAGGGAATGCTTTCAGTTTTTCTTCATTAAGAATGATGTTGGCCGTGGCCTTAGCATAAATAGCCTTTACAATGTTGAGGTAAGAACACTTTCTTATATTTGCCAGAATAAGGTGTTCCAGTTTAATTTTATACTTCTCAGACTTGGAACTGGACATTTGTCTAAGGAACCCTGATTGCTTTTAGTGGAAATGATATTTTGAAACAAAGATCTGATCAGTAGGTGTGCTTATTGCTACTAGGGCATTAATTCTAGAATAAGAACTAGGGAAACAAGAACTAGAAAATTTACACACACACACAAGCTTTTTTTTGGTTTATTTGTGTCTGAAAAACTAGAACTCATGTTGATATCTCTTATTTTGGTTGTCACAGAAATTGTTTTAGCCTTCCCCCTTTCCACATTTATACCTTGTTTCTCCAGTAGTAAGAAACCCGGTTCCCATTATCTTTTTGTTCAGTCTCCTATAATCCTGGCTGCACCAGCCAACTTGGTTACAACCTGCTGTGGGGCATGCTATCCTAAAGCCAAACCCACAAATACTCCCCTCCCTTTCCTGGATTCACTGGCCAAAAGCTTGAACTTGATGAAGAGGAAGGGGAAATTGGGAGGGCAGAGTGGGAAAGACCAGTTCAGTCCTGGACACACTTTTCCTATCTGCTGTTGGGCATACTAGCTCATGGGGTCCTTGGCAATTCCTCTGTCCCCATGCCTTTCTTGCCAAGCCAAAGCTGAGCCGTCTGCCTCATTCCCACTGTGCACATTCCAGCTCAGAGTTGACCCTGGAAACACTGGTTGCTGGCTAAAATCTTTGCCTCAGTGAAGGGGAAAGGATATGGGAAGAGGCAGGAT
The DNA here is from genome assembly GCF_902686445.1 of Sciurus carolinensis. Taxonomy (NCBI): domain Eukaryota; kingdom Metazoa; phylum Chordata; class Mammalia; order Rodentia; family Sciuridae; genus Sciurus; species Sciurus carolinensis. The sequence goes on from NC_062220.1 coordinate 102,780,206, forward strand.
AACAGCCAGTAAGAGCTCAGCTCTGGCTTGGTGTAGTGGTGCATACTTGTAATCCAGCGGTTCAGGAGGCTGAGGCAGGAGGATTGCATGTTCAAGGCCAGCTTGGGAAATTTAGCAAGACTCTGTCTCAAAAAGGACTGGGAATTGGCTCAATGAGAGAGTGCCCTTGGTTGGGTAATGAAGGGGGAAAAAACCCAACAACAACAAAAGGAAAGAAAGCTCTAGACTCTTTCCTCTTCTTTTGTGCCTGTTGTGTTCCTGACCCAAAGCTGATGATCTATTAGTTAGCTTTCCATTACTATGACAATATGCCTGAGTAAAACAACTTATTTTAACTCTTGGTTACTCATAGGTGTTAGTCCATTGTTACCTAACTCCATTCTGGACCTGTAATGAGGCAGAATATCAGGCCTGAGAGTGTGTGGAAGAGTACAGCTGTTCACCTCATGGCAGCTGGAAGAGAAGAGGGAGAGGGCGAGTGAGAAGGGGAGGGAGGAAGGGGCCAGGGACAAAATGTTATCCTTCAAGGGGACACCTCAGGGAATTCACTTCCTTCTATCAGTCTCTGCAGCCTCAAGGTCCAACAGCTCTAACAGCTGGGGACAAAATCTTTAACACATGAACCTTTGGGGGATGCTTAAGATCCAAACTATAAAATGATTCCTTTCCAACTTGGTGTATTAACCTTCAACTCTTCCACTCCCCTGACTAGCAGACCAAGGGAAAGAAATAGTTTTGACTCTTTAAACATTTTCTTCCATGTTTTTTATTGGTGCATTGTAATTATGCATAATGATGGGATTTGTTGTTACATATTTATACATGGCACATTATATATGCACACACATATATGTATATCAGGGTGTTAGGTGATATATTGAAGAGGTCTTTTTCTTTGACAGTTTCACATACATATGTGTAATTTTTGTGGTACAGGTGATCAAATCCCAGGGCCTTATTGCTGAGTAAGTGCTACACCACTGAGCTACAACCTGAGGCCTAGGGATCTTGCCAAATTGTTCAGGCTGTCCTTGAACTTGCAGTCCTCCTGAGTAGCAGGGGTTATAGGAATTTGCTACCACACCTGGCTAATTTGACTCTTTTAAAAGCCTAAGAAAGAAAATGAATCTCATATTTATCCCTGTTTATCATTTCAGTGCTTTTTTTTTCTTCTAGGTTAAATTTCCATGTGGAGTCATTTACCTCTGGTCTGAAGATCTTCCTTTTTATGGTGTTGGTTTTATGGTTTTTATGGTGTTGGTCTATAAGTGTCACATCATTTAACCTTTTATTACCTGAAAATATATTTATCACACCTTACTTTTGAAAGATGATTTTCCTGAGTATGGAATCTAGGTTGACTGTTTTCTTTATCTTTCTGTACTTTGAAGATGTAGCTCCATTATTTTCTGGCATCATTCCATTGAGAAGTTATCTGCTATTCTTTTGGTTATATTTTAATGTCTTTTTCTTTGACAGTTTTGGGGTTTTTTTTCTTTATACTTGGTTTTTGTCAGTTTGGTTAGGATGGATTTCATCCTTTATTTGATAAATACAAATAAATTTGAATTTATTGAGTTGTACTTTATAGGTTGTGGATTTTGTCAAATTTTGAAAATATCTCAACCATACTTCTTCAAATAACTTCTTTTTTTTCCATGCTCTGTTTTTCCTGGGCCTTCAGGACACATATATCAAACTGTTTCCACTTGTTTTTTGTTTTTTTAATATGGTACTGGGGATTGAATCCTAGGGGTACTTAACCTCTGAGTCATATCCCCCTCCTTAAAAAAAAAATTCTTTTTTAATGTTTTTTTTTTTTTTTTTCCTAATTTTGAGACAGGGTCTTATTAAGTTGCTTATGGCTTAGTTGCCTAAATTGCTGGGATTACAGGCGTGTGCCACTGTGCTCAGCATGGTTCCACTTGTTATTGAAGCTCTACTTGTTATTTAAAGGACTTTTGGTTTTTGTTGTTTTGGCAGTGCTAGGGATGGAATTCAGGGCCTTGCACCTGTTAGGCCAACTCTCTCTGAGCTACATCCCCAGCCCCTCTGGTCATTATTTGAGTAGTTTTCTGTCACTGTAATTCCATTTAGGTTATGTGCATTGCTCTGTTTTCATGTTCTTTGTTTTCTTTTTTTTTGGGGGGTGGGTGGGTACTGAGAATTTAACCCAGGGACAGTTTATTACTGAGCTACATCCCCAGCCTTTTTTTTTTTTATCTATGCATTTATTTTTTGTTTTGAGATAGGGTCTCACTGTGTTGCCCATGGTGGCCTTGAACTTGGGATTCTTCTGCCTCAGCTTCCCAAGTTGTTGAGATTACAGGTGTGCACCACCATACCCCACTTTCTGAGTGTGCTTGTAAAGTTTCCATATCTCTCTTGAAATTCCTCATGTCTTCTATCCTTTTTTTTTTTTTTTTTTGTGGTGCTGGGGTTTGAACCCAGGACCTTGTGCTTCTGAGGTAAGTTCTGTACCAACTGAGCTATATCCCTAGCCCTTCTATCTTTTTTATAGACCTTTTCTTTTTGAGAGGGGATCTTGTTATGTTGCCTTGGTTGCCCTCAAACTCCTGGACTCAAGCAGTCCTTCTATTCAGTCTCACAAGTAGTTGGGACTATAGGTGAGTGCCCTCATGCTAACTTTCTATGGTTTCTTTAACAAATTTATCAAAATTATTTTGTCTGCTAATTCCAGCATCTGGGACATTTGTTAATCTCTTACTGACTGATTTTTTCTGTTGAATTTGGGCTAAATTTTTTTATTTCTTCACATAACATACATATATATATATATATATATATATTTTTTTTTTTTTTTTTTTTTTTTTTTTTTTTTTTTTGGTAGGAAGGATTGAACCCAAGGATGTTTAACCACTGAGTCACATCCCCAGCCCTTATTTTGAGACAGGGTCTTGCAAAGTTGCTGAGGCTGGCTTCAGTTTGCAATCCTCTTTCCTCAGCCTTCAATCCTCCTTCCTCAGCCTCCTGAGCCTCTCTGGGAGTACAGGTGTGTGTCATCATGCCCACCTGTAGGGATTTTTTTATTAATGTTGGACATTGTAGATATGGATTATAGGGATTCTGACTTCTGAACAGTGTTGAATTGTTTGTTTATCAGGAAGTTAAATTAGCGGTGGACTGTTTTGTTGTTTGGAGGTATGGTTTTACACTGCCTTGTTACATCAGGTGTTTTGTTGTTGTTGTTGTTGTTGTGGGGATTGAACCCAGGACCTGGGGCATACTAGGCTAGTGCTCTACCACTGAGGTACATCCCCAGCACGCCCCAACCCCACCCTGCCCCACCTGTTTTTGGTGATGCTAGGGATGGAATCTAGCATGGAACACCCTCCCCCCTGCTTTTTTTTTGTGTGTGTGATAGGGTCTTGCTGTGTTTCCCTGGTTGGCCTGGAACTAGCCATCTAATCCCTTAGTCTCCCAAATAGCTGGAATGACAGATGTGTGCTACCATGCCTGACTTGGTACACCAGTTTTGATATTTGTTCTTATTCCTAGGGTAAATCACTTAGTCCTTGATGTCCTTGATGTCCACAAGAGATGTGACTCTTGTGGAGTTTCACATGGACAGTTTGAGGTATTTATCAGGTCTCTCTGACTTGGCAGGATGTAAACTCAACTCTTGTCTACCCTGCCGGTGGGGGCAGCTAAAATCTCAGCACACCTCTATCAACCTTCAGGCTCTTATGTTCTTTCTGGACTCTTTGGTATCTCACCCCCAGTTGAACAGTTCAAAGTTTAGCCAAAGATTAGAGGGGAGTTTTATATTCAAACTGGAGGCTCCCTCTTTTGGTGGGTTTTTCCTGGGTTTTTCACTTCTTGAACAGTCTCCATTCCTCCCTTAATCCCTCAGGACAATAAAATTGCAACTTTTTTGTTGTTGTTTGTTTGTTTAAAGTGTCCTGTACATCTTGAATCAGGGAGCACCTTCATTGGTAAAGCAGTGTAAAGGGTCTTGCTCAATGATGTTTTCTTCTTTCAAGGGTCAATTAAGTTCCTAGGATTTTTTTTTTTTTTTTTTAATTTCACCTCCAGTGCCTCCGGAAGGCTGTTGTCCATATTTCATCTAGGATCTATAATACCACTCTGTGAGAAGGTTGTTCTGATATAGCCTACTCCTCTATTATGGGAATTAGGGATCTCTTTTGGTTATTTTTCTTGATGGTATATTTTGGAGAGCTTTCTTTATAGGCATTAGTTTTTTTTGTTTGTTTGCTTTGTTTTTAAATTCCTCTTCAGAGTAGGATGGTATTTTATCTGTGGATTACTATAATTTATTTAAATAGCAGCCATTTTATGAACTTTTAGGTGGTCATTTTGCTCCAACAAAAAATGAAACAGTTAACTACCAGCCTTTTGTTTGTGTAATGAATTATAGGGTTAATTTCCCAAAATGGAGTTGCTGAGAAGGCATTTGTTTGCAGTTTTAGAGATCTTAACAAATTATTTTCTATAGTTGAACTAATTTTTATTAAAAACAATTTACAATGGGAGTAAATTTTTTTTTCCCCTTTACATATCCTTGCCTACATAGCACATTACCAAACCTTTGAATATTTCCCAAAATGATGTGTGAAAATGGTATTGGCTAAAATTTTAGAATATTTTCCAAAGTGAACTTAAATTTTTTTTCTTACAAAAAAAAAAAAAAATACAACTCAGAAAAGTAGCAAATTATATTCAGTGAAAAAATCTTAGACCAGGCATGGTGGCCTGTAATCTCAGCAGCTTGGGAGGCCAATGCAGGAGGATTGCAAGTTCAAAGCCAGCCTCAGCAAAAGTGAGGTGCTAAGCAACTTAGTGAGACCCTGTCTTTAAATAAAATACATGGGCTGGGGATGTGGCTCAGTGACCGAGTGCCCCTGAGTTCAATCCCCAGTACCCACCACCAAAAAAGAATCTTACACACTAGAAACAACTATTAAGAACTTTTTAGATTATGTTCCTGTGTTTGTACACTTTCCTGTGTTTGCATATAGGACCTTTGTGTGTGTGTGCGTGTGTGTGCGTGTGCATAGAACCGAGAATTGAACCCAAGGGTACTCTAAAACTGAGCTACATCCCCAGCCCTTTTTCTTTTTTATTTTGAGTCAGGGTCTCACTAGGTTACCCAGGGTGGCCTTGAACCCACTGACCTTCCTGTGTCACCCTCTGGTGTAGCTGGGACTGTAAGGGTGTGCTGTTGCTTCCAGCTGCATACATGGCCTCCTTATCTGGGTATCATTGGTTTCAGATTCTTGCGTAGTAATCACTGCTTGAAGAGTTTTCTGGGGAGCTGTTGCTGCCTTCTTGAATCTCCTTCCCTGTCTTGGACTCTTAGTGTCCAAGAGACTGAGACTACCAAGTGGTGTGTCAAGAGGGCAGAGGGAGTGTGTCAGATAAGCTTATGCTGTGCATCCAGGCATCTTTTTTTTCTGTCTTCACAAACCTGGACTGCAGAGTGGGTGAGCTGAGGGCTGAGGAGGAGCAGCATAGGAGGGAAGGAGAGGAGGGAAGGGTGGCCAAGGAGGAGGGCTGGGCGGTCTTCCTGTGGTCATGATGTGTGGTGGCTGTATGGGTCACTGAAGAGCACATGCTGAAGCAATGTTTTTGGGCAGTTGTTAAAACTGTAGGTCATGGCTTATTAATAGGACTGGAAATCAAACATTAGGTAGCACTCATTGTTAGGTAAGAATTAAATAGATACAAGTATAGGATTGGAGGCTGTTGGTTTGTGCTGTCTGATGTTCAGAATTGGGCCACATTGTAGTATGTTTCACATGGAGTTTGTGAATTTTTTTTTTTTTTTTAACAAACTTTTCCCTAGAGTTTCTAATAAATTGCTTTTCTTTTTTCTTTCAAAAGAGATATAAGAACTGTGGGCTCTTAATCATGCAGTTTATATAATGGAATCTTCATTAAGATTTTCTTTTATTGGTGTGTAATACAAATGTCATCATCCCTGTGGGATCTCTTTTCTTTACCTCCTGGGTTGGAATCTGTACTTTTTTCTCTCTTGGATCCTTTTCTTTGACAGGGAGTATACCCTCTAGTGTATTTTTCAAAAAGAGTTTTTAGGGTGTTAAGATCCCAAAGCACTGTAGGTGGGAAAATAACTATTTTGCATTCAATTTGGTTGATAGTTTGCCTTTACATTAATTTCTAAGCTTAGCCTTAGGGGCGTAGCCCAGTATTAAGAGTGCTTGTTTGTCAGGCGTGGTGGTGTATGCCTATAATCCCAGTGGTTCAGGAGGCTGAGGCTGGAGGATTATGAGTTCAAAGCCAGCCTCAGCAAAATCTAGGCACTAAGCAACTCAGTGAGACCCTGTCTCTAAATAAAATACAAAATAGGATTTGGGGTGTGGCTTAGTGGTTCAGTGCCCCTGGGTTCAATCCCTGGTACCAAAACAACAACAACAACAAAAAAAACCCAAAAAAACAAAGAGTGCTTGACATGTGTGGGTGTCAGGTTTAATGCCCAGTACCAGGGAGTTGGGGAATTCTGAGCATAAGTCGTGCATCACTTAACAATAGGAATTATTCTGAGAAATGTGTTGCAAGGTGATTTTGTTGTGTGGACATCATCAAGTGTTGTATTTACACAAACTAAGATGGCTGGGATGTCACTAGTTTATATAATCTCCTGGGATCACTTTCCAATATGTGGTTTGTTATTGATTGACAATTGTATAGTGTATGACAATTGTATAGTGTATAATTTCCCCTCAGAACTTTAAGGGGATTACCATATTTCCTTCTGCCATGACCCCGCTAATGCTGAAATTTTCTTCCTTTCTTTATAGGTAATCTTTTTATTTTTCTTACTGGAAACTGCATTCTCTTAATTTTTTTTTTTTTTTTTTTTTTTTGTTCCTGGGATTGAACTCAGGGGCACTCAACCACTGAGTCACATCCCCAGCCCTGTTTTGTATTTTATTGAGAGAAAAGGTCTCACTGAATTGCTTAAGGCCTCACTAAATTGCTGAGGCTGGCTTTGAACTTTTGATCTTCCTGCATCAGTCTCCTGAGCCACTGGGATTACAGGCGTGAGCCACCTCCCCAGAGTTCTCTTAATTTTGTAGATTTAAATCCTGTTGTTGTGCTGGGATTTGAACCTAGGGCCTTGCGGATGCCAGCTCTTGTGTTCAGCCTGATATTCTGTAGTTTTCTGAGGATGAGTATAAGTATCTAGATTTGTCTTTTACATTAACCTACCTTATTGGGCTTTTTCTGTCCAAAGAGTGGTGCTTTATTGACTGCTTCTGACATTTGTATCCCTGTTTCGTCTTTGCTCTTGTTTTCCTCCTAGGTGAATGCTAGACTCATTCTAGATTCACTCTTCTGTGGGCTTTACTTTCTCTTAGACTTTTCTAATTTTTTATATTTTTGTTTTATGTTCTAGGATAGGGTTGGCAGACCTTGTTTGAAGGATCAGATAGAAAATATTTTAGGCTTTCTGGGCCATGAGGCAAAATCAAGGCCATTAAGTAGGTACTTAGATAATTAAAAGAACAAATTTCCACAAAGTTCTTATTGAATTCAGAATATAATAATAAGCACAATTTGTTGTGATGTGGTTGTACTATTGAGAATGGTATTCTTTTTGGGGCTTAATTAAGGTTCAAAGTTAGAACTCCTCAAATTTATCACTAATGGGTTAGCCAGTGCCTTGGTCCAGCTCCCTCATTTGGCTCTTAGTTATACCCATTTTATTATTCTAGTTAACTTTTTAATTTGGCCATCATATTTGTAATTTCTAAGATACCTTACTTGTTATTTCTTTTTTGTACTGGTCTATTCTTGTTTTATGGACAGTGGTTCTTCTCAGTTATCTTTCCCTGCGTTGGCTCTCCCTATTTGCTCTTTGGCCTTTCTCTTTCATGCTAATCGTGGAAATAATTTGTGTTTGTGAGGGAAGGACTTGTGTGTTAATGAATTAATGTTTTCAGCATGTGTATTTCCTTTTCAGTTGTATCTGTTTCTCTAGGAGGGGCCCCCTGTAGTAGCCACAGTAGGGTGGGATTACTCTACCTCCAGGTTTCCTTTTTCCCTTCTTGCCTGGGGTTAGGGACATCTGGTTCCGTTAGGGACATTTGGTTCTGTGGAAGCAGCTTTTAGAAAGGTGGAACCTGAGTCTATGATTCTGGGTTTTTTTTTTTTTTTTTTTTTTTTTTTTTTTTTGGTGATGCTGGGGATTGAACCCAGGGCCTTGTGCATGTGAGGTATGCATTCTGAGCAACTGAGCTATATCCCCATCCCTCTACTCCAGGTTTTAAAGAGGTAAAAAGACAGGGAGTTAGTACCACATATCTGTTCATACAAATCCAGCTTTAAGACTATTTTTTCTGATTTTACTCTGCTTTCTACACTTGGGGCATATGGGATAGTAACTGAAGAACAGAATTATTCTGAAGCAACCAGTCTTTTCAGAACCAAGAAATATTAAATGGTATTTGTTACATGTTAATAAAGTTGAACCATGTGAAATTGCCATTTTTATAAGTAAAACACTGTTGAAAACCAGCACTTTGATTTGCTTCACCCTAGTATTAATAAAATTGTACTAACGGTCCCTAACTATAGTGGTTTGACCTGATGAGTTTTTGACTTTGGAATGGTGCACAATTGTACCTGTACAACCATTCTGTTTTTTACTTTCAGTATAGTATTCAATAAATTACATGAGAGGAAGGAAAGGAAGGGAAAAGGGTAGGGGGAGGGAGGGAAGGGGAGCCACTGGGTTGGGGATGTAGCTCAGTGACAGAGTGCTTGCCTAGCATGTGCCTAGCCCTGGGTTCAACCCCCAGCACTAGGAGAAAAAAAACAGGTGGGAAAGGAAGGAAGGGAAAAAGGCAGACATGTGATAGCTTCTGAGGCCATGAAGAATGGTTTCTTAAGGCTTTTGGGTGTAGACTAAATTACACTACCAGCTTTCCTGGATCTCCAGTTTGTAGCTGTCAGGTAATGGGACTTCTCAACCTCCATAACCATGGAAACTGATTGAATTTTGTGTTATGCAGATGGAAAAAGAATGAGGAAAACCTCTGTATGTTGATATGGATATATTATATATAATTTAACTACCATATTATATATAATTTTCTTATCTTGCCTTATTTAATAAGATCCTAATACTACATGTTATATATAGTAATATAAATATTAATAATAAAACAAAATTATTAGACTATTTTATATAAGAAAGAAGAGAAAATTTGAATACATATATCTGTAATATATATATTTACTTACAGGCCCAAAAGGAAATGATGAAAGGATAAATAGGTACTAATTAAAATGGTTAATTTTGAGAGGATATAGAAAAGAAATAGGGATAGAAGAGAAACATATGTGAATGCATATTTTTATGTAGTTTTTACTTTGAAACCTCATGAAGGTTTTACATAATTAGAAATCTAAAAAAGGAAAGAACAGTTCTTAAAAGAAGAGGGCTGGAGATGAACGTCAATGGTAGAATACTTGCCTAGCATATGAGGCCCTCGGTTTGATCCCTAGATCAATAAAATTAGGCTGAGGATGTAGCTTTGTGGTAGATCGCTAGCTGAGCATGCATAAGGCTCTGAGTGTTATCCCTAGCATGGCAAAAATAAATAAATATATATAGGAACAATATAATGACCACCTAGTTGTATATTAAGTTGGTGGCATAGGTGGCATAGCCACACAGAGAAGAAATTTTCAAGTGACTCTAAAACAGTATTTTGACTATAAATTCTTAGTGGGTTATACTTTAAGACCAAAGTCAAGGGACTACCAAATAAATCTTATACTTCATTATACTGACTATCACTGCCTAATATTGTTAGTTTATTAGTATTTGGAAATTATTAAGAGTATATTACAGGGTAAAGTAACTATTTTATATTAAAAAAATAAATTATACGAGCTGCATACCATGGTGCATACCTCTATCCAGTGGCTTGGGAGGCTGAGGCAGGAGGATCACGAGTTCAAAGCCAGCCTTAGCAACTTAATAAGGCCCTAAGCAACTCAGCGAGACCCTGTCTATGAATAAAAATACAAAAAAGAAAAAAAAAAGGACTGGGGATGTGGCTCAGTGGTTAAGTGGCCCTGGGTTCAATCCCCAACACACACACACAGACACACCAATTACATGAGATATTCACCACTTTATTATAAAATAGGTTTTGTGTTAGATGATTTTGCCTACTCTAGGTTAAATGTTTTGTTTTTTGTGTTTTTAAAATTATATATATATATATATATATATATATATATATATATAAAAATATAGGTGGTCATAATACCTTTATTTTATTTTTATGTGGTGTTGAGGATCGAACCCAAGGCCTCAAGAGTGCTAGGTGAGCACTTTATCACTGAGCCACGACCCCAGCCCCTTGTTTTGGTTTTTTGTGTGTGTGTGAGAATTGAAAACACAGGGCCTCATACATACTAGGCTAATGACTTACTATATCCCCAGACTTTTTAAATTTTTATTTTGAGACGGTGTCTGGCTAAGTGGAGGAACTGAAGATCCTCCGTCCTCAGCTTCCTGAGTAGTTGGGATTTTAGGTGTGTGTCACCATATCTGAATGATTTGAGTGTTCTAAGCACATTTAAGGTAGCTAGGCTAACTACGGAAGCTAGGATGTTTAGCCGGTTAGGTGTATTAAATGCATTTTCAGCTTATGGTATTTTCAACTTGTGATGGGTTTCTTGGGAACTTATTGGGAGGAGCATCTATATTTTAATTATTTGGTTAATGTATTGTTCTGTGAGTTATCTATAGTCACTCCAATTAAGTAGCCTTTCCTATTTGCAAGCCATTCTGGAATATTCCATAAGGACCTTCAGCAGCAACAAGTCCAACTTCTCCTTTTCTGTATTAGGAAACTTAAAAGAAGTGAAGGCAAACTTGCTGGCGGACACATACTACTTAGTTTGAAATTGGTGACGCAAACTTGTGAGTCCTGGAGGCAGGTAGAGAGACATGTGCACGCAGAGTGTCTTTGAGCCACGTGTGCCTTCCCCAAGTCCCACTTAGAAATGTACCTGTCCCCAGAAAAGTCTTGCTGGCTTAGAGCATGTGGTGAAAACAGCAAGTCTGAAAACAGCCTTGTCCATGTCTCTACTCTTTCATGAGGTTTTCACCAACAGCATGCAGCCTCTAGCAGTGTTTTCTCTCGATTTTTAACTTTAGCATCTAAACTTCAGAAAGGTCAGACGTCCAAAATAGTGTCCCTTAGTTGATTGCATAGGATCCTACAGAATTGCAGGGGTGCTGCCTGTGGGGTTTGCGTGCTCTGAGTAGTAGGAAAATATTTATTGGTTCATTTGTTTTTTTGTTCATGCAGCCCTCTTGAATTTTGTCAACATTTTGGATGCTGCCTTTTTTTTTTTTTTTTTTTTTTAAAGCTTTTTAAAAACTGTAAACAAGTGCAGTGGGCTTTGCAGAAGGAAACTGTGGTTTCTGGTCTTCCTGCTTGCTCATGTTTTTTTTCAGAGGGAGGGCTAACATCTGACCATATTTTTCAACAAGTTCAAGAGGGAGTAGAGAATGCACCAGAGGGTGAGGAACCAAAATTCCTCCAAAGAAATTGCTCCTCAAACTGAATCTCCAACAGGGTATTCCATGGAGAATGAGGTAGGTTCAAATGCAGCATGGAAAGAACCGCCTAGAACATTTATGTGGGGCCCTTGTGGTTGGCATTTGTGCCATTTCCCAGGGCTTGTTTGGGATGTCCTGACCTCTGACCCCTGCTCTGGGACATTGGGTTGGAGGGTTCATTCACTAGCTTCCTTGGCTTCTGCTGGAGGACAGTCAGCAGTGTGTGTGCCTGAAAGTGAGGAGTCACCCAACTAGCTGGAGGGTAGTTGCACTCATTCATCTTTACTCAGGAATGAGACCATGGTTTTTATGTCTTTGAGGGAAAAGTAATTTTTCTTTGGATTTGTAGTCATTTGAGACCCAAGATCTGAGTTGGAAAATAGTGGAAGAAAAAGGTCAAGAAATTGATGGCACCCAAACCTGAAGAGACTCATGCTTGGAATTTTGTCCATAGGCCCATAGCAGGACCCTAGCTGCATATCAGTGTGGATTTCGGCCCACTGGATATGGCCTCCTGTGGGCATTAAGGTGCATGTACATTTGCCACCAGATCAAACTGGCAACAGTGGGCGGAGATCTGATTCTCTAAACTTAACCAAGTCCTGAGATGGGGACACATACAGGCTATGTTGTACTCATTATTTAGACATTAGTGGTACCAGGGAAAGTCCTTTTTTCATCAGGCATTGGAGTACTCAGTTTTCTTAAAAAAAGAAAGTGAACCTATCTAGGAGCACTGCAGCGAGTGCTAAGAGTTGGTTGCAGTTTGGATAGGCGGTGTTGCAGGGCAGGATCAGCAGAGGGAGCTCTTTGTTGTAGAGTTTGTTAAAGGAAGTTTGTCGTAGTGCCTCCCAATACACACAGACCTGGGGCTGTGTGTGATGTATGAGAGATGACAGACTTGGATCTATAGGGAACATAACTGCTCATTGTGCAGCTGGACTTAATTGTGCTTCTGGTTTCTGTAGAAGCATGGGTACCTAGAGCAGTCTTCTCTGACCCTACACACTGAACTTGGTGCCTCTTTCTAGTCATTCTCCCTTATCCTTGCCAGGCCTGGGTTGTTGGAGTTTGTCTCCCTTTAAGACTGGGAGTGCCCTGGGGGAAGGAATGGTGGATCCTTCACTCTTTAATAGCAGTGTCTGGCATGTGGCAAGCACTCATGAGATGCTTAAGGTTGGATTCTAGCAGATGCAGGGTCTTTTATTTTAAGTGTCTTTGTTCAGAGTCAATCTTGTTTTATTAACAAGATAAGACCTACCTTGTAGTTTATTGTGAGGATTAAGTCAAATACACATGTGAAAATGTATGAGGTACTCTGTGCATCTTAGTTTTCTTATATTTGTTAGCACTTTCCCCAGAATTACTTGCTGAACTTATGTTTTGTATGGGGGATGCAAATGGCATATATGACTGTACTGTTTACTTTGTTCTCAGAGCAGAGGCTACTGTCCCTTAAGTTTGGGCATGCTGGTTCTTTCATTCATTGATTGGTATAGGGATTGAACCCAGGAGCGCTCTATGACTGAACCACATCCCCAGCCCCCTTTTTATATTATTTTGAGACAGCGTCTTGGTGAGTTGCTTAGTGCCTCACTAAGTTGCTGAGGCTAATCGGAACTTGTGATTCTCTTGCCTTAGCCTCCTGAGTCACTGGAATTACTGGTGTGTGACACTGCACCTGGTTTTTGCTGGTTCTTTTAGTGGATATATTTCTCATTGTACATGAATTGACAGATGCTCTGATTTAGAAGTTGATATCTGAGTAATAACCTCAGTCCCTCCTAGCCTGTTTGCCCAAGTGGGCCAATAAGATTGATCTTCCTACTTGTTGAAACTCAAGACCCACAGTGGACACAGGCCAGCCTTGTTCAGAGCCCAAGCCTGGGTGTTGTAAGAGAGCATGTTCGTTATGTAACTGTACACAGACCAGAGTAAGTTTTAGTTTTGGTTTTTAAACTAAGAACTATACTTTAGGTTTCTAACTTTATGTTGCTGGGGATCAAACACAGGGCCTTGTACTTTACCAGGCAAATGCTCTACCACTGAGTTCCAACTACATTTCCAATTGTAATAGCTGTTTTAGGTTTAACTGTAAGAGCTGTTTTAGGTTTAAGATGGCAAATAGTACAATATGGCAAGGATCTGAGGCCTTTACAGAGTGACTCTACAAAGTTTCATGTAGTTATCTGAGGTGGTGTGTATTCCATGTGGATGTCTGTATAATGCTGCACAGAAACTCAGAGCTAGGCTCCCTCCTCCCAGTTCTATACCTTGGGCCCTGGCTGATCCTTTCAACCCTATAGCCTTGGTTTCATCAGGAAAGACAGGCCAGTAGTCTCATCCTATATTGGGATTCCACTTATGGAAGAGACACCCAGTTAGCCTGCTGCCCTTCTGGGGGCCAGCTGGGTTCTTTGATTTCTTGGGGTCAAAGGTGATAAGATCATTTTGGTGGTGATGAACATGCACACTCAATAAAACACTTATTGAATGAAGATTGATGGTTGCTAAACTTTTTAAACTTTGGATCTGTAGAACATTTCAATGAGAAGATGGATGTAATCCCAGCGACTTGGGAGGCTGAGGCAGGAAGATTGAAAGTTTGAGACCAACCTCAGCAATTTAGTGAGCCCTCAGCAACTTAGCAAGACCCTGTCTCAAAATAAAAATATTAAAAAAGGGCTGGGGATGTGGCTCAGTGGTATAGTGCCCCTGGATTCAATCCCCAGTACTAAAAACAATCACAAAAACAAAAAAGCCCATGATAGGTAACTGGAATCTTGATTCTGTGCATCAAGACTCTTATTTATCAGAGCTATGGATATAGCTCAGTTGGTAGAATGCTTGCCTTGCAAGCACGAGGCCCTGGGTTTAATCCCTAGTACCGCAAAAAAAAAAAAAAAAAAAAAAAAAAAAAAAAAGACTCTTATTTATCAGTTTACTTTTTTTGGGGGGAAGAGGAGTGGGGTGCCAGGGATTGAACCCAGGGGTAGTCAACTTCTGACCCACATCCTTAGCCCTATTTTGTATTTTATTTAGAGACAGGGTCTCACCTTGCTGTTGGTGAGACTGACTTTGAATTCATGATCCTCCTGTCTCAGCCTCCCAAGTTGCTGGGATTACAGATGTGCGCACCACCAAGCCTGGCTCAGTTTACTTTTTTTTTTTTTTTTGAACTTTATTTAATTAATTTATTTATATGTGGTGCTGAGAATTGAACTCATTGCCACACACATACCATGCAAGCGCTGTACCTCTGAGCCACAACCCCAGCCCCTCAGTTTACTTTTTAACCAGAATTTTCATGTTCAAGTATCTTCAGTTCCAAAAATGTGAGATGCCATCTTTTTTCAGTTTTGTTGGTGAAATGGTAGAGTGCTCCCTTCCAGTGCTTGTTGTTTCTGCTGCTTGTTCCCCATGGCTGAGATCTGGGCCAATGCTAAAGTGCTATTCCTCTTTCACCAGAGGAGCTGCTACCCTTCATTCTGTGCTAATGACAGTGAAGTTGTGGCAGATGTGCATGGTGTGTTTCAACAGTGCACTTTCTAGGAAGACTCATCTACCCATTAAAAATTATTTGGAACATTTAAAAAAAAGTGTATCATTCCTGCTATACTGAGGCTAAGGATTAGTGTCAGAGAAACACACCTAATTTCTGGGGGATATGTTCCAGGTCCCTCAGGGGTACCCAAAACTGCAGATAGTACCAAACCCTATGTAGACTTTTTTCTGTCCCCAATAATAACTGATAAAATTTAATTTCTAAATTAGGCACAGTAAGAGATTAGTAACAATAATTAAAAATAAATTAGAACAGTTATACTATAGTAAAAGTTCTTTAAAACTTATGAATTGTTTATTCCAGAATTTTCCATTTAATATTTTCTAACCGTGGTGGACCATGGATATCTGAAACCTTGTAAAGTAAAACCACAGTTGAGGGGGGTTTGTATAATCCACAATATTCGTGCTTGGTTAAACTGCCATGATTTGAAGGCCCAGATCAAAGGGACAGGTTTCCCCCCATGTATTTCTTTTTGATATTTTGGGATTATTCTCTCCTCTGCCAGTCTGTGAATGGTCAGAGGGTTCCATTACCTATTAGTCACCTCTCCTTGTTGCTTGCTATGGCACATCTTTGGGGCCTGCTGTGCATCTTGAGCATTGACTGGCTGTTTTTGTCATGGATTTAAATTGTTACTCTATTTTTTTTTTAAATTTATTTTTATTGTAAACAAATGGGATACATCTTGTTTCTCTGTTTGTACATGAAGTAGAGGCATACCATTTGTGTAATCATACATTTACCTAGGGTAATAGTTTTTGATTCATTCTGTTATTTTTTTCTTCCCCCAACCCCCTCACCCCTCTTTGCCCTCTATACAGTCCCTCCTTCCTTCATTCTTTTTTTTTTTTTTTTGTGGTGCTGGGTATCGAACCCAGGGCCTTGTGCTTACAAGGCAAGCACTCTACCAACTGAGCTATCTCCCCAGCCCCTTCCTCCATTCTTGCCCCCCTCCCACCCCCCATTATGTGTCATCATCTGCTTATCAGCGAGATCATTCATCCTTTGGTTTTTTGAGATTGGCTTATCTCACTTAGCATGATATTCTCCAATTTCATCCATTTGCCTGCAAATGCCATAATTTTATTATTCTTTATAGCTGAGTAATATTCCATTGTGTGTGTGTGTGTATATATATATACACACAGTTTCTTTATCCATTCATCAATTGAAGGACATCTAGGTTGGTTCCACAGTCTGGCTATTGTGAATTGAGCAGCTGTGAACATTGCTGTGGCTGTATCTCTGTAGTATGCTGATTTTAAGTCCTTTGGGTATAGGCCAAGGAGTGGGATAGCTGGGTCAAATGGTGATTCCATTTCAAGTTTTCTAAGGAATCTCCACACTGCTTTCCAGAGTGGCTGCACTGATTTGCAGCTGTTACTCTGTTTTGGTAGTATTTCTTCTGCCTAACTGTGATACCCTTGAGGGTGGGAACTATTCCTCTTCCATCTGTGGTGCCTCCCTGGTTGCCTAGCCTCGTATAAACCCTAAATGAAGGGTCACCACCAGCATTTATTGCTCTCTAGCCCTGCTAGAGAGTAGGCTCCTTGCTGGGTGCCGGCGCAGAAAGGACAGAGCCAAGGGCAGAGATGACAGAGCTGGGCTCAACTAAAGAAGACTCCTGGGTAGTGAGAGTCTTCCATGGGAGGCATACATAGAAGACATCTAGAGGCACTGTAGATGGTTTTCTTGCTGTGCAGGCAGGTGTTCTTAAGATGCTGTCCAATGGTGTATCACTGCCTAATTGTAGAGGGTTTTTAGGTGTGGGGTTGCAGGAGAGGGCCCTGGGATCCTTCGCATTATAGATTAATTCTTTACACAGATTCTAATTTTATGAGCTATATATTACTGTTATGATAACAGCATAAGTTGCCTGTGGTTTGAGAACCTGTGTTTGGTGAGGGCTTCTTGGTTTGAGGGCTTCTTGGTTAGAGGGCTATCTTAGCAAGTCTTTGGTCTCAGAATGGGGTCCTCTTGCTCCCTTGTGTAGATTAGTAGTAAGTTTGATAGGCAGCTTTAAGGACAGGCCCACCAAGTTGAACTGCCTGCATGCTGGAGCCAGTGCTCAGCCATGGTGAGCTCCTGAGAGGAGGGAACTCTGTAGGGTTGCAGGAGAAAATGTTTTCATGACAGCTGTTTCCCATTGACCAGTGTGAGACCATGAATGTCTAAAGAGACAGGATTATGGGCCACATGCCTTCGTATATCCCTCAGGGCTAGGCTATGTATATCATAAGAACTATAAGGAGAAACTAGTGATTAAGTATAACACATGTTAAGAATAATTCATGTGCCATCTGGTCACCGAGAATGGTGTCAGTGGTGAGGAAATCACAGTTGTTTTTGGTGGGGCGGATGAAACATGATTTTTCGCTTTGTTAAAATTACATCTCCAAGTGTGGGGGGTCATTTCCAGCTTACAGTTTACCTTCAGTAAAAACCTGATTTGACAAATTACAGGTGACCATTTCTCACCATTCTCCCATGAGAACCCCACATTGAGACTGCCTGGTTCGAGTGCCACCTGCCCCCTTCCACCACTTGTCTAAACACATCCTGAGGTGCTTAAGTACAAGCTGGTCTGGGGACTGAAGAGAATGAAGCCCGAACGGTACCCTATGGGCAGCCCACTTCATTCTATTGTAGAACATGAACTTGGCAGCTCAGAACCAGCACCCCTGCCAACTTTTCCAGAACCTTTTTCCATCTGTTGTGTTACTCATCTTGTAGAGGATTGTCTTATAAGGATATTGGTTCTCTTAACTTTATATGCTTTTATATCTTGTCCCAGTTTATGTATAAACAGTGAGAAGCAGCAATTCATCCTTTTCAAATATAAATATTTCAAAGATGAAAACAGTACAGAGCAAAGTAAATGGAGCTCTATACACACTTCATGCAGCCTTAGCTGTTACCTGCCCTGGGAACCATCTTTCTTTTTCAAGTACTGGGAATTGAACCCAGGGGTGCTTTACTACTGAGCTGTGTATCCAACCCTTTTAATTTTTTTTTTTTTTTAGTGTTTTATTTTGAGACAGGGTCTCACTAAGTTGCTTAGGGTCTCTGTGAGTTGCTGAGGCTCGCTTCAAACTTGCAATCTTCCTGCCTCAGCCTTTTGAGTCTCTGGGATTACAGGCATGTGCCACTGTGCCTGGCCCTGGAGACCTTTGGTCATCTTACTCTACCCTCTCCCAAACACCAGCAAGAAATGTTAAGGGGCTACCTCTGGGGGAGCTACTGATCAAGAGAGGATGTCAAGGTCAACAATAGACTATTCCAGGTCAATGATGTACTGATTACTCCAGGTCAAGGAAGCAGATGCAGGTGGGTTAAAACAGCTCACAGGAGGGAAAGTATTTTAGTGGATCACAGGACTCTGAACCTGAACCACAGTCTTGTCCCATGTTGGGGCATGGATAAAGCACTCAAGTGGGTGCTAGGCCCAGTTTTATTTTCTAGTCTGTGGTCATGGGCTATAGAAGGCAGTACTATTTTTATCATGATCGAAGTTGAAGAGATTTTATGTATGTATGTATTTATTTTGTGACTGGGGATTGAATCCAGTAATGCTTTATTACCAATCTACATTCCCAGACCTTTTAATTTTTTTATTTTGAGACAGGGCTTCAGTAAGTTGCTAAAACTGGCCTCAAACTTGAGATCCTTCTGCCTCAGCCTCCCAAGTTTCTGGGATTATAGGTGTGTACCACTGACCCCTGAGATGAATTTATAATGTATTGTCAAGGGTAAAAACTAATAAAATTAAGTTGACATATATTTTGCTTGTTCACAATGTATCAGATGTGTGCTCAGGGGATTTGTAGATTATTTCATAGTCTGCTCACATACTATGAGGATCATAAACCCATTTTAGAGATGGTGAGAGCTTAGATAATCAGTTTGCTTAGGAAGCCATGCAGTCAAGACCATGCAGAGTGGAGGTCAATCCTCCAGCCTGAGGAACTTCTCTGCTTACTGGTAGCAAAGGGTCCTTGAGATGCAGGAAACCTTGGGGTGGGGATGGGGACAGGCATGGTGGCAGTGTGAGTAGACAATTCTAGTGCCAAGACTTCTTGTATTGTTTTATTTTTGTTGAATGGGATTTCTGATTCTGTGTTTCAGTGAGTGTAACAAAATCCAAACATCAAAAAGCCATAGATTTAAAGGGTCAGCAGTGAAGGTGAGGGACTGAAAAAGCTGTTTCCACAGTCAGGAGGCAGTAGGATCAGGGAAGACTTTGAACCTATAGTATGAAGATGGGGTGGCTTTGCTTGTTTATTGATTTTTTTTTCCCCTCTAATGCGGGAGAGCAGACTGTTCTGATAGGAGGTGGGGAGGGTAGCGTCTGGCCAAGCTATGGGGGTAACTGCAGTATCTGATGGGAGCTGCTGGGCCACCAAATTTTACCTTTTTTGGAAGCAATCACAGACTCTATCCTCAGCTGTGATTGTGAGATTGGTGGTTGGACAAGCTGTCACCTGGGACCATAGGTTCTGCGACACCGTTTTGTGTTGAATTTTTTGTGTGGCTGGATTTCCCATATTGCAGGGGATAGAAATGAAAGCTTTTTCAAGTATCTGGTCATTTATATTATTTTGTTACTGTATTTGGGGATAAGGGAAGGTCTGAACTGGGCCTGCTGTGTGGACCCAGCTGCCATCTGGGTACTGTTACCCCGTCGTGGTAGGTGAGCCATAGGAGCAGCTGCATCTCCTCCCTAAGTTGTCTGTCAGGATCACAGAGAAAATGGCAGTGATGCCATTGTCTCTTGCAAAGGTCACTTGGTGTCTGTGCCTGCATTTGTGACATTTTGCTGCTGAGTTTGCACATTAGTGTCTTATTTTCTCTGGGTTTATGTTCAGGGACTGCAGCGCCATCTCTTAGCAGAACTTGGGATTGCTTCCTCATGGCGTCAGTGATCAGGAGGTGCCAGGTCCTGCCCTGGGGTTTCTCAGGCTAGGTTTGCTTTCATCCTCTCTCACTCTCTCTTTGAATTCACTTTTATAGGATTATTCTTCAGAACTTTCATTAGGTGCTTAACAGGGCATGAGGTTGCTTAGTGAGGAACTGGCCAGTCATGGATCGGGTGTCCAGTTGTCTGTACCTGATGCCCAGAGGTCTTGCCAGAGGGAGGGAATTGCAGAAGCAGTACATGTTCCATTAAAAAAATGAACTTCTTCTGGGTGTGGTTGTGCACACCTATAATCACCACAATTTGGGAAACTGAGGCAGGAGGACCACAAATTCAAGGCCAGTCTCAGCAATTTAGTGAGACCCTTAGCAACTTAGCAAGACCCTGTCTGAAAAAAGAAAAAGGACTGGAGATGTAATTCATTTGTAGAGTGCCCTGGGTTCAGTCTTAGTACCATTGACGAAATGAACTTCTGTAGACTGTTACACCTTGGCTGCTGAGATAGTTCCTTGTTGATTGAAGCCTGGCCATTCTTCCTACTTGCCCACACAATGTTCTCTGAAATGAAGTTGCTCCCCAGAGCTGGGAGGAGTTGGAGCCATGTATGTTTTGTTTCCTGGGGAAACTCTTCCCTCTGTCTCTCTTCTCAACAACTAAAGTTACTCGCCTTCTATGTGTTGCAGTGAACAGAGTCCTCCACACAGACTGTGTTGTCACTTGGCTCACCTATGCCTGTGAGCTGGCCATGGAGCCCAATCCCTCAGGCTGTGTATTCTTGGTCCTTTCTCACTTGCCTGGCCATCATCAACCCCTGTTTGCATGGGGATTGTGGTAATGGTTTTGGCTACTTCTGTTTGTTAGCCAGTGGTACAACACAAAGCATTTGTGAATAATGAACTCCAATCATTGCCATTTCTGCCTGCAGCCTGGAATTGTGTCGCCATTTAAACGAGTATTCCTAAAAGGTGAAAAGAGTAGAGATAAGAAAGCCCATGAGAAGGTGACAGAGAGGCGCCCTCTGCACACTGTGGTGCTGTCATTGCCTGAGCGCGTCGAGCCAGACAGACTGCTGAGCGACTATATTGAGAAGGAGGTGAAGGTAAGTCGCCATGGGCCACAGGGCGCAACACTGAGTTGACAAGACATCTACCTCCACACAGTGCCTTAACCCACATCCCACCCACTGCCTTTTCCTGTGCTGATGTATCTAACAAGAAAATCCAAAACCCTGTCCCTGACCAAAGTTTGTTTTTTTCTGCTATGTCCTTTCTTTCCAAGGCCCAGCCATATGGGCAGCTTGTCCTGCTCCACCATAAGAGGGTTGTAGAATTGGGAGAAATCCCACATTATCTCTGTTTGCAGATGACAGGAGTTAGTTGGTTGAGTGCTGGATATGATGGCATACACCAGTAATCCCAGCTACTCATGAGGCTGAGGCAGGAGGGTAGCAAGTTCAAGGCCAAAATGGGCAACTTAGCGAGACCCTGTCTCAAAACTTAAAAAGTGGGGGGAGATGGGGATAACCCAGTAGTAGAGTACTTGTCTAGCATGCTGGAGGCCCTGCGGTCAATCCCCATTACTGTAAAAAAAAAGGGGGAAAAAAAAAAAAGAGTTACTTGGTCAAGGACCTCTGATCATCTTCTTGAGCCCATCATTGTGTCTCAAAGACCTGTGCTCAACAGACTAAGCCGTGTGATGTCCCCTAATGTGAAAGTAAATGAATAAAAAGGTATTAAGCCAGAAAATTGGGGAGAATGAAGAGGAGACAACAGGTTGAGGGGGCCCATAAATAGGAGAAGGAAGCTAAAGAGGTAAGATAACTGAGTCAGAGCTGGTGCTGCTGGACCTAAGTACCCACAGGGACAGAGTTCAGGTCCAGGGTCCTGTCTGTATGCCTGTGAGAGGGATTTCTGCCCTTAGGTGGCCGAGCCAGGGAATTAGCCTCATCCTTCCCCACCGGGAGATGGGGCTTTGGACATGCAGACACCTGGCACAAGGGAGGGTGAGAGAGACCTAGATCAAAGCCTGCTAGGGATGGTCAGAATCCCCAGTCCCTTTCTCTGTCAAGCATCTATAATGCCTGAAACCAGATCTTTGCCATAAGGGAATTCATGGAAAGAAGCTAAATGGGGCACATGAAGCTGCTGTCAGTGTAACATGGCATGCTATTTACAGTGAACTTTTTTTTTTAATATAAGTAGAAGGAGTACACTTTAAAAAAACAATAAAAGTATACTATAGTAAATACACAAACCAGTACCATCGTCATTTAAGTATTCTGCACTACATGTCATTGCATGTGCTATACTCTTGTATAGTTGTGCAGTAGGTTTGTTTACACCAGTATTACCACAGATTGAATAATGCATTGCACTATAACATTAAGACAGCTATGAGGTCTAGGTGATAGGAATTTTTTAGCTCAATTATAATATTATGGGACTGTCATTGACTGAAACATTGTTATGTGGGATATGATGACTATTTATTTATTTATTTATTTTTTTGGTACCGAGCATTGAACTCAGGGGCCACAGGCTTAACCACTGAGCCACATCCTCAGCCCTATTTTATTCTGAAAAATGACCTCACTAAGTTCCTTAGGGCCTCGTTAAGTTGCTGGGGCTGGTTTTGAACTCATGATCTTCCTGCCTCAGCCTCCCTGATGACTGTTTATAATAGTTTAAAAAAAAGATAAGAGGAGGGCTGGGATTGTGGTTCAGTGGTGGAATGCTTGCCTAGCATACATGAGGCACTGGGTTCTACCCTCATCACCACATATAAAACTAAAGATATTATTTCAAAAATCCACTTAAAAAAGATAAGAGGAAATTTCATGAATGATGAAATAACAGGATTCTATTTTTAAATAAAGATGGGGAAAGAGCTTTTGGAATTAAAGGTCTTTTAATTACGTATTCTAAAGCTATCAGTAGAAATGTTGAAAGATCAAATTTAAGAAATCTCCCAGAAAGAATAGCCAAAAACCAAACAAGCTCAATAAAAGATGAGAAAGAGAAAAAAGGAAAATTAGAGGATCAATTTAGGAGGTTCTACATCTGACACACAAGGAGAAAGAACAGAGAAAATAGAAGTTACTAAGACAGTAAAGGAAGAATATTATGCAGAAATAACTAGACACTGCTCTCCACACTGAAAAGATCCTGTTTGAAATGATTAGAAAGTCAGGTTTCTACAGTCTGAGCTTGCAGGAGGCTGTTCTGAGAAGTTCCTGGAAAATTTGCCACATCAAAACAAAGGGAAAACCAAGCAGGTGGACACAGGTCCATGGCATAGGGGTCGAGCACAGAAAAGAGGACAGGAAATTCCCAGGATGATAGAAAAGCAAAATCCCAGGAGACAAATCTGAAGAACAGACCAGGAAAGTCTTGGAAGAGAAAGTACAGATTATTTTGTATGTTTGAATGGAAGAATATTATTGAGAGGCCTTGGGGGAAAGAATTGGAATAATACTTAGAAAACAAAACAGACAGTGGGAGGGCAGTCATCATAGGCTATGAGAAAGTAAACTGAAAAGTAAAACTTTTCATTTCTAGGAAGATGATGTAAACATAATGTTTTCTTATTCTTCCTGTTAAGTACAAATAAAATCCCTGGATGTTATGTGTGGGACAAGAGAGGAAGGCTCTGAGAGGTGGAGAGAAGGTGAACAAACCAGGATCTCAGACCCTGGAGTAGGATCCATGGCAAGGTCCACAGGACCTTATTTCACCTTGTATAGCTCAGAGCTGAAAAGGCTGCAGCCTGAAACACCAGCAAGGGCAGATCTACTCCCCCTTGCCAGAGGACCAAGAAAGGGCAGCCTCATAAGACAGCATGTTCAGAGAAGTACTGCTCAGCTCCAACCAAACGTGACAGAAACAACTGTGTCCCCATCTCTATTCCACCAGCAAAGGCCAAGTGGGGGCCACTTTGTCCCACAATATCTGGCCAAGCAGGGAACAAGGACCTTTATCTCTGCTGGACAATAACAAGTTAGAGTACCTTGGATGGTTCTGGGTATCAGTGGAAACCATGTGGGAGGCAGTCACTCCCCCAGCCAGGGAAGTATCACTGAGGGCCATGTGGGGAGCTAGAACTGCTACCAGGCCCACATGTAAAGAAGAGTACCCCCCACCACTTTAGGTGTCATCGGAGGCCAGGCAGAGAATCTGACATTCTGTTCTATCTAATAGAAAGGTGTTACTACTTCTCTGGGGGATCAGAGCAGATTTCATTGGAGTCTTGGAGAGGGAGAATAAAGGGCAGGGCTGAAGAACTTTTCAGAGGTAATGTTTTAAGACAGTTTTTGTATCATTGTGACCAAAATACCTGACAAGAACAATTTAGAGCAGGGAAGGTTTATTTGAGGCTCATGTTTCAGAGGTCTTAGTCTGTAGTTGACTAACTGTTGCTTGGGGACCAAGATGAGGCAGCACATCATAGTGGAAGGGCCCAGCAGAGGAACCCTGCTCAGCTCGTGGCAAGGTCAAGAAGCAGGGAGGAAGACACAGAGAAGGTGCACCCTTCCAGGGTATGTTCCTGGAGACCTACCTCCTCCAGCCACATTCTACCTGTGTACCATTACTACCCATTCACACTAAGATGGACTGTTTAGGTTACAGCTCTCACAATCCAATCACTGTCTACCTCTGACTATTCTTGCATTGACACTGGACCTTTTTGGGGCACACTTCACATCCAAACCATAACAGATATAATGACTAAAGCAACTCTAATTGGCAAAAGACAAACTTTGAGAATAGTTAGAACAGCAGATTCCTTATCAGAAACATGGGGACCATGAGGAAATGACCCAGCATACTTCAAAGACCCAAAGACTGCAGAATCAAAAGGATAAGGAGAGAATATAACCAGCAACTTTACCACAGAAACAGTAGACCAAAAGTGGACCAATTCCTTGAAAAGTGCAAACTATCACACATCCTCTAATATGAAATAGATAATTGGAGTAGGTTTTTTTTTTTTTGGTGCTGGGGATCGAACCCAGGGCTTTGTGTTTGCAAGGCAAGCACTCTACCGACTGAGCTATCTCTCCAGCCCCTTGGAGTAGTTTTGTAATTATTAAATTCAATGATTTTCTAACTTTTATAAAAGAAGTCTTCAGTCTCAGATGGCTTCACTGGGAGAATTCTACCAAGCATTTGAAGAATTAACATCAGTTCTACACAGTCTCTTCTAGAAAAATGGAAGGGGAGGGAAGTGTTGTCTGATACCAAAACCAGACAAAAACAACAAAATATATATAACCACAGAACTCCTAAGCAAAATATTAACTAATTGAATTCAGCATACATTAAAAAAATTATATACCATGATCAAGTGGAGTTTATTTCAAGGTTGCAGGATTGGCTTAGTATTTGAAAATGTAAGCCATCTTGTCAGTGCAGAAATTGACAAAATCCAACACTCATTCTTGATAAAAACTCAGAAAACAAGATAATGTATGTGCGCAATGAATGTATAAACAACAAACTAAAAATACAGAATCATTTACAATTGCTTAAAATAATGAAACACTTAAGCATAAATCTCCCAAAACATGTATAGCATTCATATGCTAAAAACTATACAACACTGATAAAAGATCAAAGAAGCACTCAATTAATGGAGAGACATGAAATAAATCAGAGGCCTGAATGGAGAGACATGGTATGTTTGTGGACTGGTATGTTACTATGTCAGTTTTCCCTAAGTTCATATAAATGGACCAATGCTTTGAAAAGCAGAAGCCACCATAGGTACCCAATATGCAGTTGATAGTCTCTTATTTTTTGTGGTGCTGGGGATCAGACTCAAGGCCTCACACACAATAGATAAGTACTCTGCCACTGAACTACATCCTGAGCCCTAAAGTAGGTAATATGAACAACTTTATAACAGTTAGAAGTGAATTATACAATTTTTGTCAAGATCCCAGCAAGATTTTTTTGTAGATAAGATTATTCTACTTTATATGGGAAGGAAAAAAGTAGAATAGCTAAAAACAAGTGAGAAAAAAAAAAAAAAAAGAATGAG
The DNA here is from genome assembly GCF_902686445.1 of Sciurus carolinensis. NCBI lineage: Eukaryota > Metazoa > Chordata > Mammalia > Rodentia > Sciuridae > Sciurus > Sciurus carolinensis. Next base: position 102,806,321 of record NC_062220.1, read on the forward strand.
AGTTAGGCTGCTTGATTTCAAGAAGTATCAGATTGCTTCAGAATTGTGAACCCAGGAGCAGACCTACAAACCGATTGCTGTCAGAGGTGCAGAACCTGTTCAGCAAATTGGAGAGAGCAATTGGATGCCATAGGCTAATAGTGAACTTCATCCTAAACTTCACACTTAATACAAAAAATAACTCAAAATAGATCATGGGTTTAAATGTAAAACTGTAAAACTTCTGGGGAAAATCTCAGAAAATCTTCAGGATGTAGGACTAGGCAGAGTTTTTAGATTTGACACCAAAAGCACTATCAATAAAAGGAAAAATTGATAAACTGGACTTCATCAATGTGTAAACATTTTTCTCTGCAAAAGAGGATGAAAAGACACACTACAGATGGAGAGGAAGTATTTGCAAAACACATATGTGATGGAGGGTTAGTATCTAGAAAATATAAAGAACTCTCAAAACAAGAGAAAAAGCAAACAATACTCAACAGGAGAAAAAGCAAACAATACAAGTCAAATATGGGCAAAAGACAGAGACATTCCACTTAGGAGAATATATAGGTGGCATATAAATACATGAAAAGATGCTCAACGTCACCATTAGGGAAAGGCAAATTAAAACCACTATAGTATCACTACATACCTAACAGAATGTCTGAAGTTAAAAAAAATAGCGGCAATATCCAGTGCCAGTGAGCGTGCAAGGAATTGGGTTTCTTGCACTGTTGGTAGAATGCAAAATGGTGCTACCAATCTGGAGAACAGTTTGATAGTTTCTTAGAAACTCAAAATGAAACTACCATATAACCTGACACTTACACTCTTAGGCATTTTATTCTAGGGAAATGAAAATTTGTGTTCCCACGAAAACCTGCATATGAATATTCAAAGCAGTTTTATTCATTATAGTCCCAAACTGGAAACAACCCCAGTGTCCTTTGGCAGGCAAAAGGTTAAACAAATTGAGGTTTCTCAAATTGAGAGGAAGACCTCTCAGCAATAAAAAGGGATGAACTGCTGATATACATAATAACCTGGATGGATTGCCAGAGTTATTGCTAAGTGGAAAAAGTCATCCCACAAAGGTTGCATACTGTATGATTCCCTTTATATAACTTTCTTGAAACAACACAATTACTGATACGGAGAACACAGTAGGGTTTGCTGTGGTGCAGATGGAGAAAATACTTAAGTCTGTCTAAAGGTAGAAATGGGGAACCGGGCACAGTGACTCTGAAGGCTGAAGCAAGAGGATCATAAGTTTGAAACTTGCCTCAGCAATTTAGTGAGAACTTGTCTCAAAATAAAAAATAATAAAGACTGGTGTCAGGCGTGTGCCTCTGTAATTCCAGCAACTTGTGCGGCTGAGGTAGGAGGATTGCAAGTTCAAGACCCACCTCAGCAATTTAGCAAGACCCTCAGCAACTTGGTGAGATCCTTTCTCAAAATAAAAAAAAGGGGTGGGACTTAACTCAAAAGTAGAGTTCTCCTGGGTTCAATCCCTAGTACAGAAACAAAATGGAACTGGTGATGTTGTACAATGGTAAAGTGCCCTTGGGTTCAGTCCCTGGTACTCCCCATAAAAGGTAGCAGAAGGTGATTGGTGTTTTGAGTCTAAATGTCATTATCCATCTCATGTGTGATTTTTTTTTTTTTGTGGTGCTGGGGATTGAACCCAGGGCCTTGTGCATGCGAGGTAGGCACTCTACCAACTGAGCTATATCTCCAGCCCTCTTATGTGTGATTTTTTGCTGTAGTTCTGCAAGATGTCACCACCAGGATGAATAAGTGAAAAGGCACAATCAATCTCCTTATATTATTTCTTACAGTACTTTGTACACTTAGAATGTTCTTAAAGTAAACTTAATTATTAAGAAATAAAAGATTGTTGCATAGCCAGGTGCAGTGGCATGTGTCTTTAGTTGCACCTACTCAGAAGGCTGAGGTAGAAGGCTCTCTGGAGCCTAGGAGTTCATAATCAGCCAGAACAACACCCCTCAAACCCCCCACCATGCCTCCCAAAAATTTTTTGTATATGAATAAGATTGTAGTTTCATGACTTGGCATAGAAGTGAGGTAGAATATATGTGACAAAGTGATATAAGCAGCAAGTTAATGACTAAAAAATCATATTCTAAGAAAAAAGGTAGGTGGGAGTAGAGATATAATTGGAAGTTGAGATACAGTGTCTTAAGACAAGAAAGCAAACAAGAGCCATCTAAACCCATTATTTAGAAAAAGGACCCTAGGTGCCAGAAGAAACAGACCCGAGCATGGCTGTTTGGAAGTGGTTTATAGGATTTTCCTGGTTGGCACCAGAGATTGCCATTTTTTGTTATTTGTTTCTTTGTACTATTTGACTCTTTAAAATGTGTGCATTTATTACTTTGATGAAATAAAAATACAACAAAATCTGCAAATGGCAAGGAAACGTGTACTTCCACATACTCCGTTGTAGTTCTTTATGGAGAATATTTTGTGTTTAGAATGAGTATTGAAAATAAGATTGACAGAAACTTGATAATGGCTTCTGTTATTGGAATGCTTACTGTATGCAGCAGCACTGTTTATCTTTTTAAAATACATTCATTAATCCTTACAAAACCTTCACAAAATGGAACCATTCTCCCTTATTTTCCATCACATGCTGGCATTTGCCCCAGTATGCTCAGTGCTTTATGCTAGCTTGGGGCCTAGTGCCTGAGTGAGGGAACTCACACCAGGTCTGCTGTCTGGTCTTCATTCTGGGAGAGATAATAGGTAATTACATATGTGATATCAAACCCAAGAAACTTCTTGGTTAGATTTATTTTTTAAATTAAGATAGTCTTAATTGAATATGGGTCCTTTGGAAGGAATTCCTGACTTTTTTTTTTGCGTTCTTACACAGATAGTTTATCCATATATAAACATGTATACATTTGTTTTTTAAATTATTACACGTGTACTGCATCTCGCTTTTTTAAAATTTTAATTAAAAAAACATTTTTGTATGTGTGTGTGGTACTGGGGATGAAACCCAGGGTCTTTGTCATGCTAGGCAAGTTGTCTACCACTGAGCTACATCCCCAGCCCCCAACTTGCTTTTCATTCATTCATTCATTCATTCATTCAATCAGTCAGCCAGCCTTGCATTCATTTTGTGGTGCTGGGGATTGAACTGAGGGCCTTGTGCATGCTAGGCAAGTACTCTACCACTGAGCCACATGTCCACCCCTCAGCTTCATTAAAAAGTTTGTTTTGGGTTTTGTGCATGTGTGTGTATGTGTGTGTGTGTGTGGTGCTGGGGATTGAACCCAGGGGCACACTACCACTGAATTATATTCCTAACTCTTTATTTTTTATTTTTGAGGCAGGGTCTCATTAAGTTGCCTGGGCTGGCCTGCAACTTGCAATTCTCCTATTTCAGCCTCCAGAATAGCTGGGATTAGAGGTGCTTTCCACCACACATGGCTTAAAAATGTTTAAAGCTGGATGCAGTGGTGCCTGCCTGTAATCCCAGTGGCTCTGGAGGCTGAGGCAGGAGGATTGCAAAGCCAGCCTTAGCAATTTAGCGAGACCTTAAGCACCTTAGTAAAGCCCTAAGCAGCTTAGTGAGAACCCTGTCTCAAAATATAAAAAAAGGGCTTGGTAAGTGGCTCAGTGGTTAAGTGCCCCTAGGTTCGATCCCTGGTACCCAGAACAAAAAGTTTTAAAATTATTTTACTTGATATAATAATTATATAATAATTGTGTGTATTTTTGGATCTAATGAGATATTTCAGTACATGTATGCAGTGTGTAATGATTAAGTTAGGACAGTTATCTGTCACCTTAAACATTTATCATTTCTTTGTGTTGGAAACATGCAAAATCCTTTCTTCCAGCTGCTTTGCAATATATAATAAAGTATTAACTGTAGTCACCCTACTGTGCTTTAGAACACCAAAACTTATTCCTTTTATCTAACTATATTTTTATACCCAGTAACGAATGCTTCCTGTCCTCCCTTTTCTCTCTGCCCTTTCTAGCCTCTGGTAACCTCTATTGTATTCTCTACTGTGATAGCAACTTTTCTGACTTCCACATATCAGTTTGATGCATGGTATTTGTCTTTCTGTGAGCAAATGGCAGTATATCGTTCTTTTTTATGACTGAAAAATATTCCTCTACTGTGTATACATACCACATTTTCTTTTCCCTTTTGTCATACTGGAAATGAACCCAGGAGTGCTTTACCAATTAGCTATATTCATGGCCCTTTTTTATTTTGAGACAGGGTCTCACTAAATTGCCAACACTGGCCTTTATTTTGCAATTGAGCCTCCTGCTCAGCCTCCCAACTAGCTGAGATTACAGGTGTGCACCACTACACCTGGCTCTAGCCCTTTTTATTTTTTATTATGAGCATGGTACTGCTAAATTTTCAAGACTGGCCTCGAACTTGGAATCATCCTGGCTTAGCCTCCTGAGTGCTGGGATTACAGGTGTGTGCCACCACTCCCAGCTCACGTTTTCTTTGTGCAATTATCCATTGATGGCCACTTAGGCTGATACCTTTGCTACTGTGAGCAGTGCAGCAATAAGCATGAGAGTGCAAGCATCTGTTTGACACACCAGTGTCATTTTCTTTGGATATATAGTTGCTAGTGGGATCATGGAATCATAAGGTAGTTCTACTTTTAGTTTCTCACGGAACCTCCATACTGCTTTCCACAATAACTGTGCTGTTACGTTCCCCCCAGGAGTGTGTAAGTGTTCCTTTTTCTTCATATCCTTACCAGCATTTGTTATCTTTTGTCTGTCTGATAATTAGCCATTCTAACTGGGGTAAGATGATCTCTAATTGTGGATTTAATTTTGATTTTCATTTCCCTGATAATTAGTGAGGTTGAATATTTTTTTCATAGACTTGTTGGCCATTTGTATATCTTCTTTTGAGAAACCTTGCTTGAGATCATTTGTCCACTTGTTAATCAGGTCTTTTTTTTTTCCTATTGAATTTTTGTAGTTCTTCAGATATTATGACTATTAACCCCTTGGTGGATGGTTAGTTTGCAAATATTTCTTCCTATTCTGGTTATTTTCTTGGTTATTTCCTTTGCTGTGCAGAAACTTTTTAGTTGATATAATCCCAATTGCCTATTTTTGCTTTTTTTGTTTCTGTTTTGGGAGTTTATTAAAAAAATCATTGTCTGTACCTTGCTTTTTATATTCAACTATATATTTCCTTATATCTCAGAATGTCCACACTGACATGTAAAGCTGCCTCACTTGTTTTAATAACTGCATAGTATTCCCTTATATTGCTATACCATATATTATTTAATCATGTTAATGCATATTCAATTTGTTATCTACAGTTACACACGTTTTACTGTACATACATATTGGATAAATTTCAGAAATGGAATTTCTGGATCTGTAAGTCTAGGTTACTTTTTAATTTGACAGAGATTTCCAGATTGCTCTTCATAGAGAAGTTAAGCCAGTGCATGCCATCAGCAGTCTTTGAGAGTGCCTGTCTCCATCCTCTGAGGAACAACACAGTGTGTATGCAACTTTTTGATCTTTGCTAATTGACAGAAGTAACTATAATGTTTCCTCATTATAGTTTTACCTATAAGTGAGGTTGAGTATCTTTTCAAATAGTCCAGAGTCAAATTTCTTTCCACTGCCTTTCTGGATCCACTGCCCCTTTTTTCTTTCATTGGTTGTGCTTGTTTTTCTTTTTGTTTTTTGTATTTTCATTAGCTCTCAGTCTGTCAGGTAACTTAGTCCTTTGCTGTGAAATTAGTGGCAAATGTCTCTTGCTGGTTTATCATTTGTCTTTGTATTTGTTTCAATGATTCTGCAGCAGCAGAGTCTGAAATGAGAGTATGTTCAGTTGATCTGTTATGGGAAGAAGGAGGGGAGACTGGGGAGGGTGGAGGAAGAAGGTATGTGAAAATTGTCTGTTTGATCCCTGTTCTGCCACCTTTGTTGACAGTGGTGGGTTGGGGTGGGTGATTGCAGAATGGAATCAGGGAATTAACACTCAAGGGTGGTGAGAACCCTGGGTTGCGAGAACCCTGGGTGGGACACCTACCACATGTGCTTTCTGCTTGCCAGCCTTGTGTTTCTCACTTAAGGTCCCTCCATCCAGGCTCCGCTTCTCCATCATCAATTGGTCTTATTTGCTGGAAACCTTTCCCTGATGAACTTCAGCCTGCATTGCGTCAGTGACTCTGAGGCTACATCTGGTACTCCTTGTCACCTTCCTCCACTGCTTATTCAAGAGTCTCCTCCCCTACCTGATGAATCTGCTAGTCTTGGTTGTTTTTCCCAGGGTCTGAGCCTTAGTCATCCTGCCCTTACCAGGTGGCCTTTTCCAGAAGGTCTTTTCTATTTCAGTAGCTTTTCTATAGGTCATGTTGCCAGTTTGCCTGCTGATGGGTGTGGGAATATACAGAGATAATGTAAAGTGTCCTCTCAACTATAACCACCTCCTCATGGTGACCTGAGTCAACTCCCCTGTAGAATAGTTGCTCTTTTCTTTGCTTGCATATGAGTGAATTTGAGGAGCCCAAAGTGACCAGCTAGCCATTATTTCTTGATGTGTCTCCTGATAGAAGCATTTTGTCCCTGAGACCTAGACCCTCAAAACCTGCAGAGCCTAAAGTGAAGAGGTCAGCAAGTACCAGTTCCCCCAAGCAGTCACTTGAGTTGATGGTGATCAAAGCCACTCCTGCTTCCGTACCTTGAATCCTAGACCCCTGCATTTTCCCCACCTGAGACCCAGTACCATGTAATGACTATGGTTTAGATGCATACTTACCTCAGGAAGGAGAGAGAGCATTCTTTTGGAATGCCATATCTTAGGTGGTCCCTCAGCTGCACCCTCAAAAGACCATTCCACAACTCCATTGAACAGTTCTGGCAGTTCCGGATGATCAGGCATTATACAGGACCACTGAATCCCACAATCTTGTGCCTGCTCATATACTTCTTTAGAACAAAGTGAATCCCCTAGTCTATGGTGATGTCACATGCTATCTCATGTTAGAAATCAGGCATTCCACAAGCCCCTGGAGAGTGGAGCTGACTGATGCTGCAGGCAGGAGAGGCAGAACTATACCTGGGTTATATCCCATTCTTGCCAGGAAAGCAATTCCTATTGTAGGGTTGAAGGAGTCTTGATATACTAGTGCTAGTTGGTCTCCTGGAGGGATGACACATCATCAGGTTTACAGAGTTGTTATCTTGATGGCAGGTTCGTCACCATGGAGGACTGCAGGGCACTGATTGCTCCAGGTATGTGAACCAAGCCTGCCCACTGTCCCCTCTTCCCTCTCAGCAGCTATGCATTGGGTGCCCTTTCTGAGGCCCTAGGTATTCACTCAGGGAAGGCTTCATACAGCTCTGCTGGTGATGAGTATGTCCACACCATCTGATCCTTAACTTTCACTATGAGCAGTCCTGGGTCAAGATTGTGATTCTGCTGTTCACAAGCATCCCTTGTTGTGAACAGTTCCTGGAGGTTTGGGAGAGAAGCATTTGCCACATCAATACCTATCAACTCTGTATCCAAGACTTGGTTCCTCTATTCTAATATATATTCCCTTTAGTTCACTTTGTGACATCCAGTGTTGTCCACGAGGATCTGACCAGTTTTTGTAGGAGCAAAGCTGAATATGAGATGCGGCACCATCCCTACATCATATGTCTTTGAGAGCATCACTCACCTCCACTTTTCCCACTAGGAAATGTTATTGTTTTTGACTTACCACTTTGGCTCAGAGTAGGGGGCTGGAATCAGTTTGAGATGACCTTTTCTACTTCAGTAGCTCTTTTGTCTATAGGTCCAAGGGTCATCATGAGAATTCTGCACCCTAGTAAGTGTGTCTGCTCCTTTTATATATTATGTCTGTCGTTCAGGAAGTGGCAGGTAGACACATAGAGATAGGCCTGGGCCTAGACTCCAGTGATTATCTTATGACCCCACCACCATACAGGGTTTGTTAGCAGTGTAGGTTCCCAAGTAGCAGCATTACTTCCAAACCTCCAAAAACTTTCAGATTTCCAGTTCCCAGGAACTTGTACCCAGGCCATTTAAATCTCTTTGGAAAGAGCTGGGGAAATCACCATGGGTCATACTTGCCTTGGTGTTAAGGTCATTCCCACCTAGGTGTGAGACCTATCCTTCCACCAGTGTTTGGGTCTGAGAGCTGCTTCAGGTCTGGAAACTGAGTCAGAGTTAGATACTTTTATTGCAGAAGCTTACCTCAACTTTCTGCCTATTTTTTAAAATATAAATTCAACTTTATTAAATTACAAGTCAACACTTTTTAAATTTTTTTTAAAAATATTTTTTTGTTGTAGATGGACACAATACCTTTATTTTATTTATTTTTCTGTAGTGCTGAGAATCAAACCCAGTGCTTCACACATGCTAGACAAGCTCTCTGCCTATTGTTTTGATCTCCTTGTTTGTATATGTTGAGCAGTGCACTGTTGACTCCCTGTCTTGCTGTAGAAACTTTATGTTCTATGAGCCATCTCAACAGGTGCCCCATCACCATGTTGACTTTGCTGCCTATTATTAATTCAGGCCTCTCTTTCCTTTGTGGTTAAGTGCTACTACCTGGCTGCTGCTATTCTAGGACCTGGTTGCTCTCTTGCTTCTGGGGATGCCAGTTCTGTGCAAGCATGTCTCCTCATTAGCTTCCCCTGCAAAACTGGCCAGCTCATGCCTCTTCTCCATGTGCCATGGTGGATGGGCCCTGGTGGGTTTTCCTGTCATTTAATGGGTCCATCCCAGCATGCATACTTCCCTGAGCCTTCCAATACTGAGACCCCAATATGAGGTCTTCCATGGCAGCTCTGTGAGCTCTATTCTGGTCAGTATTATCTTTCACTTGGACTGAGTTCCTAAGATCCACAACTGCAGATTAAAATGACCTATGAAACTTGTCAGGTCATTAAATACTGTGGCATGTGGTGTGCCTTAGTGGGGACAAACTTATCCAGCTTAATATTCTACCCCAAGGATCTAGCACCATGCAACTTTTGGATCAGTTCTTCAGTGCCTGCCCGCACATGATAGGCAGATCCTAGAGCCAAGAAGCACAGTAACAAGCCCATTGGAGGCTTGTGCATTGTTTTCTAACAAGTGGGATTGGGAGACTGTATTTTCTATCAAGAGGGGATGAACGACTCCTTCCACAGGCTGAACATTCAGAAGAGTCTGAGGACTGAGGCTTTTCAGGGTGCCCACCTAGAAAGTGCCCACCTGTAGCACTTGTTTGCCCTACTTGCTACCAATCTGGGCCCAAATTCAGCTGTGGAAACCTATCAGTCAATACCTGTAGCTGTTGATTTGGGATCAGTGTAAAAATGGACTTCTATTGCATCTTGTCTAAAATTATTTTTAGAGGGAATGTCTGTTTAAGGCTACCTATCCCATCTCTTCCCCTATGCAAGATGCCTGATAAAGAGTTGAGCTCACCCCATGGAATGTATGGATGGGATGGCACAGGGTGGGGTTGGGTTTGCCTGAAAAGCCATCCAACCATATTTTCTTCTGTCTCATTACTACCATGGCTAATTGAGCTGATGGCTAGCTGGTCAGGCATCCACTTGTCCTCTTGATGTTCATCATGGCCATCCCTCCTGTAGCTATGTCCTCAGTTTGCCACAACGAGGTCGTCAGTGTGGGGTATGCATGGTGTGTGTTGCTCAGGTGGAGCCCTGGGAAGCACTGGGTATCAGTCAGAATTGGCCAGGGAGCCCTAGGAGACTAAACAGGCTCACCAGGGTAGATGGAGAGGCCATTGTGAGGAGTATCCAGGAGGCACACTTTGTCCAGTCAGGGATGATGACAAAGATCGGAGCTTAACTTTTCTTTATAGACAAAATTTGTTTTAATAATATAGAATATTTTACAGCACAATCTTCTCAAGTGAGCAAAGGAAGTAGAGTCCCCGTAGAGAACTGTAGACTGAACTGGAAGCATGGTAGCTAGATTTTGTATGATATGTGAGAAAAGGAAGATGGCGTGGTGTCCACCCAGGCCTTGGACAGTCTCGGGTGGCGGGGGATGCGGGATTCCTGTTCAGTTGTATAGACATGGTATTAGGGTACGTTTGTTTCAGTGAAGCACTTGACATATGACCCAATCTTAAACAATGTGTGTGTGTTTTGGTACAGGGGATTGAACCTAGGGGTGCTTTAACACTGAGCCCTTTTTAAAATTTTGAGACAGGTTCTAAGTTACTTAGGGCTCACTGTGTTGCTGAGGCTGGCCTCCTTCCTTAGCCTCCCAAGTCACTGAGATTATTACCATCAGTATTTTTTTTTTAACTCATTTGAGTGAAAACACAAAATAATATTTTTGACTGATACAAAGCTAGGAGGGATAGCTAATGTACAGTGAATACTGATCATTGAAAAAATTTTTAGAAAAGTATATATGTATTTTTTTGTATCAGGGATTGAATACAGGGTTGTTTATCCAGTTGAGCCACATTTATAGCCCTTTTTATGTCTTATTTTGAGACAGGGTCTTACTGAGTTGCTTAGGGGTTTGCTAAGTTGCTTAGGGCCTCACTAAATTGCTGAGGCTGGCTTTGAACTTGCTATCCTCCTCCCTCAGCCTCCCAAACCACTGGGATTACAGTTGTGTGTCACCATGCCTGGCTGCAAAATAAAATTTTGAATAAAACTACATAACATAAAATTTACCATCATTGCTGGACATGGTGGTTTACTCATGTAATCCCAGCTACTTGGGAGACTGAGACAAGAGGATCATAAGTTCAAGGCCAGCCTAGGCAACTTTGCCAGATCCTGTTTTAGTCAACTTTTCACTGCTGTGACCAAAAGACCCAACAAGAACAGTTCTAGAGGAGGAAAAGTGTATTTGGGGCTCATATTTTCAGAAGTCTCCTCAGGTGCTTTGAGCCCCAGGGTAAGGCAGAACATCATGGTATAAAGGTATAGAGAACAAAAGCAGCTCAGGACATGGCCACCAGGAGGCAGAGAGAGAGAGAGAGAGAGAGAGAGAGAGAGAGAGAGAGAGAGAGAGGGAGGGAGAGAGAGAGAGAGAGAGAGAGGGGAGGGAGGGAGAGAGGGAGGGAGAGAGAAGGGGGGGAGAGAATGATACAATATTCGTGTTTCTGTGACTGTTTGTTTCACTTAGGACAACATCTTCGAGGTTCATCAGTATTGTGGCAGGTGTCAGAATTTTCTTTTTTTTTTTTTTTTTTTTGCGGTGCTGGGGATCAAACCCAGGGCCCAGTGCTTGTAAGGCAAGCACTTTACCAAATGAGCTATCTCCCCAGCCCCAGAATTTTCATTTTTAAGAAAATTCTTCCACTGTATGGGTATACCATATTTTATTCATCAGTGAACATTTGGGTTGTTTCTACCCTTTGTTGATTGTGAATGTCATTAACATGGGTATTTAAATACCTTCAAGTCTCTGCTTTGATTTCTTTTTAATGTATATAAACCTAGAATTGGAATTGCTAGATCATATGCTAATTCTAGGTTTAATTTTTTGAGGAAAACAATATTGTTTTCCACAGCAGCTGCTCCATTTTACATCACCACCAGCAGTGTATATAAAGTTTCCAGTTTTTCCATAATTCCACTGAAAGTTGTTATTTCTCTACCTTTTTTTATTAATAACCATCCTCATGGTTGTGAGTAAGTATTTCACTGTAGTTCTGATTTTCATTTCCCTAATAATTAGTGATAGTCAAGATCTTTTCATGTGCTTATTAGTCATCTGTATATCTTCTTTGGAAAAATGTCTATTTAAGTTGTTTCTCCTTTTTTAAAATTAGTTTTTGTTGTTGTGGTTGACATGTTGCAGTTTTTTTATATATTCTGAATATTAACTTCTTATCAGATGTATGATTGCAGATATTTTTCTCATTCTATGGATTGTCTTTTTCATTCTGTTGACTGTGTCCTTTGAGGCACACGTTTTTAATTTTGAAGTCTGGTTTATGAATTGTTTTTCTTTTGTTGCCTGTGCTTTCGGTTTCATGTCCAAGAAACCATTGTCAATTCCAGTGTCATAAAGCATTTGCCCTATGTTTTCTTCTAAGAGATTTATAGTCTAGGTCTTTAATATATTTTGAGTTAATTTTTGTAAATGCTAGTAGGTAAGAGTCTGATAAATGTCCAGTTTTACCGGCACCATTTGTTGAAAATACTGTCCTTTCTCCATTGAATGACCTTGGTACCCTTGTTGAAAATCATTTGACCATATATGTGAGGGTTTATTTCTAGACTTTGTGTTCTGTTCCATTGGTCTGTGTTTGCCTATGCCAGAATCACAGTGTTCTGTGGCTTTGTAATGAGTTTGGAAGTCAGGAAGTATGAGAATAGATGAAATTTATTATTGATGAATATAAGTAGGCATCTGTATTTGATTTCCACAGCAGGTAAGAGGAGGATGGAAAAACCTCAGCTAACAACAGATCTATGGAAATGTTCCAGAATGTTCACTGATGACAAGCTAAGTATGGGCCAACAGTTAGATGTGCTACTTATTTATTCTTTTTCTTCTTTTTTATTTTATTTATTTCTACAGTGTGGGGGATCATACCCAGTGCTTTGTGTATTCTAGGCAATCATTCTACCATTTTACATTCCCACCTTCCTTATTTATTCTTTTTTTTCTTTTTTCTGGTATTGGGGATCAAACCCAGGGGTGCTTTACCATTAAGCTATACCCCCAACCCTTATTTTTTATTTTGAGACATGCTTTCACTGAGTTGCGTAGAGCCTTGCTGAGTTGCTGAGGCTGATCCTCCAGAGACATTGGGCACGTACCCCCATGCCTGACCTTCAGTATTTATTTACTGGGAATTGAATTCAGAGTTGCTTAACTACTGAGCCACATCTCCAGCCCTATTTTACTTTTTATTTAGAGGCAGGGTCTCACTGAGTTGCTTAGCACCTCACTTTTGCTGAAGCTGACTTTGAACATGGGATCATCCTGCCTCAGCTTCCCAAGCTTCTGGTATTATAGGTGTGTACACCACTGTGCCTGGCATGTATTTATTTTTAAGCCACTCTAATTGTCAAAGGAGGATTACTGACCCTATTAATTAGGGAAACTGAATCCCAGTTTGTTTTATTCCCTCTACAACCCCACCTTAGGAGATGATTAAGTCTATACCTTTTCAGAATAAGTGTGCATTTTCCTATGGAGCTGTCAGTACACCTGGATGGTTTCTAAAAGTCGTTTTTGGAAGGTTAACTGCCTGACTAAACCCAAACTAAATTTGTATTTTTGGTGTGCCCTAAATGTGCTTCAGCCAATTACTCTCGTCTCTCCTTTTCCACCTAGTGAGCACGCTGCATTTTGCAACAGTAGGTTCACTGATTTCATGTTGTCATGTTTTTTTCTTTTGGATTTCCAGAGCAACCTCCCTGCATGGTTCTGTGTTTCAGAGATCATCTGTGAACAAAGACAATATTTTTTTTTCCTTCCCAATTTGTATATCCCTTATTTCCTAATCTTGTCTCATTGTATTAGCAGGACATCTAGTAAGATGTTAAATAATAGTGGTGAGAATGTACATAAACACTTGTTAACAGTGAATCCCACCATTATGTATAATTATAATGTGCCAATAAAAAAATATAGAAAAAAAAATGTGATGAGAAGGGGACATCCTTGCCTTGTTCTCATCTTAGGGGAAAAGTATCTAGTTTCTTACCATTAAGTGTGATGTTAGTTGTACATTTTTATTTTCATTGTTTATTTTTCCCAATACTGGTGATTGAACTCTGGGCCTCACACCTGCTAAGCAAGTGATCACCACTGAACTATATCCCCAGCCCTTTTCATTTTATTTTGAGAAAGGTTTTTGCTAAATTGCACAGGCTGACCTCAAATTTGCCAGCCTCCTGAGTATCCGATTATAGGTATGTACCACCATGCCCAGCTTGTTAGATGTTCTTTATCAAGTTCAGGAAGTCTCTTTCTTCCTTGTTTGTCATGTGTTTTTGACATGAATAGGGTTTAGATTTTGTCAGTTTTTTCTACATCTATCGATAGGATTATGTGATTTTTCTTATTTAGCCTATTGATGTGATGGATTGCATTACCTGAGTTTCAGATGTTGAATTAACCTTGCACATGTGGGATAAATCGCACTTGAACATGGTACATAATTCTTTTTATATATGGATTGATTCAATTTTCTGATATTCTGTGTAGAACTTTTGTGTGGATGTTGATGAGAAATGTTGGTGTATAGTTTTCTCTTTCTTATAAAATCTTTGTTTGGTTTTAATAAAATGGTAATGCTGGCCTCATAGAGTTCAAAGTGTTTTCCCTCTTCCTGTTTTCTGAGAAGATTGTAGAGAATTGGTGTAATTTCTTTTTTCTTTTAAAGTTTCTTTTTTTTTATTGTAAACAAATGGGATACATGTTGTTTCTCTGTTTGTACATGGAGTCAAGGCATACCATTTGTGTAATCATAAATTTACATAGGGTAATATTGTTTGATTCATTCTGTTGTTTTTCCCTTCCCCCCCACCCCTCCCACCCCTCTTTTCCCTCTATACAGTCCTTCCTTCCTCCATTCTTGCCACCCTCCCTAACCCTAACCCTAACCCTAAACCTAACCCTAACCCTAACACTAACCCCTCCCACCCCCCCATTGTGTGTCATCATCCCGCTTATCAGCGAGCTCATTCGTCCTTTGGTTTTTTGAGATTGGCTTATCTCACTTAGCATGATATTCTCCAATTTCATCCATTTGCCTGCAAATGCCATAATTTTATCATTCTTTATGGCTGAGTAGTATTCCATTGTGTATGTGTATATATATATATATATATCACAGTTTCTTTATCCATTCATCAATTGAAGGACATCTAGATTGGTTCCACAATCTGGCTATTGTGAATTGAGCAGCAATGAACATTGATGTGGCTGTATCTCTGTAGTTTGCTGATTTTAAGTCCTTTGGGTATAGGCCAAGGAGTGGGATAGCTGGGTCAAATGGTGGTTCCCATTCCAAGCTTTTTGAGGAATCTCCATATTGCTTTCCTTTTTTTTTTCCTTGAATGTTTGGTAGATTTACTAGTGAGCCCATCTGGGCCTGTGCTTTCAGTTTTGGAAGGCTATTCATTACTGATTTGGTTTCTTTAATAGATGGTAGGACCATTCACATTGCCTATTTCCCATCTGGGAGTTTGGTAGATGTCTTTCAAGGTCGTCTTTCCCTGTGGTCTGAGAACAGACATCTTATGGTTTCTATTGTTTTTTAATGTAAGGTATGTTTATGGACCAGGAGGTGATCTACGTTGGTTAATGTTGTATGTGAGACTGAGTTTAATCCCCAGTACTAAAAAATAAGAATTATTTTGGTGCTGTTGAGTTTGGCTGTGTCCTTCCTTCCTGCCCTTCTCCTCATTCTCCCTCCCTCTGCCCTTCTTCTCCATCCTTCTCCCCCTCCCCCACCTCCCCTTCCATTGATCCTTCCCCTCCCTTCCCCGCCCCCTATTTTTTTTTTTTTCCTGCACTGGGGATTGAACTCCAGGGTGTTCTACCACTGAGCTACAACCCTAGCCCTTAGTTTTCTTTTTTCTTTTTTTCTTTTTTTTTTATTTTGAGACAGTGTCTCACTGTTGCCCAGGCTGTCCTTACGCTGTCATCCTCCTGCCTCAGCTCCCAAGTAGCTGACGTTACTGAGGCACTTTACCACTGAACAAAATCCCCAACCCTTTTAACTTTTTATTTTGAGGCAGTGTTGCTAAGTCGCTTAGGGCCTCACTTAGTTGCTGAGGCTGGTCTCAAACTTGTGATCCCTGAGTCCTTGGAATTATAGGTATGCACCCCCATGCCCAGCTGATCAATAAGTTTTTGCCTCATGTATTTTGATACTGTTTTTAGATGTAGTTAAGGATAATAGAATTCTTGTTGTATTTTAAAATTGTTTCTTTTGCTGTCATGGTTGCACACACCTGTAATCCCAGTTACTTGGTGAATGAGGCAGGAGTGTCTCAAGTTTGAGGCCAACCTGGGCAACTTAGAAGGACCCTCTCAAAACAAAAATTTAGAAAGGGCTGGGGATGTAGCTCAGTGGTAAAAATGTAGGGATGTACCTTGCATGTGTGAAAGTTTCTTTTCCTCTCTTTCTGCCAGAGTAGGGGTGATTTTTCTCCATTCTTTACCCTTAGAACCCAGTTAGGCTTTTGGAGGTAAAACTCATGTCAATGTAGGGTTCCTTGTGATTGAGCCCCCAGGCTGGTCCAATACTTGTCACTAATACTTGTCATCACCCCCTTGTACTTCTACCAGTGCTAACTCCAGGGTTTATGCCCCTGGTAAGCTGTAATTCTCAACATCCACCTGTCTTTCCATTTTGGGATGTAGTAGTTTTCCCTGGGACCTTAGTTATTTAATGGATCTAAGAACAGTTGTTGATTTTCAGTCAGTGTTCTTGTTGTGAATATGGAAGTGACAGCTTCTAAGCTCTTTACATACTAGACCAGAAACTGGAAGTCCCACTTTGTCCTTTTTAAATATAGAACTGAAATATGTGAGTTAATGAATTATAAGAAATTTTAAGTACAAGAAGTCTATTCTTAGCCTAATGAGAATAAGTTATACTCCATGTATATATAATATGTCAAAATACATTCTACTGTCATGTATATTTAAAAAAAAACAAACTCTCATCTTGGGAAGAAATCAGTAAGTAACCCATTTAGAAAAACAAACCATTAAAAATATTGTGTTAGTTCATAAGACCCAGGCATGGAACACATGCCCCTTCAGAGCCTCCACACTCCAAGGCTCTTCATCATGGAACTTTGCCGAGCCAAGAGGCTCATTGCTATGTGTTACAAAATAACTAATTTACATCATGTCTTAATCTGTTTGGTGTCGCTTTAATAGAATGCCACAGACTGGGGACTGCGGATGTAGCTCAGCAGTAGAGCACTTACCTAGCATGTACAACACCCTAGGTTCAATTCACAGTACTGCAAAAAATAAAAATAAAAAAGAATGCCACAGATTGGATAATTTTATGAAGAATGGAATTTATTTCTCATGGTTTTAGGGATTGAGAAATCCAAGGTGAAGGGGCTGGCATCTGGCGAGAGCCTTCTTGTGTCATCCCATGGTGGAAGGTGGAAGGGGAAGAGAGAGAGAACGAAAAGGGAGTTGAACTCATAAGGAACCTACTCCCAAGAGAACGAACCCACTCCTGCCTTAACAGCATTAACCTGTTCCTAAGGGTAGAGCCCTTATGAGCAAATCACCTCCTAAGAGTTGCACCTCAACATGGTTGCATCAGGGATTAAGTTTCCAACACATGAACTCTGGGGGACACATTTAAACCATGGTACTTCTGGTACTTCATTTCTCTATTTGTGTTCATTTTTCTCAGCCGTGTTGATCTTTGCAACTTAGGGTTTATTTTTAGTGGGACTGTTGCATGGTTTTCATTTCTCACAGCAGTACAAGGAAACACCTGCCATTACTCGTTAACTACTAAGCCTAGTTTTAAAATGCCCTTTGTAGGACTTTTGATGATCTTGAATGTAGGAAATGTGGAAGGGTTTTCCTGAGCTCAAAGAAACTTATGTGAGAATTTAGTACTCATCCTAGAGTTGGTGACCTGAGCATGAGACACTCATCTGTGCTCAGTGGTAGCAGTGGTGGTGTTGGCTCATCTTCCGTTTCTCATGGCACTGTTTTTCTTCACTCTCTTTCAGTATTTAGGTCAGTTAACGTCTATACCAGGATACCTGAATCCCTCCAGTAGGACTGAAATCCTGCATTTCATAGACAATGCAAAGGTAACCCCATCCTCTTACCTGTGTGCTCTGTCCTTTGGTCAGCACCAGCCCTTAGTCCACTCACCTTTGATCTCATGCCCAAGAGGGAGACCCAGTTCCATTATGTTAAGGGTGCACTTGGTTCTTGTCCATAAAGACTGGTCCTCAGTCTGAACATTAACTTCATTCTCCAGACTTGCTCCATGTGGTTTTGGGCTGTTTGTCAAAATTTATAATTTGAAGATGTTCCAATTACATACCATACTTTTTAATCTAAAGGCAGTTTTAGAAAAATTCCCCAAATGTTTGAATGCACTGGTATCCCTGGAGTGAGCACTAATGTGCTATGGGGAATAGCACTGTCCTTATTTACTTAGTACTGGTCACATGTGTGACCTCAGCCAGTATAGTGCTAGAGAAGAGCCCAGAACTGGCCCTCAGCACACTTGACAATTCTGATACCCTGTGGTTCTTTCCAGCGAGCCCACCTTCTTCCTGGACACCTGACCCAGGAACATGATGCTGTGCTCAGCCTATCTGCCTACAATGTCAAGCTGGCCTGGAGGGACGGGGAGGACATCATCCTCAGGGTGCCCATCCATGACATTGCTGCTGTCTCCTATGTCCGAGATGATGCTGCACACCTGGTGGTCCTAAAGACAGGTATGAACCTGGATGACCAGGGGTCAGAAGGATCCTTGTCCTGAGGAGTGTTCATGACTTTCATGAAGCTCTGGAGACAGCTTCTGCAGCTCTGTGTTGGGTACTACTGCCTGTTGTGGCTGAGAATTGGACCTCCTATCCCAGAGGTCAGCCAGAGGAGGGCTAGCAGTCAGCTGCTGTGACCCTGGAGTCCCTGTCACATCAGAGTCTTGGGGACCAGTATCCAAAGCATCAGTGTCCTGTCCCTCTTTCTGGTAGGGCTCAGCCTCCCCTATACTGTTGTTATTTCCACTGGTCTGGTGTGTTGGAGCCCCAGAGAGAAGGGCAGTAATGAAGGCTATGGTGGGAATCTTTCCTCAGCAACCCAGTCTCACCATCTCTCTCTCTATATATATTTGGTACTGGGGATTGAACCCAGGGGTAATTTACCACTGAGCAATATCCCCAACCTTTTAGTTTTTATTTCAAGACAGTGTCTTGCTAAGTTGCTGAGGCTGTCCTCAAACTTGTGATCCTCCTGCCTTAGCCTCCTGAGTTGCTGGGATTATAGGCATGCACTACCACACCAGCTCCAGCCCACATTTTGAGCTCCACACAATGTTCCCAAAGCTGGGACAGCAAAAAGGAGATTCTCTTCAGGTACTCTTGTCACTGCTTTCATGTGCAAGTGGGATTGTGCAGAATGTCATTTTCTACTTACTCTCTTAACCTAGTGCTTTGTGCAACACCTGCCCTCCTGGACACTGGTGTAGGAGCTGCCTGTCAGCTTCTGGAGGCCTCCATTCTGGCATTCAGTCATTGAGAAATGAGTGAGAAATTTTGCTTCACTCTCCTTGTTTATTGTGAGCTCTGAGGCTGGCATTGCCACAAAGACACTGGTTTGGTCTTACTATGGGCAGCTGGGTTGATCCTTCATTTCCAGAGAACTAGTGGCAAGGCATGAGGGATTGGGGTAGCTCTGCCTGGAACAAACACTAGGTAGTGAAGAAGGAAATCTTGGTCCACTTGAGGTCAGCAATTCCTGGGAATCTGGGGAACATTCTCTTCGCCTCTCAGAATTGTGAAGTTGCATGCTTAGGTGAGCTGTCAAGAACTGACCGCGGGAAGTTCTGTCCTGTGAATCTGGTCTGGGTTCCTTTGGTCACAACCTACACAAGTAACAAGAGGGTTAAGAAGGTGATTGCTGGGAGTTACAGCTGCTCTACCTTGTCTGTGTAGCAGTAGCTCATGCCCTCCCCAGCATACTTACATATCACATAGACATGAAATCATACATGTTACATATGTGGATCTGTACACACAACACACACACACACATTCACTCACATGCACTCACTTGTCTCTCATACCAGTTCATTCACATGCACGCAGCTGCCTTTGTCACACAGACATACAAATACACTCATACACTTAGACACATGCACACACATACACATAATGCCCCTTCTGCACTATTGCCAGGCAAGTCTGAGCAAGGTCTCTTCTTACCATCTTTTCTGTCATTATGTTAGCTAGTTTTCCATTGCTGTAACAAAATGCCTGAAATCATTAACTTATAAAGGGAAAAGGTTTATTTTTGCTCATGATTTTAGAGGTTCTAGTTCATGATTAGCCAGCCGCATTGCTTGTAGGCCTCTAGTGCCAGGGTGCTAATGGCAGGGAATGTGTGGCAGACCAAACTGTTCACCTCATAACCAGGAAGCAAAACAGGAAGAAAAAGGGGCTGGGGTCCCTCTGTTTGAGGTCCCACTTCAGTGACCTACGATCATCCCATCTCATAAAACTTCCACCACTTCCCAACAGCACCACCCTGGAGACCAAGCCTTCTGTATATCAGCCTTTGGAGAATATTTAATATTCAAACCATAATGCTAATTTTCTATTACAGTGATGAATGAGCATTGACTGTTAATGCCAGGCATTGAACTAGGTTGAATAACATGAAACTGTCAGTATTTAAATATTTTAATCAAAAAAAGTGGCAATTTAATGTGTCTTATTAGTACAAAGCATTTGATGCAATTATCTCAATTAACCCCTGTAATAAACCTTTACGGAAGATTCCATTGATTCCCATCTTACAGATGGAGAGCAGGGAAGTTAAGTAATGTTGTGAAGATCATGCAGTTGGTGAAGATGGGACTGGGGTTGAAATGATTCCTTCCTTCTGGACTTAGAAGGCTCCATGACTATTTCTAAGCACTCTGTCCAGCACCATGGTGACCCTTTGTTTCTCTGCCCTTGGATCCCTACAGGAGGTATCCTTTAGGGGACAGGGAATGAGGAGACCAGCTCCTGATCAGGTCCTTGCAGGTGGGAAGGGAAGTTCCCCTCATTTCTGTTTCTTATGCTGCAGGACAATTTCTTAGCTTTAATCATTAAAACAATTTTCTAAAGAAAAGGTATAATGGAAAAAATTTTGAAACCAAAAAACAAACAAACCAAAAAGATAATAGAAAAATAACATTCATCATTAACTTTCATCACTTTAAAAAAATAGAAAAGAAAATGGATAATAGATTTTTTGAAAGAGACAAAACATTCCATAGGAGAAACTTTCCAAAACCACAAGAGCAGGACTCTGGTCTTTGAGAGAACTTCTGATTTACAGGAAGGGAATAAATCCCTGTGTCCCAGGGACTAGCTTCAGGTGAGTCTCCATTCATTTTGGCCTAGAGGCCAGTGTGTGTTACTACTCATGGTGTGCTGTATTCAGGAGTGGGATGCAAAGTGCCCTCCCGCACAGCCTGGCAGATGAATAACTAATATCTGCTCAGTGACTACTATGTGTGGTTCAGCTGTATGCATCTTTCAGGCCAAGGGTCACTGGTATTTGGGACAGTATAGTATGAGGGGACTAGAGGGCCAGGTCTGCTCAGAGGGTGACTTGAGCTGGGGCTGGATAAACACAGGGTCATCTGTGTGTCTGCTGAAGCACTGTGATGCAGGAGAGAAGCAAATTGTAGATTTGAAGTAGGACCTATGTGGCTGCATCCATTAACAGGAAGGTAGAAGTGGAGTCCTTAGAGACAGCACATGAATGCTATCTGAACTTCACAGCTGCCCACCCTGCTGCCTCAAGAACCAGGTGAGAGCCAAGGAGCCAGTTAAAAATATTATAAAAGTAAAGACAGCTGGGAATGGTGGTACACACCCCTAATCCCAGTGACTCAGAAGGTTAAGGCAGGAGGATTGCAGGTTTAGACAGACTCAGCAACTTAGTGAGGCCCTAAGTAACTTAGCAAGACCCTGTCTCAGAATAAAAAATGAGAAGGGCTGGAGATGGGGCTTAATGGTTAAGCACCCCTGGGTTCAATGCCTGGTACTCCCCCCGCCTCAAAAAAAAAAAACACCAAAAAAGTAAAAAGAGATGATGGGTGCTATGGCACATATCTGTAATTCTAATCTCTTGGAGGTTGAGGCGGGAGGATTGTAAGTTTGAGGCCAGCTTCAACAATTGAGTGAGACCCTGCCTCAAAAAATAAAAAGGACTAGGGATGTAGCTCAGTGGTAGAGCACCCCTGGGTCCAATCCTCAATGCTGCAAAGAAAGATACAAGTGAAATTAGTTTTATTAGTATATTTTATTTAGCTCTATGTATCCAGAATATTATCACGACAGCATATAATCAATATAAAAATTAATGAGCTAGTTAGTATACTGTTTGTACCAACTCTGAAACCCTGTGTATGCTTTGCACTTACTACATCTTGGCATGGACTCATGGTCCACATACTAAGTAGCTTGGTGGTCAGTGACTGCTCTGGGGACAGTGCAAGCCCCTGGTCTCACTGAGGGGCTCATGGAGCAGTCTCTTACAACCTTTATCTGTACATACTTCACCTGCTTCTGACCTGGGCCTGTCCCCATCTTTCTCTCCCAGATTATGTCTGAGCCTCAGGTTTCCCCATTTTTATCTTCCCCTCCTTCCTGAGGTAAGCTTACCGTCTAACACTTGGGCAGCAGGGGATGTATAGGCTTTGTTTCCAGTTATTCCATTTTGGTCTGATGGATGTGCCTGCTGTCAGAGCCCTGCTCCTGGGTGGTCCTGGAAATCACACTACAAGATGTCTGGGGAGGTGATAGGGTTAGGAATATAGCACTGGGATGTGACTGTTGGCACTTGGACTTTGCTGTTCACATACTTTCAGGCCCAGCACTTTGTCCTGTGCTTCAGTTTACCCATGTGTATAAAGGGAGTTCTTTGGGCCATAATACATGGAAACTTTCTGGAGGTAAATTTCTTTAAGGATTTTGTTCAGAATCTGTTGTATGAAATTTGAACCTTGTGAAATTACTGTCTTTTGTATAGATCAAAAGCGTTGAATATGGGATATCACGTCTTCCATCTTTAGCAAGGATGCTAGGAGGTCATGTGGAGTGATATGTATGTGGAGTGTTCATTCTCAGCAGATGACATGCAGTGAAGTGTGAAGATGGGGGTGGTGCTCTGTTACCCTGGAGCTCAAGGCTTACCTGTTCCCATACTTGTTTGGGGAAGGCTAGAAGAGGGAACTTGCCCAAAGGGTATACCTGCACAGGCCAGTCACCCAGGTCATTTTGGTGGACACCTGAACCAAGTAAAGGTCTCCTGAATGGTATTTTAAGAGTGGCCTAGCTGGTCACTCGAGTCTCAGACCTGCCCTCTTTGCACTGAGCTAACCTGATAGGGTGTTCATTTATTAGCCCAGGATCCAGGTATCTCCCCCAGCCAGAGTCTGTGTGCGGAAAGTTCCAGAGGCCTCAGTGCAGGTTCCCTGTCGGAGAGTGCAGTGGGGCCAGTGGAAGCGTGCTGCCTGGTCATCCTGGCTGCAGAGAGCAAGGTGAGACCTCTGTCCTGTTCATAGCCCAGGCCTTCCCTTTAGCCCAGCTTATAATTAGGTCTTGCCCATGACCCCTTCTACTTCCAGCTCTTTAACAGCCTGGTCCAATCCATGACCAGTCCTGCCATGGCTCTACCCACAACTCAGCCCTACCTATGACCAGGTCTCACATACAGCTCAGCCCAGCTCAGCCCCTCCTCTTACCCTGCCTGACCCACCAACTCTAACCCTTCTGCCCACTGTGACCATGCCTCACCCTTAGTTCCATAAGGTTCTGCGCACAATGCTGGCATCAGACAGCCACTCCTCTGCCCAACCCCAGACAGCCACTCCTCCTCTGTCCTATCCCGACCACCCCAGCCCCACCCATTTCTGCCCAGCCTGGTCTTGTCCTCCTGTCCTTACCTGACATGGCCTCCTTACCCCTCCTCTAGCTCTTCTCTGACACGGCCAGCTAGGTTTTTATTCAATGATATTCTCCCCATCCCCTGCACTAGTCCACTTCCCCCTGACCCTTGCCAGTGAGTATGCAGTAACCTGCACCCAAGACTTGCCTGGTGCTAAGGACTGTGCTTGCAGATTCCATGGGGACTGGTTTGTGGGTTGGGGTTTGGGCTTACAGCCACCCAACAGCCACAGGACCTTGGGGAGACATTTAATACCTTTCTATTTAATTTCTGCATCTATAAAGTGAATAATGGCTACTACCTACCTTAACTATCCTCTAGATAGTATTTCTCAGCACAGTCCCCAGACACTTACAAGGCATACCTGGGCCACTATCTGTTCCAGAGAGTCCTGAGGTGGTCCTGGTTTTCTGCTTTGGTACCCTGTGGGCTGTGAAAGGTTCAGGGATCCTTGGTTCTTCTGGTGTCTGCTTTTGGTTCATATTTATACAGCCTCTGAGGCCTCCAGGTGCCCCGGAAGCTGCGAGGGCATTGGCTGCATCAGCTGCTGCTCTGTTCCCACTGCAGGTTGCCGCCGAAGAGCTATGCTCCCTGCTTGGCCAGGTCTTCCAGATTGTTTACACGGAGTCCACCATCGACTTTCTGGACCGAGCAATATTTGATGGGGCCTCTACACCCACCCACCACCTATCCCTGCACAGCGGTACGTTGAGTGAAAGCAGGCAGAGAGTTTGGGGTCCATGAACATTTCTGGAACCACAGGCTCACAGTAGGGGCATGATGTGGATCTGGGGGCCAAGTATGGGTCTGGAGAATAACCCTTTCAGTATGACCAAGCCTAGGCAGTTCTCAGTATGATAGCTCATTCTGGGACCATGTTAGATCTGTTCAGGAGAGGCTCAGGCTTTTCCTAAAGCCAAGGCCTGGAGATTGAGTGGTAGGTACCTGGAAGGCTCCATAGCCAGACCAGCATGTGGGAGCCAGCATCTCTGCACATTCCACCAGGACTGGTTGCAGAGCACATTCAGGCCTCTTGTTCGTCCATACTAGACACTTTCTTTATGGACAAACTCACTTGAGCTAAGTCTCCTGAACACCAGCAGCATCTATTTTCAAATATGTTATTTATAGAAAATTAATGGATTATTCAAGTCAGAGGCATAAAAGCAAAGATTCTGGAGACAGTGCAGTTTGTTGCCTGCAATTTCTTCTTTTTATGGAGATAAGTCTCAACTGCCTACCCCATCCCTAGTAATTCATAGGTAGAGAGCCCCTGTGTGTTCACAAAGCCTTTGAATAGGTGTGTGCCTCATTTTAAGGGTCTATCTTGGTATGCCTTGTTTCTTTTTTGTTTGTTTCAAGTCAATTGTTTAATGGATATAGTTCAAAGTAAATGAGTGTCGAATATAATGGGCATAGGGGTACATTAATGAGGGAGGAACTGTGAAAAGAACTTTAGCTGCAATCATTTACATGTGATGTTGAATTAGAAGTTTTTTTTTTTTTAAATATGTGACAGTAGAGTATACTTTGACATATTTATACAAACGTGAAATATGTCTTATTTTAATTAGGATCACAGTTGTGGATGTACATGATGTGGAGATTCACTGTGGTATATTCATATATGTACATAGGCAATTCATGTTAGATTCATTCCACTGTCTTTGCTCTTCCTATCCCCCTCCCTTCCCTTCATTCCCCTTTGTCTAATCCACTGAACTTCTATTCTTCTATGGAACCAACCTAGGTGCCCTTCAACAGATGAATGGATAAAGAAAACGTGGTATATATACACAATGGTGTGATCTCTTTTTTATTGCTGAAACTGGTGTTGAAGCCTCTTTTTCCCCATGTGGGCCTCACTGCCCCTTGTAATGAACACTCAGGCATGTGCTGCATCTTGTTTAGCTCTCCAAAGCCCAGTGAGGTAGGAACATCCTTTAGCCTTGTCTTAGAGATGGGGAGTTATGGCTTGGAGGTCAGCAGCTTGTTCAAAGTAACACACTGCATGAGGAACAGTTCAGTTTGATTGTGATTGTTCGGTTTGGCTCTGTGCATTAAAATTACCATTAGGGGCTTGCTTGCTTTATTTATTCATTAACTTATGCATTTATTCATTCATTTTTGCGGTACTGGGGATTGAATCCAGAGCCTCATGCATAGTAGGCAAGTGCTCTGCCACTAAGCTGTCTCTCAGTCCTTTTTCCCCCATTTATTTATTGATTTATTTATTATTTTTTTAGTACTGGGGATTGAACCCAGGGGCACTGTAGCATTGAGCTATTCCATCAGCCCTTTTTATTTTTTGAGGCAGTGTCTCACTAAGTTGCCAAAGCTAGCCCCAAATTTATGATTGTCCAGCCTCAGCTTGCCAAGTAGCTAGGATTATAGGTGTGTTCTACCACACCCAGTCCTACCTAATAAAATTTTAATTGAAAAGTGCACAGAATCTAAGTGTACATCTGAATGAGTTTTCATAAAGCAAGCCTGCATTCAGCACTACTGTCAGACTGAGTGGGTTTCATCCCCTGCCAGCCTTTTGGAAACCTTCTGGTGGGATGTGCACACACAGAAACACATGTGAACATCCACTGCTTATTTCTGTCTTGGCGCCTTGCGTGCTGTGTTCATTCTCCCTGCCAGGGCTGATCATCAAAGCTTAGCAGCTTACATAGCACAAATACATCCTCTTAAGAAACTAAGATTCTATCACAGGCCTCACAGGGCTAAAGTCAAGGTGTCTGCAGTGCCGGTTACTCTGAAAGCCCCAGAGGACTCATTTCCTTGCTTCTAGAGGCTTCCACATGTCTTGACACACAACCCCTTCCTCCATCTTGATGGCACCTCCGTTCCTTTCTCTGACTCTATGCTTGGAACCATCGTGGATTGAGACCATTCACATGACCCAGGGTCATCTCCCTGTCATAAGGTCAGCTGATTAGCAACCTTAATTCCCCTTTGCTATGGAACAGAAAACTTGTAGTTCTGGGGTTGGGGTGTGGATGTCTTTGGGGCTATTCTTCTGCCCTCCATCCTCACCTGGTTCCAGTGCCAGAAATGTCCCTTTTTCCTCCCATCCTCTCCTGCTCCCATTTAAAGACTTGCCTCCTGATTGTAAAGCTTTCATTTGCTGCTTGTTCCAGTATTGAAATGCCCTTTTCCTCAGATTTGGAACAGCCAAATGCAGTTTGTCACAAGCTGTCATTTGTTGAGCATTACCCAGGCAGTTGCTACATGCCAGACTCTTTGCAGGGATGAGGGTCTCAGGTATTCTGAGGCTTCAGCTGTGTCCAGACTGGGGTTGGAATAACCAGCTCTGTGGCTTCTGCTGTGTGACCTGGGACAAATGGCACAACTTCTCTCATTTAGTTTTAACAAATAGTTAACATCCCCAAAAGCAGCTGTCATGACCTTGACTGTAGGTGAGTTGAGTCCTCTGTGGACTCCCAACCTTCAACAGGATGTGCATTTGATGGGATCCCCAGGAGGAGTGTGAACTCAAGTCTGGGAGTCCTGTCTTGGGCATACAGCACATTCCAGGGCATGGTGGCTACATGATGAAGGACTTCAGGGTTCCCAAAGAGCAGGGTAGTCACTGTCTCCTGTAAACATAGCTCGGTAGGCTGGACCTGAAATTTGTGTTTGTTTTTTCATATCTTCCTTACAGATGACTCTTCTACAAAAGTGGATATTAAGGAAACCTATGATGCAGAAGCCAGCACCTTGTGAGTGCACATGCCCCAACCCCTGAGATAGACAAGCTTCGGACATTGCCCCACATTGTCTGGGCTACAGCTAGTCACCAACCTCCTCCAGCTCATCACAGCCTCATCAGTCCCCAAACTCCAGACCCATTGTCTACACTGCAACCCCCATGTCCTTACCTCCCTGTGGTGTCTCTTGCCCTGACAACTTTCTGTGACTTCCAGAGAGTGACCTTGTAAAAGGCACATTGGTGGTCTTCTACTTTCAAGCCCCTCCCTGCCACCATCTGCAGTTTCCATTGCAGTTTCAGACCATATGTTCTGCTGTCCTGATGCCCACCCCCATCTGTACCTCCTCTTTTATGTCCCCTCACCTTTGGGCACTGCCTGAGGAGGCTGTGCCCTGGGTTTCCCTATGAGCCTCTCATCCCTCCACAGCACTGCCCATCTCCTGGTCCTGTGAACTCCCTCCCTTTGCTCAGAGCCCATCAAGAGCCACACATCAATCAGGACCAGGCCGAGCTGACTACCTCTGCTGGTTGGTGCATGTGGCTGTGCTCAGCCAGCTTTCTTCTTGTCATTGTCATCCATCATTCCTGTTACTGTCAATTGCATACACTTCTCTGCTCAAGGATGAGGACTGGTGCACACCTCATCCTGACTAGGTACCTGAAACATGTGGGATGCAGGGGTAGCAAGCTGCCTGCCCACGCACCATGTTCCTTTGCAGCTGCTTCCCTGACTCTGTGGATGCTAGTGGCCTGCCGCCCTTGTCCTTCTGCATGCAGGCATCACCCCATGGCAAGACTGTCAGCGAGAGTGAGTTGAGCACCAGTGCCACAGAGCTGCTGCAGGACTACATGCTGACGGTAGGTGGTGTAGCTGTGAGGGTGGCCCTTGAGGGGGGTCCAGGCTAATGGGAAGTGGTGCCATTATGGGGAGTGGGCATGTGAGTGGGCACCTTGTGTACACCTGCCTACTCATTTTTGCTGACATTGCTGCCTTTTCCCAGGGACAATATGGGAGTCTGTGTTGGTAGTCCTGAGCCATCAGGACTGGACCATGCTGGTGTCAAGTCCTGGGTGGATATAGTGGCTCCTACAGAACTTAGGGCTAGAAGCCTTCCCCTACATCTCCCATAGTTTTATCACTAAAAAGTCAGACTTCCTGATCTCATGCATTTGTGCTCTGAGGGCATCAGCCCCGGCCCTGGGCTCAGGGTGCCAGCTTCCTGTTCTGCCCTGCTGATTTGTGTCCTTGCTACTCTATGAAGAACTGGCATTGTCCTCCCTCCTTGCCCCATTGAGAGGCATCCAGGCTCAGGAAAGTGGAGCTGCCAGGGCACTTTTTTTTTTTCCTCTGTGGGCCTTCTGACCCCACAGGTCTTGTAGATGTGAAGCCAGATGTGGTTGGTATCCCCTCAGCATGGGCCTGGCGCCCGGGTTTCTGGCCCTGCCTACTGTAGTGGCTCCACCTAAGTCCATGGCTGTGGCAGGATGAGGGCCCAGCTGCCATACCCTCCCACCCTTGCATGTCCATTTTCACACCTGCTCTGCTCTGTTCTCACAGCTGCGTACCAAGCTGTCATCACAGGAGATCCAGCAGTTTGCTGCGCTGCTGCACGAGTACCGTAATGGAGCCTCCATCCATGAGTTCTGTATCAGCCTACGACAACTCTATGGAGACAGTCGCAAGTTCCTGCTGCTTGGTGAGTGGAGAGCCCCAGAGGGTACCCAGTCACCTCTGTAATGGTGTGAGTGCCATTAAGAATGACGGTCAGCAGAACAGGGCCCTGAGGTCTCAGAATCTGCCACAACTAGTTGGAAGAGCTCTTTCTAGAGCCTGGTGGGGACCTACCTACAGTTCTCCATCTCCCAAGACCCCTGAGTTGAGCTGAGTGGGCCCTGCCAGGAAGCAGGAGAGCTTGCACTGGGACTGGGGCTAGGACTGAATAGAACTCTACAGCTGGGAGAGGTATTAGGGCTGTTCTTCAAGGAGGTAACACCTTAGTTGTTGATGGGTGTGGGTGTGTAGGAGTTTGCCAGGTGAAGAGGTGAAGATGTCATCCCAGGTGAAGATCTGCCTATGCCAAGACATTGAAGAGTTCAGCATGTTAGGTCCGAGTGATTGGCAGGTTGGGTGGTCAGGCCCACAATGGATAGCTAAGGCTCAGACCTAAAACTTCTGCTTCCACCTTGAGGAAACAGTGATGCAGCTGTGGTTTCCCCTCTGCCAGCACTCTGAACACAGTCAGTGGTTGCCCATTGAGTGCTACTAGGTCCTGTGCCTGCTCTCAGTAAACTAGGAGAGGTGGATTTATTTCCCTTTTTACCAGCCTGGCTGGCATTGGCTGCCTCCCCAGGGCTCCCTGCTTGTGGGACACTGGGCTGGCTGGGATCTAGTCTGAGCTCCTGCCACCCCCTGAGGCCTCCCTGGGTCAGTTCCACAGCAGCACTCATATCAGGGTCCATGTGTAGCTCAGGATGTTCTTTTAAAGGCTGCACCCATTGCCTTTCCATCTTGCCCTTAGGTAGGTACCTCTTTCGAGTGAATTAGAGAGGAGCCGAGCTATGGGGGCATGCTGCTTAGAGCCCGGTGGTGGGAGGGCAATTTCCCATCCCCTAGGCCTCCCCTACCATCTCACTTCCCTTCTCTGGGGAGTCCTGCAGGGCCTTCACAGCATAGCAGTTGGGACTCGAGGTGCTCCACTCCAGCTTTGGAGGTTCGGGTGGCAGCAGCACCCTATCCTGTGTGCATAGGACTCTTGTCCTCTCTGGATAGGGCCCAGCCTGCCCACAACAGTGAAGTTCAGAGGGGATTCCTGAATAGGAGGACAGACTACTGAGTTGGGGCAGTCACCTTGGGCTGGGCTTGTGGCATCATGGTTTTGGTCTTCGTTGCCAATGCCAGCAGAGCAGAGGACTGACTACTCTGGGCTTCACTTTCTTACCTATGAAATGGGGATTCTGAGAACCCATAGGGAATGAGAGGAGGTCATGGGCCCCTGGCCTGTGCTGTCCCTCAAGGCCAGGGAGGGCAGGTGTGGCAGACAGCAAGCTGTGTAGAGCTGGGGTATCTTTCAGAAGCAGATTTTAGCCAAACCATCTGGATCCAGGGTACAGTTCGTGTGGTATCAGGGTCCTCAGACCATGGTCCAGGGGTAGCTGTGGTCCTGTCTGGACTCTGAGCCTTACTGTTGCGGTGTTGGGGTCGTGTGTTGGCAGGTCTGAGGCCCTTCATTCCAGAGAAGGACAGCCAGCACTTTGAGAACTTTCTGGAGACCATAGGTGTAAAGGACGGCCGTGGCATCATCACTGACAGCTTTGGCAGGCACCGGCGGGCCCTGAGCACCACATCCACCTCTACTACCAATGGGAACAGGGCCACAGGCAGCCCTGATGACTGGTCAGCACCCTCAGAGGGGGACGAATGGGACCGCATGATCTCAGACATCAGTAGTGACATCGAGGCGTTGGGCTGCAGCATGGACCAGGATTCAGTGTGATGGGCAGTGGAGCGTCCATCCCTTCCATCCCAGGCCTCCCTGGGAGCTGACCTGAGCGTCAGCCCTTCCTGCTGGGGAGGGGCTGCAGGAACAGGTGGCCCTGAGCGGCCAGGTCCTCTACTGTGAAAGAGCATGTAGCTGCCACAGGATGTGCCCTGATCCAGGGCAGAAGGCTCTGTGCCTCGTCCTCTGGGGCTCAGCCATACCCTGCACCTCCTGCTCTGGGAGGGCCAAGCCAAGCTGGCAAGGAGAGCCAGTCCTGATGGCCTGGCCCTGGACAGCTGTCAATTTTGCACATGATGTTCCTGTTGTTAACTCTCAGAGACCTTAAAAAATGTTTACTGCAATGTGAATAATTTAATCTCTGGTTACCAAACATGTTTCTGATCCAGTTGGGTGAAAACCATGTTGCTAGGAGTGGTACACTCCAACCTCAATCCCTGGGCCCATGTTAGCCCATAGTACCTAGAGATGGGCATAGTAGTGTCAGAGCTGGGGCAAAGGAGGCAGCAGGCACTTGTGATTTGGGCTTTGCTTTGTGGATGTGAGGCAAGAAGGTCTACTGGGGTCTCTTAAGGGTGGCAGGGGCAGTGACCATGGGCAGCAGAAGCAATGTGCAGTGTGTCATTAGCAAAGGTGCCTTGATCTTTTCATCCCACACGTGAATTCTCCCAAGGACACTGACTTACTCTGGCTCTTGCCCTGGCACCCTGCTGATCAGAAGTTCTGTCAGGCAGTGCTGGGAGTTTCAGATAAGCTAACATGGGCCCTATAGACTCCTACCTTCCACTCCATGTCCTCATTATGTCCATCCCCAGTGAGCTCTTCTCCCAATCCCTATTGGAAAGTCTGGCCTCGGCCCTTTAGTCCACCTCAGACCTTCCTTAGAATCCAGGGAGGGGAAAGAGGTGACCTGAGGTCAGGATATTCTGAGCCCTTCCCTCCATCAAAGCCTCAACTCTATTGAGACCCCTCAGTATACATCCAGAAAGTTCCTGGGTTGAGGAGACTGGTCATATTCCCCTCCTTTCCACTCTAGGGAATGTGCCCTGCTGGGCAGAAGGGTTGTATATCAGGCCTCTGGAATATCCATGAATGGAGCTCCATGGATACCCCAGTTGTGTCCAGGCCTAGCCAGAGGGCTGGAGGGTCTTGTAGGTGCCTTCCTGAATAAGGCCCTTGTGGTATTGTGGCTTCAGGAGAGAACAGCCCTAGATAGTGTTTTATAGGGAGAATTTTCCCTCTGCTATGGCTGACCCAGAGCTGGTCATGGGATCCCAAACCAGGCTGGGAAAAATTGAGACCTTTTGTATTAGAGCTGTCTCTAGATTTACATGCAGTTAATCCTGCTCTGGAATAGTTAGGGGAGACTGAAAACAAAATGCAGACTTTGTCCTCTAGCTCCCATCTGCCTCCCATAGCCCACCCTGTGCCCCAGTGGGTCTCATTGTCCCCCGTGTACAGATCAAGTATGGCCTTGCAGGGTCTTTGATGTGGAGTCCCAAGAACCACATGCTTGCCCCTCCAGGCACCTATTCCAGATATGGCCAACACTGGGTCACTGGTCTCTATTAGAGAGTGGAGAATGTGGAGCAGATGGCCAGTCTTAGCCCTAGCTGGACCTGAGGGGATGCCAAAGGACAGCAAAGGGACATTGTAGTGGTGAAAGGACACTGGGGGACAATTAGGTGATGCCATATGGTATTGGGGGTTACCAGAGGTTGATGATGGAATGCCAGAGGGCATGAGGTTATACCAGAGAACATTGAGGAGGCCCCAGAGGGCAGTTAGGTGATGTCAGAGTTTGAGGGGACATCAAGAGAGCAGTTGGGGCACAGGGGATTCCAGAGTGATGGGACACCAGAGGGTCTTCTGGGGACACTAGAGGACAATGAGGTGGCATGTTGATGAAGTGAGATCAGAGGATGATGAGGGGATGGCAGGGAAATGTGGATATTGAGAAGTTGCCAGAGGGTATTGAGGGGACACCAGAGGGTGATGATGGGACACCAATTTATTGGACAGCAGAGCTTGGGGAAGGGGCAGGATGTACCCAGCTTCTGGCCAGCAGCTACATTGTCAGTTCCTGTAGAAAAATGTGGAAGGAGAAGGTCATGATGAGGGAGAGCTACTCCCAATCAGGACCTCACTGAGGCCTCCAGGGACACCTGGGAGGTTGGGGAGGGACCAGTGCTTGCTTACCATGATGGCGTTGACGATGTCACTGTGGTTGTCCCTTAGGGCTCGCACAGCCTTGGCCCTGGACACATTGGCCTGGGCCATCACCAACTCAATGTCACGCAGCTCTAGCCCTGCCTCGTCCACCTGGTAGTGGGGAAGTAGGGAAGTGACTGGAGTTGCCTAAGGCCCCTGGCACAGGGCTCTCCTGAGACAGGGTCTCAAGACAGAGCCCCTCCAGACAGGTTCTTGGAGCACTTTAGCCTCACCTCTTCCTCCTCCTCCTCCTCCTCTTCCTCACACTCTGACCTCACACGGGGCCCAGGTGCTGATTCAGGAACCAGGGCCGAGGACTCCGAGGGCACCTTGAACTTCTCTGCTGCAGCTTTGTGTACTTGCTGGGATAGGTCCTCGATCTGCAGCATGGGACAGCTGTGTCAGTAGGGCCTGCACACTCCCCGTCCATCTGCCTTGTCCCTATTTCCCTGGCTATCACCACTGCCACAGCTACAGCCAGGACAAACCTTGGCCTCGCCAAAGACCACATAGGTGTCTGAGGCAGGGCTCTTGAAGACATCAGGCTTGGCGATGACAAAGAGAATGTTCTTGGACTTCTGGATGGTGATCCTGGTGACTCCCTGAATCTGCCGCAAGCCCAGCTTCGACATTGCCTGAGGCAGAGGGTGGAGGGGGTTTAGACCTACTGAAGGCCCAACCAGAGAAGGCAGGCAGCACAGTGCCTGGTAGGCAAACACCCCGCCCCAACTTCCCCATGACCCTGGCCATTCCTTCCCCATGTACTAGCCTCTGGAGGAGGTTGGCCTCAATCCATTTGACCATCATGACATTCCAGCCTAAGCTGTTTAGGGAAGGTGTGTGGGTTATTAGATTTGATCCAAAGGACTTCCTATGGATGCAGTTTCATTATGGGGTATGATCGGTCTTGGTAAGGATGTCCCCCTGTGCATATGGTCCTAGTACTGGGGTCACAAGGGGAGCTCCCAGCCTACTTTTCGAGCCTTCTTTTCACTGCGACTCTGCTTGGCTTTGGCGATGGTCTCCTCACTGCTGCCTGTTGGGGCCTGTGGAAATGTGAAGGCTGAGCATCCATAGGTAGGAGTGTAGGGCCCACCTAAGGGCCAACCTCTCCCCCAGACTGGGCACCTGGGCAGGGCACTGCACCGTCTGAGGAACTGAGACGTCCTGCTCATCCAACTCAGCTGACGACTCCCCATGACTGTCCGAGTGCTGGCCTGAGCCTGGGGCCCGAGGTGAGTCTGTGGAAAGGAAGAGGTGTGAGAATGGCCTCCTAGGTGGGGCCCTGGCCCTGCTTCATGATGAAATGAAACCGGGGATCTGGACCCATCATCACCCCACTGCAGAGGTCCTCTAACTTAGGACAGCAGTGCCTACCTTGGGGAGGAGTCTAGCTAGCCCAACCCTGGGGTCCCCCACCCCCTCACTCCCTCACCTTCTTCCAGGCTGTCCTCATCGTCCTCTTGATGCTCTGGGGCTGGGAGCCCTTGAGGGCTAGATGGGCTCTGGATCCCAGAGGGAGGAGGCACTTGGCGGGGTGGTGAGATCCGAGAGGCCAGGTCTTTGGCCGGGTCTTTGGCATCCATGGGGGCCGCCTTGGGGATGAGGAGTGGACAGTGGGGGGAGAGGCTGACACGCTGCCCTGTCCCCAGAGGCTGAGTGTTTCCTGAGGCGGCGGCGGCGGCGGCAGTGGCAGCAGCAGCCGCCGTGGCCCTCTGGGCTCCTCCTGCCCGAGGCACCTGAAGGCCCCGAGAAGCAGGTGGCTCCTTACCCTCCACAGAGTTTTCCTGGGGCCCCTGGCACAGGCAAGAGGCAGGGGGTCCCAGAGCCAGTGGGGCTTCCCCAGTAAGGACACCAGGAGCAGAGGGGTCAGGGAGCCTGTTTTGGGGTGTACTAGGCAGGCCCCTGGCAGGGTTTTCTGGGAGCTGCAGTGGGGAGGAGTTGAGCACACCAGGGGCTTTCTGGGGCTGCTCTCTACTGCCCATCCCTAGCACAGGCTCCTGCCACTGGGAAGGTGATACAGAAGGGGTAAGCTCTTCAGGGCAGTCCCTGTCCAGCCTGCCTACAGCCCTGGCTGGGGACCGTGGACCTGAACTTGACCTGGCCTCTTTGGTCAAGAGAAGTGTGGGTTCCAGGGTGGCCTTGCTGCCCAAACCCCTTCCCTCCTTGTCTGGGCTCAGGGTCTGTGCCTGGTTGACCTCAGGTGAGGCAGCAGGACGTGCCGTGGGTACCTCCCTTATACCTTGGGGCACTGATCCAGGTCCATGTTCCTGTGCTGGTTGCTTGGAGCCTATACCCTTCTTGTTCTTAGCCCTCAGGGCCTCCTTTGAAGGTGACTGGGTCTTGGCCCCATCACTGGTGTACACACAGGCTTCAAGACATGCTTCCCCTGCAGGTGCTGAAAGGCCCTTAATTACTTTTCTAGTGCCAGAGGCAGACTGAGGGGGACCAGGAGCCTCCATGCCTAAGGTGGGACCTGCCTCTTCCCTTGGGGCCCAAGGAGTTCCAGTCTTTGCAGTTTGTTCTGGACCATCCTGTTGGGTCTGGTTCAAGGCTGAAGGCTCTGGGTCTCTAGCAGGGGCCTGCTCCTCAGGCCCTGGCCTTGGTTTTAAGGCCATATCTAATTCCTGCTGGGTCACACAAGCCATGGGTTTAGTCCCTGGGCCCCGAGGAATGTCTACAGTCAGGGGCTCCGAGGTGAAGATGGAACCTGCATCTTGCAGGGGTGGAAGTGCTGTCTCAGAGGATTCCTGGGGTACGGTGACACTCTCTTCAGCCTTTTGGGGCTCTGTTGTGGCCTCAGCCACAGGCTCTAGGCCTGAGGTGGGACCTGCATTTTGCAGGGGTGGAAGTGCTGTCTCAGAGGATTCCTGGGGTATGGTGACACTCTCTTCAGCCTGCTGGGGCTCTGGTGTAACCTCAGCCACAGGCTCTAGGCCTGAGGTGGGACCTGCAACTTGCAGGAGTGGAACTGCTGTCTCAGGGGAGTCCTGGGGTATGGTGACACTCTCTTCAGCCTGCTGGGGCTCTGTTGCAACCTCAGCCACAGGCTCTAGGCCTGAGGTGGGACCTGCATCTTGCAGGGGTGGAAGTGCCGTCTCAGGGGAGTCCTGGGATATGGTGACACTCTCTTCAGCCTGTTGGGGCTCTGTTGTAAACTCAGCCACAGGCTCTAGGCCTGAGGTGGGACCTGCATCTTGCAGGGGTGGAAGTGCTGTCTCAGAGGATTCCTGGGGTACGGTGACACTCTCTTCAGCCTGCTGGAGCTCTGTCGTAACCTCAGCCACAGGCTCTAGGCCTAAGGTGGGACCTTCATCTTGCAGGGATGGAAGTGCTGTCTCATGGGAGTCCTGGGGTACGGTGACACTCTCTTCAGCCTGCTGGGGCTCTGTTGTAACCTCAGCCACAGGCTCTAGGCCTGAGGTGGGGCCTGCATCTTGCAGGGGTGGAAGTGCTGTCTCAGAGGAGTCCTGGGGTACGGTGACACTCTCTTCAGCCTGCTGGGGCTCTGTTGTAACCTCAGCCACAGGCTCTAGGCCTGAGGTGGGGCCTGCATCTTGCAGGGGTGGAAGTGCTGTCTCAGAGGATTCCTGGGGTACGGTGACACTCTCTTCAGTCTGCTGGGGCTCTGTTGTAACCTCAGCCACAGGCTCTAGGCCTGAGGTGGGGCCTGCATCTTGCAGGGGTGGAAGTGCTGTCTCAGAGGAGTCCTGGGGTATGGTGACACTCTCTTCAGCCTGCTGGGGCTCTGTTGTAACCTCAGCCACAGGCTCTAGGCCTGAGGTGGGACCTGCATCTTGCAGGGGTGGAAGTGCTGTCTCAGAGGATTCCTGGGGTATGGTGACACTCTCTTCAGCCTGCTGGGGCTCTGGTGTAACCTCAGCCACAGGCTCTAGGCCTGAGGTGGGACCTGCATCTTGCAGGGGTGGAAGTGCTGTCTCAGAGGATTCCTGGGGTACGGTGACACTCTCTTCAGCCTGCTGGGGCTCTGGTGTAACCTCAGCCACAGGCTCTAGGCCTGAGGTGGGACCTGCATCTTGCAGGGGTGGAAGTGCTGTCTCAGAGGATTCCTGGGGTACGGTGACACTCTCTTCAGCCTGCTGGGGCTCTGTTGTGACCTCAGCCACAGGCTCTAGGCCTGAGGTGGGGCCTGCATCTTGCAGGGGTGGAAGTGCTGTCTCAGAGGATTCCTGGGGTACGGTGACACTCTCTTCAGTCTGCTGGGGCTCTGTTGTGACCTCAGCCACAGGCTCTAGGCCTGAGGTGGGACCTGCATCTTGCAGGGGTGGAAGTGCTGTCTCAGAGGAGTCCTGGGGTACGGTGACACTCTCTTCAGCCTGCTGGGGCTCTGGTGTAACCTCAGCCACAGGCTCTAGGCCTGAGGTGGGACCTGCATCTTGCAGGGGTGGAAGTGCTGTCTCAGAGGATTCCTGGGGTACGGCGACACTCTCTTCAGCCTGCTGGGGCTCTGGTGTGACCTCAGCCACAGGCTCTAGGCCTGAGATGGGACCTGCATCTTGCAGGGGTGGAAGTGTTGTCTCAGAGGATTCCTGGGGTACGGTGACACTCTCTTCAGTCTGCTGGGGCTCTGTTGTGACCTCAGCCACAGGCTCTAGGCCTGAGGTGGGACCTGCATCTTGCAGGGGTGGAAGTGCTGTCTCAGAGGATTCCTGGGGTACGGTGACACTCTCTTCAGCCTTTTGGGGCTCTGTTGTGGCCTCAGTCACAGGCACTAGGCCTGAGGTGGGAACTGCATCTTGCAGGGGTGGATGTGTTGTCTCAGGGGAGTCCTGGGGTAAAGTGACATTCTCTTCAGCCTGCTGGAGCCCCTGTGTGGCTGCAGCTATTGTCTCCAGGCCTGAGGGAAGACCTGAGTCATTTTCTTCCTTTGAGTTCTCAGGAGGCTCTGGGCACAAGGTGGGACTTGTTTCTTCTTGCAGAACTGGAGGTGATTCTGCAGTGAGGGGCTCCTGACCTAAGGTAGCACTCATGAACTCCTTGGAGGGCTGAGGCAGTGACCTGGTGGCAGGTGCTTTTCCAGTGGTAGAGTCAGCTGCTTCTTCACCGACCTGAGCGGGCACCCTGGCAGCTATCTCCATCTGAAGGCCTGGGGCTGCCTGAAGAGCATGAGGGGTCACAGTAGTTTCAAACTCCTGGCCTAAAGCAAGGCCCTCTTCCATTATTTCTGAAATTGATTCCTGGCTGTGGGTGATAGGAGTCTCTCCCTCTGAGACCTGAGGGTTGGGCACTTTTCCAGTGGCCTCTGGGCTCCACAGAGCAGCCCCCCTTCTATGCTCCTGCTCTGTCTTCTGGGTACTGTCCTGCAGCAGGGCACTGGGCTGGGCATGGGGCTCCCCGCTATACAGCCTGTCATCATCTGCCCCTGCATAGGAGGCTGAGTCCGAGTCGGAAGAGGCCGCAGAGGTGTCATCCCGGAAGGCAAAGGCCTCGTCCATGCCCTCAATAATGGACAGGTCAGACAGTGACTGCAGGAAGGAGGCAGATGTGCTATCCTCCTCACCCTCTCCGGCCAGGTCCCCACTTGGGGCAGGAACATTAGCTGATACCTCCTCCTCTTCTTCTGGGGGCAGTGGTGTCACCTCCACTGCCTCCACCTGGAAGATAAGGCTGCCCTGGAAGGGCAGGAGGGCTGCAGGGATCATTGGGTCATTGGCTAGGAAGTCCAGGTCGAAGAAGTGGCCCTCCTGGTCCCAGGAAGAGCCACTGTCTGCTGAAAGACTGGACTCAGAGGACAGGGACTCTGGGGGCACAGTGGAATGGGGCTCTTGTTCATCTGCCACAGACCCTTGTGGGGAGAGGCCCCAGTCTGAGGGGAAGTCCAGCCCTTCAGCTGGGGCCAGCAAGCTGAGGGAACAGGATGGTGATGAGGTCCAGCTGTCCCCATCTGCTGTGATGTACGAGCCTGAGGGTGAGGCAGGTGGGGAATCTAGCAGCTCATCCAGCAGCTCATCCTCTGGGTCCCAGGTATCCCTGTGGGGCCCGTGGCCAGGAAGCAGGATGTAGGTGGTCTTGGTGGGGGTAGAGGGAGGGGTGAAGTAGGAATCAGGGTCTGAGGGAGGGGAAGGCACAGGAGGATCACCCTGAGAATACAGCTCAGGGGGTGGGTACAGGTTGGTGAGCCCACCCTCCTGATCCCTGAGCACTAGTCGGCCTGCCCTGGGTGACTGGGGTGCCTGGCACGTCTCCTCGCCCATCACAATCCGGGGCTCCAGGGCAGCAGGGAGAGGGCCCTTAGCAAGCAGAGCCTCAGGGGGCTGACCCTCAGGTAGAGCCTGGGGGGGCAGGCCCTCTGCAAGGTGTGCTGGGTTCGGGCTGCCTTCCGCTGGGTCTGCCCAGGCTGAAGGGGCCCCACCAGGCCCTGCATCCCAGCTGGCTCCCTCAGGCTGGGGCCGGGCACCTGGCTTGCTGGGCAGGAATGTGAGGGTCAGGGGGCTGGGCTCTGGGATCAGGGCATGGGGCTCCCGCCGGTCCCCTCTCAGGATTGCGGCAGCAGCTGCATCACAGGAGAGTTCTGTGGAGACAGAGAACATGAAGTACCTAGACACATCTCTAGACCAGGTGAGTGAGGAGCTGAGCATGGAATGAGAAACATGTCCATTGAAAGAGGCCCAGAGGAGAGCTGGTTGGGGAAGTCAAGAAGGAGAAGAGAATGGTGGTGTGGGTTGCATTTAAAGGCAAATTTCCAGGGATTTTGACAACAGAACTGCTGACAGTGGCTTTGCAGAATGGGGGCTTGCAGGCAGTGTTGCTGTGTTTTTAAACTCAGGCTTTTCTTGGGGACACTAGCAAAGATGCAACTAGCAATTCCATCTTTTTTCGGAGACTAGCTTGCTGATTCCTTTCTAGGTAATCACTATGGTTTAGCTGGGCTTAGCTGGAGTGGACAGCAATCAGAATCTGCTGGACAGTGCCAGCCCTTCCCATGACAGGGGCAGGGGCTCTCCCATACAGCACAGTTCTGGAACATTACAGGTCTCACATATGCCTCCTATAAAATAGAGGCTTTGCCTTTTTTGCCCATCTCTCTCCTATGCTTTCTGCCAACACTTGAGGTTCACCTGTCCCCTCAGGGCTCTGTGCCTGGGCCTGCTCCCCTCCTGGGGCATAGGGGAGGAGGGGAAGCCAGGGACTCTACATGCACTCAAATTTCTGAAAAAATGGAGACAGTTGTGTCTCACAGAGACTGAGTTGGAGCATCCACCTAAAAAGACAGTGGTGGGAAATAATGGTGACCATGCAGCTCAGTGGGAGCAGGAGAGCTGCGGAAGGGCTGGTGGAGCCTCTGGTTCAGTGCTCCCCACAGTAGCAACCATTCCACGATGAGTGCCAGATTCTCCCTTGGGACTGGGAGCTGGGTCCTGCCCCATGGCCCTTCTCTGGGTCCCAAGGCGCCCCCATGAGGAGGCTACAGATGCTCAGGAAACCTCCACAGGCTGACACACCTCCAGTTGACAAGTCACTTTATGTACACCATGAAGTAACATGGATCAGAAAGCACTTAGGGGACTCAGCAAAGTGAAAGAACACCCCTAGCAAGCCTTACCGCACCACTCTGCTCATTTGTTGCCTCCTGGCCTCTTGCTGACTGGCATTTTATCACCACTGAAGTCACTGCATATGTACTTTTGAATCTTGCGGTTTTCACCCAACATTTGTTTTTTCCATGTGCGCCAAATGCTCACAAGCCTCCTTTTTTTACATATATATATTTTAGTTGGCAATGGACCTTTATTTTATTTATTTATATGCGAATAGAACCCAGTGAGAATTGAACCCAGTGCCTTGCACGTGCTAGGATAGTGCTCTGCCACTAAGCCACAACCCCAGCCCAAGCCTCATTTTTTTAATGGCTCGGTAACATTTCGTTTTTCACCTCGACCGAAGTCAAAGACTCTCCAAATAGAAGCATCTGCTGAAGGTCCTCCCAGAGCGCAAGCCAAGTCCTGCTCAAGAGAGGGAAGGGCTGTTCACAGGGGCTGGGCTGGGCTTCCAGACTACAGATGCCTGCCCAGGGATGACTGCTCTACCATGCTCACTGGTGACAGGACAACATTGCCTGCACCTCAGCTTTCTCTCCTACAAAACAGAGATCAACCAGGATTAGAGGTGACGTTGAAGAAGGGACAGCTGCCTTGCCAGGCTGCCCCATTTGCCCTCAGCAGCCTCAGGGCAGTGAGAGCTCATCAACTGAGGGCTGGGCTGCTAGAGAGGCCAGGGGGTCCTGAGAGAACAGGAAGTTCCTTCAGGTCCCTTGTGGCACACCTGACATCCAACAGTGGGAGTGGGTGTGGCTGGTGGGCATCATTGGGTGCCCTAAACTGCATTGCACTGCATTGCCCCCTGATATGCCTCCAGGGCAGGAGAAGGGCTGAATTGGGCCAAGGTTAGAATGGAAGAAAAATAGAAGGCCAAAGTTTTTTTGTGACTCATTCAAGGTCACCAAACAAGCTAGAACAGAGCCAGAACATGATCCTGTTTCTGTGGAGTCCCATCCTGGACTGCCTGTTTCCCACCAAGAGCAGAGATGATAACTGTGCCACCTTATAGCCATGCCATTGACCCAACACTGTCCCCAGGTGACTTCTTGCTCACAGCAAGGTGCCCTTGGCCCTGCCCAAGCCACACATGGCCAACCTCCCCAGCAGGAAACATCCAGGTACTGACTGCCCAGGCCAAGGGGACCTATAGCGTAAACCAACATTTGCTGATCCAGCCTCTCCAAGGACTCCATGGTCTGCACTATGGGGTGTTGCTGGTGAGGCCACCTCACCAAGGCCTCCCACCTTCCAGACCCAACTCTGCTGTTTCTCCCGCAAGTTGCTCTCCCTTTGGCCTTCCTATATCTCCAGCCAGCCCTGCTCCTCTCTCCTATGCCTGGCCAATCCCCAGCCCTTGGAAGCTCGGGCTGCAG
Organism: Sciurus carolinensis; assembly: GCF_902686445.1. NCBI lineage: Eukaryota > Metazoa > Chordata > Mammalia > Rodentia > Sciuridae > Sciurus > Sciurus carolinensis. The sequence goes on from NC_062220.1 coordinate 102,848,344, forward strand.
TCGAGGACCTTCTGGGTGGGCGCGGGATCAGCCTGCAGGGACCCGATGGGCCTCCCGCCTCCGAAACCGAACCCCGCAGCCTTCTGTCCTGGAGGCTGGCAGCTTTGCGAGGACAATGGGACGCCGACGGGGCGCGGCTGCCACAGCAGGCGGGAGCCAAAGGAACGCGGACCAGGAGCGCGTGGAGTCCCAAGACCCCAGGGTCAGAGGCCAAGGGCGCAGGTCCCCACGTCGCTTCTGGCTCGCGGAGAGCACTCCCTGAATCCCCTCCCGGCCTTGCCCTAAGTCCTGAGTGAGTTGGGGGTGAGGGTTCGGGAGGAGGGAAGGGCAGAGGGTGGAAATGACTAGGACCGGACGGCTAGGGGGCAGAGAGATGGAGGGAGAAGAACAGATAGAAAATTGGGCCGGAGAGGAGAGCGGCCGCGGTCTCACCTGTGCGGGGCCCAGGCCCACCCGCCTCAGGCAGCAGCAGCTCGGCGCGGGCAGCCTCCCCGGGCATGGCCTCGACGTGCGCCCGCCTGTCCCTCTGTCCCTTGGTCCGTCTGTCCGTACCTCCACCCGGTGTAGCCTGAGCGGCCACCGCCCCTCAGCTGGGTGGTGGTGGGGGTGGGGGGAGCGTGGATGACGTCAGCGCCGCCCCGCCCGCCCAGCGGCCTGAGTGAGCTTGCGCGGGAGAGCCAGGCACTGCGGAGCGCGATGTAGGAGGGGGGTGTGCTCCCTCCCTACTCAACCCGGTCGAGGCCTTCTCCTGCGGTGTGCGAATCCGAGCAGGCGTGGGGCGCCTGCGCCCCGCCCTGCTTTTCCCGCAGCATCCCCCTCCCTTTACCAAGGAGGGATTCGAAGACATTCCGGGTCTGGACACCTCCCAGGTGGCATCACCCCTTAGCTGGGAATAGGCGGAGGCGTGGCTAGAACCATGGTTGCAGGGACCCCGGGAGGGGCCCTGGGGGAGGTACTGTGGGAGAGGTGGTGGGAGCAGCCCACTTCTCTCTGACTAGTTGGAGGGCACAGGAAGCCCGGAGTGGGGAGGGAACCCCACCCAGCTTGATGCCTCCATCCAAAAGATGAGTTGGAGCCGCAGCTTTGGAGTGATTGGTTGGTCCTTGCAGTCGTCGGTCTCCGTGGCAACCGCCTCCAGTCTCCGTGGCAACCAGAGATAGAGCTTGAGAGAGCGCTGCGGGGAAGGTGGCCCCAGACGAGCTCCTGGGCCGAGCTGGGTCTCTGGGTTTCCTGGTAGCGTGATGATCTGCTCCCACTCTGTTACCCCTCAGTTCTCTAGTCATGGGAAGGAAAAGGAAAGAAAAGCCCCTCCTTCTATTCCTGGCTTGGCCCCTGCCACATCTCCAAGGATGAAGCCCGCCCCTTGGTTTTTCTGAAACGCGCTATTGCTTCCACACAGGCCGTGCACCGCCTAGATTCACAAAGCACCCCCCCCACTTCCCCGCACGGTGCCAGGCACTGAGAGACGGATGAATGACACATTGTCATTTTTGAACTGGGGTAAAGAGAATCAAGAGCAGCCATTGTGGCAAGCAGGGAGGGAGCCTCCAAAGTCCTCATTCTTCTGGTTCTACCAGAGAACTCAGGAAGTCAGGGACTGTCCCTGACTCCTTACTACCTGCCTCAAGGCACAGCGCTGCATATCTACCCGCTGTACTCTTCTAGACTCAAAACTAAGCCCAGTAGCCTCCAGCAAAACCGCCTGGACCCTGTATTCCTCTCAGTTGCTGTCAGTACATCCATCTTTTCACACTGGTGTGGACTTTTCTTCCACCTTTCCTTTATATCCTTTACATAGGACCTTCATTTCTCCTCCTGTGAACCTTCTTCAGTTCTTAGCTCAATTCTAAGCTCACTGTTCTGACACCTGCCTATCACCTTGTGAGTATCATGGATTCTTAGAAACCAAAATGCCCTTTAGTTGGGCCTGAGGGGCCTCCAGTTCAGACAAGAAGGCATGGGCTTGTCTTTCTTTCCTCACTACCAAGGAAAACTATAAAGCCAGGACATAAAGAGAAAGCCGAAATAGAATCCTTAAAGATGAAATGAAGGGGAGCTGATGAGGAATCAGGTGAACAGCATAGCCAGGTGGGTGTGTGCCCAATAGGAGACCCAAGTCTGGCGTTTCCTCACCCCAATCTACCAACAGGAGAACCTGGTAGACTTCTTCATTCCCGTACAGAGTGAAGGCCTGCTGACACCACCAGCTGATCATGGCAAAGGTCATGTTCCTCCCCAACAGAGTGGGTAGGGGACTAGCAAAGGAGATCCCACAAAAAAAGAAACTACCACTAGGTGTGCTGGCACACCCCAATATTCCCAGTGACACAAGAGACTGAGGCAGGATGATTAAAAGTTCAAGACCAGTCTCAGAAATTTAGTGAGACCCTGTCTCAAAATAAAAACAAGAAAAAAGGATAGGGATGTAACTCAGTGGTAGAGCACCCCTGAGTTTAACCTTCAGTATTGCAAAAACCAAAAACCCAACCTAAACAAACAAAATAGAGTATATACTCCCAACAGTGAACTCAAACCAGAAATCAACTCATAGAAAGAAAACAGGAAGATCCCTAAACACTTGAGATTTCAGTAACACTTCTAAATAATTCATGGGCCAGAGGAAGTACCCAAGGGGGAAAAAACATTTTTGACATACTGAATGAAAATAAAAACAAAATATCAAAATATGTGCTATGTAGCCAAAGCAGTGCAAGAAGGGATATGTATAGCAGTTATAAAATAGGAAAAGTCTCAAGCCAACAATACGATTTCCTATATTAAGAAATCAGGGGGCTGGGGTTTTCACTCAGTGGTAGTGTGCTTGCCTAGCATGTGTGAGGCCCTGGGTTCGATCCTTAGCACCATATAAATGTATTGTGTCCACCTACAACTAAAAAGAAAAAAAAAAGAAAAGAATAGAAAAAGAAATCAGGAAAAGGGGGACTTGGGATGTAGCTCAGTGGTAATGAACTTATCTAGAGTGCATAAATTCTTGGGTTCAATCTCCAAAACTCCTAACCCCAAAATGAACAAAAAACAGAAAAATAAACTAGGAAAGAGGAGCAAAATAAGCCAACACTAACAGAATGAAGGGAAATAGTAAAATAAAGGCAGAACTTGATGAATTTAAAACAGGAAACTGATAAAAGGAATCAACGAAACAAAAAGATGGTTCTTTGAAAAATGATAAAATTGGTTAAAACTCTTGTAAGACAGACAAAAATAAAGACACAAATGACCAGGAGTGAAATGGTGCTAGTACTATGAAACCTACAAATGTTTCAAGGATACCAAGGGGAATGCTACAAACAATTTGATGTATATAAATTCAACAACTTTTAAGTAATGGACTGATTCTTTGAAAATTACAAATTTCCAAAACTCAAAATAGATGAAATAGGTAGTTAATGTCCCATAACTATCAAAGAAATTGAATTTGTAATTTAAAAATGCCTCAAAATAAATCAATATGCCTGAGTCCCTGGGTTCAATCCCCTGCACTGCAAAAATAACATGGAGTGCGGGGAGACAGAGAAGTGACAAAGCAGAGGGAGAGGAAGAGATGAGAAATTTTTCAGGCTTAGGTTGTTTTCACTAGAAAATTATATCGAAAATTTAAAGTGGAATTAAAACCAATTTTAAACAATCTCTTTCAGAAAACAGAAGAGGAGGGAACAATTCCTAATTCAGTTTATAAAGTAAGCAATATCCCAGTGTAGCTGTCCATTGCCTATAATCCCAGCTATTCAGGAGGCTGAGGCAGGAGAATTTTAAGTTGTGAGGTCAGCCTGTGCAACCTGGAGAGGACCTGTCTCAAAATAAATTAAAAAGAGCTGGGGATGTAGCTCAGTGGTACAGCACCCTGGGTTCAATCCCAGTACCAAAACCAACAAACAAGGCAAGCAGTATCCTGACATAAAACTCTCAAAACTATGTATTTTATACATGTATGCATAAAAATTCTCAATGAAATACTAGCAAATCAAATTTAGCAATGTATAAAAAGAATATACACCATAACCAAGTAGAAGTTATTCCGGGTATGCAAAGCTGGTTCAATACTTGAAAATCAATCAACTTAATTCATAACGCCAATATGTTAAATGAAAAAAATTGGGGGTGGGAGTGTAGCTCAGTGGTAGAATGTTTGCCTCGCAAGCAGAAGGCCCTGGGATGGAGCCCTAGCACCACAACAAATAAGTAAATGATAACAAAATAAAACTTAAAGCTTCTGGAAGTGGTTTAAAGGGAAAACAGTGAATGAAGTGGCATCTATTCAAGAAAATTTGTGAAAATTTAGCAGGGCAAAAGCCATGGTATTCTTTGAAACCAGACTGTTCCCTCCTAGCTAAAGGAGGTGGACTCCACTTCAGATTAGTGTAGATAAGAACACAGGGAACCAAAGAGGTAAAAGATCTCTACAATGAAAACTACAAAACATTGAAGAAAGAAATTGAGGAAGACCTTAGAAGGTGGAAAGATCTCCCATGTTCTTGGATAGGCAAAATTAATATTGTCAAAATGGCTATACTACCAAAAGTGCTATACAGATTCAATGCAATTCCAATTAAAATCTCAATGACGTACGTCACAGAAATAGAGCAAGCCATCGTGAAATTCATCTGGAAGAATAAGAAACCCAGAATAGCTAAAGCAATCCTTAGCAGGAAGAATGAAACAGGGGGTATTGCAATACCAGAACTTCAACTCTACTACAAAGCAATAGTAACAAAAACAGCGTGGTATTGGCACCAAAATAGACAGGTAGATCAATGATACAGAATAGAGGACACGGACACAAACCCAAATAAATACAATTTTCTCATACTAGACAAAGGGGCCAAAAATGTGCAATGGAGAAAAGATAGCCTCTTCAACAAATGGTGCTGGGAAAACTGGAAATCCATATGCAACAGAATGAAACTAAACCCCTATCTCTCACCCTGCACAAAAATCAACTCACAGTGGATCAAGGACCTTGAAATCAGACCAGAGACACTGCATCTTATAGAAGAAAAAGTAGGTCCAAATCTTCACCTTGTTGGCTTAGGATCAGACTTCCTTAACAGGACTCCCATAGCACAAGAAATAAAAGCAAGAATCAACAATGGGATAGATTCAAACTAAATAGCTTTCTCTCAGCAAAGGAAACTATCAGCAATGCGAAGAGAGAGCCTACAGAGTGGGAGAATATCTTTGCCACTCATACTTCAGATAGAGCACTAATTTCCAGAATATATAAAGGACTCAAAAAACTCTACATGAAGAATACAAATAACCCAATCAACAAATGGGCTAAGGATATGAACAGACGCTTCACAGAAGAAGATCTACAAGCAATCAACAAACATATGAAAAAATGTTCACCATCTTTTGTACTAAGAGAAATGCAAATCAAAACTACCCTAAGATTCCATCTCACCCCAATTAGAATGGCGATTATCAAGAACATAAGCAACAATAGGTGTTGGCGAGGATGTGGGGAAAAAGGTACACTCATACATTGCTGGTGGGGTTGCAAATTAGTGCAGCCACTCTGGAAAGCAGTATGGAGATTCCTCAGAAAGCTTGGAATGGAACCACCATTTGACCCAGCTATCCCACTCCTTGGCCTATACCCGAAGGACTTAAAATCAGCATACTACAGAGATACAGCCACATCAATGTTCATAGCTGCTCAATTCACAATAGCCAGACTGTGGAACCAATCTAGATGCCCTTCAATTGATGAATGGATAAAGCAACTGTGGTATATATATACAATGGAATATTACTCAGCTATAAAGAATAATAAAATTATGGCATTTGCAGGCAAATGGATGAAATTGGAGAATATCATGTTAAGTGAGATAAGCCAATCTCAAAAATCCAAAAGACGAATGATCTCACTGATAAGCGGATGATGACACGTAATGGGTGGTGGGAAGGGGGCAAGAATGGAGGAAGGAGGGACTGTATAGAGGGAAAAGAGAGGTGGGAGGGGTGGGGGGGAAGGAAAAAAAATAACGGAATGAATCAAACATCATTACTCTATGTAAATGTATGAATATGCAAATGGTATGCTGTTACTCCATGTACAAACAGAAACATGTATCCCATTTGTTTACAATAAAAATAAATTAAAAAAAAAAAGAACACAGGGAGATCACCAGGCATATCTATAATCCCAGAGGCTTGGGAGGCTGAGGCAGGAGGATCACAGGTTCAAAGACAGCCTTAGCAATTTAGCAAGGCTCTAAGCAATTTTAGTGAGGCTGTGTCTCTAAATAAAATATAAAAAGGACTGGGGATGTGGCTCAGTGAGTTAAGTGCCCCTGGTTTCAATCCCTGGTGCCAAAAACAAACAAACAAACAAAAAATGAAAACAAAACACAAGGTGCCTGCCTCTTCCTCCAGCTGCCAACTGGAGGACTTTCCTCTTGCAAGAACGTCAGTGTTTCTTATCTTGTGCACTTGGTCCAGGGTGAGTGTGGTCCAGGTGGGGGATCTCTTTTTCCACTTAGCTCCCAATTGTTAGAGGGAGGCTGTACCGTTGGCATGGTGTGCTGAGAATACTGGGGTCCTTACAGCCCCTCTCTCCCATGCCGGTAGGTGTCTATGCAGAAGCTGGCCATTGAGCTCAGAGATTCTGTCTGGGGAAGAGAAGCAGATTGTGCGACAGCCCCTGATCTCTTCCCAAATGAACTGACTCACTTGTAACAGAGGATGGGGAAGCACTCTCAAGTGCAGTGGAGGAGAGCCACACCTGTAATCCCAGCAACTTGGGAGGCTGAGGTAGGAGGATCTCGAGTTCAAAGCCAACCTCAGCAAAAGTGAGGCACTAAGCAACTCAGTGAGACCCTGTCTCTAAACAAAATACAAAAAAGGGCTGGGGATAGAGCTCAGTGGTCCAGTACCCCTGAGTTCAATCCCCAGTACCACCCCCCGCACCCCCCCGCCAAAAAAAACAAAAACAAAAACAAAAGTGGAGGAGTGGATGTTGTGGTGAAAAGCAATTGAGAGGTGATTTGTGGACCTAGTGAAAACAGCCTGGACTACAGGTGGCTAGTTTGCAGGAGAAAATTGAGGAGTAAGACAATTGAGTGCCCTAGGGTTAGACAAAATATCAAACACTGACCTCAGAAAACATCCCATCCAACAAAACAAGGTGGATTAGCTTGTAGAGGAATTTAGGCCTCAGAGGATTCTTGAAAGCATTAATCAGTGGTGTGTCAGAGGCAATTAGTGGAGTTTAATAGCTGGGTGTGGTCAGAGAAAGAGGGAGAGAACCCTACCAGCACCCGTCATCCCAGGGTGACTGGGCATATACAAAGCTGTACCTCCCTGAGGAGGAGTATCAGAGGCTTAAAATATGGGGGAGTGGGGATAGAATTAAAAATAACCTAACTAGTCACTAAATAAATAAGCAGATAGCAATAGCAATCCCCAGAGGGCTAGATGTGGTGATGTATGCCTGTAATCCCAGTAACTGCCAAGCTGAAGCAGGAGAATACCAAGTTTGAGGCCAGCCTAGCCAATTTAGTGAGACCATTTCACAACAAAAACATTAAAAAAAAATAGGACTGGGTATGTAGATCAGTGGTAAAGTGCCCCTGATTTCTATCCCTAGGTCTGAAAAAGGAAGGGAGGCAGAGAGAGGAATAGGGGCACGGAAGCCCCAGAAGAGAAAGGGGTTGGAACCATACCCAGAGATGCTACAATGTCCACTTTCCAACAAAAATTTTACTAGACGCACAAAGAAACAGGAAAACAGAATCTGTTTACCAGAAAAGAAGGTAGGCAACAGAAACTGTGAGAGCAACTAGATGGTGACTTAACAGAAAAATATTTCAAACTAGCCACATAATTAGAGAGCCAGGTGCAATGGTGCATGCCTGTAATCCCAGCAGCTCAGGAGATTGAGGCAGGATGATCACAAGTTCAAAGCCAGCCTCTGCATTTTAGTGAGACCCAAGCAACTTAGTGAGACCCTAGTCTCAAGGTAAAAAAATAAAAAGGGGTGGGGATTTGGTTCAGTGGTGCCCCTGGGTTCAACCCCTGGTACAAAAAAAAAAAAAAAAAAAAGAAAAAGAAAAAGAAAAAAAAGGGGGGGGGGAGAGAGAGAATGATTATGTTGCATCAAGTAGAAAATACCAAAATTAAAAAAATTATAAACAAATGGAAATTAGGGAGCATAAAAGTACACTATCTGAAATGAAAAATTCACTAGTGTTGCTATCAACTTATAGAAGAAAGAATTAGTGAACTCCCAGATACCTGGAAGGCTGGGACAGAAGGATTGCAAGTTTGAGGCCAGCCTCAGCAACTTAGTGAGACCCTGTTTCAAAAATAAAAAAGCTAGGGATGTAGCTCAGTGATAGAGTTCCCCTGGGTTTAATCTCCTATACTGAAAACAACCACAAAACAAAACACAACTGAAGAACAGAGAAAAAATGAACTCAAAGTAGGATATTTGCAAATAGATCCACAAACAGACACATCCTAATAAATTCATTGAGGTTGTGAGATTCAGGACCAATATGCAAAAATAAATTATACTGTATACAAACTTGCGTTGAGAAATCCAAAATTGAAATAAGAAAACAATTCCATTTGCGACAGCATTATAAAATAAATGCATGAAGTTCTGGGTTTGATCCCTAGCAATGCAAAAAACCAAGCCAAAACAAAAAGATAAAAAGCATAGGAACTGGAGATATGGCTCAGTTGGTAGAGTGCTTGCCTAGATGTACAAGGCCCTGGGTTCAATTCCTGGCACAAAAAAAAAAAAAAAAAAAAAAAGAGTATAAAATACTTAGGAATAAATTTAACAAAAGTAGTTCAAAATGTATACTCTGGAAACTTTAAAACTGTTGAAAAAATTAAAGACTATGTAGATAAAAGGGAAAACATCCCACGTTCATGAATCAAAAAATTTAACATTGTTAATATGGTAGCAATACCCAAGACAGATTCAACACAATCCTTATCAGAATTCCAACTTCTGGGGCTGGGGAGATAGCTCAGTTGGTAGAGTGCTTGCCTTGTAAGCACAAGGCCCTGAGTTCGATCCCCAGCACCCAAAAAAAAAAAAAAAAAAAAAAAGAATTCCAACTTCTGTGTACAAACTGACAAGCTCATTCAAAGGTTCACATGGGATTGTAAGGGACCCAGAAGAGCCAAAACAATGCTGGAAAAAAATTCAAAATATAACTACAAAACGGTAGTAATCAAGAGACAGTGTAAGAAAACTGACATTCCAGAAATAAACCTATATATCCATGGTCAACCGATTTTTGACAAGGGTGCTAAGACCATTCAGCAAGGGAAAGAATAACAAATGGTGCTGGGACTAGATAGTTGCATGCAAAAGAATGAAGTTGACACTTTGACCATATATAAAATTAATTCAAAATGAACAAAGAGCAAAAGACAAGAGTGAAAATTATAAAACTCTTAGAAGAAAACATAAGGGTAAGTATTCGTGACTTTGGATTCACTAAGGGATTATTTTTTTTTTTGGGGGGGGGTGCTGGGGATTGAACCCAGGGCCTTGTGCTTACAAGGCAAGCACTCTACCGACTGAGCTACCTCCCCAGCCAGGGATTCTTATAAATGGCAAAGTACAAGCAACCTAAAAGAAAAGATAAGTTGGACTATTTCAAAATTTATAACTGTTGGGGTTTGGCGATATAGCTCAATGACTGAGCACTTGCCTAGTATGCATAGGCTCTGGTTTCAGCCTTGGCAACAACAAGAAGGACAACAAAAATAACAAATACCCAACCAAATGAAAATAATACAAAATGACAAAAATCAAAACTTTTGTGACTCAAAGGGTATCATCAAGAAAGTGAAAATTATGAACTCACAGATGGGAGAAAATATCTGGAATTCATATATATATATTCATATATATATATATATTCATACACACACACACACACACACACACACACACACACACACATACACAGAGCACTGGGGATTTAACCCACATGTGCTTTACCACCAAGTCACATACCCAGCCCTTTTTATTTATTTATTTTTTATTTTTATTTTTTGGTACTAGGGATTGAACTCAGGGACATTCAATCACTGAGCCACATTTGCCACATCCCCAGCCCTTTTTATTTTTTCTGTGAGACAGGATCTCACTAAGTTGCTTAGGGCCTCACTAAATTGCTGAGACTGGCTTTGAATTTGTGATCCTCCTGCCTCAGCTTCCTGAGTTGTTGGGATTACAGGCGTGTGCCACCGCAACCAGTCATTTTATTTATTTTGAGACAGGATCTCGCCAAGTTGTTTAGGGCCTTGCTAAATTGCTAAGGTTGACCTTGAATTTGTGATCCTCCCACCGTAGCCTCCAGAGTCATTGGGATTCATAGGTGTGCACCACAACAATCATCTAGAATTCATATATTTGATAAGAACTTAACAACTAAAAACTAAAAGACAAACTGACTTTAAAAATGGGAAAAGGAACCGGGCACGGTGGGGCATGCCTGTAATCTCAGCAGCTTGGGAAATTGAGGCAGGAGGATTCAAGAGTTCAAGACTAGCCTCAGCAAAAGTGAGGCGATAAGCAACTCAGTGAGACCCTGTCTCTAAATAAAGCACAAAATAGGGCTGGGGATGTGGCTCAGTAGTTGAGTGCCCTTGAGTTCTATCCTTGTAACTAAAAAAAAGGAAAAGAACTTGAATAGGTATTTCTCAAAAAAAGATGTGCAAATGAACAATAAGCAGATGAAAAGATGTGTACTATTAGTTATCAGGGACATAAAAATCAAATGAACATGGCTAGAAAAAAGTCAGGTTACAGGTTACAAGTACTGAGACTGTGGAGATACTGGAATCTCATATACTGTAAAATGGGTGCTCCTGCTTCAGAGAACAGATTGGTAGTTCCTCAAAAGATTATACATAGTTCCCATAAGACCCAACAATTCCACTCCTAAGTATATCTGCAGTAAAAAGGAAAACATACCCACATGCAAACTTGCATACAAATATTTACAGCATCAAAAGGTGGAAGCAATCCAAATGTCCATCAGTGGATGAATGGATAAGCAATATGTGGTACAGTTGTCCCTTTGTATCTGCAGGGGATTGGTCCCAGGACCATGGATACCACATTTTTGAATGCTCATGTCTCTTGCTTAAAATGGCAATATTTGCACATAACCTATGTTACATCCTCCCATATACTTTAAATCATCTCTTTTTTTTTTTTTTTTTTTTTTTTTTTTTTTTTTTTTTTTTTGCGGTGTTGGGGATCGAACTCAGGGACTTGTGCTTGCAAAGCAAGCACTCTACCGACTGAGCTATCTCCCCAGCCCAAATCATCTCTTGATAACTGGCAACATCTAGTACAAAATTAATGTATGTAAATAATTGTTATGCTGTTGCTTAGGGAATAAATAATGACAAGAAAAATGTCTACACGTGTTCAGTACAAGTGCAATGTTTTTCTTCTAATTCAGTGTATGGTTACTTGAATCTATAGATGCAGAACCCACAGATAAAAAGGGCTAACTGCAAAAACTATAAATGGAATATTATTTGATTATAAAAGGAATGAATGCTACAAGTTAAAACACAAAACTATGTAAATAAACATTATGCTATATGAAAGAAGTCACAAAATACCACATCCTGTATGATTCCATTCATATGAAAGTTCATAAGAGGGAAATCTAGGGTCAGAAAGATTAGTGTTGGCTTAAGGCTGTGGGTAGCAGGTGAGGCATAGGGAAGTGACATAAAAGGTACTCAGTTTCTTTATGAAGTGATGAAAATGTTCAAAATTGATTGTGGTAAGAATTGTACATACTTGTAAAGAGACTAAAAAAACATTGACATTCATTTGAAGTAGGTAAGTGAATTTTAACATTAATCACTAATACTTAATGTCATTATTATATAATTTAATAACCACCAAATATTATTTAATAAAGCTATAAAAAATAAAAGGCATATAGAAAGCATAATATCCTTTTTTGCAGAGAATATGACTTTATATACAGGGAATCTAAGGAAATAAAAAAATGCAAAGGACTGGGATATAGCTCAGAGATAGAGAAATTACCTAGCACATAGGAGGGCCTGAGATTCCCAGCACCAAAACCAAAAATTCATAAAATGAAGTTCACATAAAAATCAACCTGATTTCTATACTAACAATGAACATTAAGAACAAATAAACAAGAACACAATAGCATTTACAATTACTCTAAAAAACATGCAATACTTAAGTATCCTTTTTTTTTTTTTTTTGTACTGGGGATTGTACTGGAGTTCTTTACCACTGAGCTATATCCCCAGCCCTTTCTATTTTTTATCTTGAGACTTAAGTTGTTGAGACTGTTTCTGAACTTGGTATCCTCTTGCCTTAGACTCCCATCACAGGCACTACAGGCATGCCCCACCATACCAGGTTTAGGTATACATTTAACAAAACAAAAACTATATAACATCGATAAAGTGAATCAGACTTAATTAAAAAGACATAGGATGTTCAACAGTAGAGATGTTGAGTCTCCCCAAATTGATCTATAGGTTTAATGCAATTCCTATTAAAATCCCATTATAGTACTTGTTGTTGTTGTTTTTAGACATAGACAAACTTATTCAAAAACCTGAAGGATTGGGTTTGGGGATGTGGCTTGGTGGCAGAGCACTTGTCTAGCACGAGCAAGGCCTTGAGTTTGATCCCCAGCGCTGCAAAACAGAGCAAAAACTTGATGGAAAGGCTAAGGAACTAGAATGGCTAAAACAATCTTTAAAAAAAAAAAGTAGGAGGGCTCACTCTACCCAATTTAAGGTCTATTTTATAGTTACAGTAATCAAGAACATGTGATGATTCAAGTAACAGATCAAGAGCATAAAAACTCAGCAATAAACACATATAAATGTGCCCAATTGACTTATTGGCTCCCCACCCACCCTGTACTGAGGATTGAGCCCAGGGGCACTCTACCACTGAATTTCTTCCTCCATTCTTATTTTTAACCTTGAAACAAGGTCTGCCCGAATCTCTGAGACTGACCTTGAACTGGAAATCCTTTTGCCTTTGCCTTCCTAGTTGCTGGGATTACAGGTGTGCACCACGTGCCTGGTCCCGATTGATTTTTTTTTTTCCCCCAAGCATAGAAAGCAAGTTATATTTAATGGGTGGAAAAGAGATAGCCTTCTCCAAAGAGAAGGGGCCCCAGTGCTGTGTGTCCCCCAGTTGCCTTTTTGAAGTGAAAAGACAAGTGAGTGGGAGAGGATAATCTTGTCTTTTTTTTTTTTTTTCCTATTATTTGTGGTACTAGGGGTTGAACTCAGGGATTGCACATGCTAGGCAAGCTACATACATTCCCAGTTCTTCCCTAATTTTTATTTTGACACAGGGTCTTGTAAATTGTCTACATTGGCTTCAAACTTGTGATCCTCCTGACTCAGCCCCACCGAGTTGCTGTGATTACAGGTATACACCATGACTGGTTTAGGATGGTTTTTTCAAGAAATGGTTCTGGAGCAGTTGGGAATCTAGAGGTTACAAAAACCCCTCAATTTAAGTCTCACAAAAATTGTGCAAATAAGTTTCTCCATTTGAAGGAAACTTCAACATATCCTCAAAATGGATCATGGAATTATGTGTAAATGTTAAACTGTTAATACTCATAGGAAAATAATTGAGTTTCTAGGACTTAGGGGTAGTCAGGTCCCATGAAAAGCAAACACTGACAATTGAACTCCCTGAAAATTTAAAAACTTATGCTCTGCAAAAGATCTGATTAAGTTGAGTGTAGTGTGCATGCCTGTAATCCTAGCTACTTGGGAGGCTAAGGCAGGAGGATTGCAAGTTTGAGATCATCCTGGGCAATTTAGCATGATCCTGTCTCCAATCAGGCATGATGGTGCATACCTGTAATTCCAGTGGTTAGTGACGCTGTAAGCAACCTAATAAGATCCTGTCTCAAAATAAAATTAAATATAAAGGGGCTGGGGATGTGATTCATTCAGTGGGTTAAAATTCTGGTAAAAATAACCAAAAAGCAGACTGGGAGAAAATATTTGCAGATCATATATTCAACAAAGGGTTAGGATCTAGAATATAAAAAACACCCTCAAAATTTACTGATGAAAAAGCTATCACTCCACAGACAAAAGACGTGGAGACATTTCACCAGATGATAGACAAATGACAAATAAACATCTATTGTCAATTTATCAGAGGTGAAAAAAATGTTAAGATCACTAGTCACTTAGGAAAATGCATCTTAAAACCATTATAATCACTACACACCTGGACAAATTACTTAAAAAAACAAAAACAAAAAACTAGTGATACCAGCAAATACTGGGTGGAATGTGGATGTCCCACACACTGTTGACTGAAATGTAAAATGATACAGACACTCCAGAAAATAGCTATTCATAGTTCTGTATGAAATGACCTAAGAGTTATTCTCCTGGGCTGACCCAAAATGATCCTAATGCTTGGAGGGATGACAGGCTTCAGAGGAGCAATTAAACTCCTTTGAGGGAATGGGTTGGCATGGGGAGCAGTTGTGAGAAGGTTCACCAATGGCTGGGGGAGATCCACAGCAACCACACCCCCTTCCAGGTAGGCTCTGTCAATGGGAGTTTCTGACAGAGGTTGGAAGGTACACACCCTGCTGCTTCTCAGCAGAAGCAGTGAGGCTGCCTCAGGACCCTCCATGAATCTACCCAGTCTTCATACCTGGGCTGGGGTTGTGGCTCAGTGGAAGAGCACTTGCCTAGCATGTGTGAAGCACTGGGTTCGATCCTCAGCACCACATATAAATAAATAAAGTAAAGGTCCATTGACAACTAAAAAATATATTAAAAAAAAAAAAGTTATACTCCTAGCATGTTTACCCTAAATTAACAAAAACTTACACAAAAACCTGAACCTAGATTTTATGTTCACTTTTATCAGTAAAGATAAAACAGTAGTAACAAAGGTTCATGGTTGCAGATGGTTGAGGACAAGAGGTATCCTATGGGCAATGTGATGAGAATGTCTAGGCTGACTTCTGCTTACATCAGTATTGCAGTAGAACTTTGTCATCTAGTTCTACAATTGAGGGAGGGAACCACTTGTTTCTTAATAACTACATGGTGCCCCCAGTTACCTCAAAATAAAAACCAGTGGCCCCAAGTGGTGCGCAGGACAAATATTTATTTCCTTGGACGCACTCAGGCTCTCCCAGAGTTGGGTTCTCCAGCTAGTTGGCCTTAGCACTGTACACATTGTGTGTCCCCTCTAAGACCAGGCACTTGCCCACACTGTTGCTTCACTTTGGAATGCTTTTCCCTCCTCCCTCAGAATGCCAGCTCTAGCTGCTTATCCCCTTCCAACTGGGCCAGGGATCACTCCTTTGTGTAACTGACAGTCCATGCAAGGCAAGAAACTGTTCTGCACACCTGGACCTGCAAATGACCAGTGTTATCTGACCCAAAATGATCCTAATGCTTGGAGGGATGACAGGCTTCAGAGGAGCAATTAAACTCCTTTGAGGGAATGGGTTGGCATGGGGAGCAGTTGTGAGAGGTTCACCAATGGCTGGGGGAGATCCACAGCAACCACACCCCCTTCCAGGTAGGCTCTGTCAATGGGAGTTTCTGACAGAGGTTGGAAGGTACACACCCTGCTGCTTCTCAGCAGAAGCAGTGAGGCTGCCTCAGGACCCTCCATGAATCTACCCAGTCCTCATACCACGTCACCAGAGGCCATCAAGGACCTTCCACTTACCGAAGTGTGCAACAAGGGATGGGAGGGAGCCTCCCAGGACAGTGATTGAGTTGTCAGGCTGGGTCAAAAGCCCTGCTATGCACCAGAAACTCAAATGACTTCCCTTCCATCATCCCTGGAAATTCAGAATTCTAGGACTTGGTTTGCAGGGGTTGGTCACAGGCCCCCCAGCAATAATGAGCTGACACATGTGGATGTGCACACACTACAGTAAGGACCCCAGAAAGAAGCTGGGGCAGGCAGCAGGAAAAGACATCTCAGGTCTGAGCCCCAGGTTTTCTGTCCTTCAGGTCAGCCCTCCTTTGCTGGGTTCCATGCCAAGCCCCAAAGAGCCATTTCTAGCCTTCCAATGCAGATGTGTAGCAGAGGGGAGGAGAGTGACAAAGCTTGGGAAGCCACCTGGTTCTGAACACCAAATTTAAAGATTTATTAGCCATGAGAGGACCTGCAGGCCACTCCCCAACTCTGGCAAAAGTTCTATACTGAGACAGTTCATCCTCAAGGGTGCCAGTTCTTGCCCACCCAGCGTTTCACTGCTGGGCCTCTGGGTAGTCAGCCTGTGGGCATGTAGTCCAGACTGAAGGGGACAGGTCACTTAGCCAGCTCCTCAGCTACTGCTTTGCGCATCTTGTCCTTGAGGTAGGCACCTTTCTGCCATTCAGACTTGAGTTCCAGCCACTCATAGTATGGGACCTGGAGGGAAGTAGGTAGAACAGGTCATAAGGGTTGGAAGGACCATACCTGTCTCTTGGTTCCACCTGCTGCCCTCATGCTGACAACTTACCCTTTGGTTAGTACTGGTGACTGACACCTCTGCATACACACCCTTCAACCCCCAAGGCCTTAGGGAAGAAGCTAAGGAGCTACAGGTGTAGACAGAGAGGTTCCAGGGGAGTTTCTGAATTTTAAAGGGTTGTTTAAACAACCAAAGAACCGGTCCAAAGAAGAAAACATGATAGAATCCTTAGGCAGTCCTTAAAAGCATGCATTTACTCTCTGGTCCTTTATAGGAGAGTCAGTATCTTCTGGCTTAGGTCAAGGTCTTTCTGTGCTCTAGCCAGGCCCTAGGCCTTTGTTTTTCTGCTCTGAGTTCAGTGGAACTCCATGTAGTCACATAGTAATAGCACTGGACAAGTCTGTGGGTCTTACCTTTTCTGAGAACCAACCCTGACAAGAGAGGCAGAGCTGCAGCTCCCGTGACCACTCTGATTCTCAACAGTTGTGTGACCCTCTGAGCTTCACTTCCTCATCTGTGAATGAGATGCCCAGCCCTGCCCACGTCCAAATCTAAAACAGGAGGCTTTGGGGCATTCCAGATGTACCCTAGGGGCTAAATTCCAGCTTCTAAGACTTGGCAGGGACAGGGGAGATAGGTTAGGGGACTAGGTATCTGTCTATGTCCTTCTAGCTATAGGTTGGCTCCTCTTATACAAAAGGGACCACATGCCCAACAGATACTCACATCCACCACCAGGAAGCCTGCAGCCAGCACATGGCGCCGGGCCAGGACAAAGCGGCCTAGCAAGTCCTTGCTTCGGCTATTGAAGTTGGGAAATTCCCAGCGTAGAAAAGCAACCCTGGCAGGAGGAAGGGTGGCTGACAAGGGCTGCTTTCAGCTCCTCAGAGGAACCAGAGAGACCAGTGTACACAGCCCAAGAGCTGTGGATGCCTTTATTGGGGTTCCTGGCTACCTACCTCTTAGCCTCCAGGGGCAGTGGCTGGTTCCCAACTGGCTGGACAAGGTGAGGTGCAACAAAGTCCCTCAGGGGCAGAAACTGGCCATCAGCATCCAACAGTACCTCCGCATCTGGGAAGGAGTGTGGATGAGAGCCTGCTGGGACTATCTGTGCCTCAGAGGCCACCCCCACAATGTAGAGACAGGGAGTAGGGGGCACCGTAGTTCTTTGGGTTGCTCCTTAGAGCATCGAGAAGGGTCAGAATGGTTTTAACTGCTAAGAGTTGAGTGGAATCAGGCCCTCTGCCAGCTGAGGGGAGTCCTTACCCAGCACCCAGCCATATCGCGTAGCCACCTCAAGGCAGCCCCGGTCAGAGCTTCCCAGCAGCACCTTCAGTGTTTCCTGTAGCTCCTTTTGCAAAGGGGTCATCTTCTTGTCAGGGGCAGAAGGCCTGGGGGCCAACGCTGAAGCAGGCAGGAGGGGGCCCTTGTAATCGGGGTGTTCCAGCAGGGCAGTGGCATTGATGTGGAGCAGCTTCTGGAGGGTGCTCTGGTCCTTTAGACACTTGCCCTCTGGGGGATGAGGAGAGTGAGAAGTGGGTAGGTTGAGGGCCAAGAGGAACACATATGGAGGCTGGGAGAGGGCCCAGATGGGAAGGCAGTGGCTCTCCACCCAGCCTTGGCCTAGTGCTCTGGATTGGGGCCAGTGGAGTTAAGGTCTGTGGCCCACCTGCAGGGAATGGATGGAGAAGCCCTGGAGGTGTGCTCTGGCCTCCTCCCATCTTTACTGTAAATTTCTTACCTGGCTCTAGATAGACAAACCAGGCAGCCTGTGCGTTCGGGGGTGCATGGGGAAGTATCTCACCTAGAAATCTTGTGTGAAATCCAGGATGGAGGACAGCTTGCAGTTCCACCTCCCGCACCTGCTGCAGCACACAGAGTGCCCACACTAGGTCCACCTGTAGGGTTGGCTCCAGGCTTGTGAGTGTAGGGTCTAGCCTCTCATGTACCTGGATGAGGAGAGGTTGTGGTGGAGAAAGGTGGCCTCGCCCACAGACTGCTACATCCAACAGCAGACAGTAGCCAATGACCTTGTCTTGACCTATAACACTGTAGCAAGGGAGGACCACTGGGAGCAAGAGCAGGATCCTGGCCAGAGGTACCAGAGCATATCACGCAAGTCCCTAACAGTGCCCCAGGAAGCCTGGGGTCAAAGTTGGTCTGATGGTTTTTATGATGTCTCAGGTCTTCCTAAACAGTCCCTTACAATAGCTGGTGCACTTTGCATGGTGGTCCACACAGGGCAACCCCCACCCCAAAACCCCAGTGCCAAGCCTTCTCAGAATCTCTGCAGAGAATTACTAAAGCCCCTGAGCCATGAGCAGCAATGTGTTGAAAAGTGGTACACTAGGAAAGGAGTGAGGGAGTCATCACAGGACAACATCAGATTTTGTGTCTATTCCCAAAAGGTCCTTGGGATGCCACACCCTCAATCTGCCACCCGGTGTCAGGGGTCATGGTCCCTCCCCTTTCACACAATAGTAGTTCAGAACCAACAGCTAGCAGGTGGCAGCAAGAGGGTAATGAATAGGGAGTGGGAACCCATACCAGGTTGAAGAACAGATCCTCTTTTTCTGGGTGGAAGTTCAAACGGGCAAAAGCCAGAAGCATGCTGCATAGGTGAGGCAGGGTGACATTCTGGGCTCTGTCCAAGATGTGCTGAACCATGCAGAGACAGCAGAGGGAAAGGATGAAGTCCTGCCAGCAGCTGTCCTCCTAACCCTCCAAAGGCAGCCGGATGACCCTTTCCCAGGCTCATGAACTCCCAGCCACTCACACAGGGCCTGACACTTCTCCAACCATCAGCAGCTGTCCTCAGAGGACAGGGACCCCTAGAAACTACTTCCCCTGATGGTGGCTTTAGAAATACTCCATCAGCACACTTGGTTTAGTCTGGTTGCACAGAAATGAAAGTGCTGGCACCTCAGTGCAGGCACCACCTTTCCTTGCAATTTCACTTGGGGCCCTTAGTAACTAGGGGAGAGTTAAGGATTCTCAGCTTTGCTCTCTGTTTTCCCTGCTACTGCTGTCCCAAGATGGACACAAACAACAATCAACAGAGTAAACAGCTCTCAAATATATATATATATATTTATCACTGCACATCTAGTTCCAAATATGCTGAAAAGAAATCTGTATTTACCACCTATAAACGTCGTGTTTCAGATTAGCTTTGTTTCCCTGATTAAAACATGTCTCTCAAAAGAGGTCTATGGGTTTAGTTTCCAAATTGGGGTCAGACTTGGGGCCCCAGAGTCTGTCCTGGCTCACCTGGGCAAAGGCTTCAAACAGGGGCAGGTTGAGCCATTTGAGGAAGGCGAAGGACTTGGCGCAGCGGGCTACCTCACCAGGTGTCAGGCTGGGCATGAGGGACAGGAGGTCAGCGGCCAGGCGCTGGGACACTTGTGTCTGGTGGAAGCTGAGTTTGCCTTTGAGACACAGTAGATCACAAGGCTTAGCTGGGGGAAATCAGCAGCTACCCACTGTGCAACCCTAGTTCAGACTTGAGGTCTAGGGATTTGTTGTCTGTGATCAAATTTATCCCTGAGCCTAGTCAAAGGGAACAGGGCCCATGAGTCACAATGTTTCTGTAGCAGCCCTCTGGGCCAGTGCCTACCATGGGTATAACAGGCACTGAATTTGACAAAGCTGCAGGTATCTCCCTGCCAGGGCTCCCACCCTCCTCACCGTAGGCATAGGCCAGGTCCAGAAGCATGCCTTTCGTCAGCGGGAGGGGCTTCTGTACCAAGTGGTAGGAGATGGCCCGCAGCAAGGGCACCGACCGCCGGTTCTGAGCTGCCAGTGTCACTAGCACCTTCCGCAGCTCATCAGGGCCAAACTGCTCCACCAGCTCCAGGCACTGTCAACCACAGTCGCGCAGAGGTCAGCTTGATGGCCTGAGGTGGCGGGGATGAGCTGGGGGCAGGGGTCCCATCCAGTGCAGTCCCTGTGAGACAGCAACTGGGCCTGAGCTACTCAACACAGGCCCAACTAAGCAGGGCCTGCCTCCACCCCAGCCTCAGGGACTCCTGGACCCAGAACATAATGTCCGCAGCCAAACTTATCCCCATGTCCCAGGGCAGGGGACACAGGGCCCATGAACAGCGGAACTTGCTGTAGCAGCCATTTGGGCCAGCCCCCACCATGAGAAGACGGGAGCTGAATTTGACTTGACTGCAAGGATAGAGTGGGTGGGGACACAGTATCTCTGGAAGAGTTCTACCACAAGCTGGGCTGCTATGCAGGGGCTGGCCCAGGAACTCTGTGTTAAGTTCTGGAACTGTCTCTCATGCCTTTCAAGATCATATAGGTGGCAGAAATAGGAGAAAGATACAGGTGCAAACAAGGGAAGTGGCTTATATTAGGGACAAGTGGGTGGGTGTTGCTGAATTAATGTAGTCACAGAGTAACCACAGGCTCTTGGAGCCCTCTGGTCCTTCCTTGAGAGATGTCTGAGACTCTAAACAGAAGTTTAGGGCTCCTGTCCCTGTGCACAAGTCCAAAGCCTCCAGGGAGGCAGGCCAGGTGCAGCACACTCTCATTCCCATACCTTGTCTTCCAGGCGGTTCATCAATGACTCTGAAAGGTGCCCTGCCTTCATCATGATGGCCACAACTGTGCGACCATCTTCAATCTCTGTCCAGCGCCTTTCCAGGTGCACTAGCAATTCAGCCAGCAGCTCTTGGGAATGCTGCTCCTGCATGGAGGTGGCACAGGACTCAGCCAGGAAGGCCAGATGCTTGTATTTGAGTCTCCGCAGGCGCCAGCGCACCTCCTGCTCCACTGACTGCAGTTCCTTGGAGGTCTTGGGGAGCTCCAGAATGTACAAGCTCCGCAGCAGCTTCACAAGAGTCCCATGCCAGACTGTGGCTATCTGGACAGAGAAAGGAAAAAGGCAATCACATGTGGCATGCCAGAGATCCTGCATCTGGGCTGTAGCTGCCATTGTGACCCCATTCCAGGGGTATTTACTAAAACTCTTCAGAGAACAGCACCTGTCCTGCTCTAACAGGGCGTGGCACCTATTCTGAAGCTAATAAATCAAGAATTTCTGTTCAAGTGGTTAGGTAGTTTGCTATTGCTTGTAAGCAAGAACTCCTGAGTGTAAGAGAATTCTTCAAGTTTCCCTAACACAGACCGAACCTAATGTGGCTGATTCAATAGAGTCCATGTTCCACCTCCCCTGCTGAGTGGTGTGCAGACTTGCAGACCCAAACTGCAAGCAGAACATGTCAAGACTGAGATCAGAAAGTGCGGGTCTGATGGTATGACATGATAGCAAAGAAAGGCAGCACTTGAGACTCTAATGTCAGTCTTGTAAACAGTTCATTTACTTACAATGCCAAACATTTACCTATTAAATACCCTGACTTTTCTTCAGGAAAAGACTGTTATTTTGAATCTGAAAAGCTCCAACCCTTAAACTTCACTCCAACAAAGCAATCACTAGTTTCTGGTGATATGAAGTTCCTTAAGAATGAAACTAATTAATGCAATTAGTGGAAGAAATGACATCCTAAAGAACAAGAACAGGGACAGGGTTCAAATGCATCACTACCCCAGATCCTAAATTGCAGTGACGTAAGCCTGGGAGCCTCCGGATTACTTCAGAGGCAGGTATTCCCTGAAACATGAATGTTCACAGGAAAGCCTTAGGTGAATAAAAAACTAAACAAAATCCCAGGAACCACTAAGCCCGGACTACTCCCAAATGCCAAGGTCTCCTGGGACAGGTAAGCTGTCCCCATCACCAGCAGAGAGCAGGATCCCTCTAAATGCCAGGCATCTTTTTCCAAATGGTCCTGTATGAGATGCCAACATACTATGAGGTATTCATCTTCAGCCCCACTGTTCAGGTAAGTAAAGTCTAGTCTTCATTTCTCCCCAGTCTCAGAGCAGTTCTAGGTCTAGAACCTGTACCCTAGTCTGCCTCTGTTGCTTGTGCCCATCTCATTTCTGAAGAGGCCAACTCTACCGGGTGCAAGGAATATGTCTCAAGGTCTCAGAGAATTAAGGAGTCACGAGGTCAATGAGGCCCAGACCTCATCCTCATGGAAGATGGAAGATGATAAAATAAGTATGGTTATCATTTCCTGTGCTCAGTCTCTCCACATCAACTCCTCAGTCCATCTCTTCACCTGTGAAAGGGTAACAGAAACCATATACTAAAGGAAGCCAGGAAGCCAGGAAGCTAGGAACAGAAAAGCTGCAACCTAAAGGGTTGAGAAGGACGACAAAGTACTTCATCCTAGTCTCACACAAGGCCCGGGTATCTGTATCTTTCTGGTTTCCTGTGGAAAATTTTCTGAAAGTCAAGCATTGTCACCATTTACAGTGCAAACACTTTATGTCCATTTTGTTACTGCCTTAAAATTTTGTTCCAATGTTTAGTCTGTGTCAAAAGACTTGTTTCAATCAAGTGTGTGCAAAACATTCAATAAGTAACTACTGGAATTACAGAACAAGAAAGGACTATGAAATTAATCTTATGCAACTACATGCTCAGCAAGAAATATGTACCTGAACTCAGTACACATGGTGCAAGCACAGTGTACATATTTAATTAAAACAAAAGCTCTAAGAAACTATGTATTTTCCATACTATTCTACTTCATGGAAAAAACCATATTGCATTACACTGATTTAAAAACCATCAGCTTGATATACATTCAGCATAACCACTTCCTCATCACATCTGACAACTGGGCATATGGTTTCAGTGCCTGAGTACCTCCTTTCCAGACTAGGTAGTAAGGGCCAGTTTGTAGAGGGCAGGGGTTATACTTTTTTGCTGTGAAGCCCAGGGAAGCACTGTATGAAGGGTTCTTTCCTTATTCAGAGAACAAACTGGTTTTCTGAAGTAGAGTGCTGCTCCTGAGGATCATGCAAATGGGTGTCGTCTCTTCTCTGCTCATCCTTTGAGAGTATGAATGTGGCTAGGTTATGCCCATGCCCTGCTTAAGCTTTGGTGACCATCCACTAGTTACACTACATCTCCTCCAGCTTCAAGAGTAGTGCCCAGTCAGCAGTCAGACACTGAATGGAAGTGGGAATCAGGTTTGTCTCCTATACTTGTTACTGTGTATTTGGTTACCTGTCTGTAAAATGAGGATAGAAATATTTATCTACTGAGGTTCTTATGAGGACAAATGCAGAAAGCACATGAAAGTACTTTGAAATCTAGAAAAAGAGAACTACCACAAGATGCTGGGGGACTCCTGTCAATCACTGGTGCCTCTGGCTACTCTTCTTCCATTTAAGCCCTCAACCAAAATGTTAGCACCCACCTGACTACTGATCAGATGAAGAAGTTGCTGAAACCGGACATCTTGTATAAGCAAGGCCTTGTCTTCTGGCTTCTCGGATAGCAGGCGAGATAGGCGGATAAGTATGAGGGCCGCGTGATTGTGGTGCAGACTCTGATCACCACCAACCAGTTCTAAGAGTTCCTGTGGACTGGTGGCCTTCTCGATGAGCCGATCTACTTCTTGGCGCTCTGGGTAGGGAGTGAACACTTGATCTCTTTCCACCAGTTCTGTCAAGGAACTTGGAGAGTGGGAACTACGTGAGGTGGCTGAGAAGGTCAAAGTCTTATGGGCTACCCTGGCAAGTCTCAGTTGACTAACTGGAGCCATAGCAGGGGATAAGCGAGTAGCTTCTCTCAGGAGGCATGTGCACTGCTTCACCAGGCGGGCTGCCATTATGGCATGGGAGTATAGGAGATTAGACTCCTAGCAAATGATTCTGAAGCTCTGAGGAAAAGAGAGAGAAGGAGGTTCTATAGTGGCAGATCCTGACCCACAAATTCAGGAGAAACATGACAAATGACAGGAAATCACACTTACCCTCTCCCTAAAACCAGCCTTAATCTTTCTCTTTTTTGACTATTCACTTGTGTCAGATTAGTTTTCTCACTCTTTGCAGCACTGGGGGTTGAACCCCAGGGGCACTTTATTACTGAGCTAAATCCTTAGCCTTTTTTTGGATTTTGAGTTAGGGTCTTGCTAAGTTGCCCAAGATGGTCTTAACTTGTGATCTTCCATCAGCCTTCTGAGTAGTTGAGATTACAAGCATGGGCCACAATGCCCAGCTCTGAGATAATACTTTCCAAAGTAAACACCTCAGAGGATTTTGTTTCAGTACAGAATGTCATCAAATATCAAAATTCAGAAGCCTGTGAGGTTTTCAGTACTGGTTGTGATTCTAAATCACCTATGAGTAGTTAACAATTCAGACTACCAGGTCTTGCCCAATACAGCATGATTGGGAATCTCTACAGGTAAGGCTGCGAGATTACCTGTAATCCCCTGGCTACTCCAGAGTTACCAAGATTAAGAATTACTGGTTTAGAGAACGATCCTGGAAACTCAGGATATTCAGCTCACATTCCTAAAGCTTTTGTGGATATATTTTAACAATCCAGACAAGGGAGTGAGCTTCCCCAAACTCACTGCTCACAGGGGAACTGCTATCAGTAACTTAATTGGAGTTCCCTTCCCTCAACTTCCAAGAACAAAACTTCTCAATCACAAAAATTATCATAACATGACCCAAAATTATCTTCTTAGTTTTATCTCATCTCCCCAGTACCTAAGGCCCCATTCTAATCAGGCTTTGCACTTTCATTCCACCTTGTAGGCTTGCTATCTCCCATCATAGGGTCCATCAAAGAACACACTTCATTTTCTCAAGCCCCACAAAATGTTAACTTCTTTCAAGAACCAGTTTCATATCCCTATGATACTTTTAACAATTCTGTCAGTTTTGCTCCCTATGGTGCCTGAATGACCTGGGTGAGTCATGTAATAGGAACCTTGCTTCTGCTCAAACAGAAAGCACCTTTTATCTTCTTCTACTTCCTGGAATTTAGTATATGGCTGGCACGTTTTATTTTCACAGGAGCAATTATTGCAGCTGTAAAATGCTTAGCTTAGGGGCTGGGGTTGTGGCTCTAGTAGTAAGGTGTTTGCCTAGCATGTGTGAAGCACTGAATTCGATTCTCGGCACCACATAAAAATAAAGGTATGTGTTTATCCACAACTCAAAAAAAAAAAAAAAAAAAAAAAAAGCTTGGCTTAACAGTGCATGAGGGAAAAAAAAAAAAAATGAGGCTCAGGGAAGAGCGTCTCCAAGCCCCACACTTACCACTTCCTGAACCCAGGCACTGTGGGGAGGCGCTGGAAAATCTTTCCAATTTTTAAGATAATTCTAAAAAATGTTTGGAAAAGACGCCTTTAGGCTTAGGCAAATCAACTCGGAAGTCTGCCCCTCAAATATAAGTATACGAAAATCGACTCGTTGGAGACACCAAGGGTCAATGTAGGCAGCACCTCCCAGGCCCGACCTCGTGGACGCTACAGGCAGAGGGGGCGCATGCGCACTCTCCAGCTGGTGCCGAGCAGGCGAGCCCACTGCATCCAGTGCCCCCGCCGGCTCCCTCCTCCAGGTCCCCAGGATCCCAGTACGCCCGCTCGGCCCTCCCTCGGGCCCACCGCGTATAGCTCCCCTACCGGTCCCCTCTCGAGGTCGCCGCCCTCACCCCCTCCAGGCCCACCACACCTCTACATTCAAGTCTTCAGTACCCACGCCCAGCAGCCCTTTCTTCCCATGGCGCGAGACCTACGCCACGAATACTCTCGCTGACCTCCATCCACCGCCCGTACTGTCCCCAAGCCCATGAGGCAAGGCGCGTTCATTACGTCACTAGGAGCGCCACCGGAAACGTGATACGCCGGAAGTCGCCCTTTTGGAAGTCACCCCGCTAGAAGCCACTCCTACCGCCCTTTTAGAGTTTACTGATGGGGTCTGAGGACACACGCAACACAGTGGGAAATGTAGTGGAGGGTAAGTGTTGGGAAATGTAGGGAAAGGGGAAGGAGAAAAGTCAAAGAGCCAAGATTGGTTTGAGACAGGCCCAAACGAAAGAGTAAACCCAAGTACCGTGTCTCCTCAGTGTGGGAAGGCGGACGGTGTGCCCACCGAGGGGCAGGAACTTGGGCTGATGAAGCACCCTTGGCTCTTGTGGTTCCTCGACACTGCCAGGCCACTCTGGTCGCACCGCCTATCCCTAACTTCAGTTCCTTGTAGCCAGAGGGAACTGTCAGGTGCCAAGCTCCGATGGGCTCACCAGCTGCCTGCTTGGTACCAGCTTGGTCTAATCAAGTCTTCCTGGAACACCTGATGGCCAACATCCTG
This sequence comes from Sciurus carolinensis, assembly GCF_902686445.1. Lineage (NCBI taxonomy): Eukaryota > Metazoa > Chordata > Mammalia > Rodentia > Sciuridae > Sciurus > Sciurus carolinensis. Next base: position 102,875,019 of record NC_062220.1, read on the forward strand.
GGTGATTATCAGAACATCCTCCTTTAAAGGAGCCAGCAGTGCGTGGACACAGAGCTCAGTGCCTTGGTGGGGCTATGACCATTTCCCATGGGCCCATGTAGAGTGACTGAACCCACCTCCTATGTCCAATTTCAGAAGTGGTCAGACCCAGCTTCACCAAGCACAGTCCCTGCAGCGCGATCGAGCTTACACACACACACAAAGGCACCGGATCACTGCCTCCAGAAAGTTCCACTAAAGCATCTCTGCCCATTAGCACTTATCCCTTGCTTGGAAAACTTCATTCTTCTTCTGTACTGTGGGGCCCAAGATCCAGAAGTGAAACACTGACTAGGTCCTCAGACTGCTTGAAGTAGAGCCTTAACAGGGCTTGAGTCTGTAAGGCAAAATGAGTTAAAGATTATAGGTAAGGGCTGGGGGCTAGCTTAGTGGTAGACCGCGTTGGATTCAATTCCCAGCATGGGATAGGGTGTGGAACTTAAAGACAAATTTTCCCAGTTGAAAATGGGAGAGAATTCCCCTCTCCTTTCTCCAGAGTATTTATCTTGTGACTCTATGTACTTTCTTTGATATGTATACATCAAGGAATTCAGTACTCCTATCACTTAGTTTCTGTGGTAGGGTGGGAATCCAACTTCTTTGGGAAGTAGAGGGGGATCACTCCAAGATGCAAAATTCCTTCCTGTCTTGGATACCTGAAAAGTTTGTTTCTGTCTGAATAAAGCCAATTAGCAAAACCAACTGACCACCTGAATTGCCAAGTGAGTTTAGGAAACACTCATTTTGGAAAGGATTTTAGAAGCTTCTTGTCAAGAACGAGGGACAAAGACCAGAAGCTATTTATAATCATATCATAGTATCTGGCTTGGTGTTTGCCACCTACAGTCCACGAAGTGCCTGTCTGATTCAGTTCAGCCCCTGCTGTACTCTTTCAGAGCACCGAAGGCCACTGAAGCCTCTACTTTCAAATTTGGTGGATCACTGAATCATGTGGGATGCACAAAAAACCTACTCCAATTCAGTAGAGTTGCGGTCAAGTGTGAGAGCTGGCATTGTAGGGTGGATCCCAGATTGTGGTCTCCACCACAGCATTTTTAGTGGTGGTAGGATCTTTTGCTAAAGAGTTGACTCTCAGTGGCCCCTCCACAGCTTCAGATGGGGTATGCTCACTAGAAAGACCAGCCACAGAATAAGAGGGTTGGAAATTCCAGCACTACCCCTGACCTCCAGGGAGGAGAGAATGGCTGGAGATTGACTTCAATGACCAATGGCCAATGATTGAATCAAACATGCCCATGTAATGAAATCTCCATAAAAGATCTGGGCATTGAGCTCAGGCTAGCTTCTGGGTTGGGAACATGCTGATATGCAGGGAGGGTGGCACACCCCAATCCTGTGGGGACAGACTCTCCTGCATCTTCCCACCTCTTGATCTCACCCTGTGTCTCCCTTTATCTGACTGTTCTTGATCTATACCTTTTATGATAGAAGTCTAATAAAAAGTCAAGTGACTTCTGCCATCATTCTAGCTAACCACTGAAGCTGAAGTTATCATGAAAACCTCCAAATTTACAGCCTCATCAGTTGGAAGTGAAGAAAGCCCTGGGACTGGGGCTGGTATCTGGAGTGGGAGCAGGTTTGTGGGACCAAGTTCCTAACTTGTGAGGCCTGATGTGACAGGCCTCGTGCCAGTGTCAGGATTGGCATGGGCTCTAGGCTGCCCAACTGGTGTTGGAGAGGAAGAGATACACTTTGCTGGAGACTTTACACAGGACTGACCTAGAGTGGTGTCAACACATGCTCCATCTCTCCTCTGATTTCTTTTATGCTTTTGCCTTCTCTTTATGCTGCCCAAACTGGCCAAGTCCCGAGTACCCTCTGGGCTTCAAGACTTCCACAGTCTCAGCTCCTGTTAGTCATAACTCAGAAGGGGTCAGATGCAGGGTAACTGGCTGGGTAACACCAGAGCTGGGTAGGGAGGCCTCTCTCCCAGTGCAGAGATCCACCATGACCCCATAGTCCTGGTGGAGTTTGACCCAAACTCAGTGAGCCTTGCTCAACTCCCAGCCCTTCCACACATGCTCATCCCCACGGGGGATTGTCTGCTCCCATGCAGTCACCTCAGCCACCCCAGAGATCCCAGGGATAAGTCCTGTGTTTGCTTTGTCCCTCCTTTGGGAGCCCAGGACAGATGGACAGATGAACAGATAGACAGAGAGACTTAAAGCCGAATGGATTTTTTTATTAGCAGCAGATAGGAGGCATCATGTGCCCACTGAATCCAGGAGAGAAGATTCTTGCTGGGTTTCAGACTGGAGATGGCTTCTCCTGGCAGTCGGATGATTCAGGCGGGCTCCTTACTGGAGGGGGCTTTCTGCAGTGGGGAATGGATAAGAGGGTAGGCAGGAAATCTCTGCTGTGGTTCATGTGCTAGCGTGTGCACCTCTACTGGTTCAGGGATGTGGTGGGCAGGTAGCTTTCCTGACCAATCACAGTCCTCACACCACCACCCCTGCCCTCACTATTGTCCATTCTCTTCCGTGGAGGATGTGGAGGTCACAGGTAGGCATGAAGAGTTTGCCCGGAACCTGTGTCTTACTCAGGCTTCTAGCCTCAAACTCTTTATTGTCCCTTCAAATTAAGTGGCAAAGGTACAGGCTCCCCACGACCGAGTCCTATCAGCTGCCTACTCTGAGTTCTGGACTGTTTGTCTAAGCTCCCCTTTTTACTGACAGCCATTCCTGACCTGAGTGGCAAGTCAAGTGCCTAAGGAAGCCTGCAGATGGTGCAGTGAGCTGGCAAGGAGAACCTCTGTGGAGACTGGGACCTGCCTCCTGGACTGTTTCTGATTTGCCCCCCTGTACACCCACTGAGGATGAGGTGCTGACCAGAGAAAGCCAAGGGAGAAAGGGACCCAGAGGGTGGTCTTGAGGCTGCATACCTAGGACGGGGTTCAGACACCTCATAGCACACTGGCTGAAGCAGCATTTCTTGTTGCCCTCACACTGGCTGTCATTGGAGCACTGGTCCTGCTCCTGACACTGCTGGGACATCTGTTCGCCCACCCAGGGGCAGCTGCCAGTCTTGGGGGCGGCTACTGGAGAGAGATGGGCCAGTCCTTTAGCACCCAAAGCAATGTCATGGTTACAACCTTACTGGGCCCACTTCACTGCCCCCGATCTGAAAACCCCATTTTATGAATAGGGAAATTGAATGTCTGTGGAACCCTGAGGCTAAATGTGTCGCACAGGCCTCCATCTAGTTTGTCTCAGGGCAGGATCTGCCACAGCACCTTGGTGGCTTGGAGACCTTAGGGACTGGTCTAGTGGGAGATCACAAGGCCGCCCTTGGGATGGAGGCACTCACAGATGAGCTGCAGGTACAGGGCTGGTGGGCTCTAAGAGGTCTGTGGTGCCCCACTCAAGGCAGAATCTTGGAATTGCTGGCTTTTCCCTCCCCCCAGGGCCAGGCAAGGCATTACCAATGATGGGGGTTCTGCAGGAACGGCCACAGGCACTAGGACAACACTTGGTGTTGCCGAGACAGTCCTCATCAGTGAGACAGGCTTGGGTACAGGGCATCTCCTCGGAGGAGCTGGACTCGGGGCACATGACCTGAGCTGCACAGGGGACAGGCAGGTGAGTGGGGGCCTAGACCCCGTCCCCACCCTTTGGAGCTCCTTGGGGGAAGGCAAGATGGAGACAAAGATGGAAACTACAGGAATCCCAGCCCCCAACTCCCAAGATGCCATTTCTTAGAGGGGAAAACAAAGCCAAAACCAAACAAACATACAACCCCCCCACACCAAATCTACCAACACTTGATATAGAGTCTCATGAAAAGTATAAGACATCAGCTGTGAAAATCAGGAAACAAGACTGCAGGCCCACTGTGGGAGGTGGAAAGCTCATCAGAATGGCCTCATCAGAAGTGATTAGGGCCTGAGGACCATTCCCCTTTTCTGTCACCCCATCATTACATCTCCCAGGTGGGCACTTCTCATTTAGGGACCATGGCCTTAGCTCTGGGATGTGAGGCATTCACCATGTGGGGATAGAACTCTCTTTCTGTCCTTCTGTTATCCTCCTTGTCCCTTTACCAAACTACCAGGGCCAGCAATATTTTAGCTCATGTTGGAAGTAGAGATTCTGGAGTGAGATGGGTGGCTGGGGCCTACCTGGTGAGATGAAGGCTGGGTCCAGAGCAAGGGCTACCTCCAGGGCAAGAAGGCCGAGGGCTAGGCTGATGAGACAGCGCATGGTGGTAGTGGTAGGTAGGTGACTGGTGGCAGGTAGGAAAGGCAGGAGATGGATGGTGGCCTGAATGTACGGGGTGCATTTAAAGGACTAGTAGGAGGAAGACTGTGGAGGGTGGGTGGGTGCAGCCTGGCATGGCCCCGGTTGGGCTGAGGTACTTCCTGTTTGGACACATAGACAGGCCAGGCCCAGACTGAGAGGAACAAATGCCACAATTGGGGTCATGGCTTAAAAAAGAGTCCTTTGTAAGTTTGATCATTTTTTTTCCTTTTAATTTCTTTTGCAACGCTGGGGATTGAACCTAGGACCTTGTGCATGCTAGGCAAGTGCTCTACCACTGGACTACATCCCTGACCCTTTTTTCCATTTTAAAGTAAAAATGTTTATTATGAGAATGAAAAAATCTATAAGGGCTAAAAAAGGACAAAATAGGATCTGTAACATGTGACACAGTTTCCTTTTAAATGATCCTCAGAAACAAAATGGCATATTCAAAATTTGTACAAAGGTACATAGGAAATAAAACAGGAGGTAGACAGCAAGTACCAGCATGTGATCTCAGAGGGTGGCTTATTTCTCTGTTGGTGCTGTTTTGTAGTTTTCTGTAACAATGAGATACTCGATTCTTGCAGAGAATGTAGGACATCTAAAGGAGGGAGGGGTTGTCTGTTCAGAGGACACCAGGAAGGCTTCTTCCCAGAAGTGCCCTTCCTTTGCCAAGTGAAAAGGTGCCACGGGGCAGGAATGGGTTGGGCTACTGCGTAACATGCCCCCTCCAGCCTGAGGGCATTTCCTTGATTTTCCTCTTGGAGGACTGAGCAGGGAAGGGGGTATGGGGACCCCAGGGTGAGCATATGCTTATTGATGGCCAGTGCCCTGCCCCTGGTCCAGACTGGACTTTGATCTGGTCAGGGACCTTCACTGCCAGCCTGTGGCATCTTGGCTTTGGACACAGAGCTCCTTAGAGCTTCTCCTGGGAACTTCAGGCTGTGCTATCAGAATGCTCTTCGTTGAGTTGCACTTCCTCCATGTTCCCAGGACACTGTGTGGCTTTGTCATGGCCCTTGAATTCCCTCTCAGAGTTCTGGGCCTCAATCCAGGCCCCTTTGGGGTGGCCAGCGTAAGTTCTCTAGGAGTAGGTCTGGAGATACTGGCCATGGTGAGTTGCCACCTCTCTATGCCTCCTCATAGATTGAATTTTACAAAATATTTCCCCATTGGCAGTAGTTTCACCTTCTAAGGAAGGTTCTGGACATTTCATGCTGATAAAATCATAATATGTGGCCTTTTGTGTGTGACTTCTCACCTAGCTGATGTTTTTGAGGTTCATCTATCTTGTAGCAGATGTCAGTGTTTTGTCCCTTTTATGGACTGATTCTATTCCACGGCAGGTGTGTACATACTTTATTCTTCCATTCTCCATCACCATGGGTCATTTCAGCTTTTAGGCCTCCATGAGGACTCTGTAGTGCATGCATTATCCCACTTCTTCACACACACATGTTCTGCCAAGTCTCTCTGGCAAGTAAGGAAGTCACCTGTTTTCCCCTCTTCCCCTTTCTGTCTTTCCATTTTTGCCATCAATTTCAGTGTAACCGACTTCTGGCACTGGAGGAGGGCCAGCAGGAAAGGGCTGCCCAGGGCTCCTTGGCTGCTTGAGTTTCTCAGAAGGTCATGGTGTCTTGCTGTGGGAAGCTCACATCAGCTAGGGTTGTGCTCCATCTGCATCTCCTGGAGGATCTGTGCACTCAGGGCAACCAGACTCAGTGAAAATTTGTGTTACATATGTGCTTGTTGCTTGCATGAAACTAGCAACCCATGTAGTCATGAAAGCTTAAGACTCTACTGTGGTCATCTTAAAATTCTCAATAATTTCATTGTGTGAGTGTTTGTATGTGTGTGTGGTGTTGCTGGGGATTGAACCAGGGCCCTGTGTGTGCTAAGCACGTTCTTTAAAATTGAACCACACTCCCAATTTAAGAATTTCATCTCAGAACATGTGAACATATCAGGTGGGACAATGGAGCATAACAGAACAAAGTAAAGTGAGGTGAGACAATGGAGCATAACAGGAGAAAGCAGCAACAAGCACATGTGTGACACAAATGTCCACTATTCTCATTCCTCGAGGTTTGTTTCCTATCCTTTTCAGAAATAATCAAAGCATGTTTAAGTATGGATGTGCTCATCTGTTCTCTTTAAAAACACAGCTTACAGATACACCATTTCCCTCTTCCTTCTCTAATGACACACAAATGTGATTTGGATGACTGGTTGGTACCCCCAGCATGGATAGGTCCATGTGTTTGCTGGTCTCCTATCAATGGGCATATAGGTTGTTCCTGATTCTTTGCTGTCACAGATGATCAGGCTTTGTGCACATAAGTGGGGACCTCTGCAGGATATAAATGCAGAGACAGATGAATTGATGGGTCAAAAGGTCTGGGTATTGTTCACCTGGTGACACCTACTCAATGTCTTTTCCAAGAGGCTGTCCCAATTCCCAATACCTGCTGGTACAGTTGGGTACAAAGGACTGGCCCCCAACACTGCCCAATTAGGCACTCTCATTCTGCCTGTTGGGTGGATAGATTGACAGTTAATGATGGGAGGTTTTCATTTTTACTTTTTTATTATGATTTTAAACATACAGTAGAGTAGAAAGACGTAGTTCAATAAGCACCCACATACCAACTGCCTAGAGTAATGAATGTAACCATCTTGCCAGATTTGTTTCACCATTATTTTCATTGCTGTTGAAGTTCCTGAATCTCAAACATCATGTTGTTCCATCCCCAAATACTTTCATGTGAGGTTGGAAAACTGAACCTCATATGTATAATCTCCTGCATGTGAAATGGCTGCAGAACTGCTATCTTTGCTTATTTAAGAGGCATGGGGTTGGCCTGGTCTTCTCCCATGGCTCTGGTCTCCATGGAAAATGTGTAGTCTCTCCCTCAAATGCCCTGTGCCATGCTCCCCTAAGTCTGCTGCCCTGGCCAGCTTCTCCCTTTCTTATCCTGTTCTCCATCCACTCCTCCAGAATCTGATCAATGCATCCCCAGCATCCAGGCCATTGCCTTTTACTTGTTATGGATGAACAGGTAGGAAGAAAGGAAGGAAGGGAAGAAGGGAGGAAAAAGTGAATAAAAGGAATGAGGAGGCAAGAAAATAAGGGAGGAGGGGGGAAGAAAGAAGGGAGAGATGGAGGCATAGAGGGATGAAAGAAAGAGGGAGGCAGGGAGGAGACAGGGTGAGGGAAGCCTGATCATGCTCTGTCTGGAATGATCCTCCGCATGAGAGCACAACCCCATCACTTCCCCATCTGAAGCTCTTTGTTGGTTTTCTGTAACCTGAGGGACAGAGTCCAAATGCTGATTGTGGCATTGATGTCCCCGTGAGGTTAGGTAAAGTGACTCAGAGGAAGAGTCTGGATCCACAGCTGTAGCCCTGCTGGTTGAGCAGCTTACCTTTTCCTTACCTGTAAGATGAGGGTGATAATGAAATATACTGGATTGGGCTGTTATGAGGATTAAATGAGCTGCTGCACAGAATTTTGGCAGTGATTATTGTTGTTCTTGTATCTCCATAAGTCCCAGGTTGGGACTTATGAAGTGGTGAGGGCGTTAGCATTTTCAGAAAGTTTTGTTTTCTATTTATTTGTTTGTTTATTTATTTTTGTTTTCTGTTTTTTGAGATGGGGTCTTATTATGTAGCCCAGGCTGACCTTGGACTGCTGGGCTTGATTGATCCTTCTGCCTTAGTCTCCTGAGGGGCTGGAGATATAGGCCACTGTGCCTGGTTATCAGGAAGTAAGTTCTTGATCAATACAAATGCACTGGCTAGCCTTGACGCTTGCCTAGGATTTAAAGGCTCAGGCTTCACTAGTCTCCTGTGAGTTGCAATCTGGAAGAGCCTTTCTTTGGGAATTAGGCCTTATACTCACTTAACCTTGTATAAGCCATTTCCTTCCATGTAGTCTTGATTCTTCCATCTATAAAAGAGAAGCAGCAATGACATTTCTCATACCTGGCCGATGTGAAGATTAAATGAGGTAGGTGAAGAATCATGAAATCTAAAAACGCTTTGTACAGGCTGCATTTTTGATTATTTAGAAGATAATCTCTGGGCTGGAGGTGTAGCCCAGCAGTGAAACATTTGCCTAGCATGCGTGAGGCCCTGGGCTCAATACCTAGCATCACAAAAGAAAAAAATCTCTAGTCTTTTAAAATTAGAATGTATAATCAGAAAGATGAGAAATTATACTCCATTTATGTGTGATCTATCAAAATATATAAATGCATTCTACTGTCATGTACAACAAATTAGAACAAATAAAAAAAGAAAAAAAGAAAAAGAACACATACACATTGAAGAAAATTTGGGCAACTCAGAAAAGCATAAAGAGGAAAACAAAACAAACAAAAAACCCACCCACAGTCCATATTCTAGAAATATCTTGTAACATTTTGGTTTCTTTCCATACTCTCCTTTCTTTATAAACATATATACACTGTATATATGTAGTAGAGCCCCTGTGTGTGGGCTGCCCCACTGCATACACGTGGACAACCTGGTGTAGTTGGAGCTGGGCTGTGGTCCTGGCTAGAGTCAAGTTATATTCTGAGCACTTCTTGTGCCATCAAGATTTCTGGAAAGCATCATTGTTAGCAGTTGTGGAACAGTCAGTTCATGGGCAAGCCACTGCCATTTTAACCATTTCCTTAGCTTCTTTAAGAATTGATTTTAGGTTTTAACAATGGGATGTTGACCAGAACTCCTCTGGTCAGGGCTCTGTTTCAAAGGAGTGGAGAATGGAGGCCTGTTCTATCTGCTGGAGGGAACTGAGCCCCCAGGGCCCAGGGGATGTATGTTTGGTGTGACTGGGCTGCTGGGGGAGGGACAAGAGGTGTTGGCGGTACAAGGAGTTCAGGGCAGGAGCTCAGTTGTCCTCAGAGCCTGTGGGTGAGGTGGAGACACCAGAGGGTTCCAGGAATGAAGATACTCCTCTAGGCTTGCCAGACCCAGGGGCAAGGAACGCAGGGTTGTGCTCAGGAGGATGTTTGTTGGCCCCTGGCTTGCCTGGCTCAGCCCATATTCTTCCAAGATGTACAGGCTCTTTCATACCCATTGTCAGCTCTGTGTCTGGGATGAATGGGGGAACTGAGGCCCAGGGATGTGGTCATTGGGAACACTCTCTGTACAAAGGTCCTGGGGTCATCTGGGCTGAAGTTTCCTCCAAAACCCAGAGCAGAGACAGGGATGGAAGAGGCCAGATGGTCCACATGCTTTCCCCTCTTTCATGTGATCACCATGGTCTCTGGGTACACATCTGCCCTCATGTACGGTCACTGGGGTCATGATCCTGAGTGTGGGCCTATATTTGTCACTTAGGTCACAGCCCCAGCATGCAGGTCCTACCCTCAGCCCTCATCTGTTTGCTTTGAGGCCCTACCCACATCCCCTATCTCACTCATCACATTGCTGTACACAGCATTGCATCTCTTACTCCAGAGCTTGGATATGACCCTGCCTTGGCCTCTGCTCCTCTTCTCCTGCCCAACAGCCCACAAAACACCAAAAGACCTTGGGTGTTTTGTGAGTGTGTTGGACACACTGGCAAACACTGAGTCTGTTCTGGGTCACAGCAGAGGCTGCTGAATGGAGACCTGTGCTTTCAGCTTGTCCAGCTTGTTCCCTAGTGGTTTGGTGACCAATGCTTGTCTGTGTTGGTGGCATAGGTGAATGAGGTATAGACCCCAGGTATGTGCCCACAGCAGCCCCTCACCATCAGTGAGTCTTCCAAGTGGGAGTTGCCCCTGAGCATTCAAGAGACAACTGGCTGCACAGGGACAGAAGAATGCAGATGGCCCAAGAAGTGTATTGCTGCCAGGCACAGAGAATTGGGGTATTTGGGAGAGTTGATGTCCTTGACATTGTAGTACAAGAGCTGCTGGGGAGGTAGGAAGGGATAAGCAGGGAGTCAGTCCAGGGAGTTTGTTCCTGTAAGAAGGGAAGGACCTGACTTTGGCAGGCAATGACCTGGGAAGGGATGTGGCAACCAGGGCCTGGGTCTCCTGGGGCTGAAACAGGATGGTCAGAGGAGCAGGGACCAGGCTGCAGGGGTGGGTTGGGGGGCTTCAGGGGGAGGAGTCTGGCCTCTGGTGTCTCCACATACAGTCCATTCCATGCTGCTATCCCATCCTTCAGAAACCTACCACTGGTTCTTTGTGGCTCATATCAGGGCCTTCAGTAGAGAATGAGCAAATTATAAAGGAGTGACTTTTAAACAATCCCAGAGAACATGGGAAACCTCTCTTTTATATCTGGGGGTCTTGAAACCCAGACTGGGGAGAGACTTGCCCAGTATCACACTGTCATTAGGGGTGGATCTGGGGTAGCTCTCAGGCCTTCAGATAATGAGGGCCAGGCAGGGATCCAAATGCCAACCTACCCCATCTTAGAAAAGGGGCCCAAACCATCTCTCTCACACCTCTCATGCCACACAGGGTCAGAGGTTCAGGGGGCTCACCTCTTGACAGAACCCTGGCAGTAGGATGAGGTATTTACTCTCTAGCAGAGACTAAGCTGGGTGTTAACAACCTGCTAAAAACACATTTCATTGGCTCCCATTATTCTCCACAGGTGCTACAATTTTCAGTCTAGTCACCATCGATGACACTTTAAAATCTTATTTGCTGACATTAAAAGAAGTGGGAGATTTTCTATTGAAATCTACTGTTCGGGTATGGGAATAAACAAAGACCACCCAAATGAGAATAGGCAGGTTATTTAGCCTGAGCTGTTACTGCAAAGAAATTGGATACCATCAGTGTATGTGAGTGAGGTTCCTGGTCAGGCAGGAGAGCAGTTCAGCTTCTAAGGGGAAAAGGAGGCTCTGGTGAGCCCTACTAGAGGCGGTGGCAGGGGAAGGTGGAGGTGGGGCCTCTCATGTGATTGGCTAGGGAAATATATTTGGCTTTCTCTGGTTGGTTCTAAATTGAAAGTTGGTTCAAAACTAGGGAAACTGTCAGTTATTAATCAAGTTCTGGTGGTTTTGGGCTGATTGTTACATGGTTGTTCTTTGGCTTCCTGGGTCACCGCTAGAGACAGTGGTCTGACTTCCTATTGTTTTGGGTTGGTGGCTGCAGATTGTAGCTCAGAGTTCTATTCTCGTGTGTGGTCTGGATGCTGACTGTGTGTGATAGGTAGTCTCTGCCTGGTTCTTTTGATAATCAGAAGACAGACCTTCAATGTTGTGGGAAGTGAGCCTTGGGGGATCATGGGTTCTCTGTATTTTCCTTAAAAATTTTTTTTTTTTTTTTTTGCATTCCAGGCCCAAGGGGAGCACTTGGCTCTACCATGCACTCTAAACCACAGGCCTAAAAGCAATTGGACCAACCAGTCGTGGACAGAAATCTCCAAAAACTGGGAGCCAAAATAAAGCTTTTCTCTTGATAACTCCTCCTGGGGATGACTCAGGAAGCTGAAAAGCCTGCAAGATCTGGAAGCTGACAGGATCCCAGAGTGGTAAGCACAGACATTCTAAATTTCATCTGCCCCCAGAGCATCTCCTGGTACAGGGAGTTAGCCTGAAGATATGTTGTGCCTCTGACCTCTTCCTTGCAGAGGAGGGACACAGACTGAAGCCCACCAAAGTGTGGGAGGAAGGCACCTAAGCTTGTATTCACGTAGCAATGCCAGCTTTCCTTTGGTAACGTGTCTCAATACTGGTGACATTAACCTTGATCAGTTTTTGCTGGGTGCCTCTGTCTCCACTGCTGAGAAAGAGACAAGAACCCCGATATGTCAAAGCCAAGCCTTGGGGGCTCCTTTGAACATAGATCTGGACCTCAGAGGGGGTGTCTCCACCGTCACAGAAGAAAACCATGAACCAAATCACAAAATGGCTAATAGCCCCTCTCTTGGCTTATGTGAGTCATACAGCTCTACTTTACCAATCACAGCTCTAGTTTCCTATAGCAGAGCTAAAATTGTTAGATATTCAGTCACAGAATTACTCTCTCTTGCTGGGTAGTGGCAGATGCCTGTAATCTCAGCTACTTGGGAGACTGAGGCAGGAGGGCCTCAAGTTAGAGACCAGCCTGGGCAACTTAGTGAACCTTGTCTTAAAAAGGACTGGGAGTGTAGCTCAGGTGGAACACCCTTGGGTTTAACCCTCAGTGCCAGGGGGTTTTCAGGGTGGGGAATTTTTTATTCTCTTGTTGACTGACAGGCTCCCATCCAGAGAAAAAACCCTGTTTTAAAAAATTTTCTCCCAAATTAAGGCTACATCATATGAAACCTTTCTAATTTCCCTTCCTGAGGCACCCTGCGCTCTCTAGGGTGTCTTCTCCCTTGATATTGCTATGCATCATAAACCCAGCTTGTTTAGCCACACATATGTTCTGGCTGCCCTCTCCTGTAAGTCCTTGACTCTGTAAAGTTGTGATGGACAACAAAACCAGGTCTGGATGTAAAATAAGTCAATCCCCCAAAACCAAAGACTTAATGTTTTCTGATGAGTATATGGATGATGATACATAATGGGGAGAGGGGAGGAGGTAAGGGAAGAATGGAGGAAGGATAGATTGAAGATAATGGAATGAAAAACATCATTACCCTATGTACATGTATGATTACCCAAATGGTGTGACTCTACTTTGTGTACAACCAGAGAAATGGAACTTGTACCCCATATGTGTACAATGAATCAAAAAATTAAAAAAAGGAAAAAAAAAAACACACTGATTTAAAGCTAAAAGAAAACATTTACTGATTTTAAGATACCTTTATATTGCCTAATCGCCTCATGTTTGATTAAAAATAACTCCTCCAAATCCATTATCTCAAGAGAGAAAAAAAAAAACAAACAAACAAAAAAACAAAAAAACACTGTTCTGAAAAACTAGTGCTTTGGAAAAGGGAGAGTTTCCCTTCCCTTTTAGTCAGCCCTCCTTCAAGAAACCTAATTAACACCATAGACCCCTACCTTTCAGATTGTAAATAACTACCTTAGGAATCTAACTACTCCCCTTTGAAGTGTAAACGCCCCTGTTGAGGCTTCTGGCCCAAGGCTAGAGATTTACAGAAGGCCTTGTGAGAGGAGTGTCCTCCCACCCCCCACCCCTGCTTCTTGACTGGTCTTGATTCTACCTTTTCCTTTATGGTTAACGGATATTGGGGGTGTAGTTGAGATTATACAAATATCTTTGTTCTCAGTTTATGCCCACTAATTTTAGCTCACCTGTGTTTTTTAAATTTCTTCTATTTTTATTGACTTGAATTCTTCTGTAAGGAAGAACTGTCCTTTTCCCCATCATTTTTTATATTATTGCTATAGTCTGGATCTGGAATGTACCCCAAAGACCCATGTGTTAGAGACTTGGTTCCCAGATTGTGGTGCCATTGCAAGATGGTAAAGCCCTTGAGGGGCCCAACTGATCATAGATTAAAACCTCCAAAACTGTGAGCTAGGACGGGGGAGGTACAGCACTTTCCTAGCATGCCCAAGGTCGTGAGTTCACTAACACCACATAAACCAAACCAAACCAAAACGAACAAACGAAATATCAACCAACCAAACAAAAACAAAAGAGCAACAACAAAAAACTGTGAGCCCAAAATAATTTCTCTATAGGTTGATTATCTCAGGTATTTGATACAGTAACAGAAAGCTGACTAACACAATTATTTAACAAATTTTTGGTTTAGTTTTGGTCACTGAGAGTTCTTTGAAATTGGTTTCTATTTCTTTTGACAAGCACCAAGGTGACCAGTCCCTTTGGTTTCTGGTATATCTGCATTTCTTTTGCACAAATGAGCAGGTACATGTATATTTTATCACATCTTTCTCTTTTCTAACCTGAAAGATAGTATTTTATAGATGTTCATTTGTGTTTTACATTTTTTCACTTAACACAGTATGTACTACAAATTCCCTCCCATAACTCTTCCCTCCTTTTCTTCCTCCTTCTCCTCCTCCTCCTCCTCCTCCTCCTCCTCCTCTCTCTCTCTCTCTCTCTCTCTCTCTCTCTCTCTCTTTCTTTCTTTCTTTCTTTCTTTCTTTCTTCTTCTTCTTCTTTCTTCTTCTTTCTTTCTTCCTTCTCTTTTTTTCAGTGCTGGAATTGAAACCAGAGTCTCATTCACGCTAGATGAACACTATCACTGAGCTACACTTTCAACCCTATGCTTTCTGTTTTAACAGCTAAAGAAATATACTCCTACTTCAAATGAACCATGGACAAAAGAAGAAATAAAAATGGAAATCATAAAATATTTGAATTGAAAACAAATGAAATTAACACATATTAAACTTGTGGATTATAGTTAAAGCAGATACAAGAGGGAAATTTATAGCCTTAAACACAGAATAGAAAAGAAAAAGAATGAATAACAAAGAGCTATGCATCTAAGAAGCTAGAACAATAACAAAAACAAGAAAGCAGTCACAATGCATTTTATTGTCATGTATAACTAGTTAGGACAAATAAAAACATTATAAAAAAGTTAATCACCATGCGGGGGGTGGGGGGAGGAAGCAATTCAAAGAAAAAGAATGAAGGAAATGTGGTATTTAAAAACAAGCAAAACAACACTGTTTATACCGAGGGTAAAATCATAAAGATGTCTGAACCATGGTTATGTCTCATGCACTTTTCTGTATGTGTATTATATTTCCAATTAATTGGTGAAGAAGAAATCAATTTGAGGATCTGAGAGAGCCACCTACTGGAGCTATATCCAGGTTGCCCTTCCCAAGTAGGTATCCTCTAGCCTTCAGGACAGCCTTGTGCTGGCTATCCACGTACAGGATCTGGGACCTGGCTTTCCCAGTGAGGCCCACGGTATGCCTTGCCCTCTTATCCTGCCCCGTCTCAGCAAAGCCTTATCTTCTGACCTCTTGGCCTGGTTGAGCTACTTTCTTTTGGACACAAGCCAGCAGATATGATCTTGGACAGGGAGATCAGTCCCACCTGTGGGAGTGACCAAGGAGAGTGATGTGGCTCTGGGCTATGTGGCCCAGCCCCCACACCTCCCCAGGTCTCAGTCATGCCAATTGGGTGACCATGGGGACATGCAGACTTGCTGCTATGGTTTATATCTTAAATGTCACCCAAAGGACCATATGTTAGAGGTTAATTCTCCAGCTTGGTGCTGTTGGGAGGTTAGGTCTTAACGGTTGAGGCCCAGTGGGAAGCCTTCGGGTCATTGGAGGCATGCCCTCAAAGGGGAGTTGTGGAACCCTGGACTCTCTCTCTCTCTCCTGGTCATGAGGTGAGCAGTTTTGCTCTACCACACTCATGCCCAAGGCAATGGGGCCAAATGATCATGGACTGAAACCTCTAAAACTGTGAGCTAAAATGACCATTTTTTTCATTATAAGTTGATTATCTTGGGTGTTTGTTATAGTGATAGAAAAATAACTGAAACTCCTGCACAGCCTACCACCCCCAGAGGTGGAGGAGGAGGGCCTTTCTACAGTGACCATCTCTGGAGCCCCATTTCCGTGAGCTTAGCATCTCAAGGCCCATGTGGAATTCCTTCCACATTCATCTCACAGGGAAGAAGCCTGGGTACAGAGGCAAAGGTGTTGGGATCTTCCCTGACCCACCCTCTTTACACATCCTATTAAGCCCATGGGTAGCTCCTGGTCACTTCCTATGACCCTGTTAGGTGGGTGATGCTGCCTCATTCCAACATCTCCAGAAGACAGTACCTTTTACAAGTTGGGATGTCCTCACTGTTTTTCTGACAAGGGAGGTTTCTTGTTGCTTTGAGCCCACCAAGGGATGCAGGGTGGAGGGACACACTCCTTGCCTCTGGCAGAGATCCTGTCTGTTATAGCCCAGGGTCTAACATCTTAGTTCTTAGGAAGGGCTGACATGGGTGGTGGACTTGATTGTCCAGACCAAGAGCAAGAGACTTCTCTCAAGGTTAGACCTAATTCTAGCCCTGGTAGTCTCCAAGATGTGTGACTGGAGACAGGGCTGGCACTTGGCTCTGAGAAGGCCCTGCTATTGGTTTAATGCCACCAACTAGTACTCAGGGAAACTGTGCCTGACACAACTCCCCGGACCTTGAATTTACATAATTGAAAATGGGGCCTGTGAACCCCTTACCTTGCTCTGGTGACCAAGGTGGAAAAGTGACTCCAGGTGTGGTCAGTTCAGAGTCACCAGGGACAAGAGGAAGCAAACCATAGGACACATAGGTGGCTGGACATCTGGACTCCTTAGGTGGTGTTGTAATGGACTGCAGATGGTGTTCAATGTTTGTGCTAGAGAACCTTCAAACTGATTCTGCTCCAGTGCCTTCTGAATGTTAGCATTGGTTCTAGTTTTATGCTTGGTGAGGAATTTGATTGGTTGTGCTATGGCTCACATAAAACTGATTGTTTCCCTGTCTGGATCTCTTGAGCTGCCAGCTCAGTAGTATTTCACCAGTTCATGTGGTTCTTCAGCAATTGAGAGGCACAATTGAGGAGACTTTAATTATATTTAATTTTAACTAATCTAAATTAAAAAACTGTTAATTCAATTATTAGAAAGCCCCTAATTATCATTGAACAACTTGGGATGTGAGTCTACTTTTTCAACTGTAAATTTTGTAAAATCTGAAGACAGATTCCATATTTTCATTGAATTAAGGTGGGTTTTAAGTGTAAAATACCAAATTTTATTTTTGGTGTTTTGTTTTTGATTTTTTGCAGTGCTAGAGATTTGAACCCAGGGCTTTGTATCTGCTAGGCAAATACTCTACCACTGAGCCATATCCCTAGCTCTAAAATACCAAATTTTGAATACTTATTACAGCAAAGAATGTAAAATACTTCTAATAATTGTTTGTATTGATTTTGTGTCAAAACAACACTTCAGGTATAATGGGTGAGATGTCTTGTTAAATTTGAATTTTCAGGTTTGGGAGTGTGACTCAGTTGTATAGCATTTGCCTGGCATACTTGAGACCTCGGGTTTGATCCTCAGGACCACAAAAGAGAATGGAACCTAAAATTTCACCTGTGTCATTTTATTTTATGTTTTTAGTTGACTATAGGATTCACAATGATATACATAGTGGCGAACATCGTGGTTCTACTGGACCACCCTACTCTAGTTGGCGACCCCTTGGAGTGTGTGCAGAGGGCCTCGAGGAAGCCAGGAATGCTGAGGGAGTGCTTCTGAGTGGTCAGATCATGACAGGCTGCTTGTGTGTGGATTTATGAGTGTGGTGAGACACCCTCTGGTGGCATCAGGAGATTTGCTACACTCTGTCTATAGCCTTGAAGCTGAAACTCATTCCTGTGCAATGGAGGGGAAGGCAGAGACTCTGGTGTGGTAAAGATAGTGGTCATTTAGTTGGTACCAAGTAGTTAAAGTAACTGACACAGAAAGACCCTGAAAGGCCAGGCTTAGTGGCACATGCCTGTAATCTTGGTGGCTGGGGAGATTGAGGCAGGAGGATTGCAGGTTTGAAGCCAGTCTGAGCAATATAGTAAGACTATAAGCAACTTAATAAGACCCAGTCTCAAAATAAAAAATTTATATATATATATATATATATATATATATATATATATATATATATATATAAAAAAGACTGGGGATGTAACGCAGTGATTAAGTGCCCCTAGTTTCAATCCCTGGTACAAAACAAAAACAAAAAACAAAACAAAACAAAACAAAACAAAACAAAAACAACCCTGACAGAGGTAATGAAGTGATGAAATGCCTGGAAAACAAGCACACCACAGAACAAAACATCCAGTGTGTGCTTCCACCTAAGTTTTCCCTAAGTCCCAGTCAGCACCCCCACCCCTTTTTTTTAGGTTCCCAGAGTTGAACTCAGGGGCACTCAACCACTGAGCCACATCCCCAGCCCTGTTTTGTATTTTATTTAGAGACAGGGTCTCAATGAGTTGCTTACTGCCTCTCCATTGCCGAGGCTGGCTTTGAACTCACAATCCTCCTGTCTCAGCCTCCCAAGCCACTGCCTGGCCCAATCAGCCCCCTTACCCAGAGTCCAGAGTTTCAGAGTGGCCACTGTCACAGGCATGGACAGCACTTTGCCACCCTCCAGGCCCTCTACTCTTGATCTGAGAGCTCAGGGCCCCATGTTTGAACACTTCACACACTTAGAACTACAGTTGAGAATACAAGTGTGAACATGTGCCCTCTGGGTGCCTTGGCTTCCTTGACTAGTCTGTCCTTCATCCCATGGCTATTCCTCAGGTGTCTGTCTTTTGCTTACTGCACAGGTGATGCATAAGCTATTTTAGGTGCTACTTTGGTCATGGGAACACATGATTTAGGAGAAGTCTGGGGATGGCTGTGCTGTGAAACACAAAGGCAGCAATGGCATGAGCCAAAGTTCTGTGTGTGGCTACCTCTTAGCCTGCAGCCATTTTGTTCTAGGAATGTGCACTAAGGCTCAAGGACTCTGCCAAGATATCACTGTGATAGTTGTGCTGCTGTTTATTACAAAGGAAATCTAGCACCAGGGGCCCAAGAAACCTATGGTGATGTGAACAAAGGAATGTTGTTTAGCCACCAGAAACTAACTTATGGGGATTGAAATGGGGAGCAGAAATGAAGTTTCACTTTACACATTGCTTTGTGGCAGAGCATTGTGTATTTCTGTCTTCTTTGTTGCCACCATCATGTACTACTTTAACTTTAAAAAAGGGTCTTAAAATTACCAAGTGGTAAAATGATAATCACAAACTAAGTTAAAAAAATTCAGCATCCCCCAAGATGATCAAATCAAAATAAAAAATTCAGCATTTCTCATTATGTTGCATGAATCTAATTCAAAAACATAAAAGGAATGTAAACTATTATATTTTTTCTAAAATAACATTTAGATTATAATAATATTTAGATTAAAATATTTCTTTTGCTCTGTTTTCTATTTTTCCTCACAATGACATGCATTACTATTTTTAAGGTGTATAAAACACAAACATTAAAAATTGGATGGTGCCCAAGGAGCCTGCAGACTGGCCAGCATCTGTGCGTACCCACCTATCTGCCAGGTGGAGGGTGTGAAAGGGGTAGGGTTACATCTGTGGTTTCTTGCCCTGGGAGCTGGCCTCTGACCCTCCAGGGCTGCCCAACTCCAGTCCCCTGCTCTTTGGCCCCACCCCTTCCAACTTCCCAAGTCCCTGGCCCCCAAGGTGCCCTTGTCTCTGGCTCCATCGACCTGAACTCCCAAAGTGTGCACATCCCTGGTCCTTGCACACCCTGTCTTAAGTCCTGCCCTCTTTCCACATCCCTTGCCTCTGTTTCTTTTCCTCCCTTCCTTCCACCCTTTCTTTCTTTCTTTTTTGTTCTGGGGACTAAACTCAGGGATGAACTACCACTGAGCTATATTCCCAGTCTGTTTTGTTTATTTATTTTTTTGAAACAGGATCTCACTAAGTCATTAAGGCTGGCCTAGAACTTGAAATCCTCTTGATTCAGCCCCAGAGTAGCTGGGATTACCGGAATACTAGCATGTGTCACTTCACTCTGCCTATCCCTGATTCTTAGAGTGCCCCTGTCCCCAGAAGCTCAGACCATGTTGCTGTCCTGGAAGCTCTACAACTGACAGATCATGCTGTCCCTCTGTGACCCAGTGGGTGAGGTCAGGTGGGGTTGTGACCCTGTGGGGAGTAGTTCTTTGGGGGCTGCCTACCACTGGCTGCTGTGGCCCCTGTGGACAGGGCAGAATCTCAGACTGGCTGGCAAAGCTTGTGTTGCCCATGAAGGGTGAAGACTGCATATTCACAATCCCAGACTTGGAGTCAGGGGATTGCCGGAGAGGTATGTGATACTTGGGGTTGGTGGTTAGAGCGGAACTTCCATTGCTACCCTGTCATGAATCTGACTACCCAGCCTTCTGCATAGTTAATAGAGAGTCAAGAGAGTCACATCATTTTTTGTTGAAGATTTGGGTCTATTATGAATTTAGAGTTCAGATTCCCTATCAGTCAGTGTGTCAGCTAGAAAAGGAATGCATTGAAAAGAGTGGAGTGGCTGGGGAGATAGCTCAATTGGTAGAGTGCTTGTCTTGTGTGCACAAGGCCCTGGGTTCAATCCCCAGCATCACAAAAAAAAAAAAAAAAAAAAAAAAAAAAAAAAGAGTGGGGTGAAGTGGTCTGCACATAGTGGTGTGGAAGGGCCTATTGTGGGATCTACCAGTGATGGATCCTTCTCAATTCCAGGCCTCAAGGAACAGGGATAGGAGCAGAGTAAAGTCTCGGTCTCATGGCCTCCCATCTACTCCTGATACTTCCCATTGGTCCAAGAAGCTTAAGGGTAAGGAGCCTGGATGCTTCTGCAGGTCACTATGGGCGGGAGAAGAGGCATAGTGCCCACCTGGAGGGGGAGGCAGGAGTATCTAGATAAGCTTTCTGCAACCTGTTCCCAGTGCACGTAGAACAATCATCATCCTCATGCCTAGCATTATGAGCCCTTCTCCATCCTCATTCCCTCCTGGACTGAGCCTTCTCTCCAGCCCCATTCCCAGCACAGAATCTTCTCCATCCTCATTCACAGATATGGGGGAGAAGGCCCCAGTCTTGTTCTTCTCTCTTAGTTTGTTGTAGGGAGAATGACTGTTCTGAGTGGAGAGGGATTAGAGTGGGTGTTTTAATCAGCTTTTTCATCCTTGAATAATATACTCAACAAGGACAACATAGAGGAAGAAAAGTTTATTTTGGCTCAAGGTTTCAGAGGTTCAGTCCAAGGTCATCTACTCATAGTTGTGGGCCCACGGTGAGGCGAACATATAGTAAAAGGGCATGGAGGAGGAAAGAAGCTCAGGACATGGCAATCATGAAGAAGAGACAGAGAGAGCTCTGCTCACCAGATACAAAATATAAACCCTAAAAGCATACCTGTAGTGACCTACCTCCTTTAGACACACACTACCTGCCTTTGGCTGCTCCCCAAGTTAATCCACCAGTGGATTAATCCATGGATTAGTTCACAACCCTCATAATCTAATCATTTCACCTCTGAAAATTCTTGCATTGTCTTGCACTTGAGCTTTTGGGGGGACACTTCACATCTCGACCTTAACAGTGGGGAAGCAATTTATTATTGTTTTAGGCTGACAGAATCCCATTTAAACAGAATTAGATTTTTTTTCTTGTGGAGATTTTGACTGGGGTTTCTTCCATGTGACTCTTTGCAACCAGAGAGCTTCTATTCTTTTTGACTTTAAAGGTTTTCCCTTTGGGCTACCTACACAGAGAGGAGTCCTAGTGGGTGAGTGTCACCAGGGCTCAGGCATGAATAAAGTATGCCTAGTGAAATGAAATAACGCACTCAAGTGAAATTATGAATGAAAGACTGTCTATCTATGTACCCTTGGGCAAGGCCTTCCTTCTTTCTGAGTTCAGTTTCCTTGGTATTATGTACTTAAGTCCTAAGCCTTGGAGATGGGTTTTGAGCTTTGGAATACAACATGAAGTGACCAGGACAATAATTCCAACCCCTCTTCTATTTTTGAGCATTTACCTCCCTTTTAAATTTCATCTTTCTTTAGACAATACTATATCATATAACATTAATCAGGAAGCGAGAGATTCCATAGTAAATTGTGAGTATTTCATTCAGTCAAATATCAAGATCAGTGAAGTCTGATTCTGAGGATGGAATGCAACTCAGCCAGAGGGGTTTCTGGTTCCAGTGTTTACTTTATAGTGGGGCATGAAAAGGTAGTTGTGGGACTGGAGTAGGTGGGAGAAGCTGAGCCAGGCGTTGAGTTGCTCTTTCTACTGGTTCCTGGAGAAATACGTGGTGGGGGAGGAAGCACAGACACATCTAGAGAGGCTGTCAGAGTTGCAGAGTGGAGGATAGATACCCCAGGGAGCAATGAGGGTGTCCTCATGTGTAGGAGCCAGGGAGCAAGGTGGAAGAGGTCCAAGGTATTTTCCAGGAAAAGGTTTGGGCCAAGGATGTAGCTACCACTGCTTTTGAAGTGCACATTTCTAAAGAAAGGACATTTGAGGTGCTGATCAGTTTCCTGCCCCACAGGAAGTAGTGGAAGAAAGAGAACAGGAACCCTGACATTGCTCTTGTTCCCATATGTCCCTGTGCTCCATGCCAGATCTCCACCCTCAATGGTGCCATACTTCAGGATGAGGCTGTTACCTACAATGTTGCAGGATGGGGTCCCTGGGAAGCCAATTCTGAGAAAGACATTAGGGTACAGGAAGATCATGGTGGAGGAGGGGCTCTAGGACAAGCTTCCATGGCAGGCAAGACCCTGGAAGGTGAGCAGGAGAAGATACTTGTTCTGATAAGCCATCTAGGTAGGGGCCTCAACTTAGTACCCAAGTTCAGGAATTTGGAAGCTGGGATGTTTTCAGCTGTTATTAGAGGCAAGAGCTCCAGGAAGGAGATGTGGCCTGAGACAAAATAAGGAAATCCAGCAAGAATCTGAGAGCTAAGGGCTTTCCCTGGAGCTGGGACCAAAGCCCTTTACCCCTTAGGGGAACTGAGTTCTTTTGTACATCCATCACAGTCTATACCCTGCACTGCTCAGATTAAAGAATCTCTCCTGGGGGAGTCTCAGGAGAGGAGAGCAGTGGTATCAGCTATAGCCTCCAGTGCTCACTCACTGGACCTACTCTCCCTTCTGGATTCCCTTGACTCTTGGGTAGTACCTTTCATGGTTGTAGTGGCCCCTTCCAGGTCCTACCAAGTCCCTCTGAGGCCATGGCTTCAGCAGTGTGTTTATCATCAAAGTCAGGAAAGACTAAGAGTCCTCAAGTGAATGACCGCTGTTTCCCTGACCTGGGTGTGAGGCCACACAGCTCTTTTTCCTCTTGATGGCCAAGGTTGGCTCCCCATTAAAGTGGTCACTCTTCTCTCCCCTGGTGGGATCAGAACACTCAGTGTTAGTTAGCTTTCCTTCACTAAAATAAATAAATGAGATTATCAACTTATGAAGTGCCACATCTATTTCCTGCCACTCGACATTTGACACGATTCTGTTGGAGTAGAGGATCTGACACTTGACATGGTTCTGTTGGAATAGAGGACTCAACACTTGACACAAGTTCTGTTGATCATCCTCCCTCTTGGAGGCCATAAGTGTGGCATGTCTCCGTGTGTAGTTGCTTTTTAATATTAATAATCAATATATCATTAGAAACTTATTGGAAAAACTGGGAAGGTTTTACTGTATTAGGACACAAAATAGTACGCAATAAAAATTTAGCAGTAATACATAGATAAAATATATGAAAATAAACAATTGTAGCTGTGCTTGAGTTAAAAGGAGCCTATGATTGCTTTAGTATAATAATTTCTAAATATAGATGGATAAAGAGGCATTCCTCTGAGCTTGGAAGTGGTGTTTAGCCTTTGTTGCTTTCCTAGTTTTAATAGTTGATTCTAGAGATACTTTACATAATAAAAATATTTAGGTTAGTCATAAATATAATTTGTGTTTTTCCTATGTTTATTCTAATTCTTTGAGAATCAGAATAAGATTGTAGTCTGCCATTTTGTGAAATAGAATAGACTAAATATTAATTATAAGTTGATTTTTTTGCCCTTTTTTAATAATAGTAAAAACTTTTCACTGTTAAACACTGGAGTTCATGGTGGGGGTGGTTTCTCAGAAAATCTAGTGACATGTTTGTTCTGAAGGTTGAAGGCTGGCAGATCATGGTGCCCTCAGTTTAGCTGGGAGACAAGGTTGTTTTAATCTAGCTGGGAAATAAGGTTGTTTTGGTCTGGGCTGTCATACAGAGAGAATGTGTACTTTGAAAAGAAGCATAGATTGTACTTTTGAAGATTTTTCTTATTTTAAACTAACCATAAAATGATATAATCATTACTAAAGAAAAATATCTATAAAAAGGCTGGCAGAAAAGTAAAGAGACAGATTCAGCCTCAGAACACTTGGTGTCTCTGTCTGCTGTTTCTCCACCGTGCTGACGCCTCCCATCCACCTAGGACCCCCAACCCCTGCTAGGGCTGGACCCCGGCAATGAAGAAAGTTTATTTTGGCTCACAGTTTTGAAATCTTTAGTCCATGATCAGTTGCTTCAGGCCTGTGTTGAGATAGCACATCATGGTGGGAGTGTGTGGTGTAGCAAAATTACTCATGTCATGGTCAGGAAGTGAAAGAGAGGGAAAAAGACCTGGGTCCCATAATCTCCTTTGAGGGCACGCCTCCTGTGACCTGAAGACCTTCTTCAAGGCCCCACTTCTTAAAGTTTTCACCACCTCCTAATAGGACCAAACCAGGGAACAAGTTTTTGGACATGGACCTTTGGGGGACATTCCAGATCTAAACCATAGTATCCAGCCTGCAGAACTGAGTCGTGAGAATGGGTAGTATAGCTTCCCCAGAAGGGCCGTGGAAATGAGGTCAAAGAGACCTTCTAGTTCCCCTTTGATACTCAGACCTGAATCCACAGCAGCATGAAAAATACACATTCTTTCTGGAGGATGTGCCTTGCCCCTGAGCGTCACCTTCAAACTGGTTCTTCAGCAGAGAAAGAACCAGAGATTAGTTCATGCAGTGACAGCCTGGCAAGTCCAAAGTCTGTGGGATGTGTCAGAAAGCTGGAGACTCAGGAAAATCTCATGTTGCAGTTCAAGGTTGAAGGTTGTGTGCTGAAGAATTTTTTCTCTCTTGTGGGGGGTCAAATTTTTGTTCTATTCAGGCTGCCAATTAATTGGGTGAGGCCTGTCCATATCATGGGAAGAAATTTGCTTTATTCAAGGTCCCCTGATTTATTTTTGGTGCTGGGAATCAAACCCAGGGTCTCACACATCTCACTGAGCCACATCTCTAGCTTAGTTCACCAATTTAAATGTTAATCTCCTCTCAAAATCTCACTGCAGAAATATCAAGAGCCAGAGATGTAGCTTAGTGATACCATGCTTGCCTAGTGTATATGAGTCTCTGGATTTGAACCTCAGTACCTCAAGAAACAAAAAAAATAAAAAAAGAAATATTCGCAGTAATGTTTGACCACATATCTGAACATTGTGACTCAGCCAGGTTGACACATGAAATTAATTATCCCACACACAAATTCTCTTACCATATAAGGTGATATTTTCACAGGCTCTAGGGATTAGGTATGGACATCTTTGGCGCTATTATTTTGTTCCCCACACTGGTTTTCCCTTCCTCTTTTTCATTAAAATCCAGAGGTTCATCTTTTCCTGAGGAATTGGTGACAGCAAAATCAACAGTGAGTATAGCACTGAGCTTTCAGGCAGGTTCCCATAGGTCTCTTCCTTTATACAGTCATCGTGGGGCACAGAGACAGCACCTGGGAGCCCCACTATCTCAGTAAAACAGTTTCTTGTTCCAATATCATGTGGGAAGGGGCTTCCTGCCCGCCTCCCTAAGTCCCCACCAGTCTCTCAGCTAAGTGCTCTGTCTTCTCTTAGCAGATGGAAAATAACTTCCTGAAGGCTTTCATTGTGCTATCCAGGTTCCAAAGTACTTCTCTTTCTTTGTAGACTTGGGTGGGACCAGGCATACGGTGTTCTTATTGATATACTCAGGCATATCACGCACACTACCCAGATGTTTTTATTGTTGCATTTAACTCTGGCCTCACTGAAGAATTAAGAAGTAAAGGGTGTGTTTAGGGCCACAAACTGGCCCTGGCTGCTAGTACTGACCCTTTACACATGTCACCTGGTTGAAGTAGGGTCAGCAAGCTTAGGGTCAGGTTGCATGTGGGGAAAAAGGAGGTCATGCTCTGGGAAATAACTGTGTTAATTTTGTCTACCTGGGGTCAATGAGGTTCTGCCTGAACATATATTCACACATGCCTCATACATGTGCACTCACCTGACATATTCCAAATTCACAGACACTCTCAAAACACACACATCACAGATTCACACACTCCACATACAACACACACACCCACTCATTCACACATACCCATACACCATACACACACATCACAGACTTTTAACATTTGCACACATATCTCACATGTACATATCAGCTATGCGAGAACAACACACAACACAACATGTATGCACACACACAAAACATACACACTCAAACTCTTATCACACACATGTGTACAGAAATGGCAGCAGTAGAAAGAACATAAATTAAAAATAACCTTAAATCTTTCCAGATCCAATACACAAAGGACTTAAAATCAACATACTATAGTGATGCTGCTACACCAATGTTTATAACAGCTCAATTCACAATAGCTAAGCTATGGAACCAGCTTAGGTGCCCTTCAACAGATGAATGGATAAAGAAAATGTGGTATATGTACACAATGGAATATTACTTAGTCATAAAAAAGAAATGAAATTATGGCATTTGCCAGTAAATGAATGGAACTGGAGACTATCATGCTAAGTGAAATAAGCTAATTCTAAAAAACCAAATGCCAATTGTTTTCTCTGATATGCAGATACTAACTCACAATAAGGTGGCAGGGTAGGGAAGAATAGAAGTACTTTGGATTAGACAAAGGGAAATGAAGGGAAGGGAAGGGGAATGGGAATAGGAAAGATAGTAGAATGAGTTAGATATCACTTTTCTATGTTCATATATGAATACATGACCAATGTATGACCAGAAGAACAGGCTATTGTACTCCATGTGTGTATAATATGTCAAAATACATTCTACTGTCATGTATAACTAAAAAGAACAAATAAAAAAATCTTTCCAGATCCATAAAGGACCACAAGTGACATTTTGGTGTATCTATCTCAAAACATTTTCTGATAGATTTTTATAAAAATGAAATCAAGTGAAAGTAAACTTTCTTTGTTCACTTAAAAAGGAATGAATAAGCAGAATGTAGCATATTTGTACAATGGATTATTATTCAGCCCTAAAAAGGAAGGCAATCCTGAAATCATACTACAGCATGGTGAACCTTGAGGATATTATGGTAAGTGAAACAGTCAGTCACAAAAAGGACAAATTCTGTAGAATTCCTCTTCTATGAACACTTAGAATAGTTAAATACATAGGGACAGAAAGTAGAATGGGGGTTGCCAGGGACTGGGGGAGGTAGAATGAGCTGGTGTTTCAACTGGACAGAGTTTCTGTTGGGGAAAATGAAACAGTTCTGAAGATGGGTGGTGGTGATGGTTGCAAAACTACAAGAATGTGCTTAATCCCACAGAGCTGTAGACTTAAAAATGGTTAAAATGCCAAATTTGATGTTACATGGTCTTATTTTCCACAATGAAAAACAAACAAACCAAAAGGAGGTGGCTTGCTGTCCTTGGAAAGTAGCTAAGTGGTCCTCCCCACTGACTCCTGGCTCAGGAGCATAACTAGGCAGCCCACCCTAAGTGGTTCATTCCAGTGGTCCCGAGAAGAAGATGAGTGGCCCTGTCCATGACTCTTGGAAGCAGCAGAACAGACTTTCCTTAGTGGTCAGCTTGCTGAGGCCCCCAGAAGCAGCAGCCCAATTCCTAGAAGCTTGGCCCACTGAGACCCTGAGAAACAGATGCTAGCCTTGCCTACCCATCCTCAGTCTCTGGAAGCAGTTAGACAGAACTCCTTAAGCAGGTTGGTCCCTGTAGTTTCCATATGGACATTCATGTTGCACTTGGACACTGGTAGGTGCCCCATTTGGGCCTGCAGCTCTCAGACATTGAAAGGCACTCTCCCCCACTACTAGGCATGCTGTGCCATGCCAGCCTGGTCCACTTGCATGGCCCCACCATCACACAACTCATTGAAACTGGGGGGTATCCCATCAACAGAGCCAGGGGCACCATGCCCAAGAACTGCCAGTGGATTCATCCCACTCTGCCTAAGAGAACTTACATCCCTTAGGCCACTGAGATACCCATGGATATTGTCAATGTATGTTGGAGTTAAAGATACTACATGGACACTACACTAAAGCACCCATCTGGGGGAAAAACAAACAAAGCCAACACACTAGAGCTGACCAATGACCTAGCACACATGATATCAGAAGGCCTTTTACTTATAAAAACTACCCTATAAAACTGATAGAGGCAACTGACCCACCAGATGCACAAATACCAATATAGGAACACAAGAAGCATGAAAAAACAAGGTAATGTGGTACTGTCAAAGGAACACAAGAGCTCTAGGGACAGACTTAAAAAAAATTGAATTGCCCATCAAAGAATTCAAAAGAGTGACTTAGGAAACTTAATGATATACAAGACACTATAGATAGATGATTCAATGAAATTAAGAAGACAACTCATGATATGAATGATAAATTGAGCCACGAGGTTGAGATAATAAATAACCAATCAGAAAGTTTGATATAAGAATTCAATAAATTAAATAAAAAATGCAGTTGAGAGCCTTAATAGCAGAATTGATCAGGCACAAAAAAGAATTCTGAGCTTGAAGAGAGCTCTTTGAAATAACTCAGGTTAAAAAAATAAAATTGAAGAAAGACTTTGAGACTTAGAGGACACCATTAGGCAGGTAAATCTTCACATTATGAGTGTTCCAGAAGGAGAAGAGAAGGGAGAAGGCATTGAAAACCTATTCAATCAAGTTAACTGCTGAACATTTTCTAAATCCAGGTCCCAGAAACTCAAAGGAGCTGTAATAGATTTGACTAAAAAAGATCCTCTTTGAGTACATTATAGTCACAAATACTGTCAAAAGTACAAGAGAAAGAGAGAGTTCTAAAAATAGCAAGATAAAAAGGTCAAGTCACATATAAGGCAATACACATTAAATTAACAGCAGACTTCTCAGCAGTAGAAGCTTTAAGGGCCAGTAGAGAATGGAATGTCCTAAAATAAACAAATAAACCAAAAACCCCTCCCAAATCACTCAAACCTGCCAACTAAGAATTCAATAACCAGAAAGGTTATCCTTCAGATATTAAGAAGAAATGAAGACTTCTCAAAACAAACAAAAATGGAGAGAATTACTCCCTACCAGATTGGCCCTATAAGAAATGCTTAAAGGAGTCCTATACTAGAAGCAAAAGAATATAAGAACCATCATGAAAACACAGGAAAGCACACAACTCAACAGCAGAAAAGATACACAAAAGAGAATGAGAAGAGAATCAAAACTTACCAATACAGAAAATCATCACACCATGAAGATTAATAAGAGAGGAAAAAATAAATGATATGCAAAGCATCCAGAAAAAAAGAAACAATGGCAGGAGTATGTCTTATCAGTAAAAACCTCAAATACAAACAGATTAAATTCCTCAGTTAAAAGACATAGACTAGGGCTGGGGATATAGTTCAGTTGGTAAAGTGCTTGCCTTGGAAGCACAAGGCTCTGGGTTCAATTCCCAGCACCGCAAAAAAAAAAAAAAAAAAAAAAAAAAAAAAAAAAAAAGACATAGACTGAGTTGAACATAGTGGTGCATACCTGTAATTCCAGTAACTCGGAAGATTGAGGCAGAAGGATTGCAAGTTCAAGACCAGCCTGGGCAACGTAGTGAGACCCTGTCTCCAAGTAAGAAATAAAAAGGATTAGGGGCTATCGCAGTGGTAGAACATTTGCCTAGCATGCATGAAGCCCTGGAGTTGATTTTGAGAAACACACACACACACACACACAAACATAGACTGGCTGAATGGAAAAACAAACTAGATCAGGTGATATGCTGCCTCCAAAAATCTCCCTTTACCAGTAAAGGCATGCATAGACTGAAAGTGAAAGGATGAAAAAAGATAGACCATGCAAACAGAAATTGAAAGCAAGCAGAAGTAGCTATACTTACTCCAGATAAAATAGACTATAAATAAAAGACACAAAAAGAGACCAAGAAGGTTATTTTGTAATGATTAAAGGATTTATTCATCAAGAGGAATTAATAGCTGTAAATACTCATGCACTCAATGCTAGAGCACCAATTAAATAAAGCAAACATTATTACAGTTCAAAAGAGAGATAGACTTTAATAAATAATAGTTTTTTTTTTGTGTGTGTGTGTGTGGGGGGGGTACTGGGTATTGAATGTAGGGCCTTGCCCTACCACTGAGCTACATCCCCAGTTCTTCTTGTTTAACTTTGAGAAGGGGTCTCACTAAGTTATTCAGGCTGGCCTTGAACTTGTGATCCTCCTGTCTCAGATTTCCAAGTGGCTAAGATTACAGGTGTGCACTACCACACCTGTAATACAATAAAATTTTGGAACTTCAACACCTCACTTTTGTCAATAGATCATCCACACCAAAAAACAAAACAAAACAAAACAACAACAGTGACAACAACAAAACAACTATACTATAGTCTAAATGGAATTTACAGAACATTTCATCCAACAGGTGCAGAATATGCATTCTTCTATTAGTATGTGGATCATTCTCTAGGATAGAACATATGGTATGCCATAAAACAAGTCTTAACAAATTAAAAATTAAATTATAGTATGCATTTTTCAGGCCACAATGAATTTTTATTTTTTTTAAATTTTATTTTTTCTAATTAGTTGCACATGACAGTAGAATGCATTTATACATTTTGATAGATCATACATAAATAGAGTGTAATCTCTCATTTTTCTGATTATACATATTGCAGGATCACATTAATCATGCAGTCATACATGTACATGAGGTAATAATGTCTGTTTCACTCTACTATCATTACTTTCCCCATACCCCTCCCCCTCCCTTCACTCCCCTCTACCTAATATAAAGTGACTCTATTCTTCCCCATCCCCTCCCCCTTATTATGAATTAGCTCCCGCATATCAGAGAAAACATTAGACCTTTGACTTTTTGGGTTTGGCTTACTTTGCTTAGCATGGTATTCTCTAACTCCAACAAGCAAATGCCAGAATTCCGTTCTTCTTTAAAGTTGAGTCATATTCCATCGTATATATAGCACATTTTCTTTATCCATTCATCTGCTGAAGGGCATCTAGGTTGGTTCCATAGTTTAGCTATTGTGAATTGAGCTTCTATAAACATTGGTGTGGCAGCATCACTATAGTATGCTGATTTTAAGTCCTTTGGGTATAAACTGAGGAGTGGAATAACTGGGTCAATAACTAAAAATGAACAAGAGGAACTTTAGAAATTGTACGAATACATGGAAATTAAAAAAATTCTCTTGAATGATAAATGAGTTGGTGAAGAAATCCAAAGGAAAATAAAAAACATTCCAACACAAATAAAATGAAAACACAACATGCCACAACCTATTGGGTACAACAAAAGCAATACTAAGAGGAAAGTTTATAAACATATAAAATATTTCAAATAAACAGTCAAATGATGTAACTAAAGGACTTAGAAAAGGAAGAACAAACCAAACCAAAATTAGTAAAAGGAAAAGAATACTAGATCAGAACAGAAATAAACAAAATAGAGATTAAAAAATACAAAAGATCAATGAAACAGATTTGATTTTTTTAAATGATAAAAACAATAGAGAAGTCTTTAGCTAGACTAACAAGAAAAAAAGGGAAGACTCAAATAAATAAAATCAGAGATAAAAAAGGAGGCATTACAACAGATACTACAGTGTATGCCTGTAATTTTCGCTACTTGGGAGGCTGAGGTGGGAGAATTGCAAGGTTGAGGGCAGCCTGAGTATCCTTATGAGATCCTTTCTCAAAATAAAATTGAAAAAGAAGGGCTGGGAATGTAGCTTCAAGGCAAAATGCCCCTGAATTTAATTCCCAGTACCACAAACCAAACCAACCAATGAAAAGATCATTAGGGACTATTATGAACAACCATACCCCACCAAATTTGAAAACATAGAAGAAATGGATACATTTATGAGCCCATATAACCTACTAAAATTGAGCCATGATGACATAGAAAACCTGGACAGGTCAACAACAAGTAATAAGATTGAATCAGTAAAAGAAAGTCTCCTAAATAAATGAAGCTCAGGATTTGATGTTTTCACTGCTGACTTTCACCAAGCTTTTAAATAAGAACTAATACCAGTTTTTCTCAAACTATTTCCAAATACTAAAAGGTGGGGAATCCTTCCAAAATTATTTTATGAGGCCAGCATTACCCTGATAGCAAAACCAGACAAGGGCACAACAACAACAAAAAAGAAAACTACAGACCAATATCCCTGATGAATGTAGATGCAAAAATTATCAACAAAATAGTTAAGAATTGAATTCAATAGCACACTGAAAAGATTATATACCAGGATCAAGTGGAATATAGAAAAAATATATCACATCAACAGAACAAAGGATGAAAACCATACGATCATTTTAAAAGATGCAGAAAAAGCATTTGACAATATTCAGCATCTCTCCACTCTCCATGCTAAAAACTCTTGAGAAATTAGCTACAGAAGAAATGTACCACAATACAATAAGGGCTACAGTTGATGATCCATAGCCTGAAATCATTTTCTTTAAAATCAGGCACAAGACAAGAATGTCCACTTTCACCACTCTTTTTTTTTTCATTTTTTTTATTGTAAACAAATGGGATACATGTTGTTTCTCTATTTGTACATGGCGTAAAGGCATATCATTTGTGTAATCATAAATTTACATAGGGTAATGCTGTTTGATTCATTCTGTTATTTTTTCCCTTCCCCCCCACCCCTCCCACCCCTCTTTTCCCTCTATACAGTCCTTCCTTCCTCTATTCTTGCCCCCCTCCCTAACCCTAACTCTAACCCTAACACTAACCCCTCCCACTCCCCATTATGTGTCATCATCCACTTATTAGCGATATCATTCGTCCTTTGGTTTTTTGAGATTGGCTTATCTCACTTAGCATGATATTCTCCAGTTTCATCCATTTGCCTGCAAATGCCATAATTTTATCATTCTTTATGGCTGAGTAATATTCCATTGTATATATATACCACATTTTCTTTGTCCATTCATCAATTGAAGGACATCTAGGTTGGTTCCACAATCTGGCTATTGTGAACTGAGCAGCTATGAACATTGATGTGGCTGTATCTCTGTAATATGCTAATTTTAAGTCCTTTGGGTATAGGCCAAGGAGTGGGATAGCTGGGTCAAATGGTGGTTCCATTCCAAGTTTTCTAAGGCGTCTCCACACTGCTTTCCAGAGTGGCTGCACTAATTTGCAGCCCCACCAGCAATGTATGAGTGTACCTTTCTCCCCACATCCTCGCCAACACCTGTTGTTGCTTGTATTCTTGATAATCGCCATTCTAATTGGGGTGAGATGGAATCTTAGGGTGGTTTTGATTTGCATTTCTCTTATTACTAGAGATGTTGAACATTTTTCCATATGTTTGTTGATTGCTTGTATATCTTCTTCTGTGAAGTGTCTATTCATTTCCTTAGCCCATTTGTTGATTGGATTATTTGTATTCTTGGTGTAGAGTTTTTTGAGTTCTTTATAGATTCTGGAGATTAGTGCTCTATCTGAAGTATGATTGGCAAAGATTTTCTCCCACTCTGTAGGCTCTTTCTTTGCATTGCTGATAGTTTCCTTTGCTGAGAGAAAGTTTTTTAGTTTGAATCTATCCCAGTTATTAATTCTTGCTTTTATTTCTTGTGCTATGGGAGTCCTGTTGAGGAAGTCTGGTCCTAAGCCGACATGTTGAAGCTCTGGACCTACTTTTTCTTCTATAAGATGCAAGGTCTCTGGTCTGATTCCAAGATCCTTAATCCATTTTGAGTTTAGTTTCGTGCATGGTGAGAGATATGGGTTTAGTTTCATTCTGTTGCATATGGATTTCCAATTCTCCCAGCACCATTTGTTGAAGAGGCTATCTTTTCTCCATTGCATATTTTTGGCCCCTTTGTCTAGTATGAGAAAATTGTATTTATTTGGGTTTGTATCCATGTCCTCTATTCTGTACCATTGATCCACCTTTCTATTTTTGGTACCAATACCATGCCGTTTTTGTTACTATTGCTTTGTAGTAGAGTTGAAGATCTGGTATTGCAATACCCCTGCTTCACTCTTTCTGCCAAGGATTGCTTTAGCTATTCTGGGTTTTTTATTCTTCCAGATGAATTTCATAATTGCTTGCTCTATTTCTGTAAAGTACATCATTGGGATTTTAATTGGAATTGCATTGAATCTGTATAGCACTTTTGGTAGTATGGCCATTTTGACAATATTAATTCTTCCTATCCAAGAACATGGGAGATCTTTCCATCTTCTAAGGTTTTCTTGAATTTCTTTCTTTAGTGTTCTGTAGTTCTCATTGTAGAGGTCTTTCACCTCTTTTGTGAGATTGATTCCCAAGTATTTTATTTTTTTCGAAGCTATTGTGAATGGGGTAGTTTTCCTAATTTCTCTTTCTGAAGATTCATCGCTTATGTATAAAAATGCCTTAGATTTATGTGCATTGATCTTACATCCTGCTACTTTACTGAATTCACTTATGAGATCTAAAAGTTTTCTGGTGGAATTTCCTGGTTCCTGTAAGTATACAATCATATCATCAGCAAATAGGGATAGTTTGAGTTCTTCTTTTCCTATTTGTATCCCTTTAATTTCTTTGGTCTGTCTAATTGCTCTGGCTAGAGTTTCAAGGACGATATTGAAAAGAAGTGGTGAAAGAGGGCATCCCTGCCTTGTTCCAGTTTTTAGGGGGAATGCTTTCAGTTTTTCACCATTTAGAATGATATTAGCCATGGGCTTAGCATAGATGGCCTTTACAATGTTAAGGAATGTTCCCACTATCCCTATTTTTTCTAGTGTTTTGAGCATGAAGGGGTGCTGTATTTTATCAAATGCTTTCTCTGCATCTATTGAAATAATCATGTGATTCTTGACTTTAAGTCTATTGATATGGTGAATTACAATTATTGATTTCCTGATGTTGAACCAACCTTGCATCCCTGGGATGAAACCCACTTGATCATGGTGCACTATCTTTTTAATATGTTTTTGGATGCAATTTGCTAAAATTTTGTTCAGAATTTTTGCATCGATGTTCATTAAGGATATTGGTCTGAAATTTTCTTTCCTCGATGTGTCTCTGTCTGGTTTAGGTATCAGGGTAATATTGGCTTCATAGAATGAGTTTGGGAGGGTTCCCTCCTCTTCTATTTTATGGAATACTTTGAGAAGTATTGGAATGAGCTCTTCTTTAAAGGTTTTGTAGAACTCGGCTGAGAGCCCATCTGGTCCTGGACTTTTCTTTGTTGGTAGGCTTTTGATGACTTCTTCTATTTCATTACTTGAAATTGGTCTATTTAAATTGTGTATGTCCTCCTCGTTCAGTTTAGGCAATTCATATGTCTCTAGAAACCTGTTGATGTCTTCGAAATTTTCTATTTTGTTGGAGTATAGATTTTCAAAATAGCTTCTAATTATGTTTTGTATTTCAGTCGTGTCTGTTGTGATATTTCCTAGTTCATTCCGAATTTTAGTGATTTGGGTTTTCTCTTGTCTTCTCTTTGTTAGTGTGGCTAAAGGTTTATCAATTTTGTTTATTTTTTCGAAGAACCAACTATTTATTTTGTCAATTTTTTGTATTGTTTCTTTTGTTTCAATTTCGTTGATTTCAGCTCTGAGTTTAACTATTTCCTGTCTTCTACTACTTTTGGTGTTGGTCTGTTCTTCTTTTTCTAGGGCTTTGAGCTGTAGTGTTAGGTTGTTTATTTGTTGAGTTTCACTTCTTTTATTAAATGTGCTCCATGAAATAAATTTTCCTCTAAGTACTGCTTTCATAGTGTCCCAGAGATTTTGATATAATGTTTCTTTGTTCTCATTTACCTCTAAGAATTTTTTAATTTCCTTCCTAATATCTTTTGTTATCCATTCATCATATAATAGCATATTATTTAATCTCCAGGTGTTGGAGTTGTTTCTGTTTTTTACTCTTTCATTTATTTCTAACTTTAATGCATTATGATCTGATAGAATACAAGGTAGTGTCTCTATCTTCTTGTATTTGCTAACATTAGCTTTGTGGCATAATATATGGTCTATTTTAGAGAAGGATCCATGTGCTGCTGAGAAGAAAGTGTATTTGCTCTTGGTTGGATGGTATATTCTATAAATGTCTGTTAAGTCTAAATTATTGATTGTGTTATTGAGATCTATGGTTTCTTTGTTCAATTTTTGTTTGGAAGATCTGTCCAGTGGTGAGAGAGGCATGTTAAAATCGCCTAGTATTATTGTGTTATGGTCTATTTGGTTTCTAAAATTGAGAAGGATTTGTTTGACATACATGGATGAGCCACTGTTTGGTGCATAGATATTTATGATTGTTATATCTTGCTGATTTATGGTTCCCTTAAGCATTATGAAATGTCTTTCTTTATCCCTTCTAACTAACTTTGGCTTGAAGTCCACATTATCTGAAATGAGGATGGATACTCCAGCTTTTTTGCTGAGTCCATGTGCATGGTATGTTTTTCCCCATCCTTTCACCTTTAGTCTATGGGTATCTCTTTCTACGAGGTGAGTCTCTTGCAGGCAACATATTGTTGGATCTTTCTTTTTAATCCAATCTGCCAGTCTATGTCTTTTGATTGATGAATTCAGGCCATTAACATTCAGGGTTATTATTGAGATATGATTTGTATTCCCGGTCATTTGGTTCATCTTTAAAATTTTATTTATTTATTTATTTATTTATTTATTTTGACACACCTTTGTTCCTCCTTTATTTGACAGTTCCTTTAGGATAAGTCCTCCCTTTGCTGATTTGCTTCTTTATTTTTTATCTCTTCCTCATTGAATATTTTGCTGAGAATGTTCTGTAACGCTGGCTTTCTTTTTGTAAAATCTTTTAGCTTTTGTTTATCATGGAATGATTTTATTTTATCATCAAATTTGAAGGTAGGTTTTGCTGGGTATAAGATTCTTGGTTGGCATCCATTTTCTTCCAGAGCTTGAAAAATGTTGTTCCAGGCCCTTTCTAGCTTTTAGGGTTTGGATTGAAAAATCTGCTGATATCCGTATTGGTTTCCCCCTGAATGTAATTTGGTTCTTTTCTCTCACAGCCTTTAAAGTTCTGTCTTTATTTTGTATGTTAGGTATTTTCATTATAATGTGCCTTGGTGTGGATCTGTTGTAAGTTTGTGTATTTGGAGTCCTATAAGCCTCTTGGACTTGATTTTCCATTTCATTCTTCAGATTTGGGACATTTTCTGATATTATTTCATTGAATATAGATTGTTCATTCCTTTGGTTTATTTCTCTAAGCCTTCCTCAATCCCAATAATTCTCAAATTTGGCCTTTTCATGATATCCCATAGTTCTTGGAGATTCTGTTCATGATTTCTTACCATCTTCTCTGTTTGTTCAACTTTGTTTTCAAGGCTAAATATTTTGTCTTCAATATCTGAGGTTCTGTCTTCCAGGTGTTCTATCCTATTGGTTATGCTTTCTATGGAGTTCTTAATTTGGTTTATTGTTTCCTTCATTTCAAAGATTTCTGTTTGTTTGTTTTTTCAATATCTCTAACTCTTTATTGAAATGATCTTTTGCTTCCTGTATTTGCTCTTTTAACTGTCGATTGGTGCTATCATTCAATGCCTGCATTTGCTCTTTCATCTCATCGTTTGCTTCCCTGATCATTTTAATTATGTACATTCTGAACTCCCTTTCTGTCATTTCTTCTGCCATGCTGTCATTGGATTTTATTGATGTAACATCTAGATTTGTTTGGGGCATTTTCTTCCCTTGTTTTCTCATATTGTTCAGGAATCAGTGGGTCATGAAGATATTGCAGATTTCCTCTATTGACTTATAATGTCCCTGAAGATTGCTAGTATATCCCCTCTTATCCTTCCGTAGCCTGCAGTCTTGGAGGAAGTTGATAATGCGGTGCTCCACAAGGAAGCTGCCTCTCTAGGGTTGGTGACCCTCAGGTGGGGTATATTCCCTGATAGTGGGCATAGGTGTCTCCACTTGTTGATCAATGGTTATCCAAAGGGGAACTAGGCTGTGGGCTGAGGCAAGGCCTGTTTGAGCCTGTGTCTCTGGTTTTACCGTCCTTGTGGGAAAACCTCACCTGGCAGGGAAGACTCACCTGGTGGGGAGGTCTCGCTGGTCAGTTCCCCTCCTAGAGGTTCCCCTCAATCTACAACTACCGCCTGGGCTGGGCTGTCTTCCTCTGCAACGTTCCCAGGGGCCCGGACCTACCTCCTGGGCCTGGAAGCCTCACCCTTCCCAGACGAGTCTCCTTAGGCTGCCTCTCCTCAGAGAATCTGCCCGCAGTCCTGGAAACTTCGCTCCGCCCTAAGCGTGTCTCTGTGCGACTCTTCCACCAAGAAGCCGGTCCTGGGACCCTGCTCTGCACCTAATCGCCTGGCTATGCGGCCCCTCCTCTGAGCCGCCATCTGGAGCCCTGTACAATAGCCCCGAGTCCCAGAGACCCGCCACACACCTCTTCCTCCAGACAGCCGCCCGATATTCCGATGCAGTCACTAGGAGTCCAAGCAATTCACTTCGCGTCTCCTCCTCCCGCCAACCGCCCGTAGCCCTAGGCAGTCACTCCGAGTCCAAGTGACCCGCCCTGTTCCTCCTCCTCCTCGGGGTAGCCCCCTGGGTGTTCAGGGGCGGTGGCTCCGAGACCAAGTGACCCACCGTGCTCCTCCTCCAGGCAGCCCCCCGGTGTTTTGGAGTGGTCGCTTTCAGTCCAAACAACTAACCACTTGCCTCCTCCTCTGGCAATCGCCTGTGGCTCTGATGCAGTCACTCCTAGACCAAGTGACCCGCCGTGCTTCTCCTCTTCCTCTGGGCAACCCTCCGGTGTTCAGAAGCAATTGCTCTGAGTCCAAACAGCTCGCCATGCAGCTCCTCCTCAGGCAGCCGCCCAGAGTCCCAGTGGTTGCTCCGAGTCCAAGCGCTGTGCTGAGCCCCCTCCTCTATGATGATCCCAGTTGTCCGTGTTTACCGCTCCAGAGGGGGGGAGGGGCATCTAGCCGAGCAACTATACTTCACAAGGTTCCCTGCATTCCGGGGCTACCGCCCCATCCGGGATGACTCCCCAACTGGAGAGACTCACCCGGCGGCTTTGAGTTGGTCCAAGTCTCTCACTATCTCCTCTTTTGAATCCTGCATCCTGGAGCAACATGAAATGCAGCCGCCCTCTAGTCCGCCATCTTGAAAACCCCAATATTCTCCAATTTCATCCATTTGCCTGCAAATACTATAATTTTATCATACAATATTCCATTGTATATATATGGCACAGTTTCTTTATCCATTCATCAATTGAAGGACATCTAGGTTGGTTCCACAATCTGGCTATGGTGAATTGAGCAGCAATGAACATTGATGTGGCTGCATCTCTGTAGTATGCTGATTTTAAGTCCTTTGGGTATAGGCCAAGGAGTGGGATAGCTGGGTCAAATGGTGGTTCCATTCCAAGCTTTCTGAGGAATCTCCATACTGCTTTCCAGCGTGACTGCACTAATTTGCAACCCCACCAGCAATGTATGAGTGTACCTTTTTCCCCACATCCTCACCAACACCTATTGTTGCTTATGTTCTTGATAATTGCCATTCTAATTGGGGTGAGATGGAATCTTAGTGTAGTTTTGATTTGCACCACTCTTATTCTAAATAGTATTGGAAGCTTTAGCCAGACCAATGAGACAAGAAAAAGAAATAAAGGGTGGCCAAACAGGAAAGGAAGAGGTCAAATTATCCCTATTTGCAAATTACATGATTTTTTAAAAAATTATTTTTATTGTAAACAAATGGGATACATGTTGTTTCTAAATTACATGATTTTATGCACAGAAAAATGTTAAGATGAATTCGTTAGGGTTGTAGGATACAAACTGACATAGAGAAATCAGTAGCATTTTTATATACCAATTACAAACTTGCTGAGAAAGAAATCATGAAAGCAAACTAACTCATGATATCTCCAAAAAATACCCAGGAATAAATTTTTTCCCCCCCAGGAATAAATTTAACCAAGAAAGTGAATGACAATTACAAGACATGAATGAAAGGTGAAGAGGACACACACACACACAACAGTCAATGTTCATGGAATGGAAGAAATGATAGTTTAAAAATATCTATACTACAAAAGTGGTCAACAAACGAAAATGCAATTCCTATTAAAATACCAATGACATTCTTTACAGAAGTAGAAATAACTCTTAGTTTAGTAATTTATTGTTGATTTCTTATTTGCACAAAACTACAAAAGTCCCCAAATACGAAGTTGGAGGCATTGCAATACCTGACTTCCAAACATACCACAAAATGACAATAAGCAAAACAGCAAGGTACTGGCAGAAAAACAGACACATAGATAATGGAATAGAATTGAGAACCCAGAAATAAATCTATTTAATTACAGCCAACTGATTTTCAGCAAAGTCAGCAAGACCATAGAAAAGTCAGTCTTCTCAAATGGTGCTGGGAAAACTGGATATCCATAAGCAGAAGAAATAAGCTAGGTCTTTATCTCTCACCATATATGAAAATCATCTCAAAATGGATTGAAAACTTAAATGTAAGACCTGAAACTATGAAACTAGTAGAAAAAGTTAGGGAAAATGTTCTGGACATTGGTGTGGGCAAATAATTTTTTGGCTATGACTCTAAAAGTACAGGAAACAAAAGCAAAAATCACCAAATGAGATTTCATCAGCTAAAAAACTTCTAAAGAGCAAAGGAAACACTCAACAGAGTGAAGAGACAACCTACAGAATAGGAAGAAATATATACAAACTATTCATTTTGCAAGGGATTAATTTCCAGTCATTTAAGGAACTTAAATAAATCAACATCAAAAACCAAATAATCCAGTTAAAAGCTGACTAATGACCTAAATATACATTTCTCAAAAGAGTATATATAAAAGGGCAACAAGTACATGAAAAAATGCTCACCCCCACTAATCTTCAAAACCACAATGAGGGCTGGGTTTGTGGTTCAGTGGTAGAGAATTTGCCTAGCATGTGTGAGGCACTGAGTTCAATTCTCAGCACTGCATATAAATAAATAAAAATAAAGGTTCATCAACAACAAAAATATTTTTAAAAACCTACAATGAGATATAGTCACATTCCAGTAAGAATAACTATGATCAAAAAGATGAAAAATAACAAATGCTGGTGAGGATGCAGAGAAAGGGGTACTCTCATGCACTGTTGGTGGGAGTGTAAATTAGTACAATCATTATGGAAAACAATGTGGAGGGTTCCCCAAAACTAAAAATAGAACTACCATATAATCTAGCAATCCCTCTACTGAGGATATATCCAAAAGGAATTAATTGAAATCAGTATGTTGAAGAGACATCTATACCCATATGTTTATTGCAGCACTGTTTGCAATAGTCAGGATATGGAACCAATCTAATTGTATGTGGATGTATGAATGTATAAATAAAATGTGGAATACATACACAATTAAATATTATTTAACCATAAAGGAAGTAAAATTCTATCATTTGTAGCAAAATAGGTGAAATTGGAGGATATTATGCTAAGTGAAATACGTCATGCACAGAAAGGTGGAAGTTAAAAAGTTGATCTCAAAAAAGAGAAAAGAGCAATGGTTACAAGAGCCTGGGAAAGTTACTGGGCAGGAAGGTATAGAAAGAGGATAGTAAACAAATATAGGGGTGCAGTTGGATAGGAAGACTAACTTCTAATGTTCTTTAGACAGGAGAATAACTGTGGTTAACAACAAATAGTAGA
Organism: Sciurus carolinensis; assembly: GCF_902686445.1. NCBI lineage: Eukaryota > Metazoa > Chordata > Mammalia > Rodentia > Sciuridae > Sciurus > Sciurus carolinensis. The sequence continues at coordinate 102,916,809 of NC_062220.1, forward strand.
GAGGATTTTGAATGATCCCAACACAAAGAAATGATATATGTCTTAGGCTATAGATATGCCAATTACCATGCTCTGATGATTGCACATTAAAGTGCCACAATGTGCCCCATACATATGCATGATTACTATGTATCAATTAAAAATAAAAATGTAGCTGGCCATGGTGGCACATTCTGGTAATCCCAGCTCTTTGGGAGACTGAAGCAGGAGGCTGGTAAATTTAAGGCCAACCTGGGTAACTCAGTGGAGACCCTGTTTCAAAATAAAATTTTTAAAAAGTACTGGGGATGTAGCTTAGTAGTAGAGTGCTTGCTTAGAATGTGTGAAGCCCTGGGTTTGATCCCCAGTACTGAGGAAAAACAAACACACACACACACACACACACACACACACACACACACACTTTATACACATATATACATGTATACATTTAGATGTATATAAATATAAATGTATATATATGTATGTAAATCTATATATGATATGGAAAGTTGTGCTTTAATATGGGAGCAAGTGGGAAATATCTGGAGGCCAAAGGCATCCCTCCTGAAATCTTCCCATATCACCTGTTCTTTGGAGACAGGGTTTCTGCTGTGTCCCATCTCAGGGACAGAGGTGCCTCATCATAATGGAGACAGAGGATAATGTCATTTAAAAATCTGCCCAGCAGAGGGAGCCAAGCATCTGGGAATGTTCCCTCTAGTCTCTTGTCAAGCCAGACCCTCTTAAATTCTAATACCCAGAATAAGCAAAAAGGTTGGAGATCTCAGATGGCTAAAAACAGCAGGGACAAGTGGGCACAAGGCAGAAGTGTATTATCCAGAGATAATAAAGGTTGCAATGCGAAGCACTTCTCTTGTTTGGTAGAAGTACCGTGTTATTTGATAAGGTCCTCATCTTAGAGTCTACTTGAGTGTCAATGAAAACTTTGTTTAAAACAATTTAAGAGAAAGAATTTCAGAATAAATATAATAGTGTATTAGTTAGGGTTTGATCAAGAGAGACACCACACAGTCATTTGGTATAAAGAATTATGGATCATGACATGTTAGAGAGGACCCTAAAGAACACAAGATGGAAGAAATGGGGCCCTGCCCCAACTAGCCTAAGGGGTCAAGTGCTGACCTGGCACAGCTGTGTCAGGAAGAGGTGACCATTCCCAAGGCACACATGGGAAATACAGCCCAGAGGCTAGGTAGGAGCTGAGGGTGATAGAGGTGACTCGTCCTATGGCTAAATGACCTTTGGCTGGAGAAATAGGCCCTCCTGTCCTCAGGGTCCCTGGAGCTCTGAGGGGCCAGGACTTTGTGGGTGCCAGTCACTGAAATACCCCCAAGTTTGTTTCTGGTTTAACCATTTGTGTGTGCTCCTGCCACACACACTCACCCCCTCTTATACACAGTTTCACATGTGCACACAAATTCACATACTGCCTCAGGCTCAAAAGCTCACACGTGCCCCCCTCCCAATCCCCCCAATCCCAGCTGCATGGCAACCTTCTTCATACCCTTTCCTGTTCCTTGGAGACTTGATTTTCCAATCTGTCTCTGCTCAAATGCTCTTCCCTTCCAAGAGTTCCACCCTGGACTCTGGCTTCCTTCTTGCCAGGCTGCACCCCAGGTCTCCCAAAGTCTATCCACCACCAGTCTAATCCTGGTGGTCTCCCAGTCTGACCCCACCAGCCTGTCCCCGAACTCTCCATCAGTCCACATTCCATCCTCATTCCATCTTCACCCCAGCCCTCTTCCCAGTCTGCCCCCACTTTGCACGACCCCAGTTTGAATTGCAGTCTTTCTTCAGTCCCTCCTCCCATGTCCAACTCCAGCTGGTCCTCAAGCCCACGTCCCATTTTCACTCTGTCTCTGACTCCAGTCCAGACTCCACCTCACCCCGCTTCCCCCGCCCCTCCGTTGGAGGGATGGTGCGCATTTGGGGCTGTACCTCCTACTTCGGGAATGAGCGGGGCGTGGCCAGGGAGAAGCCTGGGGGTGCGACTCTGGGAGTGGCCTGAGGCAGTGGGCTCCCGCGGCCCCGCCCCGCACCCCGTTCCCCTCTACTGAGCCCAGACCCGGAAGATTCGGACAGTCCAGCTGGCCATGGAGAAGCTGGCGCTGCGGCTGCACCTTTTCCCGCTGCTGCTGTTGCTCTGTGGTAAGGGGACATTGGGCCCCGGGGCGCTCTAACTCCTCATGACCGCGGGAGCCCCGCAGACCCTTGCCTTCCCCCGCCGCGCCTAGGCTGCGCACCTCCTCTTCCCTGGAGCTCAGAAGGGACCTGTAATTACCCCAGAGCGGCCCCCAGGTTCTGCTGGAGCGTCCTGGACCGCCCGACATCCGAGGATCTGAGGACTAAGGACCTGGGCAACAGGGGAGGCGCGGGTTTCCTGCGGGCTGCTGCGACGGACGTTTCAGGCCTGGGGTACCATCTCCCTACCTGAGGATGGGCCTTGGGTGAGGTAGTGAGTTCCCCATCCTGATGAGTGGTGCGCACTGTGAGAGGGTGTGGGTTGGAGGACTCCCGACCTTGGTAGCGTGGGCCTTTCTGACAGCCCCCAAACCAAATCTTTTCCAGAAAGAAAACAGACGCAGTGAGAAACATTGCTCACAAAATGGGAATGGATTAAATGAAAAACTTGTTTTGAACAAGCTTAGTAAAGAAATTATCCAAGAATAAAAAGGCGCATGTACATGTATGTGTGTGCAGTGTACGCATGTATGCATGCATATGCGTGTGTGTGTGTTTTCTTGTAAGGGCTTTGGTGGAGCTGGTAGGCAAGCAAGAGGGAAGCTGGTGATGGGGAGGGCCCTGGCCTGGGTATCAGTGACTCAGGATCTATCCACTAGGTCTGCTGCCTCTTGGATCCTTTCTTCCTTCCCCTCCTGGCTCCAGCCTCCTTGACTGTCAAATGAAAAGGTGGACCTGTTTGCAGTATTTTTCCCAGCATTGACAATCTGGTATTCAATAAGTGAGGTGGGACAGGGTGTACCAGGCTTAGGGGTGACTTTCCTTCTATTGAAGAGGTCTCTGTGCAGAATGGTTTTATCTCATGATCCAGAGTTGGACCCAGGTTGGGTGGATTTTTGTCTTAAAGGGTGAGGACATGTGAGTTCTTCTGGAGATCAATATACTGGTTTGGGATTTCAGCAAGCCTTCAATGCGATGCCCCTCTGATTGCAGTCTTGGTCTCCACGGTGGAAGGAAAGTCCCAAGTTCATTCTGAGGGAAGCTGAGGTTCTCCTGGTCACCTCTAGCATGAAATTGAAAAGGAGTACAGTCAGAAACTATGAAAATCCTCCTCTTTAATATACCTGTGTCTGTTATGGACAGAGTATATGAGGTTCATCTTTTTGTCCTGTTTTGGTGGTTCCCACTGTCCCCCTTGACCAAGGGCCAGGTTCCCTAGGCAGGGGCCAAGTCCAGCCTCTCACAGACATTATTATCCTGGCTTGAGCAAAAGTCAGAGAGAGGCAAAATGTGTTCATGGTTACAGGCAATTTGCCAGAGTTGGGACCAGAGTCTAGTCTGCCCTCTGGAAGGAAAGAGCTGAGCCTCCCATCTTCCAGGAATGGTGACCATCTGTGCTCTGATCCTGACATGCTGCTGTCCTGAACTGCCTTTAGCCTGCACAGAGCAGGAGCTTTGGGGGCCTGCCCATTGCTGGGACTAGGGCCTGAAGAAACAGTTCCTATTGACCAACCAATCATGAAGGATGAGTTTTGAACAGGGGAGGTGCTGACCTATAGTGCTTCTCTGAGAATTCTAAAGCATTATTCAGAAAGCTTTTGGCACTGCACATGTTGTGGGGGGGGGTCTAGCAGTTGTCTACTCAGCAGGGAGCTGTTGTGGTATCCACCTCTTATTGGACTCTCTTGGTCTGGGCAAAAATTTGGGATCATAATTTCAACATCATAAGGTACTCACTGGCCCTTAGTCTCAGTATCCCCAACTGCAATGTGAATGCAGCTATAGCAAGCTGGAGAGGGCACTGTGATGGTCAGTTTGATTTGATTTAGTTCATACCCAATCCCCTTGTGCTGGACATGGGATTATGACGTGAAAGGATTTATGCTTAAATCAGGGACTGTGCCTGCACATGTGCCTTATGAGGGCTCACTTATAAGTCTGACTTAGCACCAGAGCCCAGAGCACACTAGTGTGTATGTGTCCCTGTGTGTGAACATATTACCATCATTTGTTTTTTTTTGGTACCATCATTTTGTGTGTGTGTGTGTGTGTGGTGCTGGGAATTGAACCCAGGGCCTTCTGCTTGTGAGGCAAGCACTCTACCAACTGAGCTATATCCCCAGTGGTACCATCATTTTTATCATGAATAAAAGTAATGACGACACTGTGTTACCTGTGGTCATATTGATTTTGCTGAGTCAAATAGATCCAAGGACTGATGGGTAGCAAATAGCCCTGGGACTTAAAAGTCTTCAAGGAGGTGGTTGGTCAAATGTAGGGCTATAGATTTTTTAGCACTGGAGGTGCCTTGGAAATCATCTGGATTCACTCCTCATTTTATAGATAGGGAACCTGAAGTGGAAGGGTAAGGGTAGAATTACCCAGACCAAAGGGACTGGGGGCAGAATTTTCCAGATATCACAGCCTTCTGAGGCCAACTGCCCATGGCCCATCACAGATACCTTTGATGCTGCCATCTGGTTGCTGCTGAGGAAGATGAGAGTGCCTGGATCTCATTTCACAATGACTGACCACAAAAGGCTTTTCTCTTGGAAATGCATCTGTTTGGCTGTTTATCATCTTTCAGCATCTGGAAGTCCCTGAGACAAAAAGATGCACAGGCCTCTGTGTTCTTTGTTTCCTGATGGAACTAACCAAAATGGATTTCTATTTTGATTCAGTTCCTGACAACTTCACTAATTCTGTAAGCAGCACACAGCCAGTAACCTGAGCAGAGTGACCCAGTTTTGTGGTGTTCCAGGGGCCTATGTCTTTACTTTGTTACTGTTATACTGGGTGGTTTATGGGGTTGTATAAGAAGCCCCTTAAACTGTGTGTGTATCATAAATGGTGCCAGAATGGGCCCCTGTGGAGGGCACTACAAGTGTCCCATGTGCCAGCCTTGTGTGGGTCCAGGCATTTTCATAGCACCCCCTTGTTTAAGAAAGTTATGTCAGAATATCTGCCTGAGATACCTGCCTGTACATGGTCCTTAGTAGCACATGTACGACTACCTGGGCCTGGCTATTGCTGTGCTGGCACGTAGGGATTCAGTGAAGAGAGATTCCAGAGCATGCAAAGGTTCTGGGGTACACAGAGATTCTGGATTATATGGGGTTCTGGGGTATATAGAGTTTATAGGGCAGATGGAAGTTCTGGAGCATAGAGAAATTCTGGGGTATAAGGAAGTCCTAGGGTGTATAAAGATTCTGGGGGTATACAGAGAGATTCTGGGGTACGTGGAGGTTCTGGAGTATGTGAAAATTCTGGAACACATCAAAATTCGTGGCATGTGGAGGATTTGGGGCATGTGGAGAACTGGGGCATATCAAGATTCAGGGAAGAGTCATTGGGTCAGACATATTGTAAGGGGTCCCCCTCCTTCTTAGATAACTGGACCAGCTTGGTTAAGGTTTGTAGGTCCATGGTGGAGGTGCTGGGCAATGCCTGTTCTGACACGGGGGTGGAGGAAAATCAGTGCTGTCTTCAATCAGTCCCCCAGAGGTAGGGGGAGAACAAGAGCTCAGAGAAAGTGATGGTCATTGAAGGGTAATTGGTATTTATGGTATCTTGTCCCAGAGGACAGTTTCAGAGCATTAGGTCTCATGCAAAGATCAGACATGGCCCTGTATTGGGGAAATGGGAGGCCAGAAATAGCCATGACCTGGGTTGGTTGTGCAACTACCTATAATGATTAAGATTCATTCTGATTTCCAGGATAAAGAGGAGAAAGGGGAAGGGGAAGGGGAAAGAGAGGATAGGGAGGGTGAGTAGGATCAGAGAGTGACAAGTGGGACTTGCCTGGCCAGTGTCCATTAGGATGGTAGGGGGAGCTCAGGAGACCTACCCAAGGGCACTGCGAGGATTCCAACAGGGACTGAGGAAGCCAGGTCAGGAATGAGGACAAGAGTTGAATGTGGGGAATAGCTGGTGGACTGTCAGAGCCCGAAGTGGGGAGTTCATACTTGAGCTGCAGGAAAAGGGGGCTTTTGGAACAAAGAGGCTTTAGGGAGAAAGAAGCACAGACTGCCTTCACCACTGTCTGTATCTGTGTTGCCCCGGGGGTCTGCGCTCCTCAGTCACTAATGCCCCAACACAAATCAGGGCTACTTTTCCACCATCAGGCTTGGCAGATGCAGCCAAGCAGCGGGGCAGAGGCTTGCTCAAGGCACCTCTGGCTCAGAGGTTAACTCTATATTTGGTCCTGGGAAAGTTGCTTTTCTTCTGGGTCTCAGTCTTCCCATCTTTTAATTGGGATGGAACAGAGGCCAGACCTTTTTTTTTCAAGGTTCTTCCCAGGATAGATGCTGATCTGAACTCTGAAACCTAGTACCCAGCCCAGCTTCCACAGTTACTTGAAATGCCTGCTGGGAGAGAAGGAAAGGAAGTGAAAATCAGGGAAATTGAGCAGGGACTACTGAGCTTGGAGCACCCAGAGGAAGGAGGCAAACCTGGGATGGAGCCTTGAGTGGCAAGTCAAGGATGGGAGTTGGACGAGAGCACCAGCCCTGACCAGAGATGACAGTCCACCTGGTGGGTAACTGCGAAAAGTCAACCTGGCTCTGAATCTTGATCCCCACCATGTCTTACTGAGCAGGTAACTATTCCTGTCTTAAAAAGCACCTGTTCCTTCTGGTTGTTGTAGTTTTGTGGGTTGGACCACACTTAGAACAGGGCGCTGGGGGTACACTGGTCAGTGCTGTGGGGGGAGGAGAGTCAGGGACTGAAGAGGAAAGGAAATGGGACAAGGGGCTGCCAGTTAGGTGCCTCTGGTTCCATTCAGGTGGAGACTTGGAAGCTCAGAGATGGAAGTGAGTGTGTCAAGGTGAGGAGCAGAGCCCAGGTGAACACTCAGGGCTGCCTGGCTACTGCCTGCTGCTCTCCATCCTCTATGCCCTTACTCCTCAGAGTGTAGTCCTCAGACCTGTAGGCATGGCATCACCTGGAGCTTGTCTGACATTAGCACATTGGCCCTACCCCAGGCATGCTAGAGCAGAATCTGTACTGCAGAGGTTCACCAAGGAGGTGATGGAGATGTGTTTTCATCACTTTCATCACTCGTTCTTGGTCTGGGCACATGGAAGTCAACTGGAGTGGGGCTTAACAAACCTGAATTTTTGGGTCCTCACCTGAGACTCTCACACAATAGGCCTGGGCTGTGGCCTGAGTGGGTCTAGTGTGCAGCCTAGTAGGTAGCTCTGATCTACCTCATTTAGTTGCCCAGAGAGATGGCAATGCCTAGAGGAACTGGAGATGGATCCCACAGCCTCAGGTCTTCCTGGAGGGGCTCATGCATGTGGTCTCCACCTGTATCAGGGAGGAATAGCTTTGTTCTACCTTCAAAATGCAAAATAATCATTTACTTTAAAGCTATTCAGATTCTAGAGCTGTGTTAAAATAGAACCTGGAGTCACCAACCTGAGTTACACAGAGTGGGCAGCTGCTGGAGCCCAGGAAGAATTTGTAATAAGGGCAGACAGTCTGATTTATGAAGGAGGATGGGTAGGCACCCCTGGGTGGGTGAGGATAGCTGGAAGCCAGGGGAGCAGTGATAGAAATAGAAAGTTGGATTCTGACAGAGATTTTTCAGGTGCACAACTATTAACCAGTGGAAACACCCAGAATCAGAATTACTCTTTGCTAAAAATGAGGAGATAACAGCCTAGCAAGGTGAAGGGACCTGCCCAGATTCACACAGTAAGTTGAGGATGAGAGTGGACAAGGTCTCAGCCTCTATTTTCTAACCAGACTGGGCAGACGGTGGGTGGTGTGGTCAAGCTTCATAAGATTGTCAAACCCCTTTCTTGCAGAGATGGCACAGGATTCTCTTGAAGGGATGCCAGCTCTGGACTTGGCAGTGCTTGCCTGGGACTCCATGATGAGAAGGTTCTGAGGTCCTGTTTGGGCTCAGTGGGAGATTGCTGTGGCTGAAAACTCACTTTGCCTTTCTGTTAAGCTTTAAATAAATTCCAAAGACCTGTCTGTCCATCCTGCTCTTGGCCGTAGGTCCACTTTTTAAAGTCATTTCTCTTTCTCTTTTACCCAAAAAACTGTGCACACCCTACCTCTATACAGTGCATACCCTGTTGCTCTGGACACCTCTGCCCTTGCTCTGTTCAAGTTTTCTAAAGTTTCCTGATTTTTTGTCTATTTGTTCTGTAAATTATTGAGAGAAGAGTGTTACATTTTCCAACTATAATTGTGACTTTGCTATATTCTCCTCGTAGTTCTGTTTTTTGTGTATTTCAATGTTGTGTTATTAAATACATAAATGTTTTGGTTGCTATGTCTTTTTGTTGAATTGAGCCCTTTTCTGTCGTGAAAAGACAGTGACCCTCTGTTTCTCTGGTAATAATGTTTGCTCCAAAGTGTTCTTTGTTCACTGTGGTATGGCCGCTCCACCTTTCTTTTGATTAATGGTGGCATAATCTATCTTTTCCTACTCTCTTACTTTGAACCTATTTGAACCTCTATTTCAAATAGAATTCCTGTAAGCAGCCTACAATTAAGTCTTGCTTTTTGGTGTCATCTGACAATTTTTGCTTCTTAAGTGGATGGTTTAGACCACTTACTTTGAATCTGATTATTGATAAGAGTTAGATTTAAATTTATCATTATGCAATCAATCTTTTTCTTTCTCTTTTGGGCTTAGTGTTTTTTTAAAAAAATTTTTTTTAGTTGTAGGTGGATATAATACCTTTATTTTATTTATTTATATGGTGCTCAGTATCGAACCCAGTGCTACACACATGCCAGGCAAGCACTCTACCACTGAGCCACAACCCCAGCCCTGGGCTTATTAGTACTTTTAACAATTCCATTTTATAGTTATTTATTGCAAATTGGTTTTAACTTTTTTTTTTACTTTAATGGTTGCTTTATTATTATTTACTCTTATTTTTTTGTGGTACTGGGGATGGAATCCAGTGGGTGTTTTACCACTGATGAATCCCTAGTCCTTTCTGTTTTATTTTGAGACTGAATCTCGGTAAATAGCTGAGGTTGGCCTCGGACTTGAAATCTTCCTGCCTTAGCCTCCCCAGCAGTTGAGATTATAGATGTGCACCACTGTGCCTGGCTAGTGGTTGCTTTAGAGTTTATGGTATACATCTTTAACTTATCACAGTCTGTCTTCAAGTGACATGATATCAATTTGGGTATAGCCTAAAAGTCTACCATTTCTCCCTTCCTGACCTTGAAGCTCTTGCTGTCATACCTTTTACTTAAGACATAAATCCCCAAATACTATTATTTTTGTTTTCAAAGTCAACTTTACATATTAAGAAACAAATTTTATATATTACATAGTTATAGTTTCTGGCATGGCACTCTGCATTCTTTGGTATAGGTCCATATTTGCTTCTTATATAGTTTTCTTTCTCCTTGAAGAACACCCTGAGCCTTATCTGCAGTTTAAGTGTGCTGGTGATGTTTTCTTTTGACTTTTGTTATGTTTGAAAAAATTTATCTTGCCTTACAAAACCCCGACTTTATTGAGATGTAATTAATATCCTATACAATTCACCCATTTAAAGCATACAATTCAATTTCTTTTAGTTTACTCATAGAATTTTGCATTCATCACTATAATAAATTTTAGGACATTTTCATCACCCCCCAAATAATTACCATACCCATTTCCAGCCACCCCATTTATTTCAACCTCCTCCTTAAGCAGTTACTAATCTTTCTTTCCCTGTAGATTTAGATTTACCTGTTCTCTATATTTCATTAAATGGAATACACAATATATGGTATTTTGTGATTAACTTATCTCACTGACAATATTTTCAAGATATTCATATTGTAGCATTGTCAGTACTTCTTCCTTTATGGGCAAAAACTTCCATTTCTCCGTGGATAAATAATATTATGCAATTCTGTCTATATTATATCTATGTCCATCTACCACATTTTATTTATCCATTCATCAGTTGGTGGACATTTGGATTATTTCCACTTTTGGCTCCTACAAACAATGCCATTTAAACATTTACATAAAAACCATTGTGTGAACATATGTGATATACACCTAGAAGTTGCAAAGTCATCCATAACCCATGTTAACATTTGAGAAACTGCTAGACCATTTTAAAATATGGACATCATTTTGCTCTTTAATCAGTAGTACATGAGGGTTCCAGTTTCTGCACTTTCTCACCAACACTTGTGTTCAGCCCCAGGATTGTAAACCCAAGCTTACTATTTAGAAGTCCCCAAGACAGAACTTGGGGGACTCAATGGAGAGGTTTTGGACATTTTATTACTTACTCACTCCTTGGAAGTGGCCAGCTGGGATACAGTAGAGGGCTGCAGGGGGATTATATAGGCTGGGTTTCATGCCTACTGCATAGGTGGCTTTCTTCAGATGTTTTATGAGTGTATTTTTCTACTTTACAAAGAAGGTCACTGTCTTCAGATCCTCTCCCAAGAACTGCCGATAGGAGAAGTGGCAAACTCCCTGTCCCCATTTCCTCTTTGCCATATTCTTTTAGAGATCTTTTATCTCACTGCAAGCTTTCCCAGGCACTGATTATTGTTTAACCCAACAACTTATTGTTTTTTAATTATATCCATTCTTGTATATATATATATATATATATTTTTTTTTTTTTTTTTTTTGTACCAGGGATTGAATTCAGGACATTCAATCACTGAGCAACATCCCCAGTCCTATTTTGTATTTTATTTAGAGAAGGGGAATCACTGAGTTGCTTAGCACCTTGCTTTTGCTAAGGTTGGCTTTGACGTCAAAGATGTCATCCTGCCTCCGCCTCCTGAGCCACTGGGATTACAGGCATGGGCCTCGAGCCAGGCCCATTCTTGTACATCTGAAGTGATATCTCATTGTAGTTTTGATTTCTGTTTCCCTCATGATAATGATGTGGATCATCTTTTCATGTGCTTATCGGCCATTTGTATATCATGGAGTAGTAAGAATTCTTTATATATTATTATTATTCTTATATATATAAGTCTCCTATCAGACATGATTTTCATACATTTCTTCCCCATTTTGTGGGTTGTTTTTCACTCTTTGATGGCATCCTTTGAGGCACAACATTTTTAAACTTTGATGCAGCCACTTTATTTATTTATTTTTCTTTTGTTACTTGTTCTTTTGGTGTCATACACGAAAAAGCTCTGTGTTATACAAGTGTACAAGGACACAGAGTCTCACTCCTGTATTTTCTTCTTTTTGTAGTTTAGCTCTACATTTGGGTCTGTTGTCCATTTGAGTTAATTTTTGTGTATGATGTGAAGAAGGTGTCCAACTTTTTGTTCCTTTATATGTTAGTTGTTTCAGGATCATTTGTTGAAAAGACTGTTCTTTCCTTAATGAATTGTCTTGGTGCCCTTGTAAAAAATCAATTTGTCATAAATGTGTGAGATTATTATTGTAATCTCAATTCTGTTTCATCGATCTATAGGTGTAGCCTTATGCCAGTACCACACTGTGTTGATTACTATAGCTTTGTTGTAAACTGGGAAATTGGAACCTGTAAGTTCTACAGCTTTATTCTTCTTTTTCAAGGTTGTTATGGGTATTTTGGGTTCCTGATATTTCCATATTAATTTTAGTACCAGTTTATCAATTATCGCAAAGGGCTAGCTGTGATTTTAAATCTGTGGATCACTTTAGGTAATATTGACATCTTAATAATATTAAATGTTCCAATTCATGAGCACAGGATATCTTTCCATTTATTTAGGTCTTATTTAATTTCTTTCAACAATGTTTTATAGTTTACAGAGTGTAGGTTTTGGCATTTCTTATTAAATTTGTAACCAATAATTTATTTTTTGATTGTATTATAATAAAATTGTTTTTTAATTTACTTTTTGGATTGTTAATGTATATAAATACAATTTATTTTGTGTGTTAATTTTGTATTCTGCAACTTTTCTGAATTAGTTCACTATCTCTAACAGTTTTTGTTCTGTGGATCCTTTAGCATTTTCTACAAATAAAATCATGATATTTGTGAATGGAGATAGTTTTACACTTTCCTTTCCAACTTGGATGACATTTCTTTTCTTGCCTAATTGCTCTGGATAGAACTTCCAGTACTATGTTTAATAAAAGTGGCGAAAACAGACATCCTTCTCTTTTCCTGATTTTAGGGGAAAAATTTTCAGTCTTTCACTGAGTATGATGTGAACTCTGGGTTTTTCATATGGTCTTTATCATGTTGAGGACATTCTATTCTATTTATAATTTGTTGAGTTTTTTTTTTTTAAAAGGAAAAAGCTTTTGATTTTATTGTATGCTTTTTATGCATCAATTGAGATGATCATGTGTTTTTTTCCCCTCATTCTATTAATGTGCTGTATTATATTGATGGGGTTTTGTATGTTGACTACCTTCTTATTCCTAGGGTAAATTCCACTTGATCATGGTGTACTGTGCTTTTTGTCTGTTGCAGAATTCATTTTGCTAGTGTTTGTTGAGGGTTTTTGCATCTGTATTCCTAAGAGATATTGGCTTGTACTTTACTTTTTTGGGGGATGTCTTTGGCTTTGACATCAGGATAAAACTGGCAGTGTAGAATGGGTTGGAATGTGGAAAAGTAAGGATGCATATTCTATTTTCTGGAAGAGTTTGCAAATGATTCATACTAATTCTTCCTTAAATATTTGATAGGATTCACTAGTGAAGCAGTATGAGCCTTGGATTACCTTTGTAGAAAGTTTTAAATTAACTAATCCATTCTCTTTGTTTTATTTTATTTATTTTTTAATATCTATTTTTTAGTTGTTGATGGACCTTTATTTTATTCATTTATTTATATGTGGTGCTGAGAATTGAACCTAATGCCTCCCACATGACAGGCACACGCTCTATCACTGAGCCACATCCCCAGCCCCATTCTCTATTTGCTTTAGGTCTATTCAGAATTTATTCTTGAGTTGATTTCAGTCATTTATGTTTTTAATAGTTTCTTAGGGCTGTCATTAAGTATTACAAACTTGGTGATTAAAATAACTTTCTTTCCTTAGAGTTCTGGCAGCTAGGAGTCTAAACTCAAGGGGCCCTAGGCACTCCTTGATTTGTGGTTGCATTACTCTGATCTCTGCCTCCATCTTCTCATCTTCTTTCTGTGTGTCTTCACATCATCTTCCCCTGGTGCATGTCTGTCTCTGTGTTCATATTTCTCCTTTCCATACCTGTTGCATTACATTAGGACCTACTCAAATGGCCTCATTTCAACTTTATTATTTCTGCAAAGACCTTATTTCCAAATAAGGGCACTTTCTAAGGTGCTTGAGGTTAGGAGTTCAGCTTAACTTTTTATTTTATTTTAAAAATTTTTTTTAGGGGACACGACTTGATTAACAGCAACGTCTTACTAGGAAATTTTCCATTTCATCTAAGCTAATTTGTTGGCATATAATTTTTTATAGTATTTGCTTATAATTCTTTTTTTGTTTCTGGAAGATAGGTGGTGATATGGTGGTATCTATCTTTCATTTCTGATCTAGTAATTTGATTCTCTTTTTCCCTAGCTAAAGGTTTTGTTAATTTGCTGATCTTTTAAAAGAACAAGGTTTTCCTTTTTTTTTTTTTTTTTTACAGCTTTTAGCGGCTTTATTTTGACATACACGACCTTAGACACAAGCGGGGTGGGCAACACTGGGTGTAGAGAAAGGGGCGGGCTTGGCCCAGACACCCCTCACTTACACGCAAGGTCCCAGGAAATGCAATTGTGCGAGTCTGGGCCAGAGCCACGTGGAGTATCCGGGCTCTGGCCTCGGGTGGTGTGGACAGGCTTAGCTTCCAGGAAAAAGAGAAGCAGAGAGCGATTCCCAGAATGCGAGGTCTTACATGTTCCCCGAGGAGGAAAGGAACCAGGTCCTTCCCGGGGGTGTCCATTTTCTTCCTCTTAAAATATTTAAATCCGCACAAACATAACCAAATTGTACAGCTGCAAAATTAAAAGCAATCTGCATCTAGGGAATGTGCACATGACCAGGTGAGCGCGTGAGGAGCAGCTACTAAACTAGCCCAGGTCTCTGGCCCTTTGTGGGAATCCCCATACCCATTGCACAGGCCCAGAAAAAGGGGTGGGTTCCTGGCAAGTTGCTATGCTGGTCCCCTTCCTTTTTAAGCACCGCCAGTCCCATCCCACCCCAACCCTGGAGGCGGGGTCTGGTGTTGGCCCAGCCCACGTAAATACTATAGAGAGGGGTGAGCAGAACACCCCAACCCATGATCCCCAGTTGCACTTTGGTCCTGATTTGGGGTGGGAAAGTAGGACCTGGCAGGAATAGGACTCTCTAGCCTGGGCCAGGGAGAAAGCAGTGGCAGAAAATGTGCGTGCACACACTTGCCACCACCCATCAAATAATGGTTGGATTTCCAGGTACCAAAAGTGCTGATAAGAAGGGTCCTGCCCTGGGGGAGAAGCAGCAAATCCCAGCCCTTCCACTCTTTCTAGTGCCAGGAAAACAGATTAAATGAGTACAACCTCCCTTGCTGTGAGTAGTGGCAAAACAGGGCAGCATCTGCTCCCAGCATCTTGAAAATGGGGAGGCACAGCACATCCCCAGGCAGTCTCCAGTGGATCCAAACCCTTCCTCATTCTTCTCACTGCCAGGGAAGATCAGCTACACTAACAATAACCGGTCCCTATGACTAAAAACCACAGAATGGTCAGGAGAGAAGGTGGTTGTTACCAGAAACAGGCAAAGCTGTGCCTCCCAGCCCCAAGGAATGGGAACCTGCCCACCACTGGTACCAGGGTTGGAGGGCTTAAAGAGGTGGGATCCATCAAGGACCCTGTTTCAGAGGCTACATCTCTAAGGACCAAGAATCAGGTCATCAGTCACCAAGGCTTCTCAAAGACACAAGCTGGCAGGCTTACCATTAATGCCCAAACAGGGACATGTGAAAAGAGATAATGACAGTGGTCCTAAGCTTATAGGAAAGGGGGGTGCAACCCTGGCAATGGCTGAGTGTGGTATCATCTTCTGGCCACCTTGTGTTAGAGGCAGCAAGACTACATGCCGTTAAGGGGTGGCAGCAGGAATGATTAAAACTATGGGAAAGGGTTACCTCTTGAGCCCCCTGTCAGTGTTGAAAGCTACACTCCAGGCCCATAGGAAGGGTACTAGGCCAGCAGGGAAACAACCCTAAAATTCATTCGGCTACCAGGTCTTAAAAAAGGCAGCACCTGCTGAGGAAGGGCAAAGGGCAAAAGCTCACTTCAGAAATGAAAAAGAGACTATTTTGCTGAGGAAAAATATGAAGGAAATCAATGTATACTAACAAACAAGGCAACACCCCAGGGGAAGGCTCCCCACAACACAGGGGCTGTTAGGTGAACAAATGGACAAATGGACGGACCCCAGGATTATTCAGACAAAGCTTTCAATAGCAGAATCTGGGCACCTGCACCCAGGGCCCAATGTCCCTAAGAGCAGACAAGCATAAAATTCTCTCTCCAGGCCCAGGGTCTGAAGCGCCTCACAATGGGCTGCTGCCTTGAAGCTTGGCCTGGGGAAGTGAGAGACCCTGAGCAGACCACAGCCCTTGAGTTCTGGGAGGAGCAGCCCACCCAGAGGCAGCACAGCTGCCCAAACTAGAAGAGGAAGACTCCCACCCACAGCACAAGAACTGCAAATACTGTTTGGGCCAGGGCCCCTACAGGCCCCAAGGCCTACCAGAACACACTCTCCTCAGCAAACAGAGCTGTGCTCTTCAGTGGAACAGAAGGGGTTGGCCTCCTCAGGCAAGAGGATCTTGTTGAGAAAGGCTAGCTGGGGTTTTCAGCAGAGAAGCAGGTTCATGTGCCAGGTCCATGGAGAAACCAGGCCTGCCCTCTGCCATAAACTGGCTTTAAGCTCAGCTTCATGAATCTTGCCCCATGCCAAAATCAGACCCAAGAAACATGGGTCCAGCTGTGTGCAGTCAACTTTCTGATAACAAGGGCATCTGTTCAAGAGCTGGCTGACACCCACAGCACAAAATTGAAAAGCTCCCAAGAGATGGATACCCAAACCGCTCTTATTTGCGGGGAACAAAAGACGAGTGGGCCTGGAGGAGCCCTGCACCAGCCCAGGGCTTCATCCCACAAACAGCAGGGCTGTATAGCCACAGACCCTAAAGACCTAGGCAAGAGAAACCAAAGTCCAAGGGCTTCTTGTCTCTGCTGCCAAGCCCACCAGGGGCACCTCTTCCTTCCTAAGTCAACTTGGACACAGCAGTCACAGCCACAGAGCTAAGGAGCCTGGCCAAGAGGACACATGTTCTGCCCTCCTTCACTTTATATATATGGATTCCAGGCTACAGCTAAAAACATTTCTTTTAGTTTACACCAAAGAGAAATATAACCCTTTAAAAGCAAGTCTGTGTGTCCTCACAGCAAGTTCAGAGCAATGGTCCCTGCCTGCGGGTGGAGAGTAAGGGGTCCTGGGGGGCCCAGAACTGGGCCTACTGGTTCTCATCCCGCATCTGTTCCATGGTGCTGATAAGATTCTCCAAGCCAAACACATAGCCTCTGTCCGGACCATCATGCACAGTGGGGTCATCTTGGAAGCCCTTGAATGTGCTATGTGCAAAGTCAATCATTCGGACATCCACCTTGGGTGGAGTGGAGGGGCCTGCCTCGGTGTTGAGGCTGCTGGGGCTGGTACTGGGGCCACAGGGTGATGCCACTTCAGGGAGCCCCCTGTCCAGGTGCTTGAGACGCAGCTCAGATCGGCACTCCTTGCCATCATAGATGACAAGCAAAGAACTGGAGTAGAAGCGGTAGGAGGCCTGCCGCTCCAGCACAGCTTTGAGGCCCCGAAGTTTGCTCAGAATAGGTTCAAAGAGGTCATGTTGCAGGTCCAGGCCATTGTGCAGGTACTGATAGAGGGCATTGCGGAAGCCTTCAATGGAGAACCCACGGCCATAGTACTTGTTCCTGCAGAGGTAATGCCCTGTGTCCAGCTGGTACACCTGCATGCCACAGACTCTGACTCCCAGTGTAGCAGATGTGCTCTGCTCACACTTCCTCATCTGTCGGGCTGCCTTCTCAGCTGATGCGTCGTCCCCATGCTGCCGGGTGCCCATCTTCAAGTCTAGCACACAGGGGTACTTGAAGTGGTGTACCACATTCTCAAGCAGGAGAAATTTGTAGAGCTTTCGGTCCTTGGATTCAGAGCGCATGCGACTCAGTTGCTGCTTGTGACAACGCAGGCTCCAGGGGTTGTGGCTGATCTTCTCAGAACTCAGACCACTATTGCCATCTAGCATCTGGAAAGGGACGTCTGAGTGGCTGTGTAGTTCTACCTTCAGACTCTTTGCCTCCTGGGAGCTCTCAGAGGTCTCAAGGGAGAGAATAGCTTTCTCCTCCTTATGGTCACTTCCACTGCCTGACCGGTGCAAGCTCCGGCGGGAATGTTTGCGCCGAGGTTGCTCCCGTTCTGATGTGTCATCCTGCTCCATGGTCTCACTTTCCACATAAGGGTAGGCCACCAAGTTGATGTAACCATCACTGTCCCCCTCAAAACAGACAGATACCACACCTTTGTATTCAGGGGTGAACTCCTTCATTTCAGGAGGGAGGGACTCGTAGAAGCGCTGTTCCTGGGAGATGAGGGGCTTGCACACAGTGTGGTCGTCGTAGCGCATCATGCTGCTGTGTCCACCCAATTGGTGGATGAAGGGCTCCAGGAGAACTCCCCGGTCTCCGACCCGACTTGCGTTCTTGCCATACTGCCCCACTTCCATGGTTTGACAAACACACATTGCGATGGGGCCCAGTTGCACACTGAGGGCAGAGGATGCAGCACATGGGCCACAAAAGGAGAGCTAGGTAGAAGGCTCTGGCAAGTTGAAGGCCAATGGTTAGAGTCCACTCAGCTTATTATTCTGTCCGGCCCGGCCGGACAGCGGGCGCCCAAGGCTCCCCACGGGAGCTGGGCCCCCCGGGCCTCCAGGTTTCGGCCTGCCCCTGGCAGGCAGCACAGGCGGCTGAGCCTGGCAGCAGCGGCCCCGCAGCGGCCGCTCGGTCCACCTCCCGGCGCAGCCCACTGGGTACGGATCTAAGCTTTTCCTTTTGTTGATTACATTTCTTATTTTTGTGTTTTCTACTTCACTAATTTCTCCTCTGATCTTATCTTTTACCCCTTTGTTATGTTCTCTTTAAGCTTAGTTCTTCTTCTTTATCCAATGTGGTAAGGTGAAAGGTCAGATAATTGATTTGAGGATTTTAAAAAAAAATTTTAATTATTTATTTTTAAATTTTTTACAGACTGCATTTTGATTTATGTATACAAAAGGGGTACATCATTTCGTTTCTGTGGTTGTACACCATGTAGATTCATACCATTCGTGTAATCATACATGTCCATAGAGTAATGATGTCTGTCTCATTCCACCATTTTTCATACCCCACCTCCTTCTCATTTCCTTCTACATAATCCAAAGTTCCTCCATTCTTCTCTCACTCCCCACACCCGCTACCCCCATTATCTATCATTCTCCACTTATCAGGGAAAACATTCGGCCTTTGGTTTTCTGGGATTGGCTTATTTTCTTAGCATGGTATTCTCCAGTTCCATCCATTTATTTGCAAATACCATAATATTATTCTTCTTTATGGCTGAATAATATTCCCTTGTGTATATATACCACAGTTTCTTTATCCATTCATCTGTTGAAGGGCATCTAGGTTGGTTCCACAATCTAGCTATTGTGAACTGAGCTTCTATAAACATTGATGTGGCTGATTTGAGGTCTTCTTTTTAAAAAATACAGATGTTTGCTGCTACATTTTATCCTTTAAATACTACTTTAGCTGCATCCTTTTAAATTTTTGTATATTGTATCTTCATTTTGATTCATATTGAAGCATTATCTAGTATCTAGTTTCTGTTATCAAATCTTTTTCGATCTATTTATTTAGGAATGTGTTGTTTATTTTCTACATTTTTGTGAATTCCCCAAAGTTTTTCTGTTTGTGATTTCTAATTTTATTCCATTGTGGTCAGAGGCACTGTATGATTTCAATGTTTTAAAATTTATTAGAGATTAAAAAAAAGTTTCACATCCTTTTTGTTTTTATATTCTGCTTTTACTTCAAAGAGATTGAGGAGAAATATGTCTTTAACCTGTATTTCATAAAGGCATGGTCTTGACTAGAGCTGTTTTCCTGCCCCATTTGCTTTCAAATTCCTGCCAGTTACCTTCTCTTTCAGTCTGAAGAACTTCCTTAGTATTTTTTTTTTTTTCAAATTGGGTGCTGGTACTGAGGACCTCATGCATATTACTCAAGTACTCTATTCTGAGCTATAGCCCCCGCCCTTTCTTTAGCATTTCTTGTAATCTGGGTCTGCTATTAATGCTATTGCTTTGTTTATCTGAGAATATCTTTATTGCACTTTCATTTTTGGAAAGATACTTAGCTGAATATAAAATTTTTTGGGAAAATTTTCAGTGGCTCTTTTTAGTTATACATAACAGTAGAATCCATTTGACATAATTATACATGCATGGAATATATCTTATTCTAATTCAGACCTGATTACCTCTCCTTCCCCATCTCTTTCCTTTCCCCCTTCTTCCTTCCCTCTATTGTCTTTCTGCCATTTACCCATAGGGATTATTATTATTTTTTTCTTTTTAAAAATTTGTTCTTTTTAGATCTACATGACAGTAGAGTGTATTTTGAAATATTATGCATGCATGGAGTATAACTGATTCTAATTAAACTGAATATAAAATTCTTGATTGACAGTTTTTTAAAGCACTATATGTCACTTCACTGCTTCTGGTTTCTTCTGAGAAGTCAGCTGTCTATCGTGTTGGGTTTCCCTTGAATAAATCTTTTTTTTTTTTTCCTGTTCTCAAGATATTTTTATGTCTTTCAAAATTTTTACTATTCATACTTCTTACTGTACTATTTATACTTCTTGGGCTTTTCAGAGAATTAGTTCACAGTCTAACAAATTTACAATTTTGCTCCAAGTTTTGCCAAAGACTAGACTTTGGAAGTTCCCTTTTCAGTCTTTCTGCCCAAGGTGCATCCTTAGGCATATGTACAGTCTGACAGACTACCTGGAATGAATGGTATTTTTAAAAATCACCAGGCTTCCTAGGATCTGCCTTGGAGCAGTCTGCCTTATAGGTCAGCTGGTGCTTAGTTAGAAGTTGTACTTATGCCCCATGAGTTAGAAAGGCCATCTTTATCCAGTGGATCTGAGTATGACTTGGGGAGTGCTTTCCTGTCTTCCTCGCATCTTGCCATGCTTGGCCCTGCATGTTCCAGGAGGGATCTTTCCTGGTTCTTTCTGTTAAACTTTCACTTGGTCTACCATTTCATTTGTTGTTTTTTGTACAGTGGAGCCACCAGCCCCTCTTAATGTTAATAAATAATACTATTAATGTTAATATTACTAAAATTCCATTGTTTTTTTGAGAATGCCCTTAGGCATATGCTTCTACTCTGTTCCAAATACAGTTAGTCCTCTTTGTCAGAGATGTGGAGATAATCTGTTGTCCTTAATCTCTGGGCAAGACCTTGGTGTCACTGTACTGAACTTGAGGTTGAGACAGTAGCACGTTTCTATCAGAGTGACCTCTTTGTTCTATGAGAAGGTACTGGACTGTAGTTCCTGGTCTCCTTGGCTTGCTCCTCCCAATGAGGACCCTCTGCCATACCTGAGAGCTGGCAGTGTTATTGGCTTGCCATGCTGGGGCAGAGCTTCCAATGGACGGGAAAGGAGCACCAGTCATCCTGGCCTCATCTGCTCATAATAAAGAGAGCTCCTATGACATGGAGCTCAGGGGGATATGTCTGCCCCTTTTAGGGTGAAATTGTAGCCCTAGACTGGGAGCTGGAATAGAGAGGACCCCTTCCCCCCTTTTACTACCCACTCAGAGCAGAGCCTTATAACTAGAACTGGGGATTGGTGGGAGCAAGTTGTGGCTTAAATGTCATAGACTCACTGTTCTGAGATGTAAAGGTTTTCTTGAATAATATTCTCCACTTGATGTGTGCCACATATGAGAAGGTTGCACTTGTTGGTGACTATTTTTATTGAGGTAATTCTTAGTTGGTGTTTAACTCTGTGCTATCCATCTTCCTTGGAAGGTGGGTTGTGATTTTAGGAGGACTGTAATCATGGTGCCTCCCTCTAGAAAGGCCCTGAATTTGTTTCTGTTGGATCCTGTCCATGGTCAGTTTAAGCTGACATGGAACTTGGGTTTTCCATGGGTAGATCCTGGTCATGTGAATGTAGGCTGTGAATCTTGGAGGGGGTTCCTCCTGTTCTGCTCCATGCCCAAGTACTATTCCTCCAAGTTGTCTGAGGGTGAAATTATTTCTGGTTCATTTCCTGCTGGATGTCAGTTACTGGGGACCTTCCATTACACCTCTATCTTGGGCTTCATCTGTCCCATTTTCTAGATTGGACAGACACTTTCAGGGCAAAAACAATCCCATGACTTCATCTAGTCTTTGGTTTGATAATTCTTTCCATCTTGTCATCTTGATGATTTTATGAGTATACTGTTTATATTTTATCCAGGGCTTTTTGTTGTTTTCAGTAGGAAGTGGTTATAGAGATCTGCCGTACACCTGGACATGGAATTCAATCTGCTTGTCTCTTTCATAAGGATTTATTAAGGCTTGGATATAATTTAAACAATTCCATACTATTGCTTCAGGTGGCATCCAGCAGAAGCTGTGAGTCACAGGGTATCAGGGTCCTAGGCTGTCATCCACGCTGCCTCTAACAAGTGTAAGATTTTGGTTGGGTTATGTGGCCTCTTTGATCTTGTTTTTATGGAAAGAAAGAACACTTTGAGGTGGTTGTGGGACATCACCTGGGTTATACTCCTGAGTTCAACGTTTCTGGTGCCCATAAACCTGGTGGGTCCTGTAAGGAACTTCAGTGTGGAACTGACTGTTAGTGGGTTGGGGGGATGTCAGTCTCCATTGGCTTCTGCCAGTGAAGTATGGGGAGGAAAAAGGAGCAGTACTGAATGTCCAGGGCACTGATTTCTCTCCTGGACATCAGTTACTTTGCCCACAGTTCACTCTGCTTTGACCACTAGGATCCTGGGCTCCTTTTGTGCATTGAGTAGATGCTGTAAGGAAACTCCCAGTGTCAGACTTGAACTGAGGGTAGATGAAAAACACACGTGCACATGCACACACACGCAGACACAACAGACATGCACACAGATACACACCCAGGCACATACACACACACGGAGGTATAGACACAGAGACACATATATAGGCACACACACAAAGACACACACATAGATACACAAAGACACATGGACACATACAGGCACACATACAGATGCACATGAGCTCAGACAGACACATAGACATAAACACATGGACACATACATAGACATGTGCAGACACACACATACACAGACACACAAACATGCAGATACATAGATACACACAGACACAAACACAGACACAAACACAGATATACACAATACGTAGACACACGGACACAAACCAGAGACACTTAGACACAGAGACATACAAACACAATTGCATAGACACGCATGTAGACACATGGACATATACATATACACAAACACACAGACATATAGACATACAGATATGCACATACATGTAGAACACAGATGCACACATAGACATACACATGTAGACACACACAGTCTTATACAGACACACAGACATAGACATACACACCCAAATACACAGACATACAAACACACAGAGATACACCCAGCACATAGATACAGACACATGAGGCAGAGCCATGACAACAGGGGTAGTAAGATCCAGCTCCTGGGGAGGGTGAGATGAGGAGTTGCGGGGTGACCTTCCCCTGGGAGAGATGGGGAGTAGGGATGTCATGGGCTATTACATGAGCTGGGCCTGCAGGTGTGCTGATGGGATGGGTGAACATGGGGTGATGGGCACCTAGATGCAAGACAACACAGAGGGCCAAGATGCTATGAAAAGTGTGTTCTGGTAGAGACAGGATGCTGAGCCCTGAGTCAATGGGCCATGCTAGGGGAGTGCCGCCAGTCTCTGTCCACTGTCTGCCTGTATGTGGCAGGGGCCCACAGCTGAGCCAGGCCCTGGGGTCTCAGGATGTGCTGGGTGTTAGGAAAGCATCCATGGACAGAAAGTGAGACGAGTGCCCACACAGGCCGTCTGGTGTACCCACTGGCACCTATTTGCCTGTCCTATTTCACTGACAATGACCCCTGTGCAATCTTCCTGTTGTGGGTGGAGGTGACCCAAGCACTCCAGTTCCCTCAAGTCTGTGAGCCCAATACCTCAACCCTCCCTGTGGTCCCAAGTCTTTGTACTAGAACCTAGGGGGTCCTAGGGCTGTGGCCTCTTTTGTGGTGGCTGGTGTACTGTGGTCCTGGTGGAGCAGGTCGCTGTACCAGAATATGATCTGGTCTGAATCCACCATTTCCATATCGAAGTGATTTATTCAGCACCTACCTGATGTCCAGTTGAGCTGGACATGAAAGAACACAGGATCTTGATATACTTGCGCTATGGGAAAGTATCATTCATTCATTCCCCCGACAGGTTTTTGCTAAAGGAAAGGAAAGCAGTGAGTAATTTATAACCCAGTAGCAAAGGTTTCATAAAGTTGGGTCCTTTTTGGGCACAGGACTTAATTTAGCCAACTCAAGAGCCTCATGGGCCTGTGTTCCTCTTTAGAGATGGGGAAACTGAGGTAGAACTCATAACCAGTGAAGCCTGTGTGTGAGGCAGATCTGTCCCATTCCAGCTTGGAGCCTTTTTCTTGTTCCCTTCCATGGTCTCTCCTACAGCCCAACACTGGTTGCCAGGGCACAGACAGCAGGGCTACACACACACACACACACCAGGGCACATGCACATGGACTCTCTTTTCATTATATGATAACATACAAAGCAAGGGTTGGGTGAAAGTGAAAGAAGTTTAGGAGCTGGTAGGTCCTTCATCTGGAAATGGGAATGACCATGATGTGGTCCTGGAGGATAAGAGGTCCCTGATTAGTGGGAGGGAGGATGTTCCTGATGGGAAAATGTGTGGGGTAAAGATTCAAGGTTGGAGGGGATGAGATGTTTTGTGGGAAAATGCTGGGAAGGCCAATTGAAAAATCCTGGAGCAAGGAGCTGCCTCAGACTCAGGTCTCCTTAAATCAGAGTGGGGCTTGTACAGTGTTGGGTGGTCCTTACCAGCTCAGAATTCTACTAGCCTTCTCCTACAGACCATGGGATGGTCCCTAGATTTCAGATCCCTTCCCAGAACTGTTGCAGTCATTTACCATCTCTGGGTTGAAGCTGGAGCCTCCTAGCCATTACTGATGTGCCTAGGACCCCTCCTCATCTCCTAAGGACTCTCACTGCTGCTGGATCCCTGCATCACAGCAGTGATGAAGAAGCAGACTTGATAGCTCCTGGGTGGGTCTCCTTTCAAGGCAAAGGAGGTCAGGGCTGAGAGAAGAGTCACTGGCCTACGAGGGGACATCAGGAGGTACTGTAAGAGGTTCTACTTGCCAGAGTCCCTGGGGTACATCCAGAGTGAACCAGTAGAATTCTCATACTGTCCTCTCCACAGGTGGGTGTGCCCGAGTGTGCGGCTGCAATGAGACCCGGATGCTGGAACGGCTGCCCCGGTGTGGGAAGGCCTTCGCAGACATGATGCACAAGGTGGACGTCTGGAAATGGTGCAACCTGTCTGAGTTCATAGTGTGAGTGCCCTGAGAGGTGCAGTGCCCTGACCCACACTGCCCATGGCCCCACTCATACCCTGCCCTGGCCCTCAGTCCCTCGATCACTCCCATGGCTCTGCCTACAGCCTGCCCACAGCTCACCCACAAACCCACCTATGCTCTGCCCACCAGTTGTCCAGGGCCTTGCCAACCCACAGGCCTAGTCCACAGATGCTCCCAGGGTCTGTTTGGCTTAGCTGCACAGCCCTGTGAACAGTTGTTTTTGGCAGTATTTCTGGGCAGCAGTTCAGTGGACAGATCTGGAGTCCTGAGAGTCACAGCATGTTCTCATCGCATGGAGATGCCAGGCACTTTCGAGGCAAAGGATTTTTTAGAATAGTATTAGATGATTTCCCTGTTCCAGATCACCTGGTGGAGCAGAGTGGATGGGTAGTGGAAACTGGGACTCTGGGGGAGCAAAGGATTTGCCCATGGACCTGGCTGTTGAGGTGTTCCCAGAACCTGGGCAAATCCAGGGGCTGCATCATGTCTGAGGCTCAAGAGAGTTACCTGGGAAGGAACAGGTGTGTGGCTTATATTTCAGTTTTGGTGCGTAACCCAGCCTGGGATCTGTCAGGAGCCTGGTATAATGAGTCAGGAGTCTGGTTGAGTGACTGGGACCAGGCTTCCCAACCTGGCCCAGGAGATGGTAGCTCAGGGGGCCCTTTGTGAGATCCAGATGTTGTTCTGTGCAGGAAACCCCTTCAGGAAGCGGCCTCTTCCTGTTGATGGGACAGGTCAGCCACTCCCTCTTGGAATAGTACAGAAAGGAGGAGGTAGGGCCCTTGCCTGACCCCATGGGAAAGTTGAGCCAGGACCTTCCTTCTCCTGTGTCTGTCTTGCATCTGCAGCACAGGCGTGGGAAAGTGCTGCTCTGTGTGGGAGCTGCTGGTTCTTGGCAGGTGTCCACCCAGCTTCCTCCAGAGCATCTTGAATGCCATTGTCAGCCCTGAAGACCTAACAGCAGGGTGGTCACCACCTCTAGAGATTGCTTGCCAGATTCCAGGTCAGGTGACTATTGGAAAATCCTTAAATACATCAGGCTGAACTCTGGATCCAGTAAGCCATGGTCCTTAGTCAGCCTCAAGAACTGTTCAGTATCTGCTGCCCAGACAGAAAAGATTCATCATGGATGGTTTACTGAGAGCCCGTCCCATGTGTTTAATCAGCATTTTTTTTTTTTTTTGCTGCTGTGACTAAAAGACTGGACCAGAATAATTGTAGAGGAGGAAAAGTTTATTTGAGGGCTCACAGTTTCAGAGGTCTCAGTCCATAGAAGTCTGGCTCCATTCCTTGGGGCTCCAGGTGAGGCTGAACATTATGGTGAAAGAGTGTGGCAGAGGATAATCAGGAAGCAGAGAGAGAGAGACTCCACTTGCCAGATACAAATCTAAACCCCAAAGCCATGCCTCCCAATGCCCCATCTTCTCCAGCCTACTTGTCTTCAATTACCACTCAATTAATCCCATCAGGTGATTAATTCACTGATTGGGTTAAGGCTCTCACAACCCAATTATTTCCCCTCTGAACCCTCTCACATTATCTTACACATGAGTTTTTGGGGGACACCTTATATCCAAATCATAACACCATGTTTGATCACATGAACAGGGAACACCTTGAGACCCATGTTACCTGCCAGATGGGGCAGAGAGAGGTAACTTCTGAGCAGGAGACAGAGGGGGGTGGGGCTCACACTGACACTCCCAGTTGCCACTTGGTATATGAGAACAGGTTGACTTGGTTGGGAGGTTACTGGTCCTGGCCTCAGACAGACCCTCCTTTTGGACCCTAGGGTGTTCCTGGATGATGAGGGCCTTGCAAGGCCATATGGCTGTGGCCCGTGTGCCTTTTGGCTCTGGAGAATCAGGGCTTGGCACGTCCTCTGGGCAGACCAGGGTGGTGCTGGTTGTTGGGGGCTGGGCCAAAGCCTTGGGCTCTGGGAGCTAAAGTCCTCAAGGAGGCAGGTATGGTTATAGATGTGGGCAGGGGACACAGACAGAAGGCCACAGATATAGATGACCCTTGTTGCTGGGAGTAGGGAAGTGACTTCCAAGGCCACTCTTTGAGTAGGTGTCCAAGTAGGACTGGGCCCAGAACATTTCCTGTCTGTCCTATTGGCCTGGGGTTAAGGCAGGCATGAAGGGGCCTGGGGAACATTGTGGTCTCACTTTCTGCCTCTGCAGGTACTACGAGAGTTTCACCAATTGCACCGAGGTGGAGACTAATGTTGTGGGCTGTTACTGGCCCAATCCACTGGCCCAGGGCTTCATCACCGGCATCCACCGGCAGTTCTTTTCCAACTGCACAGTGGACAGGACCCACTGGGAGGATCCCCCAGACGAGGTGCTCATCCCACTGATCGTGGTGCCTGTCATATTGACTGTGGCCATGGCTGGCCTGGTGGTGTGGCGCAGCAAACGCACTGACCAGCTGCTGTGAGAGCCCATTAGACAGAAGACCATGCCAGACAAGCTGGAAGAATGTTCCTGGGGCTGTAAGAGCTGGTGTATGGATGCCATTACTGTCTGGTTTGCTGTGACTGCGTCCCATCCCATTCAGGCTTAGTCCCTGGTGATTGGCCTGCTGCCTGACTGGGACTCCGGCTGTCCACTCTTCCTTGGGCCAGTGAAAGAAAGTGACAAGGCCAGGACTTGTGTGCTGGGCATGGAAATCATCCTCTGCTGAACCCTTCATTCCCCTGTGCTGGGCCATCTTGTCTGTAGCCATTTCCTTTCAGCATCTTGTCCTCTCTCAGCCCCATCTCAGCCCCAGCCTGGGACCTGACCCCTTCTCCAGCTGTAACCCTGACCCCATTTCCTGCCCAACCCTGGCCCCTGCCCACACCCAGGTGAAAAGGGTAGATGAGGGCATTTTGAAGATGTTATGTGCTGTGGAACCCTGAGTCCTCCTGGTGAGGAACCAGGCAGATACACTGCTAGAAAGACTGGGGAGTGAGAGAGACTGGGGATCCCCAGGAACCACATGCAACCTGCAGATCTGCCTGTCATCTCTGTTATGGTTCTGAAACTGTTGTGGGTAGAGTGGGGCTCAGCCCTCACAGGGCCTTCTAGGCTGGGGGAGGTGTGGGCTTCCTTCCAAAGGAGCTCCCTGGAGAGTGAGGAACCCCAAGAGGGAGTCTACATGCTAATGTTCTCTGTCTGCTGCTCTCTGTCATTTTTGAGTAAAGAGTCTCCCTAACTCTGGTATTTCTGACTTTATTTCAGGGTATTTAAAGAGTTAGTTAGTGGATCTCTTGAGACTTTCTGTATCCATTTGACAGTTGGGGAACCACTGAGGCCTCAGAACCCCAGGATGTCAGCAATCAGGGGTTCAGGGAGCTGTACCACAGGCAAATATGGCTTGATGGGAAGGGCCTCAGCCATCCCACTTGCATCTTCTTTCCTCTGTTTCCTTCTCAAGGTGGCCTTGGGCTCATCAGGACCCTTGTTTGGTGGTTTTTTTTTTTTTTTTTGTTGGGGAGGCCTCTGCCAGGTATGGCTGGGGCAGATACTGATCCCCAGATCCCAGAATGGCAGGTGGTGGTGTTTCATCTCCCTCCAGGCATTGTCTGTGTTCTGGTTACAAGGGCCTGGGCTGCCAACCTGAGCATCACCTTTCTTGAGTGGAGCCTGCGAGGACTCTACAGTTCCTGTGCCTTAGAGGCCCTGCTCCCCTTAGGCAGGTCCTGGCCTTGGGTTCTGCGAGATCACAGGTCTGGATGGCTAGCTTGTGCTATGGGGGCAAAGCATAGAGTCAGAATGTTCTTTAAGAAGGCCAGGGCATGGAAGGTTGCCCTCTGAATGTGGACCAGCGGGGTGACTTCTGGGACACCTCCCATGACCTAAATCATGTTTGGTCATTTCTGAGATGGAATGCTATCTATTGGATGAAGTGACCACATTGGATCTTGGGGGAGGTTAGATGACCCCGCAGGAGTGAGATGGTGTGACCCACACATACTCAAACATCTGACACGGTAACCTGTTCTCAGATGGAGTCTTGGGGGATGGGGCTTAGTCGGGACATGACCATACCTACCCCTTGGTCTGACTTACCTCCTCACATGTGAATACCCTGGGACACAACTTGAAACATGCTGATGGAACTCTACCCTTCTCTCCTGGGGAAGGGGACAGCTGAAGTCACCCTTGGCTCCCATAGACACAGGCTGCTGACAACTGCCTCAAGGTGGGCATGAGCCTGGAGTCAGCTTCCCTGGGCTTGCCCCAAGCTCCTGGGCACTGTTGTCTGATCTACCATCTCCTCCCCTAGCAGCAACAAGTTCCCCTCAGAGGGTGGTTAGGTTTCCCACCCAGGCTCAGGGAAGCTGCCTGTGAAAGTCTGCTTGAAAGGGGACAGGAGATGGGGACAGAGGGCAACAAGCAGTGTGTGTGTGTGTGGGTGCCTTCTTCAGGCAGAAGAGCCTAGGGGCAGGAGCCTCCTGGGCTGGAGCTACCTGGGGCAGGTCTGGAGTTGCTGCCTGATGGAGGCCAGCCATGGCAGCAGTGAGGGGACTGGACACAGGAAAGCTCCGCCTGATACTCTCTCTCAGTGCTGCTGCAGACCTTCAGCCCTCTCATCTCCATGGGGTCCACTTTGGTAATGGGACTTGGGAGACAGATGTGGATGCCCCACCTGAGTCAGGTGTCCAGTTCTGTGGCCATAAGGCAGGGGTCTGTCCCTAACAAAGGGGAGGAGGAGGCACAGAGGCCAGTTGTCTTTTGGGGGACAGAGAAGGTAGAGTGCTGGGAGGGACTGGCTGGCTGCTCAGTATCACACCCATGTCTGGTAGGGACTCTTAGGACAGGGTGAGGGGATGTGGGATGAGGAGCCAGTTAAAGATACAGAGAGTGACCCAGGGCATGGGGATCAGAGTGATGGTCAGCGGTCTGGAGTCCTTGTTGCATCTACTCTATTGAAAATGTTTGTGTATAGGATGTGGGGGAGCATAGGAGTGTGGGGCGTGCCCATGGGGGAGGATCCTGGGTCTTCTGGGGCACCATTTCTGGAAGTGATGGGCTCTAACTGAGACAAAAGTTGTGCACACTGTGTGTTTTGAAGACAGATTTTCCAGCAATGAAAACTACAAACCTGACAGGAGCCATGAGCTCCCCTCACCCAGGACAGGGTGGTGGGTGTGGCTGCACTGCCATGTATGCATGTCTAGAAGCTGGGCAGGGACTCAGGCACCCTGTCCCCCTCAGTCTACAGAGCCTCACAGACAGAAAGGGAAATAAATATTTACTCAGCAATGATCACCAGGGAGTAAAACCCAAATCTACTAATTTCCTATCTGAATCTTTTATTTTTTTAAATATATTTTTTAGATGTTGATAGACCTTTATTTTATTCATTTGTTTATATGTGGTGCTGAGAAACAAACCCAATTCCTCACACATTTTAGGCAAGTGCTCTATCACTAAGCCACAACCTCTGGCCCTCCTATTTGAATCTTCTTTCCACATTTCACTTATTCATATGTTTTCCTCATGGGAGTTAGGATTCAGGGTGCCAACCCCACCCAGGGAATATGTGTATGTGAGTGTATTTGTGTGTGATGGTGTAAGTGCATGTGTGTATGCATGATCATGTATTTGTCAGAGGAAGGGATGACTGTATGTACTCTAGGAGCTTCTTTGCCCAAAACCTCTGAAATCTTTGACAACTCTGAAATCTAATGTGAAAGTGTTGATATGGTTGGGTATGTCTTTGATAACTTCATTCAGCCAAGGTTTTGAACTGCTGTGTTTAGAGCTATAGGGAAGACAGAGACTTAGGAGACACAGTCTAGCCCCAAAGAGTCCCCTGTTGGGGAGGCAGATACACCAGCCCCACATGCAGTGTGCACAGAGAATGAGGTCCATCTGGGGATTTGGGGGAAGATTCCTGGAGGAGAGTTTGGAAGAGGATCTTTAAGATTGAGTAGTTTCCCATTGTGAAAGCATCATGAGCAAAAGTCCAGAGACATACAAGAACGTGGCATGGGTGGGGTCTGGGCTGTGTGGGCAGAGGTAGGAGTGGAAGTATAGCTAGAAAGGGGAGGAGAAGGGGTGGTTTGGGGATGAGGTCTTTGCAAAGGTACATTATTTTGGGCACTGAGGGCTGGCCTCTTTTGTGAGGCTATTGTGTAGTTTGCCCCTCTTCAGTACCATTTCAATTTTAGAACCTTTCTGCAAATTGGTTCAGACTTCAAGTTCATACAGAGGTCCTGTCTGAGAACATGGTCAGTGACATTCTCCCAGGGTGACCACTCCTCATAACCTTGTTCATTGTGGGAGGGCAGTGTTTGATTAAATATATTTTGAATTTTCCAATTGATAGAATTGTATGAAATTTGATGGCTAAGCCCAGTGGGTTAGTAGGACTATAAGAGACCCTGGAATTTCTTCCAGTATAAAGGAAATAAAAATAAAGAATATAAGCTAATATTAAAACACATCTTCCCAAATGAAGCTTTATGCATCAAATTGCAGAATGCAAATTCTGAGAGACAGTGGGAGAGAAAAATCAGCCATCAGATCTTTGCAATGGACTTGGGAAAGGTACTTTTGGGGGTTGGAAAGGACTGTCAATGGAAGGTAAGACTTTCCTCAGCCACCTCACCTCTGACCACTTGGCAAACCAAATCAAGAGTACAGGGCAGCTGCCAAAGGGTGGCCCAACCCTTATCCTTGGCCTGGATGTCTTCTGGAGAGACTGTCTGCTGAGGTCATGGTGGTAGTAGCCTGACCTCGTCCTTTGGAGACTGACCAGGGAATGGCTTATAAAAGAACATGTGATCGTCATTCCCCAAACTGTCCTGCAAGTGGTCTGTGAGCCGGGGTTCTTCATTGGAGCAGACATTTTGCAACAGGGTTTGCAGAAGTCACGTGACCAGAGAGGAGACCTCCAGAACAGACAGGCCCAAGTCTTGCAAGTTCTAGCAGTCACTTATGGCACCTGGGAGATGTCCTAGGGGACACTGGGTAGCTTATGGATTGAGCAGCTGCATTGTGGATGGGATAGCAAGGACTCAGGCTCACACTTGAAGAGTGATTGTGCAGAATTGAGAAGGAAATGGTCTGTCTTGCCAGCCTGTTTCTGGAGGCCCAGCACGCTCTGAAACAGGTTTCAAGTCCAAACTGAGGTCCTGTCTGAGGACATGGTCGGTGACATTCTCCCAGGGTGACCACTCCTCCCCATGTCCTTGTTTATCATAGGAAGGCAGTGATTGATTAAATTGATTTTGAATTTTTCAATTGATAGAATTGTATGAAATTTTATGACTAGACCCAGTGGGGTTAGCAGGACTTTAAGAGACCTTGGGATTTCTTCCAGTATAAAGGAATTAAAAATATAAAACATAAACTAATATTGAAACATATTTTCCAAAATGAAGTGAGAAGCTTCATGAACCAAACAACTGTAACTGGTGCAAATCATAAACAAACAAAGATACATTTAATGTCCCTGGAACTATCCTGAGGCTACATGGAAAACAAAGAAATTCTAAAGAAAAATGTACAAAATCTGAATAAGAAAATAGAGAGCAAGAAGTCTCCTGGAGGTTTCCAGTGTTAATCAAAGAACTAGCCAGGAAGACGGAAGAGAAGACCAAAAAAGGTCAGTCATGGTGACTCTGATGTCCCTGGTACCACATATGTCCTGGTGCCATGTGGATGGCCCTCCTGATCCCTGATGGGATCCTGCACTAGGGAGGTCAGGAGATTGGGCTGCTTCAGCATTAGCAGTGAAATGTTGAGCTGGACTGAATGATCTTGGGAGCCAGTTCTTGCTGTTCTCTCAGGTCACACACACCTTCTGTTGGAATCTTCAGTGGCTGCTTTATCTGAGAGATCTCTCACAAACTATGCTCCCAGACAGAGCTAACTCTTAGACTTTGGGGCTGTGGGTGTCAGGAACATGGGAAGGAGTTGCTAGGCTGATCATGGGGCACCTGAGACAAGGTGTACTTGCCTACAATTAGGTTTTCTAATTTTGAATTTCTCTCCCTTGTCTATGATAGGGCGTGAAATACAAAATCAAGGACAAGAAGGCCCTGGTTCTTGTTCCCTCTTGACTGACAATCTTCCTCTAATATACCAACATGATTGAGCGCCTGGCATTTTGTGCTGTCAATCCCAGGATGCCTGGGACATTCCTTTGGGTCTTCCAACGAGTGAAACGTGTCCATTACAGGATTTATTTGTTATAGTTTGGATATGAGGTGTCCCCTAAAACCATGTTAATATAGGAATGTTCAGAGGTTAAATAATTGGATTGTGAGAACTGTAACCTAATAAGTCTATCCTAGTTTGAAAGGACTGGGTAGTAACTTTAGTTAGATGGGGTGTGGCTAGAG
Source organism: Sciurus carolinensis (assembly GCF_902686445.1). Classification (NCBI taxonomy): domain Eukaryota; kingdom Metazoa; phylum Chordata; class Mammalia; order Rodentia; family Sciuridae; genus Sciurus; species Sciurus carolinensis. Next base: position 102,950,045 of record NC_062220.1, read on the forward strand.
GAGGTAGGGTATACTGGAGGGGTTCTTCTTCCCTGTGGTTCCTTCCACATTTGTCTCTCTCTGCTTTTTGGCTGCCCTGAGCTGAGCAACTTTTTTCCACTAGGCCCTTCTATCATGATGTTCTGTCTCACACAGGTCTGGAGCAATGGAGTCAGTCATCTATGGTCTAAGACCCTGAAACTGTGAGACTTAAATAAACTTTTCCTCCTCTAAGTTGTTCTTGTTGGCTATTTTGATCACAGTGACACTGATGCAAAGCTAACACATTATTTATTATTTTTTTTGTGGTGCTAGGGATTGAACCCAGGACCTCAGGCTTGCTAGGCAAGTGATCTATCACCAAGCTATACCCCTAGTCCCATTCTGAAATAAAATCCACTGAAATCTACCAAGCTCCATCCTGAACCAGCCCCCTGCAAGGAAGCTTCATATGCATTTGTAAACTTAAATATACTCAAGCTGGGACTGTGTAGGATTGAGCTCTTGAGACCACTTCCACATCAATCCTCACCCAACCCTTCCTCTTTACCCACCAACCTCTCCGTGGGTTTGCCTCAGATCAAACATTAGTAAATGTTGATGGATCCAAATGGAGAGAAAGCTGTTCTTTCAGCTTAAGCATCTACGCTACATGTGTTTTTCCCTAAGTATTTCAGTCCAGAAGACTGTGAAAGGGACTCTGTTTCACAGCTGCACCAGTTCTTCTGGGGAACAATCAAGACAGATGCAACAAGCACATCATTGCTTTTACAGTGACCTTGGGTGCTGTGCTCACAATATGGTGCATTCATGGAGCCTCTTTATTACAGAGATTTGCTTTACTATAGGAGCACTGTTTTAATTTTACAATTGGAAGATTGAATTCATAATAAAGGAATCAGCACCAAATAGACATTAGGTATGAGAAATAAGGTATTTGGGAAGTATATTCTCTTTCTGTTATCTAGCCTTCAATAAACAATGCCTGGAATTGCAGTGAGATACCATGTTTGTTGTTAAGGGTTTCCCTCTCAGCTTGAGGAGATAATGAGGCCAATCCATAGAGAGGTAAGTGAAGAAAGGGTGTCCAGAAGGACTAGTTTAAGTTTTGCTCTGTACTTTTGAGCCCACAGAGGAAGTGGTGTTTCAGCCAGGCCTTGGATGATGGATGCAACTGGAATATGCAGAGAAGCAGCTGCATATGACATCATAGCTTCAAAGGACGCAGAGCAGGAATTAGCCAAGATGTGAAGAAAATCACCCAGTTTATAAACATTATGGGAGATTTGAGCAGATCTTGCTCAGAAATTGAGATCAACTAAGCACACACAAAATGTAGGAATATACAGGTTTTGCATACCAGTTAACAAACTTGATATAACATCTAATATTTATCATCTATCTACCTATGTTAGTCAGTTATCCTTCACTATGACAAAATACCTGAAGTAATCAATATAAAAAAGAGGGTACAGTTTTGCTTAAATGTTTTATAGTAGAATTATTTTGTATTATATGAATTTAACCTTAATGTTTTTTTTTGGTGGTGGTGCTAATGCTAGGTGAGCACTCTATCACTGAGCTACATTCTCAGCCAAGATAAAGTTAACTTATTTTGTATTCTTTGGGGAAGAGATTTTAAGTCTTGTGGTTGGGCAGTTTAACACACTTCTTTAATTTATGGCCCAAGCTAATAGAATCAGTAAAACTATAGAAGATTTCAACTTAACCATCAATTGAGGTGACCTAACTGATACTTATAGACCACTGCACACAGCAACTGAAGAAACCTATCTGCAAGGGCATCTGGCATCTTCACAAAGATAAGACTTTCTTCCTGAAGATAAAGAAAAATTCTCAGTACATTTCAAAAGTTTAAAGTGAGCCATGTACAGACAGAGAAAAAACATGTATCCATTTGTTTACAATAAAAAAAAAAAGTTTAAAGTGAGATGGTGCCCACATGAAAGTAAGAAAACAATAACAGTAAGATATATAAAAAATCCCCCAAATGCTTAAAAATTGAGAAGAACTGTTTTAAAGAATTCACGGGGCCTGACCCCTTCATCCAGGACTGCGCCATCACTGGTTGGTCACAGTTGCTGAGCGAGCTGGCGGGTGTCAGGCCACCTGCATCGCTGAAGTAGCAGGCGGGTACCCAACCCACCAGCCTTGCGGAGCTAGGTGGCAGGCAGCCAACCCACCCAGCCACCAGGCCAAAGACAGACGCCATTACCGAGCGACGTGCCTGACCCCTGCATCCAGGTTGGCGCCATCATTGAGTGACCCCGCCCAACCACCACGCCTAGGTCTGTCGCCATCAGGGAGCAAGCCCACCTGCATCGCGGAGCTAGCCAGAGGCTTCTTTATAGGCTGCTGCAGGCATTTTGAATTATTCCTGAGGGTGTGGCCATCATCATTGGAAGGGCAGCTCCCTTACTGAGACACCTACAGGAGGCTAGAGGACCTTTGACAAGACCCAGGAGTCAAGAAGAGGAGGTATTGAGAGACTCAGGACCAACTCAGAGCCACTGGGTGAGTCTCTTCCACTGGCTGGGCTCCCGGGATGGGGCAGTAGTCCCGAAACGCAGGGAACTTTGTGGAGTAGAGTGACCCAGTGAGACTCCCTGCTGGAGCCGAGTACCCAGTCAACCAGGAGCATTGCAGAGGAGGGCAGCACAGCGAGAGGCTTCACGCAGAGTGAGGTTCTGAGGCCCAGGGGGTAGCTCTGGTCCCCAGGGAACATAGGAGAGGAGGGTCGCTCAGTGAGGGAGTCCTTCACAGGGACAGGTACCCAGCCCAGGCAATAAGTCAGGACCCCTGGGAACATCGCAGAGGAGGGCTTTCCAGTTCAGTTGTTAGTTCTGGACTGAAGGGAACTTCTCAGAGGAGAGCTGCCCAGCGAAACTTCCCCACCAGGTAAGTCTTCCCCGCTGGGCAAGGCTTTCCCTCCAGGGCAGTAGAACCAGAGACACAGACCCAGATCAGAAGTGCCCCAGTCTGCAGTCTAGTCCACCTTTGACTGACCATCAGTCAACAAGTGGTGGCACCTCTGCCCACTGACAGGGAATATACCCCACCTGAAGGCCACCATCCCTAGAGGGGCAGCTTCCTAGTGGAACACCATATCAAGTTCCTCCAAGACTTCAGGCTAAGAGGTGAGTCATTGGAAATCTACAGAGACAATATTAGTCAATAGAGGAAATCTGCAATATCCCATAGTTTCACTACTAGAGGGGTAGATACCTGAGCAATATGAGAAAACAAGGGAAGAAAATGTCCCAAACAAACGTAGATGGTATAGCAATAAAATGCAATGACAGCATGGCAGAAGAAATGACAGAAAGGGAGTTCAGAATGTACATAATTAAAACGATCAGGGAAGCAAACGAGGAGATGAAAGAGCAAATGCAGGCATTGAATGATTGCACCAATCGACAGTTAAAAGAGCAAATACAGGAAGCAAAAGATCATTTCAATAAAGAGAGATATTGAAAAACAAACAAACAGAAATCCTTGAAATGAAGGAAACAATAAACCAAATTAAAAACTCCATAGAAAGCATAACCAATAGGATAGAACACCTGGAAGACAGAACCTCAGATATTGAAGACAAATTATTTAATCTTGAAAACAAAGTTAACCAAACAGAGAAGATAGTAAGAAATCATGAACAGAATCTACAAGAATTATGGGATATCATGAAAAGGTCAAATTTAAGAATTATTGGGATTGAGGAAGGCTTAGAGAAACAAACCAAAGGAATGAATAATCTATTCAATGAAATAATATCAGAAAATTTCCCAAATCTGAAGAATGAAATGGAAAATCAAGTACGAGAGGCTTACAGGACTCCAAATATACAAAATTGCAACAGACCCACACCAAGGCACATTATAATGAAAATACCTAACATACAAAATAAAGAGAATTTTAAAGGCTGTGAGAGAAAAGAATCAAATTACACTCAGGGGGAAACCAATACAGATATCAGCAGATTTTTCAATCCAGACTCTAAAAGCTAGAAGGGCTTAGAACAACATTTTTCAAGCTCTGAAAGAAAACGGATGCCAACCAAGAATCTTATACCCAGCAAAACTTACCTTCAGATTTGATGATGAAATAAAATCCTTCCATGATAAACAAAAGCTAAAAGAATTTACAAAAAGAAAGCTGTCACTACAGAGCATTCTCAGCAAAATATCACATGAGGAAGAGATGAAAAACAATGATGTAAATCAGCAAAGGGAGGAACTACCCTAAAGGAACAGCCAAATAAAGGAGAAACCAAGTCGTGTCAAAAAAAAAAAAATGAGCCCGATGACCAGGAATACAAATCATATCTCAATAATAACCCTGAATGTTAATGGCCTGAACTCATCAATCAAAAGACATAGACTGGCAAATTGGATTAAAAAGAAATATTCAACAATTTGCTGCCTGCAAGAGACTCATATCATAGAAAGAGATACACACAGACTAAAGGTGAAAGGATGGGAAAAAACATACCATGCATATGGACACAGCAAAAAAGCCAGAGTATCCATCCTCATATCAGATAATGTGGACTTCAAGTCAAAGTTAGTCTGAAGGGATAAAGAAGGACATTTCATACTGCTTAAGGGAACCATAAATCAGCAAGACATAACAATTGTAAATATCTATGCCCCAAATAGTGGCTCATCCATATACGTCAAACAAATCCTCAATTCCAGAATTCAAAAAAAATAGACCACAACACAATAATACTAGGCAATTTTAACACACCTCTCTCACCACTGGACAGATCTTCCAAACAAAAGTTGAACAAAGAAACCATAGATCTCAATAACACAATCAATAATTTAGACTTAACAGACATTTATAGAATATACCATCCAACAAAGAGCGAATACGCCTTCTCTCAGCAGCACATGGATCCATCTCTAAAATAGACCATATTTTATGCCACAAAGCTAATGTTAGCAAGTACAAGAAGATAGAGATACTACCTTGTATTCTATCAGATCATAATGGATTGAAATTAGAAATAAATGACAGAGTAAAAAACAGAAACTAGTCCAACACCTGGAGATTAACTAATATGCTATTGTATGATGAATGGATAACATAAGACATCAGGAGGGAAATAAAAAAATTCTTAGAAGTAAACGAAAACAAAGACACATCATATCAAAATCTCTGGGACACTATGAAAGCAGTACTTAGAGGAAGGTTTATTTCATGGGGCGCATTCAACAAAAGAAGTAAAAATCAGCAAATAAACGACTTAACACTACAGCTTAAAGCCGTAGAAAAAGAAGAACAGACCAACACCAAAAGTAGTAGAAGACAGGAAATTGTTAAAATCAGAGCTGAAACCAATGAAATTGAAACAAAAGAAACAATTGAAAAAATTCACAAAATAAATAGTTGGTTATTTGAAAAAAATAAACAAAATTGATAAACCCTTAGCCACACTAACAAAGAGAAGGAGAGAAAAACCCAAATTACTAAAATTCAGAATGAACAAGGAAATATCACAATAGACACGACTGAAATACAAAACATAATTAGAAGATATTTTAAAAATCTGTACTCCAACAAAATAAAAAAATTTGAAGACATCAACAGGTTTCTAGAGACATATGAATTACCTAAACTGAACCAGGAGGACATACACAATTTAAATAGATCAATTTCAAGTAATGAAATAGAAGAATTCATCAAAAGCCTACCAACAAAGAAAAGTCCAGGACCAGATGGGTTCTCAGCCGAGTTCTACAAAACCTTTAAAGAAGAGCTCATTCCAATACTCCTCAAACTATTCCATGAAATAGAAGAGGAGGGAACCCTACCAAACTCGTTCTATGAAGCCAATATCACCCTGATACCTAAACCAGACAGAGACACATCAAGGAAAGAAAATTTCAGACCAATATCCTTAATGAACATCGATGCAAAAATTCTCAACAAAATTTTAGCAAATCGCATACAAATATATATTAAAAAGATAGTGCACCACGATCAAGTGGGTTTTATCCCAGGGATGCAAGGTTGGTTCAACATTCGGAAATCAATAAATGTCATTCACCATATCAACAGACTTAAAGTTAAGAATCACATGATTATTTCAATAGATGCAGAAAAAGCATTTGATAAAATACAGCATCCCTTCATGCTCAAAACACTAGAAAAAATTGGGATAATGGGAACATTCCTAAACATTATAAAGGCCATCTACGCTAAGCCCATGGCTAATATCATTCTAAATGGTGAAAAACTGAAAGCGTTCCCCCTAAAAACTGGAACAAGGCAGGGATGCCCTCTTTCACCGCTTCTATTCAACATCGTCCTTGAGACTCTAGCCAGAGCAATCAGACAAACCAAAGAAATTAAAGGGATACGAATAGGAAAAGAAGAACTCAAACTATCCCTGTTCGCTGATGACATGATTATATATTTAGAGGAACCTGGAAATTCCACCAGAAAACTTTTAGAACTCATAAGTGAATTCAGTAAAGTAGCAGGTTACAAGATCAATGCTCATAAATCCAATGCATTTTTATACATAAGTGATGAATCTTCAGAAAGAGAAATTAGGAAAACTACCCCATTCACAATAGCATCGAAGAAAATAAAATACTTGGGAATCAATCTCACAAAAGAGGTGAAAGACCTCTACAATGAGAACTACAGAACACTAAAGAAAGAAATTCAAGAAAACCTTAGAAGATGGAAAGATCTCCCATGTTCCTGGATAGGCAGAATTAATATCGTCAAAATGGCTATACTACCCAAAGTTCTATACAGATTCAATGCAATTCCAATTAAAATCCCAATGATGTACCTCGCAGAAATAGAGCAAGCAATTATGAAATTCATCTGGAAGAATAAAAAACCTAGAATAGCTAAAGCAATCCTCAGTAGCAAGAGCAAAGCAGGGGGTATTGCAATACCAGATCTTCAACTCTACTACAAAGCAATAGTAACAAAAACGGCATGGTATTGGTACCAAAATAGACAGGTAGATCAATGGTACAGAATAGAGGACATGGACACAAACCCAAATAAATACAATTTTCTCATACTAGACAAAGGTTCCAACAATATGCAATGGAGAAAAGATAGCCTCTTCAACAAATGGTGCTGGGAAAACTGGAAAACTATATGCAATAGAATGAAATTAAACCCCTATCTCTCACCCTACACAAAACTCAACTCAAAATGGATCAAGGACCTCGGAATCAGACCAGAGACCCTGCATCTTATAGAAGAAAAAGTAGGTCCAAATCTTCAACTTGTTGGCTCAGGATCAGATTTCCTTAACAGGACTCCCATAGCACAAGAAATAAAAGCAAGAATAAACAACTGGGATAGATTCAAACTAAAAAGCTTTCTCTCAGCAAAGGAAACTATCAGCAATGTGAAGAGAGAGCCTACGGAGTGGGAGAATATCTTTGCCAACCATACCTCAGATAGAGCGCTAATTTCCAGAATCTATAAAGAACTCAAAAAACTCTACACGAAGAATACAAATAATCCAATCAACAAATGGGCTAAGGAAATGAACAGACACTTCACAGAAGAAGATGTACAAGTAATCACCAGATATATGAAAAAATGTTCAACATCCCTAGTAATAAGGGAAATGCAAATCAAAACTACCCTAAGATTTCATCTCACCCCAATTAGAATGGCGATTATCAAGAATACAAGCAACAATAGGTGTTGGCGAGGATGTGGTGAAAAAGGAACACTCATACATTGCTGGTGGGGTTGCAAATTAGTGCAACCACTCTGGAAAGCAGTGTGGAGATTCCTCAGAAAGCTTGGAATGGAAACACCATTTGACCCAGCTATCCCACTCCTTGGCCTATACCCAAAGGACTTAAAAGCAGCATACTACAGAGATACAGCCACATCAATGTTCATTGCTGCTCAATTCACCATAGCCAGATTGTGGAACCAACCTAGATGTCCTTCGGTTGATGAATGGATAAAGAAACTGTGGCATATTTATACAATGGAATATTACTCCGCAATGAAGAATGATAAAATTATGGCATTTGTAGGCAAATGGTCGAAATTGGAGAATATCATGCTAAGTGAGATAAGCCAATCTCAAAAAACTAAAGGACGAATGATCTCGCTGATAAGCGGATGAGGACATATAATGGGGGGTGGGACGGGCTAGCATTAGGTTTAGGGTTAGGTTTAGAGTTAGGCTAAGGAGAGCAGTAAGAATGAAGGAAAGAAGGACTGTGTAGAGGGAAAAGAGGGGTGGGAGGGGTGGGAGGGGTGGGAGGGGTGGGAGGGAGGGGAAAAATATAATAAACATCATTACCCTATGTAAACGTAAAAAAAAAATAAATAAATAAAAAAAAAAAAAAAAAAAGAAGAGCTCATTCCAATACTCCTCAAAGTATTCCATGAAATAGAAGAGGGGGGAACCCTCCCAAACTCATTCTATGAAGCCAATATCACCCTGATACCTAAACCAGACAGAGACACATCAAGGAAAGAAAATTTCAGACCAATATCTTTAATGAACATTGATGCAAAAATTCTCAACAAATTCTTAGCAAATCGCATACAAAAATATATTAAAAAGATAGTGCACCACGATCAAGTGGGTTTTATCCCAGGAATACAAGGTTGGTTCAACATTTGGAAATCAATAAATGTAATTCACCATATCAACAGACTTAAAGTCAAAAATCACATGATTATTTTGATAGATGCAGAAATAGCATTTGATAAAATACAGCATCCCTTCATGCTCAAAACACTAGAAAAAATAGGGATAGTGGGAACATTCCTTAACATTGTAAAGGCCATCTATGCTAAACCCAAGGCCAATATCATTCTAAATGGTGAAAAGCTGAAAGCATTCCCCCTAAAAGCTGGAACAAGGCAGGGATGCCCTCTTTCACCACTTCTATTCAACATTGTCCTTGAAACAACTGGACAATTGGACAGACCAAGGAAATTGAAGGGATATGAATAGGAAAAGAAGAACTCAAACTATCCCTATTTGCTGATGACATGATTATATATTTAGAGGAACCAGGAAATTCCACCAGAAAACTTTTAGAACTCATAAGTGAATTCAGTAAAGTAGCAGGATATAAAATCAATGCTCATAAATATAATGCATTTTTATATATAAGTGATGAATCTTCAGAAAGAGAAGTTAGGAAAACTACCCCATTCACAAAGGCCTCAAAAAAACTAAAATACTTGAGAATCAATCTAACAAAAGAGGTGAAAGACCTCTACAATGAGAACTACAGAACACTAAAGAAAGAAACTAAAGAAAACCTTAGAAGATGGAAAGATCTCCCATGTTCTTGGATAGGCAGAATTAATACTGTCAAAATGTCCATACTACCAAAAGTGCTATACAGATTCAATGCAATTCCAATTAAAATCCCAATGATGTACCTTACAGAAATAGAGCAGGCAATCATGAAATTCATCTGGAAGAATAAGAAACCCAGAATAGCTAAGGAAATCCTTAGCAGGAAGAGTGAAGCAGGAGGTATCACAATACCAGAACTTCAACTATACTACAAAGCAATAGTAACAAAAACAGCGTGGTATCGGCACCAAACTAGACATGTAGATCAATGGTACAGAACAGAGGACACGGACACAAACCCAAATAAATACAATTTTCTCATACTAGACAAAGGGGCCAAAAATATGCAATGGTGAAAAGATAGCCACTTCAAAAAATGATGCTGGGAAAACTGGAAATCCATATGCAACAGAATGAAACTAAACCCCTATCTCTCACCCTGCACAAAACTCAACTCAAAATGGATCAAGGACCTTGAAATCAGACCAGAGACACTGCATCTTATAGAAGAAAAAGTAGGTTCAAATCTTTAATATGTTGGCTTAGGATCAGACTTCCTTAACAGGACTCCCAAAGCACAAGAAATAAAAGCAAGAATCAATAACTGTGATAGATTCAAACTAAATAGCTTCCTCTCGGCAAAGGAAACTATCAGCAATGCGAACTATCAGAGTGGGAGAAAATCTTTGCCAATCGTACTTCAGATAGAGCACTAATTTCCAGAATATATAAAGAACTCAAAAAACTCTACACCAGGAATACAAATAACCCAATCAACAAATGGGCTAAGTAAACGAACAGATCCTTCACAGAAGAGTATCTACAAGCAATCAACAGACATATGAAAAATGTTCAACATCTTTAGTAATAAGAGAAATGCAAATCAAAACTACACTAAGATTCCATCTCACCCCAATTAGAATGGCGATTATCAAGAATACAAGCAGCAATAGGTGTTGGAGAGGATGTGGGGAAAAGGTACACTCATACATTGCTGGTGGGGTTGCAAATTAGTGCAGCCACTCTGGAAAGCAGTATGGAGATTCCTTAGAACACTTGGAATGGACCCACCATTTGACCGAGCTCTCCCACTCCTTGGCCTATACCCAAAGGACTTAAAATCAGCATACTACAGAGATACAGCCACATCAATGTTCATAGCTGCTCAATTCACAATAGCCAGATTGTGGAACCAACCTAGATGCCCTTCAGTTGAAGAATGGATAAAGAAAATGTGGTATATATATATACAATGGAATATTACTCAGCCATAAAAACAATAAAATTATGGCATTTGCAGGCAAATGGATGAAATTGGAGAATATCATGCTAAGTGAGATAAGCCAATCTCAAAAAACGAAAGGACGAATGATCTTGGTGATAAGCGGATGATGACACATAATGGGGTGTGGGAGGGGGGCAAGAATGGAGGAAGGAGGGACTGTACAGAGGGATAAGAGGGGTGGGAGGGGTGGGGAGGAAGAAAAAAAATAACAGAATGAATCAAAAACTATTACCCTAGGTAAATGTATGATTACAAAAACGGTATGCCTCTCTTCATGTACAAACAGAGAAACAAGATGTATCTCATTTGTTTACAATAAAAATGAATTAAAAAATGTAATGGTTAAAAAAGAAAAAAGAATTCACGGGTCAAAGAAAAAAACAGGGTAATTCTTAGTTTCAATTTTACAAAAATAAAACCACAGTAAATTAAAATTTGTGTGATATGCAGAGAAGTCTTTAATGGGAATCAATAGTGTAGTTTATGTTAAGAAAGAAGAATAATTTTTAATAAATGATATGATTCCACTTTTAGAAACTAGAGAAAAAGAGAAACTAAACCCAAAATAAGTAGAAGAAAGGAAATTTTAAAGAGTAGAAATCAATAAAATGGAAAGTAGGTGACCAACAGAGTCATCAACAAAGTCAGAAGCTGACTGTCAGAAAAGAGTCATAAAATTGACAAAACCTTAATATGACTGATGAAAAGAAAAAAAATTCCCTAAAAGCTATTGATGTCAAGAAGAAGAGTACCAAGTACATAAAAAATTCAAGTGACTCAATAACAAGAAAAGAAAAAACTTGATTAAAAATGGGCAAAGAACTCAAATAACATTCCTTAAAAAAGACATATGAATGACCAAGAGGTATGTGAAAAAAATTCTCAACATCACTAATGATCAGATAAATTAAAATTACAACCACAATAACATCTACCTCATACCTGTCAGAATGACTATTATTAAGCAGACAGATAACAAGTGTTGGTGAATATAGGGAAAATGGGGAATGCTGCTGTACTATTGGTAGGAATGTAAATTAGTAGAGCTGTTAAGGAAAACTTTGTGGAAGTTCCTCAAAAAGTTAAAAACACAACTATTATATGAACAACTACTATATGATATATATACATATATCCAGAGGAAATGAAATTGATATGTCAAAGACATATCTGCATGCCTGTGTTGATTGAAACATTATTCACAAAAGCTAGAAAAATGGAATCACTCTAAGTGTTCATCAGCAGATAAGCATGTAAAGAAAATGTGGCACATGTACACAATGAAATATTCTGTCATTAAAAGGAAGTGTGTTATTTACAACATCATAGATGAACTTGGAGGACATTATGCTAAGGGAAATAAACTATGCTCAGAAAGTCAAACACCGCATGATCTTATTTATATATGGAAGTTCTTAGAAATAGAATGTAAAATGCTGATTACCAGAGGCTGTAGGGGAGGGAAGATTGAGGAGATGTTAATGAAAAGATAAAATTTCAGTTAGATAGGAAGGATAAACTCAAAAGATATGTTGTACAATACGGTGATGATGGTTAATAATGATGTTTTATGTATTTGAAAATTGCTAAGTAAGTAGATTTTAAGTACATCACAAATCATCACCAATATATGATTAAGTATGTAAGGTGATAGATCTGTTAATTAACTTGATTTAACTATTTCATAGTGTATACGTATTTCAAAATATCATGTTGTACACCGTATATACAATGTCAATTAAAAAAGAAGGGCCATGGAGGAAGGAAGGACTGTATAGAGGGAAAAGAGGGATGGGAGGGGTGGGGGGAAGGGGAAAAATAACAGAATGAATCAAACAACATTACTCTATGTAAATTTATGATTACACAAATGGTATGCCTTTACACCATGTACAAACAGAGAAACAACATGTATCCCATTTGTTTACAAGAAAAAAAAAAAGAAAAAAAAAAAGAAAAAAAAAAGATTCAGACTCAGCCTCAGGGAAAAAAAAAAAAAAAAGAAGGGCCATCACAATAGATCCTACAGACATTAGAAGGATAATAAAGCAATATTATGAATAAATTAATGGCAATGAATTTAAAAACAGATGCAATGAACAAATTCCTTTAAAAAACAGTTTATCAAAATAGACAAAGAAGGGGCTGGGGAGATAGCTCAGTCGGTAGAGTGCTTGCCTTGTAAGCACAAGGCCCTGGGTTCGATCCCCAGCACCCCCCCAAAAAAAATAGACAAAGAAGTAATATATCTGAATAGTCCAGTAATTATAAATTGAATTCTTAATTAAAAAATCTTCCAAGAAAGAAGATTCTGAGTCAGAGGCCTTCATTGATAAATTCTTTTTCTTTTTTAAAATACGGGAATATCTTTTATTCTGATTATAAAAGTAGTATGTGTTATTGTAAACACTTTAAGCAACAAAAATACAGTTGTAAATACATTACAATATTTACTCTTAACAGTTTGGAACACCTTGAACCACACATACACACAGAGAATATAAATACATATATTGATAAAGATTAATTATAAAAATGATAGATAGTCATAAAAAAGGAGGTTTGAAAAACTGGGCCTCTTTCAACAGTCTGTGATCCATTTTTTTGAGTGGGGAACTTTGAATCGCAGCTGCCTTGTTGATATGATTTCATCTCATTTTGGCAACAAAACTTCAATTTTGTTGTTTTTAAAATTCTAGTTTCTTAACAGGTACTCATCAACCCGCCCCACCCTCCCACCCGCCCCCTCCAATTTCCTTTATTTTCAATTGTTTCACGTTTGTCAGAACATTTCTACTTAGTCTAGCTATTTTTCAAACTTCATTTTGATAATCATCTCATTAAAAAGTACAATAAGAGGACTCATGTTCACTTATTGTTTAAATATGGCTTATTAAACCAGTATTCAAATCTCTGAATGCACTCACTAATATATTTCATAACAAACATATATTCATAAGCCTTTTTATATTGTCCACGTGCTCACCATTCATTGATAAATTCCATCAAACATTTAAGGAAGAAATAATGCTAATATTAAACAAACTAATATAATGAAAGAGGAAGAAATTCTTTCTAATCTACTTTATGGGATCACCATAACTCATACCAAAACCTGACAAAGAAATTACAAGAAAATTATAGACCAATCTTCATAAACAAATATGTAAAAAATCTTTAATAAAATATTAGAAAATTGAATCTAGCAATGAATAGGAAGGATAATACAGCTTAGCTAAGTGGGTTTGATTCCTGGAATGCAAGGCTGGTTTTACATTAAAAATTCAATCCAGCACATGTACAGCACATTTACAGGCTAAAGAAGAGAGTTCAAGTAGATGTGGAAAAGAAAACTCTTAGCAAACTAGAAATAGAAGGGTGTTTCCTCATGGTGGGAAGCAAACAGAGTAGTCTCCATTAGGTTTCAGGGCAAAAGATCTCAGGCAAGCCAGGCTGTGTGAGCCAGCAGACACTGTCACTCAGCAAGCCTGTCCCTGAGAGTCTCAGCAGTCACTCGGGGACTCTGGCCATGGTCTCAGCCCACCTTTTCCCTGGACTCCACAATCAACCTGAAGAACACAACGTCACCTTCTACTAGACCTTCCTCCAGGGACAGAATGTGCTGGCTCAGATCAGAACATCCAGGCTTTCTTTTTTTTTTTTTTTTTTGGCGGTGCTGGGGATCGAACCCAGGGCTTTGTGCTTGCAAGGCAAGTACTCTATCGACTGAGCTATCTCCCCAGCCCCCCAGGCTTTCTAACAGTCCCATTTACCACTGTGAATAAGCCTACAGGCCCCTGGTTCAGGAACCTGTATGTATGTGTGGGCTGGTTGTCATACTTGACTGTTGCACATCAAGTGTTGGCATCATTGGTCTGGGAATTCTTTCCTGCCCCTCCCTAGTGTGGTGGACTGACCTGTGACCTCTTCAGGGGTCCTATATCCTAGGGGAACAGAGGCCCCAAAGCAGGGAAGGGTGGGATGCCCTTGGCCACTCTGGTTTATTGGGGACCTGCTGTTCCTCACTCATCAGTTCCAACAGGATCTCCTAAGTTGTCTGAGAAATGAGATGGCTGACCTCCATCTGAAAAAGCAACTGCTAATTTTTCAAGGTGAAAGAACACAAAATTGTTGGAGACTAAAGGGCATTTTGTTGATTGCTGGTTGATTGTTATGTTTCTTATGGTTTTTGAAAAAAAACCTTGTGTATGTTATCTGTATGGTAAACTATGCATAGAGTTCAGTTCACAGCATTTTGCTGATTGCTGGTTGATTCAATGCCCCGTTAAGCTGTGGATGGGGAGGTGGAAACTGGGGACTGGGGAAGGTCAGAGACTTGTCACATTCTTAAATATGTTATGATACTTTTAAAAAAAGTCACTGCTTGGGATGGGAAAAGCATGGTCTGAATTAGCTCTCAAGGAGAACTCAGAACGTTGGCTCATTGTAGGTCAGTGCTGGGGTCATGGTCAGAACGGTAGACACATTCTATGTGGCAAGGGCTCCTTTCCTTTCCTGGGAAGGAGAAGGTGCCAGCAGTGGTGGAGGGAGATCTGTGCCTCTGAAGGACCTGGCTGGGCTCCTTGCTTGTGCCCTTGCCCCAGTAGTCCCCTGCCTCCAGCTCACCCCTGTGTCATAGGGTGACTGGGATTCTCCCTTCTTAGATGTTCTGGATTTCTGGTGCCAACCTGGTGAGGTACTGATATTTGCACCCTCCAGCTCTGTTTATCTTGTCCTGGTGCTTCTGTAGTAGCACCCCCTCTTCCACAAATGCATCTTCATTAAGCTTCCCCAGAGACCCTCACCACAATTGTTCTTGTTAACAAAATGTCAAGATCTCTACAGAAGGGCTCAATGTGGTTAGACACCCTATTTCCTGTTTCTCTGCTCAGTCTTGCAAAAACTAAATTTAACTACAAACTTGATGGATATTCTCTGCTTTTGTGGTATACCCTGTAAAATCCCTGACTGTTCTAAGAAATGGGATGAAGAGCACCTTCTGAGAACTCAAAGAGAAAATTACTTTTATGTAAAACTTCCAAACCCCTCATCCCACTGGATATAAAGTTCAAAGAATTTCCAAAATCTTTGTTCAGAGAATTTTAGGTGATAGCTTTCTCTGGACCGACTGCAGTCAATAAACCTACTTCCTGAAAATTTCTCTGGTGTCCAGTCTCTTCTGTCCTACTTCATTTCTGGTTATCCAGGCCCCACAGATCTCAGCTTTCTTCTTCCTTGAATCTTCTTCATTTTGGCCCTTCCCCTTGCAGTCCTTCTGGCAGGTCTTCCTACAAAACCCCCCACTGTGGAGATTCTTTTCCCCAGTGTCCCTAGGCTCCAACAGGGTAGGGACTTGAGCTGCCTGCATGGAACACAGTTGGGTCTCATAATCTCTGAACCTGGAAGGACTGACATGTGCCTGGCAGATTGACATTCAGAGAGTGTCTGAGATATACATGAAAGTGTCTTTCAGAAGGTGATGCAGATGACCACTTATGTGCCCATCTCTTCCTTTTTTTAACTAAGTTATTTTAAAATTCCAAAGTAATAGACATGGAAAAATCATAAGGAAGCTATACTTCTCTCTAACACAAAGTAGAAATTTGACCCTTACCATCATGAAATGCAACCCTGGGGGATGAATAATCAGCATTTTGTGATGGGTATTGGCACAGAACAGATTTTTAAAGGCATGGATGGATCAGGGTTCTGTCCTAGAAAGAACTTGAGGCAGAAGTGAATGTAAACATTCAGAATTGTCTGCACACATGAGTAGCTGATGAAGTGAGAAACAAATAGCAGAGTAAAGTGGGAATGAGAACATTCAAGAAACTGGGGGAGCCGAAAGAGCAACTGACATGTGTATCATCCCTGAAAAGAATGACAGTCAAACATCTTGTCCCTGAAACACCCCTATCCATTCCTAAGAACCTAGTCAAGTCAAGGAAACAATGAAAGTGGATCTGGAACAGAATGTCCAGATTAAGTATTATCTTGAGAGCACTGACTCTCTCTTTCCTGCACTGGAAACTAGAGGAAATTTGTGTTATCCGTTATCTGTAGAAACTGCTTTCTTGTGCATATGCCAAGTTCCTTGGAATGCTGGGACAAAGCAAATTAATGATGTCACTGTTTTTGTAATCTAACCTATAAAACTCCTCTCCCTGCAGGAACTGATGCAGATCAGAGCACTGGGGAGAGAATAAGGGCTTGGCCAGCTGGCTGCCCCAGACAAATCACCATGAGGGAGGAGGTCCTACTTTCTGGTGAAACACCATGAAGGATGGAGGTGCTACTTGTCCATCCTGTTTCCATGGAACCTTCCCCATAGTCATTTTCAATAAGCCTTACATCTCACATTCCATTTCCAGGTATCTTCTTTGGTCTCAGCAACCTATCCAACTGCCATAGCACAACTGGGCTGTGGATAGTACACCATGGGACAGGATACATGTTGTTCTGTAGTTGTGACTGGCTTGATATTTTAGTAACTCTGATAGAGGATAAATCTCACTTTATGTTTCCTATGGTTTTTGAAAATAACCTTGTGGATGTTATCTGTATGGTAAACTATGCATAGAGTTCAGTTCACAGCATGCATTCATACTGGGAACACGTTCATTGTTTTCATAGGAGACAAAATAAGGACCTCTTCCAGGCAGATTCTATAAGCACAGTCAGGTGGGATGGGTCCTGTCTAATGACTGAAGGTGAGATTTTTGTGTTCACAGCAGGCCAACAATTCTGGTCTCCTTTCCCTTGTGAATTGAGACTCTGTAACACTTGTTTGGAATGACTTCTGGCCAACCCATGCCTCCCTGGCATAGCTGCATCACATATAGCATCTGAGTGATCTACGTGGGTAGGGCTGTGTGCCTGAACCCAGAACTCCCCTAAAACCCCCCTGTCCAGAGGGAGTGGCAGCCCACAAATTGGAATAGGGATTCATATAGGTCCCAGAAGGAGCTGGAATTCATGGCTCAGGGAATTAGCCCAAGCTCCTCCCTCAAAAGAGATAGTGGGAGGAGGATTCATGTGTCTGTCTCTGTAGGTCCAAGTTCTGGTTCAGGGTTCACTTTGCTTCTCAGGATGGGGGAAGTTGAGTCTCTGGACAATTGAATGGTCACAGCTGTTACAGGAAGTATCTGTCCAGTATTCAGCTTGAGAAAAAAGGAAGATAGGAAATCAAGGGGAGTGGTATTTTCAAAAGACAGAACTGAATTTTAAGCTTTGGGTCTTTTTGAAATAAGGCCAAAACCCAGCAACTTCCCTGTTTCTTAAATCTTTTATGCGCTCTGTTTTTCAGGATGCAGTTGCAGACTTTGAGAGGTTGGTGGAACCAAGTCTCTGACGAATGGAACCTGAAGAAAAAGAACATAGTCTTGCTGACCTAGATTAGAAGTGAGGGGTGTGGTCAATAGTTGCAGAATGGACCAGAATAACTTACAGGAAACACTGCAATAATGGAGGGACTGGAAATGACCGACAAGATGCTATTTCCCCTCATTCTGTGTTGCCTAAATTCCTTTGCTAGTGGCTGTTTGATCTTGTCTCTTTGTAGGTGAACCTTCAATAAAATTTTCTTTTTGCAAAAACTAGTGCCATGATATTGGCTTTAATGGACAGTTTGGAATCATTTTCAGACTGCAGAGGTTTCCACCATCTGAATCCCAAGGTCAGAATGAAGTGTACTTGAGTCAGGAAGAATGTAAAGACTCAGGAACTACTGTGGGCTTTCTTGGCAATTGAACTCTACACAAAAGACATAAGAACAAAGAGCAGCACCTAGTATATTATAAAAATCCAGTGGAAGCAAACACGCCTATTAAGACCATCCGACCTGGATGAGCTTAAAGCCTGACGGCTGCCTGTGGCTTCTGGGAGCCTAAAATAGCCAGAGCAAACCACACCACTCTAGCCTGACCTTTCTTAACTTGGACTCCTTGCTATTTCTTCTTTCATACTCCTGTTGATATGTTTTTACTTCTGCCTTTTGTTTCTTTATTATTTTCTGAATGTTTCATGATTGTATTGTTTCTTGTTATATCTTTCCCCTCTCATTTTGCCTAAAAATATTTTTTAAAAAATTGCATTTTAACTTCTTTAATGATTTTTTAAAAGTACACATATACATATATATACATTTTTAATTTATTTTTATTGTAAACAAATGGGATACATGTTTCTGTTTGTACATGGAGTAACAGCATACCATTTGCGTAATCATACATTTACATAGGATAATGATGTTTGAATCATTCTGTTATTTTTTCCATCTCCCCAACCCCTCCCACACCTTTTTCCCCACTATACAGTCCCTCCTTCCTCCATTCTTGCACCCCTCCCACCCTCCATTATGTGTCATCATCCGCTTATCAGCAAGATCATTCGTCCTTTGGATTTTTGAGATTGGCTTATCTCACTTAGCATGATGTTCTCTAATTTCATCCATTTACCTGCAAATGCCATAATTTTATTATTCTTTATAGCTGAGTAATATATATACAATGTCTAGACACCTTTGTCAATTCATCAATTGAAGGACATCTAGTTTGGTTCCACAGTCTAGCTATTGTGAATTGAGCAGCTGTGTGAACATTGATGTGGCTGCATCTCTGTAGTATGCTGATTTTAAGTCCTTTGGGTATAGGCCAAGGAGTGGGATAGCTGGCTCAAATGGTGGGTCCATTCCAAGTTTTCTAAGGAATCTCCACACTGCTTTCCAGAGTGGCTGCACTAATTTGCAGTCCCACCAGCAATGTATGAGTGCACCTTTTTCCGCACATCCTCGCCAACACCTGTTGTTGCTTGTATTCTTGATAATCGCCATTCTAATTGGGGTGAGAAGGAATCTTAGTGTAGTTTTGATTTGCATTTCTCTTATTACTAAAGACGGTGAACATTTTTCATATGTTTGTTGATTGCTTGTAGATCTTCTTCTGTGAAGCATCTGTTCATATCCTTAGCTCATTTGTTGATTGGGTTATTTGTATTCTTGGTGTAGAGTGTTTTGAGTTCTTTATATATTCTGGAAATTAGTGCTCTACCTGAAGTATGAGTGGCAAAGATATTCTCCCACTCTGTAGGCTCTCTCTTTGCATTGCTGATAGTTTCCTTTGCTGAGAGGAAGCTATTTAGTTTGAATCTATCCCAGTTGTTGATTCTTGCTTTTATTTCTTGTGCTATGGGAGTCCTGTTAAGGAAGTCTGATCCTAAGCCAACAAGGTGAAGATTTGGACCTACTTTTTCTTCTATAAGATGCAAGGTTTCTGGTCTGATTTCGAGGTCCTTGATCCATTGTGAGTTGATTTTTGAGCAGGGTGAGAGATAGGGGTTTAGTTTCATTCTGTTGCATATGGATTTCCAGTTTTCCCAGCATCATTTGTTGAAGAGGCTATCTTTTCTCCATTGCATATTTTTGGCCCCTTTGTCTAGTATGAGAAAATTGTATTTATTTGGGTTTGTGTCTATGTCCTCTATTCTGTACCATTGATCTACCTTTCTATTTTGGTGCCAATACCACGCTGTTTTTGTTACTATTGCTTTGTAGTAGAGTTGAAGTTCTGGTATTGAGATACCCCCTGCCTCACTTTTCCTGCTAAGGATTTCTTTAGCTATTCTGGGTTTCTTATTCTTCCAGATGAATTTCACGATGGCTTGCTCTATTTCTGTGAGGTACGTCATTGGGATTTTAATTGGAATTGCATTGAATCTGTATAGCACTTTTGGTAGTATGGTCATTTTGACAATATTAATTCTTCCTATCCAAGAACATGGGAGATCTTTCCATCTTCTAAGGTCTTCCTCAGTTTCTTTCTTCAATGTTTTGTAGTATTCATTGTAGAGATCTTTACCTCTTTGGTTAGATTGATTCCCAAGTATTTTATTTTTTTGAGGCTATTGCAAATGGAGTTGTTTTCCTCATTTCCCTTTCAGCTGTTTTGTCGCTTGCGTATAAAAATGCTTTAGATTTATGCGTGTTGATTTTATAGCCTGCTATTTTGCTGAATTCATTGATGAGGTCTAGATGTTTTCTGGAGGAGGTTTTTGGATCCTCTAAATATAGAATCATGTCATCTGCAAATAGTGACAGCTTAAGTTCCTCTTTTCCTATTTGTATCCCTGTAATTTCTTTAGTCTGCCTAATTGCTCTGGCTAGAGTTTCGAGGACAATGTTGAATAGAAGTGGTGAAAGAGGACATCCCTGTCTTGTTCCTGTTTTTAAAGGGAATGGTTTCAGTTTTTCTCCATTAAGAATGATGTTGGCCATGGGCTTAGCATAAATAACCTTTACAATGTTCAGGTATGTTCCTACAATTCCAATATTTTCTAGTGTTTTGAGCATGAAGGGGTGTTGTATTTTGTTGAATGCTTTTTCTGTGTCAATTGAAATAACCATATGTTTCTTATCCTTAAGTCTATTGACATGATGGATAACGTTTATTGATTTACAGAAGTTAAACCATCCTTGCATTCCAGGGATGAACCCCACTTGATCGTGGCACACGATTTTCTTAATATGTTTTTGGATACGGTTTGCCAATATTTTGTTAAGGATCTTTGCATCTATATTCATCAAGGATATTGGTCTAAAATTTTCTTTCCTTGATGTGTCTTTTCCTGGTTTGTGTATGAGGGTGATATTAGCTTCATAGAATGAGTTAGGTAGGGTACCCTCCTTTTCTATTTCCTGGAATACTTTGAGAAGTATTGGAATGAGTTCTTCTTTGAAGGTCTTGTAGAACTCGGCTGAGAATCCGTCTGGTCCTGGGCTTTTCTTGGATGGTAGATTTTTAATGGCTTCTTCTATTTCATTGCTTGATATTGATCTGTTTAAATTGTGTATATCCTCCTGGTTCAGTTTGGGAGGAGCATATGTCTCTAGAAATTTGTCAATGTCTTTGGTAGTTTCTATTTTTTTGGAATACAGATTTCCAAAGTAGCTTCTCATTATGTTCTGTATCTCAGTGGTGTCTGTCGTGATATTTCCTTTTGCATCATGTATTTTAGTTATTTGAGTCTTCTCTCTCCTTCTCTTTGTTAGTGTGGCTAAGGATATGTCTATTTTGTTTACTTTCTCAAAGAACCAACTTTTTGTTTTGTCAATTTTTTGAATTGTTTCTTTTGTTTCAATTTCACTGATTTCAGCTCTGATTTTAATTATTTCCTGTTTTCTACTACTTTTGCTGTTATTCTGTTCTTCTTTCTCTAGGGCTTTGAACTGTAATGTTAGGTCATTTAGTTGTTGACTTTTCATTCTTTTCTGGAATGTGCTCCATGTAATGATACATATATTTTTGTTATTTTCTCAGCGTTTTTTCTGAGGCTTATCTATACACCTTCACTTGGAATCTATTTTAGATTTATACTGGCTTAATTCCAATAAGATGCAGAAATGTACCAATGCTCCCTTCCTTTCTCTCTTTTTTTGTTTTGTAATTATTATACATATTACAGTCATGCATGTTATAAACCAAATAATACCTTTGTGTAAAAATTGCTTTATATGATCTTGTGACTTTCTAAAAAGGCTAAGAGACAAAAGCGGAACATCATATTTTTACAGAGGCTTTTAAAAATAGTAATATTATTACTTACTACTTCTGGTTCTTTTCATTTCCTCACATGGATTTGAGTTACTATCTGTTCTTATTTCCTCATACCACTATAGTTTGAGTCCCACCCTTCCTTCATATTGTTATTGTTAAATATATTACAGTAGTCCTCCCTCATTTGAGGTTATCTGTAGGCAACCTCTACAGTGTAGTGTATCTACAGTGTCAGTTATCTGTAGACAACCATGATTTGAAAATATGAAATGGAAAATTCCAGGAAAACATTTAATGAGTTTTCAATTAGGTACCATTCTGAGTAGTGTGATGAAATCTTGTGCCATCCTGCTCATACCTGTCTGGGACACAAATCATCCCTTTGTAGAGTGCGTCTACACTGTATGCACTTCCAGCCCATGAGTCACTTAGTATGTGTAGTAGCTTTATATTGCTGTGATAAAATATATGGGGGAAACAACTTAAAGGAGGAAAGATTTATTTTGGCTCACAATTTCAGAGGTTTCAGTCCCTGGTCATGTGGCTCTGTGAATTCTGGGTCTGTGATGAGGCAGAACATCATGGTAGGGAGAATCTGCAGAACAAAGCTGCTGGTATCATTGCAGCCGGAAAGCAAAGGGAGAGACTGATACATGAATCAGGGATAAGATAGAGTCCTCAGTGACCTGCCTCCAAGGACCCACTCTGTTCAATTAGGTCCCACCTCAGTTTCCACAACCTCCCAATTGCCCATTTAGCAAATGGAATGAATCCACGGATGAAGTTAGATTCCTGTGATCCAATCACTTCCCCAAAGTCTTACTTCTGAACATTGCTGCATTGGGGACCAAGCTTTCAGCATATGAGCATTTGGGAGGACATTCCAGGTGCAATCTATAATAGTAGTCCTTTAGGTTATCAGATCAACTGTCCCAGTTTTGTGGTACTTGTGTTCAAGTAATCCTGTTTTACTACCTAGTGGTCCCAAAGTGCAGGAGTAGTGACGATGGCAATTCAGAGATGCTGAAGAGAAACCAAAAAGTTCTTCTTTTAAGTCCTGTCTCACGTCATAAGAAAAAGCAAGAGCATAGTACAATAAGGTATTTTAGGAGAGAGACCACATTCACATAACTTTTATTACAGAATATTGTAATAATTCTATTATCGGTTTTTATTGTTAATCTCTTTCTGTGCCTAATTCATAAATTAAACTTTATCAGACGTACTTGTGTATGTATAGAAAAAGTATCAAATATATAGAGAGTTGGCAGTATCTCTGGTTTCAGGTATTCACTGGGGGTCTTGGAATGTAACTTCTGAGGATAGGCAGGGGGGACAACTATAAATTCCTTTTGCTATAGGTCTGACAATGTGATTTTATGGATATTTTTGCAATTTCTTTTTTCATTAACTAAGAGAAGAAATAAAATAGTACGTAGGCTGTGTTTCATCATTTCCCCTGTACCTTGCCTGGAATTCTTTGCTTTTTTTTCCTGTGTATTTGGATTATTTCCTGGTATCACTTCCTTTTAGCCTGAAGAACTTCCTTCATGTATTTTTTTTTGTAGAGTGGCTCTACTAGCAATGAATTAACTTGATTTTGTTCATCTTAGAATGTCTGTGTCTCTGACTTTGTCCCTAGATGCAGGTTTCAAAAGCTTGGCAATCCCCACTAGGAAGGAGCAAGAGAAAGGAGCAACCAGAAATTCAGACTTCAGGTGTCTGAGGTCCAGAAAGCCAGGCATGCAGCCTAGATTGGAGAGTGAATCTGAGCAGAGTCACTCGAGGTGCCAAGAGATGTGCAGAAAACCTAAAGAAGGATAAGGACACAGTATGCACCAAGAAAATAAGAAGCAGAAGTCATTGGGACAGTGAAGATTTTAGCAAAGAAATTTAAGAGGGAAAAAAATATACCAGTTAGTTTAGTAATAAATTTTTAGTATAATTTTTGATACTAGTGTAAAAGTGAATTCTGTAAATAACGATATGGGTGTGTTTATGGGAAGAAAGCTCAGAAGTTTTGGGCTCTGGTTTTTCTTAAGAACCCTGCATGCAGTCCACGAAAGGGCACTGTTGGCCAGTACCTGAGTCAGAACAATTCATGTCTGGGCAGGTGGGCAAAGCATGTTTCCTCCATGTTGCAGAATAAAGCCCTGCTTTCTTTTTTAATTTTTTAAATTTAAAAATTTTTTTGAAACCAGGGACGCTGTATAGTTTTACCACTGAGCTACATCCTCAGTTCTATATTTTATTTTGAGACAGGATCTTGATAAGTTGCTTAGGGTCTCACTAAGTTGCTGAGGCTGGCCTTGAACTTGTGTTCTTCCTGCTTCAGCCTACTGAGTCTGGAGGATCGCAGGTATGCGTCACCATGCATGACTCAAGTCTCTATTGATGGACTCAAACCTGGGCCCAAATCACAGTACCACTACTGAACTTCATTTATCTTCTTCAAGCCTCCTTCTAAATCCACCATGGTGATAATGATATCTGCTTTATCGTTTAGTTTTTTTAATTAATTTTTATTGTAAACAGATGGGATATATCTTGTTTCTCTGTTTGTACATGAAGCAGAGGCATACCATTTGTGTAATCATATATTTACCTAGGGTAATGGTTTTTGATTCATTCTGTTATTTTTTTCTTCCCCCCACCCCTCCCACCCCTCTTATCCCTCTATACAGTCCCTCCTTCCTCCATTCTTGCCCCCTTCTAATCCTCTATATGTGTCATCATCTGCTTATCAGTGAGATCATTTGACCTTTGGTTTTTTGAGATTGGCTTATCTCAGCATGATATTCTCCAACTGCATCCATTTGCCTGCAAATGCCATAATTTTATTATTCTTTATGGCTGAGTAATATTCCATTGTATATATATACCACAGTTTCTTTATCCATTCATCAATTGAGGGGCATCTAGGTTGGTTCCACAATCTAGCTATTGTGAATTGAGCAGCTATGAACATTGTTGTGACTGTATCTCTGTAGTATGCTGATTTTAAGTCCTTTGGGTATAGGTGGAAGAGTGGGATAGTTGGGTCAAATGGTGGTTCCATTCCAAGCTTTCTGAGGAATCTCCATACTCCTTTCCTTAATGGTTGCACCAATTTGCATTCACACCAGCAATGTATGAGTGTACCCTTTTCCCCACATCCTGGTCAACATTTATTGTTACTTGTATTCTTGATAATTGTCCATTAGGCTGTTTTTATCTTTAAAAATTATTTATAATTTCTATCTCTTCATTAATACTCTGTATTTAGTAAGTCACTTTTATGGTATTTTCTTCTAATTCTTTAAATGTGGTTCCTTTTGGTTTTTCAATGTATCTATAATAGCCTCTTTGGCATCTTTGCTGACTTCGACATCTGGGACCCCTCAGGGGAAGAGAAGTTTCTGTTGCTTTTTCTTCCCATCTCTGATGTGCACACTTTCCTATTTCTTTACTTCTTTTGTGAAATATTGGATATTTTATGTTTTAATAAGATTTTTCACTGCTGTGACTAAAAGGGTCTGACCAGTACAATTATAGAGGAAGAAAAGTTTATTTGAGAGCTCATGGTTTCAGAGGTCTTAGCCATTGAAGGCCAGATCCATTCCTTGGGGCTCGAGGCGAGGTTGAACATTATGGTGGAAGAGCGTGGGAGAGGGAAGCAGTTCACATCATGATCATGGGGAAGCAGGGAGAGAGTCCACTGGCCAGACACAAACATGTACCCAAAGCCACGCTCCAATTCCCACCTCCTCCAACCATACCTTGCCACTTCGGTTACCACTCAGTTAATCCCTATTAGGGCATTAATTCACGGATTGGGTCAAGACTTGTACAAGCCAATCATTTCTCCTCTGAACCTTCTTACATTGTCTCACACATGAGTTTTTGGAGGACACCTCACATCCAGACCATAACATTTTATGTAACATATTATACAACTCTAATATATTAATATAGATAATATATTCTAGTACATTGATATAGATATTATATTATGACTTTCAACCTCCTCTTAATTACTCTCCACGAATCTCAATTGTCTCAAATCTCAGTTGTCTTTGACAGTGCTTTCAGGCTTGCACTTTCCTATGCTACATTCTCAATGAAGTAGGTTACACTGGGAGAGCTATAGAGCTCTGTTCTTGTTACTTATTTCCTCTGTCTTTGAGAAGAAGCTCTGTGCCAGTGCTCTAACGCCAGGGTCAGGACACTGGCTCATTGCTCTTAGAATAACTCTCCTCTCTGTACTTAGAGTGATGGGCATTAGGCAGTAGCTCTGGTCATCTTGGCTTGCTTCTCCTGGTACTGAACTTCTGCCCTAGAGCAAGCTGGGTTGAGGACAACTGGGTCCAGTATTCTCAGTCAGCTGCACATGGCTAGAGTTTCTGCCCTATGAACAGGGACTAGTGGGATAAGAGATCCCTAAAGAACTTAGCCACACTTGCCTGCATTAGAGCTTCTTTAACACAGAGTCACGGTGAGGAGAATAAGATATACTAGTAACCTGCTCCGCCCAGGGAATAATGTAACCCTAGATGGGAAGTCAGGGGAAAGAGGAGCTCCATCTTCCTGTACCTACCCAGAATAGGGATTTTTATCCCCCTGAGCTTTGGAAAGTGGGTGTTCTTTCTGTGTTTCATACCATTTTTCTCTGGCTATATTTAAGATTTTGAAGTTGTGAACATTATGGTTATAATATCCCTGTGTGTATTTTTCTTAATGTTTCTTTGGAGTTTGTTGAGTTTCTTGTATCTGTGAGTTTATAGTTCTCATTAAATTTGGAAAAAAGTTGGCCATTATTTTTTCAACCTTTTTTTTTTTTTCTGTCTACCATTCCACATCCTCTTGATTTGGGGTCTCAGATGCAATGTCTTTTAGGTCACTTGAAGTTGTTTCCAGTTCATGGTGTTTTTCACTTTTTGAGTATTTTCTGTATTTCATTTTGAGTATTTTCTATTGCTATGTCTTTGAATTCATTTCTCTTTTTCTATTTCAGTGTCTAAACTTTTGTTAATCTCATGGGGCCCATTTTTCATCACAGATATTGTAGTTTTCATCTCTAGAAGTTTTCCATGGCTCTTTTTAAAATGGCTGTGTTTCTACTTTAATATGTTAAATCTTTCTTTTCACTTTTAAATACAGTTTTTTAGTAACTTCTTATAAGTTTTTATGTCCTTGTCACTAATTTTAACATGTATGTCAGTTCTGGGTTAGTTTTGGTTGACTTATTCTTCATAATGAGTCATATTCTTTGTATGCCTGGTGTTTTTGGCTAAATGCCAGGCATTGTGCATTTTATTTTACTGGTGCTGGGTATTTTTGCATTCATATAAGTAGTTTTGAGTCTTATTCTTGGGTATGGAACTGAATCTTTTAGGTTCTGCTTTTAAGTTCTGCTAGCGTGGACTAGAGCAGTCTAGGGCTAATTGTTCCCTACCACTGAGATTAGACTCTTATGAGTACTTTACTCAATGAACCATGAATTATAAGGTTTGAATACATATGTGTATTACCTAATTCCCCAAATAGTTACTACTTTAAACATGTCTGGATACTATTGAATTCTCCTGTATTACCCCTATCCCACTGCTATATTCAACCCATATTCAGGTCCTATTGATCTACCATTTAGTTTATTTTCAAATGTATTCCCACCTTCTCTGTATCCTTTTTCCTATTTCTGTCTCTTACTCTCCTGCAAGGCCTGTCTAAAGACTTTTTCACCTGTGAAGTCTCCTTGACCCCTTCCAGTATGAGTGCAGCTCTAGCTACATTAGGTTTGGGGTGCCTAAGGTACGTATCTGAATCTGGATCTCAGGAGAGAGATTTAGATCAGAGATCCAGATTAGAGTTTAACCAGTACATTTTGTGCATTCTCAAGCACCTGAGTTGACAGGTGGCTATCAGAAATGATAGGATTTTTATCTAGGATTGAGGATGGGGACCTGCTGTTTCTGGAGCAGAATGTGGTTGTCAGGTGTAGCTGCTTCTAAGCCTATAATTTGACATTGGACTTCCGAAAAAGCTACAGGAAATACAAAAACGCACAAAGACATTAGCCAGCAGGATTTCCTCTGCCTGTTCATGGGACTGCATGTGCTTTCCCCTAAGGCTAAAGGATATCATTCAGAAAGCCCCTCTCATGCCTGACACTGTATAGGACATGGTAGAGGAAGGTCACTTGGGGAATGTGTTTCCCTCTATTGTCTCCGGAGATGTCCTTGAGATCTTCTGTTTGAGGATCATGTCCACTGATGATGCAACTGCTGTGTGGTCTCTGCTGAGGTCTGTGCAAGGGCACCAGGTTGGAGAGAAAAGGCAGATGATGGTCTGACCTGGTGCCTTAGTGCACAATGACCCCATAACTCCTGGCCTGGACATGGGGAGGAAGCCTGCCCTGCTGAGGGCCTGAGGGGTGGTGGTAGTGGACAAGCTGAGGTGCAACCACTTCGAGCATAAACCTCAAACTGCAAGTGTGCAAGTTTGTCCTGGATACCTAGAGTTGCTTCCTGAGATAGTCACTTTCTGTCTTCTGATTGAGTAGAAGCCCCAGTATCTGACACAACAGACCTGAGGGCTGATCTGTGGTGTAGCAGGGATGTTGAGGGACGACCTGTTCTGCACTTCTTAGACAGTATGTCTCCCCCATCCCTTCATTCCTGGTCTAATTAACCCATTCCTGTTCTTTGGTTCTGAGCTCCCAAGCTCTCTTAGAAAACCTGATAGGACCAGAGACCCCTTTTTCATGTGACTGCTGTGGCATGAAAGGTGATAGCGGCTGATCAGGATATTGTACAAATGCATTTTTATTTCTTGCTGAATCACATAGTACTGTGCCTCAGATAATGGGTAGTATGAGAAAGCTATTACTTGGCTTTGAGTTTCTAGTAAGGCAAGGGTCCAGGAAGCCAAGTTTCATGGTGAGAGGACAGGGATGTCTAAATCCCACACCTCTCATGTCATGTAACACTTGGAGGTCTGACAACAGGGGGCATGATAGGTGGGAGGGGAGTTGTCAACAGAAGGTTTAAGCAAAACTGGCCCTACAGGATTGCCTGTTTGCCCATGTTGTTCTCCTCTTCCCTCTAGTGAAGAGAACCTGTAGGTGGTGGTAGGAATTTTAGTTAAATTTGTTTGAGGAATACTCATTTACTAAAGCACCAGACCTATAGAGAAGTATCATAAAAGACAAAGAGAATGAAAAACAAGGATAGATGTCAGAAAATTTTGTGGAGATGGGAAGTGAGTGAACTGCACCAGAGAAAGTAAGATCCATAATTCTGGATAGGTCAAAGGGGAATAAGCCCTCAGAGAGGCTCAGGAACTAGAAGGAATGAGGATACAGATGAAGTGGGCTGTTGGGTGAGCAGTGAGACTTTTTGCCCTCCCAGAGACTGGCCTATATGCTACAGAAGACTTGCCAAGGGTGGAAGACAGGTAAGTGCCAGTCTGTGTGGGGAGTGTGAGGCCTGGTTTCTTACTAGACTCAGCTTCTAGAATGTTCCATCCCTGGAACAGTCATTGGAGAAACTGATCAGCTTGGAGGACAAAACCATTGATGCCAACCTTTGGATTCCCCAGGGAGGTTGTGGGGATCTGGTTGTCATTACATGAGTCACATCAGCACCAAGGTCCTGCCCTCTTCTATGGTGTCTTAAGTCAACATTTTAAGAGGAAAAAACATGTTTTTTTCCTCTTAAATATTTACATTCAACTCAGGATCAGCCAACTTTCAAGGAGTGCCTACTTTTAGTTAGTTTTTTCATCACTGTGACCGAAAGACCTGACAATAACAATTTAGAAGAGGAAAAGTTTATTTGGGGCTAATGGTTTCAGAGGCCTTAGTCCATAGAAGGCCTACTCCATTACTTTGGGCCCAAGATGAGGCAGAATAACGTGGCAGAAGGGTGTGGAGGAGGAAAGCAGCTCAGAGCATGGCAATCAGGAAGCAGAGAGAGTTCCACTCACCAGGGATAAAATATATCTCCTCCAGCCACTTCCCAGTTAATGCCTGCCTACAGTTACTACCACGTTATTCCCTATCAGTGGATTAATGCATTGATTAGGTTAAAACTCTCATAGCCCAATCATTTCACTTCTGGACTTTCTTGTATTGTTTCATATGAGTTTTGGGGGACACCTCACACCTGACTGTAACATACCTCTACCCTGAACCACAGAGCAGACAGAAGGAATGGGAAGGGTTTGAGAAGAAAAGAAACCCAGAAAATAACAGCCACTCCAGAATTACTGTTCTCAGGGGCAGGGATGATGGTGCACTCAATAACAGGATCTCTTAGAGGAGCAGGCAGACGTCAAGTGATCATAGGAATTAAAATGTGAGGGACAGCAAAAACATCTGAATGAAGGGTATTCAGCATTCTTATTTCATGATTTTCCTGAGACATCTCCACCTCTGTGCACCTCTGTACTACTGTTGAGTACTGAGCATGAGGGGTGCTGCCAGTCTCACAAGAGGGCGAAGTCTCCCACAATCCTTAGCAGGTGCTTGGCAACCACCCCATCAGTGTGGACATCTGGAAAATGAATATTTAAGCTTTCCAGGTTCCATGGTGGAGGCGGATCGGGCTGTTGGGGCACGGGTGTTGAATCGGCCCCCCATCAGTCCTGCTACACAGACTATAGCATGTACTTGACCTATCTCCTTGTAAAAATACCTGGGTTGTCTGCAAATTCCTGCTCTACAAGTGATTCTGTGATGAGCATCTTCCCTATAGCTCTTTTCAGGATCTTTCCAGGAGAACCAGGAGCAGAATTTCTGAATTGTTGGGCATGTGCATCCTTGCTTTCCTAGAGGGACAGAATAGCCACTTCTTTAAATCTTATCTAATGCTTGGTGTTTTAACCTTCTAATTTTTTTCATGTGTGATTCTATTAGGTATGAAGTAATTTATAAATTAAATTAATTTTTTTTGATTTAAAAAAATTTAAAAAATTTTCTACTGGGAATTGAACCCAGGGGCACTTTACCACTGAGCTACACTACACCCCAGCACACCCTGTCCCCACCTTGGCTTTTAAATTTTTTGTTTTGAGATTGCTTGCTAAGTTGCCCAGGCAGGACTTGAACTTGTGATCCTCCTGCCTCGCCCTCCCAAGTTGCTGGGATTACAGGCATGAACCACCATGCCTGGGTACAGTGGTGCTTTTTCTTAAAAAAATGTGCTTTATTATATTACTAGTGACTGAGAGCATTTCTTTATAGTCTTACAACCATTTGGGCTTCCTTTTCTGTAGTTGTTTTTTTTTTGTCAACTTTCTGCTATTGTCATTTTTGACAATTTGTCAATTTTGACAATTATCCATTACAGGAATTCCTTCTATAGTCCAGATAGTCTGGGTGCTAATCTCTTGTCAATTTCAGGTGTGGGTGTCATCTGATAATTTATAAATGATGTTCTTCATTGAACCACAGTCCTTAATTTGAACAACTTCATCAGCTCTGTCAGTCCCTCACCTTATAATGTGTGATGTTCCCACTCTCTGCTCCCCAAATGGCCATGCTTGTTACCGCCGTAGATGTTTTCAAGCTGTCATGAAGTAGCCCTCAGTGGGTGCTGGTGCAAAGTACTTACCATGTGTTAGCTCTCTCACACAACTCCTTGCAACTCCATTTCACAATGAGGAGACGGAGGCAGAGAGGATGCAGAGCTGCTTACTCAGGAGCCTCCTAACTGCATCCCATTGCCCCTTGGTGAGGGCACTTCTCTATCACCTGATCCCTCCTGGTGGTGGTGACATCGTCCCTTTCCCCTTCTACTCATTCTGGGTCTTGCTGGGGGTTCCTTTGACTCCTGTTTTCCTTCTTGGGTGTCCTTAATGTTGGCCAGGTCCTTTTGAGCAGGTAGATGGTGGCCTCAGGAGGTGTTTGAGCCCAGAGCCCTGTGTGTTCTGTTCATTTCCTGAATGGTGGCTGTTATTGACTGAATTATGTTGCTTAATAATCCATTTGTTGAAACCATAAGTCCCAGTTCCTTGGGATGTGACTGTATTTGATAATGGACCTTTGGACTTAAAATCAGCATACTACAGCAGTGCAGTCATGTTAATGTTTTTAGCAGCCTAATTTACAATAACTAAGCTATGGAAACAACCTAGGTGCCCTTCAACAGATGCATGGATAAAGAAAATGTGGTATATATACACAATGGAATATTACTCAACCATAAAGAACAATGCAATTATGGCATTTGCCAGCAGATGGATGGAATTGGAGAATATTACGCTAAGTGAAATAAGTCAATCCCCAAACACAAAAGGTCAAATGTTCTTTCTGATATGTGGATGCTAACACATCATAAGGGTCATGGGAGGGAAGAATAGAAGTTCAGTGGATTAGACAAAGGGGAATGAAGGGAAAGAGATTGGAGATGGGAATAGGAAAGACAGTAGAATGAATTGGACATAACTTTCCTATCCTTATATAAATACATGACCACATCATATAAAACCACAAGAATGGCGAGTTATACTCCATGTATGTATATGTCAAAATATACTCTATGTATTTCTTTTATGTATATGTAAAATAACAAAAAAAAGAAAAAATAATTTTATATAAAAAAGAAAATGGACCTTTAAAGAGGAGATTAAGTTATGAGGTCACTAGTGTATACCTAATCCCATATGACTGATGTCCTTATAAGAAGATGAGATTGGGACACAGACATGCACAGAGGAATGACTCTGTGAGGACACAGGGAGAAAATGGAATCAAGGCAAGGAGGGAGGGCTTAGGAGAAATCAAACCTGCTGATACCTTGATCTCAGATCTTCCAGCCTCTAGGACTGTGAGATAGTAAATTTCTGTCGTTTAAGGCATCCAGCCTGTGGGATGTTGTAACAGCAACCCCAGGAAAAAAATATAGCATCCAACTTCAGCTTTAAAATTTTTTTCATCTTATCAGTACATGACAAGACAATTCCCATGCACAAGTTACCTCAGTGGTAAACTGGAAAAAGAGCAAATCTATTTTTACATAGGCAAGCATGTCTAAGTGAACTGGATTTCTGGTATTTCTCTAATATTTCTATGAATTCTAAATTTCTTTGAAAATTTCACAGATAATAAAAGATCACTCAAGAACTAACCAAGGACTTAAATCCAATTAAGCTGACCTTGAAAGCCTCACACACTGCTGACATCACAGCTCTTGTCTGTGGGCCCCCAGTATTGGTGGCACCATGTAACAGTTACAAGAACCAGTTAAAACAGATAAAGAAATTAGTTATTATAATTCAGTCGAGTTCAACACAAGATTATATTCTAAACATTTAGTGAAAATTAAAGTGATTCATAAACCAGAATAGGAAGTTTAAGAAGTTCAAGTTAATTAGATTTATTAAGAGAAAATATACCACAACCTTACTTTGTGGGTATCATATTCCATATTGTGATACAATAAAGGAGAATATGAACAATTTTTTATATCAAAATTATTCTGTTAAATTTGTCAAAGGATAAACTGTGATATATAATATTAAACAAATTAGTTTTTAAAAAATTCTTATAAAATTCTCCTGTGGTTTTAGAGTACCATTACCATTGTTTAAGTCTTGTTTAAAGATCTTAATATTTTGGGCTTCTTGGAGCCTTTTTCTTTTAACTCCTGACTGTGTGAAATTGCATTGCCTGACTTCTTATCCTGTAGCTTAGCAACAACCTCTAAATTCACAGTTCGCTGGTAGTGGGTCCAATTGAGTTTGCTTCTGTCTGAGATGGAATCCCTCCCATGGAGAGCATTGGAATTGCTCTTAAGGAGAAGGCATATTTAAATTTAAAGCTTTAGAAAGCTTCCCCCACTTTTTAGCATTCTTATGTAAGTGCCTGCTTGGATCTACTAATCAATAAAAACAGATAAGCTTTTAAAATGAAGAGGCTTATTGATCCCCAAGGACTGTGGACCATATTTCTGAATTGAATCTTCTTGTATGTCTCTGTGACTGACTGACAGCTAAGGGCCTAGATTCAGAGGGTAACAATTTTTACCCACTGTTGTGTCTTGGAAAAGAAAATGATTCCTCACTTAAAACATTCCGACCTGTGAAAAAACGAGGATGCAGAGACTTCCACAAATAGTCAAACACAGAAAGGCCCTCTGCCCAGGTAAATTGGCTTCTGGGTGGGTGGTTGTTGCCCAGTAAATTTATAAGTGGGTGCATTGATCCTTCTTTTGGGTGTGAGTGGATCCGTTTCCCCAGCCCCTGGGATTCCTTTTATAAACCCAGCAACCAGGTCCTCCTGGGCCAGGAGCCCTGATCCTTCAGTGCGTCTGTACCTGCCAGAGCCAGGACCGCCATCCATGATGGAATCTCTAAGACTTCCAAACAATGCTCCTTGGCTGAGTAGTTGTCAGTTTTCTTTAACTCATGAGCAAACAGCGAACATGTGCCCTAAACTTCACAGGAGAGATGAAACGATGGCAAGTTAGAGCTACATTCTCTGTGTTTCTGACAAAACCACAAACTCTTGGTAAGAACTTCCCTTCTGAGCTACACAATAGCTGCCGTGCTCCTTTCTGTGGGCTACACCAGCTCCTTGCAACAATGATTGACAGTTTTCCTGAAGAAGGAGATATGGCCCAGGTTGACAAGGGCTTCAACTTACTCCTGAATCAGTTTGTCTCTGCCACGTTTCCTCTGCTACGGGATGGCAGTACTACTTGCTGGTTGCTCCTACATTGAGAACTCTGGCCCAGAGAGCCTGGCTGCTCAGCTCCAGTCATTTATCCTTCTGCCTTCTTGTTTCCTTTTGGGAAGCTCATATTCCAAACTGAGTGCCTCATTTCCAGGGCCCTGCTCCACAGGCCTCCTCTGCTTATCTCAAACTCTGAGGGAGTGCAGGTATTTACTCTTCCTTGGGCCATGAGTCTTGGAGTCATCTTTGATGTTTTCTTCTCTCTTGAATACTGCCTTTTCACCCAAGGCCGGTGGTTCCATCTTTGAAACATGTCCAGAATCCATTGCCGCTCATCACCTCTATAGGCACCTCCCTGACTCAAGCTGCCTTGCTGGTTCTGCTTGATAGTGATACCCGTCTTGGAAAACAGGGTTGGGTCCTCGTTCCCCTGGTGTTGAAGGTTAAACACCTGAGAAACACTGAGGCAAGCGTAGAAAGCAAGTTTTATTTGAGAGACAGAGATAGACTTCTCTGGAGAGAAGGGGATCCAGGGCTGGGTATCCCAGGAGTGGGTGTGTCTTGCCTTTTTATAGATTCTAGATCTCCTCTCCCTCCCCAACTGCCTACATGCCTAAGGGCAGGAAAAAAGCAGCCCAGGGGGTAATCATTAGCAACTCCTTGTGCTGGGAGGAGTGATTGATTCCTCTGGTGGTGTTAGCACCATTTCCTTAATTAGTCAATCAATCCTAAGCTCTCTTACCTGATCATTTACTATATATGCTGACCACCTGTCCTTCGCCCCTGACTCAATAGTTCTTCAGGGGTGTCCCAAATCATTCTGAATAAAAGCCTTCCCCTTCTCCCCCTGACCTCACCTGCCCTCCCTAGCCCAATTTGCTCCAGCCACATTGGCCTCTCTGATGATCGTTGAGCCAGGCCTGCTCCAGTCTCAGTGCCTTTGCATGTGCTTCTGCTCCTTGCTCCAGAGACCTGGTGGCTTCTCCCTGAATAACTTCTGGTCTCTGTTCATATGGCATACACACAGGTGAGGCTTCCCCTGATTGTGTCTCTTTTGACATCTACTCCCACTCCTGGACTTTGACAATTCTGTCCTTTTTCTCTTGGAGCACTTAACACCACTAGCTTGCCATCTATTTTTACTTGTATGTTTTGTTTAAAGACATCTTAATGTACATTAGAAAGTCATCTCTGGGAGGTGGAGAACTTTGTTTTCTACATAAACCTAGAGCCTGGAATTGGGCCTGGTTTCTGGTTGGTGCTCATTAAATTTGCTGAATAATGAATGTTGCTGGTGCTGCAGCATGGCCTTACACCCTAGGTGGCAGTGGCAGGGACCATGCAGTGGAGTGTCTCCTGGGAGAGAGCTTCCTGCTTGATTTGCTGAGAAGCCAAAATACACAAAGAGCAAACGAGACTGATCAAAATGGGTCACGTTCATCTTGTTCAAGGAAGCCCTTCATCCCCTAGAATGCCCTGCCTACTGCCCCCTTGAGGAGTTTGAGGAGTTTGATGATAGCATGTCTTTTTTTTTTTTTTTTTTTTTTTTTTTTTTTTTTATTGTAAACAAATGGGATACATGTTGTTTCTCTGTTTGTACATGGCGTAAAGGCATACCACTTGTGTAATCATAAATTTACATAGGGTAAGGTTGGTTGATTCATTCTGTTATTTTTTCCCTTCCCTCCCACCCCTCCCACCCCTCTTTTCCCTCTATACAGTCCTTCCTTCCTCCATTCTTGCCCCCCCTCCCTAACCCTAACTCTAACCCTAACACTAACCCCTCCCACCCCCCATTATGTGTCATCATCCACTTATTAGCGATATCATTCGTCCTTTGGTTTTTTGAGATTGGCTTATCTCACTTAGCATGATATTCTCCAATTTCATCCATTTGCCTGCAAATGCCATAATTTTATTATTTTTATGGCTGAGTAATATTCCATTGTATATATATACCACAGTTTCTTTGTCCATTCATCAATTGAAGGGCATCTAGGTTGTTTCCACACTCTGGCTATTGTGAACTGAGCAGCTATGAACATTGATGTGGCTGTATCTCTGTAGTATGCTGATTTTAAGTCCTTTGGGTATAGGCCAAGGAGTGGGATAGCTGGGTCAAATGGTGGGTCCATTCCAAGTTTTCTAAGGCGTCTCCACACTGCTTTCCAGAGTGGCTGCACTAATTTGCAGCCCCACCAGCAATGTATGAGTGTACCTTTTTCCCCACATCCTCGCCAACACCTGTTGTTGCTTGTATTCTTGATAATCGCCATTCTAATTGGGGTGAGATGGAATCTTAGGGTGGTTTTGATTTGCATTTCTCTTATTACTAGAGATGTTGAACATTTTTCCATATGTTTGTTGATTGCTTGTAGATCTTCTTCTGTGAAGTGTCTATTCAGGCGCTGTCCAGAAGGAGGGTCCATGTTTTGACCTCATTGAGTCTCCCACAGTGCTGGCCAGGCAAGGAGTGTGAGTTGTGGACTCTGGAGCTAGAACTGGAAGGACACCGGCACACACATCGCACTCCCCTGCCTCCCCTGCCCTAGCAGATTATAGCTTGGCATCTTTAGAAACCAGGCAGAGATGGCCAGGACCCAGGCTGTCTGGAGACCAAGGAGAGAAGCATCCTTTTCCTCTGGCTGATGCTTTGGGTCTGGCCAGTCTTTGATGTACTGTTTGAGATGGAAGACTCCAGAAGCCCCTCTCCTCTTACAGAGATCCCACCCCAGGTTGTCCTGCTCTCCTCTCCTCTGGAGGCCTCACTGCACATTCAGGCTTTGGATTCACTTATCAAAGTTTGACTCACAGAGTCCAGCTCTGCTGTTGCCCACCCAGGGCAATGTGGCACTTCCCAAATTGCTGGAGTGGAGGTAAGGATGAGCTGCCCCATCACGGAGGAGCGGTTGGCCTGCTTTAAATCTCTGAGCCTCAATTTCTTCATCTGTCAAGCCTTATACTAGGAGTCTGGGGAGCTTCTGTCTCCTCCCAAGAGTTGTCTTTCTGACCCCAGCTCTCTCTCTACCCAGGGCTCAGCCTACCCAGGCAGCTGTGACCTCTGGCAATGGGAGAGCACCTGCCTGCTCATCTTGCAGCTCTTCTCCAGCTTTCAGGAGTGTCCAGGTGCTCACAGAAGGACCCTTTCCCCCAGAGTGCAGGGTCCTGTTCCTCTGGATCCAGTCAGGCCAGGGCTTTGGGGTAAGGGAAGAAGCCCAGATGAACTCACAGCTCAGTGCTGGATACCACCACTGAGCATTGCAATCCTGTGCCCACTGCTCCTGGACATGGCCCAGAAATGTCCTGTGGGCCCCTGAAATAATGTCGTACGTGGAATGCCTGTCTCCTCCCTGCCTCCCCAGCTCCTCTCTCTCATATCCCTCATCAATGCACAGGGTGGACCCAGGGCACCGTTCACGCTCCTGTGCTCTGCCTTCTTTTGCATCACCTCTCTGCCTCTTTGACACCCCTGTCTCATGGTGGCGATCTTCACAACTGCCAGTGGCAGAATGCAAGGGAGAACAGAGCAGTCCCTACCCTGCTATGTCACTCTAGAGGGACAGATGTGCACATGGACAAAATCATTCTGGGGCAGGAGAGGATGTCCTGGTTTCCTGGGGACAGTGGGACTGAGAGGACAGGAGTCCTCTTGAGACTGTGGCAGGAAGGTGGAGGGGGCAGGGTATTTGAGAATGGAGGGGGTGTCTTGGAAAAGGTACAAGAGGAAAACAGCTGGGGAAAGAGGTCAACTGGCAGTAGAGACCTTGGAGGTCTGTGCTTGGTTAGTGCTGCCTAGTCCACAGGGTGGGACGGGAGCAGCTCTGGTCATAGGGTCCTGCTGGTCAGCTCTCACATGTGGGGGTGGATTCACCCCTTGGACAGGAATAAGGCTGTCCTCCATGTCTGTGTCTTCTGAGTTTCTCCTTTGACATCAACCTATGCAGACGTCCCTTTTCCTCTGCCCAAGGAACCTTTGTGTTCAGGGGCAGGGTGTCATTGTGTGTAGAGAATGTGCATGTGTGTGTTTCCACCCACGTGTGATGGGCGTGTGCTCATGTGAATGTGAGAGTGGGTGTACTGTGTGTGAGCACACTCATGGTGTATAAGTGAATGTGTGCCAGTGCACACGTGGGTATGTGCAAGTGCATGTGTGAGTGTGTGTACATGCATGCATACATGAAAGCAAGTGTGTTAGGTATGTGCATGTGGTGCGTGTTTGTGGTGTGCGTGTGTGGTGTGAGTACAGATGTCCTTCCTGAGCTTGCTTCCCGCCCACACACATGGATGGAGATGTCCTTGTCCTCCCCTGCCCTAGGTTGTGGAGGCTGCTTCCCACTCCTGGGACCTCTCTCATCCAATGCCTGGCTCAGTCCTGCCGGGACACACTGTGCTATCAGGTCTCATCCTGTGGCTCCATTGGAGGGTGGCCAGGCCACTGCTCTCAACTTCCCTGGCTGCTGTCTCTCCCTTCCTCCTCCCCATAGACCCAGGGAGCAGCAAAGACTTAGTTTTGCAAACCCTTGACTTTTGACAGTTATAAAGAAGATTCTAGGTCTTGCTATCCAAAGCTTTGTTTTTCCTCAAAGTTAGAAAACAAGAAGCTGAGAACTGCCTTCAGCATGCTCTGTGTTTCTGTGGGTCAGTAAGGTAGAAATCCTTAGGGGAGGACAAGTTCTGGGTGATAGGAACCATCAGAATCAACCACATCAAGTAATAGAGCAAAAGAAGATATTGTATTTATGCATACAGACTTGTGCCAGATTCTGACTTAAGATGTTAAGGTTTACTGAAAACTACTTTCTAGAGAAGGACAAAAGCTACACATTTTTTTAAAATTTAAACGGTGTTTTTATTGGTATATTAGACTCATACATAATTCATATTGTTTTCATGCCATTTACCAATAATGAATCTCATCAGTACCAAAATTTTAAAAAACTGAAATATTGACATAAAAAGAACCATTCCACATTCAAAGAATTTTCTACTCATCACATTTGTTCTGATATGGATTCTGTTTTGGTAGACCCGGAAATGGTATAGGGCTGGGAAAGGCGGGGAGAGAGGCCTGCCCTGTGGTAGGGTCCTGGAGAGCTCGCCACTGTGGGAACACCCAAGTGCT
Source organism: Sciurus carolinensis (assembly GCF_902686445.1). Taxonomy (NCBI): domain Eukaryota; kingdom Metazoa; phylum Chordata; class Mammalia; order Rodentia; family Sciuridae; genus Sciurus; species Sciurus carolinensis. The sequence continues at coordinate 102,989,978 of NC_062220.1, forward strand.
CAGTGCACCCTGCACCTCAGCTGGCATGCCTTCCAGAGGCTTTTTCTTTGGTGAAGAGAGCAGTGTGCTGTTTTACATTCCAGATCAGGTCACTTGCAAGTCCTCTTCAACCTATCAGGACCAGGGAATGAGCATTTCCTTCCAACCTGTGTGAAAAGTGCTTCTGAGCCTCACCCTAATCACTCTGTGGGTTCATTCCCAGCAGAGCACCCAGAAACTTTGTGGAGGAATTTGAAAGCATTGTGGAGGAATTGAAGCCATGTTTATCTGAGATAAAGGATCCAGACTTTTTTCTGAAATGTGCTTTTATTCCTAGTTTTGTGTCTGTTGAGAAGTTTCAATAGACACTCGCAGTGTATGAAAAGTTTTGGGAATGGAAACCAATATACAGTCCAAGAGGGTTTTATTTCTTGCTTGAAGATTTTAGTATTGTGCTATTCAGTTTTCCATTACTATAAAAAAATACCCAAGATACTCAGCATATAAAGAGGAAAAGTTCATTTTAGCTTACAGTTTTGGAGGTTTCAGTCTCTGGTTAGTTAGTCCTGAACTGGGTAAAGAGGCAGCAGAGGACTTGGAGGTCCATGCCTGGTTTGTGCTGCCTGGTTCACAGGGTGGGACAGGAGCAGCTCTGGTTACAGTGTCCTGCAGGTCAGCCCTTACACATGGAAGTAGATTCAGCCCTTGGGCAGGAATAAGGCTGCCTTCCATGTCTATGTCTTCTGAGTTTCCCCTCAACATCAACCTACGCAGATGTCCCTTTCCTTCTGCAGGAGACCTTTGTGTTCAGGGCAGGGTATCATTGTGTGTGGAGAATGTGCATGTGTGTGTTTCCACCCATGTGTGGTGGGTGTGTGCTCATGTGAATGTGAGAGTAGTGCGTGTACTGTGTGTGTACATACATAGTGTATGAGTGTTTTGGGTCTGGGATGGGCAGGCACATCATGGTGGGCACATGTGGTAAGTCTGTTCAACTCATGGCCAGGGTGTGAAGGAAGAAGAGGATGAGAATATGCCCTCTTCCCACTGCCTCCCAATGGTGCCATGGGCTGGAAACCAAGCCTTTAACACATGGGCCTTTGGGGGACATTCTGGATCAAAACTGTAGTAAGCCCTTAGTTTTTAAGTTACTTGAGAATTTTCTATTGAAAGTTGGATGAACATGAGGCAAATTTTCTGGAATGCTGACTCTCTTTTCTAGTCTGAATTGTTTTGGGAGTGGCAGTGACTGGCCAAGTGGAGTTGCCACCATGACTTTCTGGGTGGACCAGCAGAGATAGTCTCTGCTGCAGATGCTCACAGTTCAACCCCCAGCTTGGGTTTTCTTTCAGACCCAGGTCTATACTTTGGTTCTGGTGCCCAGAGCTTCAATCCTCACTCAGTCATGGCCTGCCTGGGTGGGGTTCTGATGTCCTGTTTGACCATTTCTAGCTTTTTCTCTTGAAGACACATGTTTCTCTAGGATCATCATGACCAGAGCCAACTTGGCTTCATTTAGGGGCATTTCTGTCCCTAAGCCATGTTAGCACTTGCCAGATACCTTGGCTGGATAGTTAGCTTATCTACTAGGTAGGCCTGTAGCCAGGGTTTTGCTAATGAGTAGAATGAAGACATTTCATATTTTCTAAGAAGCTGTGAGTCAGTCTCAGCAGGGAACCTGCTTGTCCCTTCTTAAGTTGAACTCCTGAAATACCTCTCAAATCTGTTCCAGAAGAAGAAAAAAGAAAAAATGGGGTAGATACAATGTTAGAAAATATAATAACTGAGACTTCTCCAGAACATATAAAGATGTCAGCTTGCAGACTCAGGGGCCAGTGAATTCCAAGTGAGAGAACTAAAAATGGAGCCAGTCTAATGACCATGACTAGGAAAGTGGTACCCAGCACCCTGCCCCACAACTGGGCATCCTGGGTCCAAAACAAAAAGGAGTTCCCAAAGTGAGGTTGAGGATCTAGTTCGCAGCACAAGGGCTGGCATGTTTGGAGGTGTATTCAGAGGCTCCTGAATATGTTAAGCTAGGTCCCTAGGGAGGAAGAGATGAGAGACAGGTGAACTTGAGTTCCCTGTGGGTTCTGGCACTGTGGAAGAGAGAAGGACCAGTGACAAAGTTGCAGATATAAGAGACCCAGGATAGATGGTGCCATGGAATGAGGAGTCATTGCAGCAATAGCATCCAGGCCTGCTAGAGACCAGGTAGGGTGAGGGCTTAAGAAGTCTATTGAATGTAGTGACATTAGGGGTCACCTTTGTCAGCACCATTCTTAGCAATATAATGACTCAAAATGATGCACTTTCTTTTGGAAATTTACTATAGTTTTTAAATTATTTTATTATTATTATTTTTATTTCCTTCTCTGTTATTCTTGGGAAATTATTAAAGTGCAATCCCTCAGAAAAGGCCGAGAATTGGAATAAGTTATCATTTCCAGAAGATTACCTTCTCCAAGGTTTAAAGGAATGAAGAGGACTGCTTGACCCTGGCCATCCTTCTTTGCAATGAGACATTGAATGTTTGGAGACAAGGGGTCTGTGAGGGCAGCAGGACACACTTGGGTCCATTGTCTACTCTGCCATTGGCCAGTGTGATCTTGGCTCTGAGCCTCGGTTCCCTCGTTTGGTGGTGAGGTCCATAGCCAGGGGGTTGTTGGATGCATCTGGCACCACATTGGGGTTCTAAGTGGGATGTAACATGGATGAGGAATATCTGTGCTGTTCACCGTGCTGGTCTGGAGTTAGGAGACAGTCATGCCAGTGGATTATGTCTACATGATGTTCTGGTTGCTCTTTGAGTTGGGATGATAAGGGTGGAATGCTTTAAGTGTGGGACAGGAGAGACAGGGAATAGTGCTTCAAATGTCACCTTCACTTGCTATTGCTACTCTGTTTCCACCACTATGTGGTTCAGTCCATCCACAGAGCATTTTATTTCTGTTACTGCATCTTTAGTTCTAAAAATTTCACTTGGTTCTTCTTTACATCTTCTACATCTTGTGAGTTCTTCTATCTGATATAACTTATTACTTTTCAATTATTTCAGTAAGTAAGATCATGATGACTGGAATTTTCATCATGGCTGCTTTTAAATCCTGGTCAGATAATTCTTTTTTTTTTCTTCCTGATCAGATAATTCTAACCTGTCTACCATCTCAGAATTGGCACTGGTTTTTTGTCTTTTGTCATTGAACTTGAGACCTTCCTGGTTTTGGGGGTAAAATGATTTGATTAAAATGTGGATGTCTCTGTATTTTGGTATGAGACCTGGATCTTACTAACCTTTGTTTTTTTCTGACATGGCTCCAGCAGGGGAAGTGGACACAGCCTTTTGCTGACAGGTCGAGGTAGAAGTCCAGATTTCCTGCTTTCCCTTTGTTGACACATGAGGATGGGGTTCATCATTAATGCTGAGGGAGTAGAAGTTCTGGTTCCTCATGTGCACTGACACCACCGTGGCAGAGTCTCATTACTAGGTGATACTGTGAGTCTCAGCTTCCTTCTTGGTCTTCTCTGATACCAACCTGGTAGGGATGTTTGGGTGCCTAATTAAGTCTCATAAGAATGGAACTCTGGTCTCCCCACTGTACCTTTTCCAGCATGAATGGAAGAGGGGTGTCACAGGTTTTTTAATTCTATAATGTTTGTTTGGAGTAGAGTGATTTTTGTCTAAGTTTTCTGTTTTCTTAGTCTGCCCATTTCCTTGTTCTTTGCTAGAGGAAATAGGCTTTGTTTGAGTTGTTATTTGGTCTGTGCTCTTTGGTGTTTCTGGTTTCTAACTTCCTCTTTTTTATTTTTATTTTTTGGTACTGGAGATTGATTCCAGGTCCTCATGCATGCCAAGTATGTGTTCCACCATGGAGTTACAACCCCAGCCTCCAAGTATGGAATTTAAGAGGTCAGAAAACCAAGGAACTTACCACCACCATGTTGTTCCTTGGGTCTCAAAGTTCCTACATGGTCTACTATCTTCTCTGCATCCTTCAAAATCTCATGTATGTTTTAACATAATTTTCAGGATTTTTAGATTTTCTAAGCACTAGAAATAAAATTACACCTACTTTATCTTACTAGAAGCAGAAATTCAGCTAATACTTTTTTTAAAAAAAGTCTTCTAACTCCAATTTTTGGATCACTTCTGGTTGTTTTTTTTGAGTGGGGGCTACTAGGGATTGAACTCAGGGGCACTTGAACACTGAGCCACATTCCTAGCCCTATTTTCTATTTTATTTTATTTTAAAAATTATTTTATTTTATTTGTTCCAATTAGTTGTACATGACAGCAGAATGCATTTATACATTTTGATAGATCATACATAAATAGAGTGTAATCTCTCATTTTTCTGATTATACATATTGCAGGATCACATCAGTCATGTCTGTTTCACTCTATTAACATTTCTTCCCTCATACCCCTTCCCCTCCCTTCATTCCCCTCTATCTAATATAAAGTAACTCTATTCTTCTCTAATCCCCCCTCCTCTTATTGTGAATTAACTTTCACATATCAGAGAAAACATTAGGGCTTTGATTTTATGGGTTGGCTTATTTTACTTAGCATGCTATTCTCTAACTCCATCCATTTACCAATAAGTGCCATAATTTCATTCTTCTTTAAAGTTGAGTAATATTCCATTGTATATATACCACATTTTCTTTATCCATTCATCTGCTGAAGGGCATCTAGGTTGGTTCCATAGTTTAGCTATTGTGAATTGAGCTGCTATCAACATTGATGTGGGTGTGTCACTGGAATATGTTGATTTTAAGTCCTTTGGGTATAAATGGAGGAGTGGGATAACTGGGTCAAATGATGGTTCCATTCCAAGTTTTCTGAGGAATCTCCGTACTGCTTTCCTTAATGGTTGCACCAATTTGCATTCCCACCAGCAATGTATGAGGAGTGTGCCTTTTCCCCCACATCCTTGCCAGCATTTATTGTTGCTTGTATTCTTGATAATTGCCATTCTAATTGGAGTGAGATGAAATCTGAGAGTAGTTTTGATTCGCATTTCTCTAATTGCAAGAGATGCTGAACTTTTTTTTATGTATTTGTTGATTGATTGTATATCTTCTTCTGTGAAGTGTCTGTTCAGTTCCTTAACCCATTTATTGATTGAATTATTTGTTTCTTTTGTGTTGAGTTTTTTGAGTTCTTTATATATCCTAGAGATTAATGATTTATCTGAGGTGCATGTGGTAAAGATTTCTCTCCCAATCTGTAGGTTTTTCCTGCACATTATTGTTTCTTTTTCTGAAAAGAAGCTTTTTAGTTTGAGTCCATCCCATTTATTGATTCTTGATTTAACTTCTTGCACTTTAGGGGTCTTGTTAAGGAAGTCAGGTCCTAGGCTGACATGGTGAAGATTTGGGACTACTTTTTCTTTTAGTAGTCACAGGGTCTTTGTTCTAGTACCCAAGTCTTTGATCCCCAGTGAGCTGAGTTTCATGCAGGGTGAGAGATAAGGTAAATTTCATTTTGTTACATGTGACTTTCCATTTCTCCAAGCACTGTTTACTGTTCTCTGTTTAATAAGCTATCTTTTAAATCGTCTTTTTTATCGTCTGTTGTTGGCACCTTTGTCTAGTATGAGATACCTGTATTTATGTGGGTTTGTCTCTGTGTCTTCTATTTTGCACCATTGGTCTACATGTCTGTTTTGGTGCCAATATGCTGTTTTTATTACTATAGCTCTGTAGTACAGTTTGAGGTCTCAGGATTGCTCATCCCTGGTTATCTCTCTCCAAATTCCAGGGGCATTGAGATCTTGGGATTGCAACATGGCTGAATCCAGGGCATCTGAGGCCCAGAGTGGTGAGATAGTGACTGGGTCTGCCAGGGCCTGTCTGGGCCAGGCAGTCTTGTGAGAAGCAGAGACAAGGCTGAGAAACTTTTTGATGCTGGCAGAGACAGTTGTTCAGTTTTCCACTGAGATTTATTTTGTTTTCGTTTCTTTCTTCTCTGGCATCTCTCTCCACCATATTTGAAGCAGGGTGTTTTTTGTGCATCAGTTTGTTGAAGATAGTGATATATGAATGATGTTTTGCAGTTCTGCTTCATATTCTGTATATCCTTATATTTTTAATTTCCTTTTCTTCTCTTTATATATATTCTTCCTCTCACTTATCTGTTTTCCTAGATTCCCTTTCTACCATTTCCCCACCTAACAGCCAATCTTTGTTGGTTCCTCTTCCACTCTTCCTGTGGAGTTTTGCTTCTGGCTTCTTTCTTTCTCCCTCATGAACACCATGTCCTGCACTGTTTCTGTTCTCTCTTTGTCCACTATTTGAGATTGTAAATCTATTTGGCAAATTTCCTGTTTTTATTGTGGACAGTGATTGAACTCATCATTGCTGTTTATAGTGAGAGGGCAGTGGATACCTTGCTAGGAGCTATTCAGTTTGAGGCTGTGTATTGTTTGCATTGGGTGTTGTTGATATTGGTCTCCCTCTTAAAGGCAGGATACTGGAAAACTTTAGTGACAATACAGGTATGCAGGGTAGAATCTGTATTGCTTCAGATTCATACAACTAGATGGGAAAACACACAAACAACATGAAAAAACAAGGGAACAAAATGCCACAAAGAAACCAAGATATTCCCATAAGAGAAGCCAATAACAACATAATAGATGAAATGTCCAAGAAGGAGTTTAGAATGTACATAGTTAATCTGATCTGCAAAGTAAAGGATGGTATAAAGAGTGAAATCAAAGAGAAATACAGAAAGCGAAAGATCAATAAAGAGTTGGAGATTGTGGAAAAAAAAACAAGCAGAATCCTTGAAATGAAGGAATCAATAAATCAAATTATAAATTCAATGGAAAGCATCACCAACAGACTAGACCATTTGGAAGACAGAACCTCAGACAATGAAGACAAAATATTTAATATTGAAAATAAAGTTAACCATGCAGAGAAGATGGTAAGAATACATGAACAGAACTTCCAAGAATTATGGGATAACATAAAAAGACCAAATTTAAGAGTTATCAAGATAGATGAAGGAGCAGAGATCAAAAAAAAAAAAAAAAAAAAAAAAAAAAAAAAAAGAATGCACAATCTTTTCCAATGACATAACATCAGAAAATTTCCCAGACCTAAAGAATGAAATGCAAGATCAAATATAAGAGGCTTACAGAACCCAAATGTACAATATTATAGCAGAACCACACCAAGACATATTTTAATGAGAATGACTAAACTACAGAATAAGAATAAAATCTTAAAGGCCATGAGAAAAAAAAAACAAATTATGTATAGGGGGAAACCAATTTAGATCTCAATGAATTTCTCCACACAGACCCTCAAAGCTAGGAAGTCTTAGAATAATATGTTTTAAGCTCTGAAAGAAAATGGAGGCCAACCAAGAATTTTATATTCAGCAAAATTAAGTTTCATATTTGAAGATGAAATAAAAACCTTCCATGATAAACAAAAGTTAAAAGAATTCACAATTAGAAAGCCTCCACTAGAGAACATTCTCAACAGAATATTCCATGAGGATGAAGTGAAAATAAAAGTGAAAACCAGCAAAGGGAGGAACTACACTAAAGGAATAGTCAAAAGAGAAACTAAAGCAAATTAAAAACCGGAAATAAACCAAATGACCAGGAATACAAGTCATATCTCAGTAACAATCTCAAATATTAATGACCTAAACTCATCTATCAAAAGACATAGACTGGCAGATTGGATTAAAAACAAGACCCAACAATATGCTGTCTCCAAGAGACTCACCTCATGGGTAAAGACATCCACAGACTGAATTTGAAAGGATGGGAAAAAACATATCACTCATATGGATTACATAAACAAGCAGGGATTTCCATCATATCAGATAAAGCGGACTTCAAGCCAAAGTTAATCAAAAGGGACAAAGAAGGACATTTCATTCTACTGAATTATACAGCAGCAAGACATGATTATAAATGTTTATGCTCCAAACAATGGAGCACCTATGTACATCAAACAGACCCCTCTCAATTTCAGGAATAAATAGACTACAACACAATAATACTGGGTGACTTCAACACACCTCTCTCACTACTGGACAGATCTTCTAAACAAAAACTAAATAAAAAAACTATAGAACTAAATAATACAATAAATAGTATTTTATTTAGAGACAGAGTCTCCCTGAGTTGCTTAGTCCCTACCTTTTGCCTCAGGTTTAAACTCGAGATCCTCCTGCTTCAACCTCCTGAGCAGTTGGGATTAGAGGCTTACCCCATGATGCTAAGTCTGGTTATGTTTTTATTGTCTGTTATTGTTATTTTCAGTTGTTGGCTCTAAGGTCCTCTCTTTTTGCATGTCTATACTTCTTTTGTTGAATAATATACAAAACTATTGAGGCACCAGAGAGGCTTCACTTTTGCCTTTTCTGGGAAGATGGAATGGATCTGAACACTCTGACTCAATCATGGATGGAGTTGGGTTGTTGTGGAAGAATACTTTTCTCTCTGGGTTACATTTATCTGTAGGACATGGTCCTCCAGGGCACTCCATTGAAAACCTTTGTGTTCTCAGCACAGAGAAATTGCAAACACTATTTATTTTTATTTCAAAGGTATGGTGCCTTTCTCTTTAGCTTTCTATGTTAAACACTCTCAGAAGTAGGGAGAGATTGGCTGTATTTAAGAAACTACAACTTTGTTCTGATGAAGGAAGATTGGCACCAGCGTGTGATGAGACTGAAGAAAAGGAGCAGACAGAACCATGATTACACATAGTACGGTTTTTTTTTTTTTTTTTTAATTTACTCACATAAAGGTGGTCCTGGGTTGCAGCAAGACCAGTGGACCTCTGGTCAGACTTCGGGGTATATACTGGTAAGGACAAAAGTGATTTCCTCCAAGTCGTCTGTACCCAGTTTATCTCAAGCTAATTTCAAAGAGTCAGGCACATTTGTGGCACCAGGACTCAGTTGTAAATCTCCACATATCACTTTAAAGGCTTTGTATATGCTGGTAAACTACGTGGGAATCCTGGCCAGGGTTACTTAAGGGCAGTCACCCTTAAGACTCAAGATGGCTGAATGTTACACATCAAGCCAGCCAGGCACTGCCTTCTCCTCCCTGAGTAGTGTCTCCTCCCGACCTGTAGGCCTTCAGCCATGTCCAGATCTCCACGAGCCCTCAGGGGAAGCCAGCTGAAGTTCCTCACCTCTTCTGGCAGGGCTTGAAACACCTGCCACTTATTCTCAGGCCCCACCTGGTTTCTGTTTCCTCTACAGCCTCAGGCTGGGAGAAACTTCTTCAGTGTTAGAGGTGTGCAGCCTCACAGCTTCAGCATTCAGCACATTTGCAGGGGGAGCTGGCCCTGCATTTTGCCCTCCCAGTATGCGATGCTATGTGAAGGGTTATGGAAAATAATATTCCTACAAGATAGCCCACAAAGGGAGCTGGGGTTGCGACTCAGTGGTAGAGTGCTTGCCTAGCATGTGTGAGGCACTGGGTTCGATTCTCAGCACCACATATAAATAAATAAATAAATAAAGGTGCATGTCCATCTATAACTAAAAAGGAAAAAAAATTAAAAAACAAAAACAAAAACAAAAACAAAAAAACAACAACAAAAAAGATAGCCCACAAAGAAAAGGAGAGAGACAGGCAGCTTATGAGGAGGGAGGGGAAATTAGTCAAGAATTAACCTCCTAATAACCTGCCTAATAACAATGGGCCCTGAAGGAAAGGGGCGGATACTGAATGCTGAGCTCTGGACTTTGACCTTCCCCCACTGCAAATTAGTCCTAAATGGAGGCACAGCAAATATCAAAACTCTGGGAAACAATGGATCCCAGAAAAAGACAAGCAATGGGCAAGATTTGAGTACTCATCCCTCAGGATCTGGACTCCCATCTCCCCAGATAACAGTGAGTTTCAACCTTTTTACAACTACCTTCCTAGGTTGAAGTTTTAACCTGCACAACTAGCCCCTGACTGTCCAAACTGCACGTCCACAGTTTCCAATGATTGAACCATCCTCATTGTACCCTGTAAAACTAAGATCAACTCTGTAATTGATGGCCATTTTTGCATCTGGAAAATGAGCCCCTACGGTGCCCGAGTCTGTGAATGAATGAACAGTTTCTCTGAATCTGTGGAGGTCTGCATCTGCTGTTTTGCACTTAGACCATGCTCCTGCATCTTATAGCCTTCAAAAACTCTGCACTGTCTCTTACCCCAGAAGTGGCCTCTGCCTGGGGAAAGGCAACCACCACTCACCTCTGGAAGTTTCTCTTGATTTAACTCTCTTGAGTCCTTGTGTAATGTACAAAGCTGCTCTCCCTGCCTTTTCCATTGCAGCCATTTCCCCGCCTCCCAACTACTGTCAGTCTGTGAACATCCTAGCTAGCTATTAGTTCATCAGTCAGCTTGCAAGTATCCTTCTCCATTATTGGTCCCCTGTTAGTCTGGCGGAATTCAACTGCTTCACGGAGCTACCCCGCCATCTTTTCTCTTGCTTTTCTCTCCCCCTGACTCACCTTCTTTCTCCTCCTCACTTTCCACTCTCTCTAGCACGCGCCTTTTCTCTTTCCTTTCTCTTTTCCTCTCATTTTCTCTCTTACCCTGCAGGGAGACAATCTGTTTGCTTTATAAACTCCCTTGTATGATTTCCCGTGTCCAGCATGGTTTCCGTGGGATCCCTTACATTGGTGCTGCGACTCGGGATGGGTCCTTCCACTGTCTCTTAAGCGAGTGGAACCCCATCTGAGCCCCAGTGCCCCTGGACCTCCCCACCTTTCATTCTGCCGGGACGCTCTGCTCTGCATTCATCACCGGACTTCAGGTTGGTGAGTCCTCTAGACCAGTTCCCCTAGGCCAATTTATCTGGGACCCCCAAGGCGGCTGAGGGGTGGGGGTACCCCCAGCCACAACTTTTATAATTATGGCTGGCCCCTGTAGTCGGTCTTATCTGCTGGGTGGATTCCTGATTTTGTGGTGGAGATTCTCTCTCAGGGTTGAGGCTCATCTCGCGCTCGCGCACTCGTACTCGAAAACCCTGACATCAGGTCCTCAACTCTTCTCGGCTTTTGCCTGGCCCCACATTGATGTTTGTGTGATGACACTATCTATGTGCTGCCTTCTCGTCTCCAGTCAACTACTCTGTGGCCTCGGGACGCCGGGGCACAGACTTGGCTGTATCAGCCTCCACCATGGGATCTAGGTCCTCCATTCTGGCAGATTCAATCCCTGCCTGACTCCTGGTTTATATTTGCCACAGTACCCTTTAGATAAACAATCCAAAGTGGCCGCATATGCCCTGGTCACAGACTCGGCTGTATCAGTCTCCACCATGGGACCTGGGTCCTCCAATCTGGCAGATTCAACCCTGGGAACCCCTTGCCTGACCCCCAGCTTAAAGCCATCAAAATTCCTTTTCATAATGGCACACAGCTTCTGTGAGTGAGCGGGCAGATGGAAAGGAATTCCTTATCTTCAAGTCTCTTCTTTCTTGCGCTTCTATGCTCTTCCTGCAAACTCAAAAGCCTCCTCCTTCTTCTCCTCTTAATCCCTCCTCCTCCTCCTCCAACTTCAACTCAGCTGTTTCTGCTTCCATTCCCCAGTCCAGCCCACCTAGTCCTCCTGCCATGAGGTCCCACGTACGCCATTGTGGAGGAAGTAACCAGCCCAACCATCAGTGGCATGTCCCAGTAAAGAGTATAATATAAGCAGCCCCATTCCCCACAAGTAGTGGGAGATAATTGACAATTTTCTGTGTCCAAACTTGAATTGATTACTACCCAGGAAAAAGGGTTAAAATGCCCAGGGCATCAAGTTTCTGCTAGACCATTTTAGCCCCTTTCAGATCCAGATCTCAGTCAAGGCTTACATTGAAATGTAAATGAAGGAAACCAGAATGCTCAGTGGGAAACCAGTCTCAAACCCAAGGAAAAAAGTGTCCATTTTAAATTTCTCCTGGGCTGCAACTCAGAATACTTTTTCCTCTCCCTTTCACCTCTTCTCTCTTTCTCATTTTCTCATGCTATAATTAATGACCATTATCATTTTTCTTCTAGGACTTTTGTTTTTCTTAAATGCTATCTTTTTGAGCTCACAATTTTGATCCTACATACCTAGGTTAATGATTTTTGAGCCCACTAGAATAAAGACTAAAAGCTACAAAAGAGAGATTCTTAGGCAAATGTGCCTGATAACTATCAAGAGAAACTGCCAGAGTCAGAAGTTTTAGTCAGTTTAAGGCCTACAGACACAGGTAGCCTTAATCTATGTTTGCTAGTATCTCTACTAAATGTTACGTTTACATTCCTGATAACCTAGACAGTGTTAAAGTTCCCAAATAAAGGCCTTGTCCTCTCCAGCCTTTGCTAGGCCTTGTTATGGGAACAACTCAGTTCTTCCACCCCCTGGTGAGGAATTATTGACTTCTGTCATCTTTATGATATTCATTGACATGTTCCAGATTCTGCAACATTTATATTGTATTAATCTCATTTCAGTACTCATGTCTTTTTGTTCTTCTCTCATAGAAGCACCCATCCCCAGATGCCTTTACAACCTGCTCTTCCCCAACCAGACTTCTACCATGGACCCCTCGATTAACCCGATTTCTAAAAAGGGAACTCCAAACTACTTGCCCCATGCTGCCCCCTTCTAGCTTGAAGAAGCCAGAACAGTCATCGCCCCCCTTTCCCAGCAGTAAAGGAGTTAAGCCAGAATTGGGGACAGGCAGTTAGTGTAGAAGTCGGGGATCAGTTAAATCAAGGAAATGGAAGTCCATGAAAACCATCTGCCTCTGGAAGTCTGGAAGTTGAAGACTGCCCCTGGGAGAATGGACTTTTTACATCTCACCTGCAAAACCAACCCCAGTCACTTAGGCAGGAAGGGGAGAGAAGGCTTCGGAAAGGACTGGAGAACAAAAGATTTTCTTATAAAAACAGAAAGGGGGGAATGTAATGTACAGAGATGCTCTCCCTGCCTTTTCCATTGCAGCCATTTCCCCGCCTCCCAACTACTGTCAGTCTGTGAACATCCTAGCTAGCTATTAGTTCATCAGTCAGCTTGCAAGTATCCTTCTCCATTATTGGTCCCCTGTTAGTCCGGCAGAATTCAACTGCTTCACGGAGCTACCCCGCCATCTTTTCTCTTGCTTTTCTCTCCCCCTGACTCACCTTCTTTCTCCTCCTCGCTTTCCACTTTCTCTAGAGCGTGCCCTTTCTCTTTCCTTTCTCTTTTCTTCTCATTTTCTCTCTTACCCTGCAGGGAGACACTCTTTTTGCTTAATAAACTCCCTTATGTGATTTCCTGTGTCCAGCGTGGTTTCCGTGGGATCCCTTACACCTTGTTGCTCCCACATTTCATAGAAACTCTTAAGTCAATGATTATTGCATATTGTCCTGTTTCTCTAGCTGCTCTCAGGGGAGTATATCTGCCACCAAATTCTCCAACTAACAGGAGTGGAAGCCCCAGTCTTCTTTTCTGACTGCCCCTTTCCCTGAAAGCAGTTCTATCTATTAGGTCCAAGACTTAGCATCTATGTAGCCATTTTAGATTCTTACCATAAGTTGCTTTCCTGCCCTAGAGGGGTACTTACAGAGAAAACAAGGTTAAAATATAACTTTCCCTTCCCACCGCTCATTAACCACCCCATCAGAACATCCCCTTACTTGTCCTATGGGCCCATCGTAAGTTCTTACGCAAGCAGCTCATACGAGCTCATGCAACCTTACACAAGCCGTCCAAACCGCCCGACAAAATACCCCAGAGCTAAGTTTTTCCTGCCTCTCTCACTTTTCCCGAGGGATGGCCTTTGACAGACCCTGTCTGGCAAATAAAACTTTCTATGTGTGGATCTCCTCACCTGGTTTCTCTGTTGCTCATCTGCGTCGCATTTTCCTTTCAATATCTGTGTCAATACACTTATCACACACTTTAATTATAAGCCCCACATAACCAACACTGTATGGGAGTATCTATACCCACCAATTCCACAATGCCAATGTCCTCATGTCCTTTCTGTAGTTGTAAAAACTGTTTAACAACATGGTAGGTGCAAGTTGGTGATGAGGCTCCATTTTCACTATTTTGTCAGAGCCGGAGAGCAGATAAGTCTTTAAGTGAGACAATCCACATACAAAACTCCAACGCTTTCATAATCTGCTGATGATACTGTAACAGTGGTCCACTTTATGCTTTGAATATAACCCTTGCTGCTCTGCCACAGCAACTTATTTTTTAAAATAGACATGTTTCTTTCTCTTCCTCTTTCCCTTCTCCTCCCTAATCTCTCCCTCTCCCTTATCTCAGGGGAAACAGGATTATCTTTGTTCTCCATCCTAGTCAGTTTGTCTCTCCTTGAGTATCCATCCACCATAGGAACAAAGTAGTCCAGACTTTGGGGATGGCGACAGATCTCAGAAAGGACTATCTCCCAAATGAACAAGTGAATTACAACTCCAACAGAGAACACATGGAGTGTAGCCTTTGAATCACCTCTTTAAAAGTCCCCTGTTCCTGTTGATGGGCAGAATCAGCCTTTGGGACAGGAGTCCCCTGGGTTTCTCCTTTGCTAGCAAAGCAATAAAACTTCTTTTCCCCTTTTCTCAAAATTGTGTCCTTGTTATTGGATTGGCATTAGGGACAAGGACTGAGTTTTCAGCAACAATGTTTAAAGATTTCAAGAGATTTTTGAGTCTTTGCCTTAGATAGAGTGAGGAAGCAAATGCTGAGGCCGTGGACCTTCTCAGTTGAATCACATGTGCATGAAGTCTGGTTGCATCTATAATTTCCATTGTTCCCTGAAGATTCAAGATCATCTATGCTTTCCCCTCAGGCAGGTAGGCAGCACAAAAACATTTCTTTTTCTTCCATTAACTTGAGGATAGCTATTTACTAAGGAGAAATTTGTTTTCCTTATTAATGTTGCTAAGTGGTTTTTTTCTCAATGAAAAATTTATATGTGGGAGCAGTTTCCTTTTGGTTGATGCTACACTCTGAGATAATTGAGTTCATTTTCATTCTTTTGGGATTAATGAAGGAAAGAAGAGTGTCTGGGCATTCATCTGGAAGGACAGTGCCTGGAGGCAGCTCTTCCTGGGGACACATTAATGTCTGGAGAGAGGACTGGAGGCAGGTAATAGTTGATATTCAAGGTCAGTTCAGTAAGACTACATTGTTCTTTTGATCTTCCTTGATATCAACTGGCAATGCAAAATGACTTGTTTACATTAAGCATGTTGCTAAAAACAGAACCAAGTCCATATTTGAGTATGAAATTGGCTACTTTTCAGCCATATAACCTTGGACTCATCATCTCACTTCTCTGAGCATCAATAATTCTTATTGCCCAGGAAGGGAATAAAGATCAGAGGGTGGTGGCCCCTGTGCTGTGTCCCTTGTAGGAATAAACAAAGACCACCCAAATGAGAAAAGAAGGGGACATACAATACAGTAAGGGAGCCATTCACCCTCAAAGGATGTAACTGAAATTCCCATGTAGGCAGAGGGGAAGGACATGGAGCTCCTGGTGAGTCCTCCTGGAGGCTGTTGGCCTGGTGGAGATCCACAGGGTCTCCCATGTGATTGGTTAGGGGAGCATGTTTAGTTCTCTCTCGTTGGTCCTAAGCTGGAAGTGGGGATGAATTTAAAGAAGCTGACTTTTAATAAGTCCTGGCCATTTGGGGTTGATTATTACAGAAGTTATTTTTGGAATTGTCACTGGATATGGCCCTGGCTTTCTGTAAGTCTGACTTACAGCAGGCTGGCTTCTTGGTCTGATGACTATAGATAACAGGATGGTTTCCTGAACAGGTGGCTACCAGAGTGGGTCAGAGTCCTAGTTGTATAAATGGTTTCTGGAGAAGACAGGTGGAAGTGGGAACCTTCAGTCTGTGTCCTAACTACATCTGATCTGATGTCAACAGGCTGCCAATGAGGCCTGACACATGACTGGTGGTGTCTAGTGGAGAAAGCACAGACCCAGGGGTGTTTAGTAGGGGGATGGGCATGTGAAGGGACCAGCTTGGGGGAACATGCTAGGGAGGAGGCATTGGTCTCTAAGGGGCCTGAGGTGAGATAAGCTTTTGGCCTCAAGGGCTGGCCTTCAGGACAGAGCAGAACAGAACTTTCAGTGTGGGTGACCAGTACAGCCCATCCCACGAGTGGGAGCAGGTTGTGAGGTGGGTGGGCGTAGCACAGAGTAATGAGAAACCTTGTGTAGCCCACTCTGCCAGGAGCATGTGGGGAGGCCCAGGGGTACTGCTTCCAAACATAGAAAGAACTTTGCCACCCGAGTGAAAAAGAACAATTCTTTAAAGGTAGTAGCTTGATTTTAACTTAATTAAACACAATGGTTCCCAGAGAGAGCCCAGGTCCTGGCATCATCCTTGCAGTATTCATGCAATGAATTTATTGAGGAGGCAAACCTTAACATAAATGGGAGTCCAGTCGATTTTCTCTGGCAAAGCCTCTGCATCTCATGGTGAATGACGAGTACTGAGGAGGCATGCCTGGAGTTGAGGAGAAGACATACTGGAGGACCGCTAAGGGACTGTGTAGCCAGCAAGGGAAAAAATCTGCAGGTCGTGAGCTGAGAGCTTCCCATAGCTGGGGTAGTCCCTGTTCCCCTTACCTCTCTCTTGGCCAGACAAGACTCAAGTGTGGAGTGGTTGGGGAACACGGGAAACTGTGCCTGGGACTCACAGATCTGCTCTCTGTGGAAACTGTGCCTGGGACTCACAGATCTGCTCTCTGTGTCTGTGTATGCTGAGATGTTTCCTTTCTTCAAGGGAAGTGACCTCGGCTTGGAGTGAGGGCTCTTCTTTCTTGAACTTCTAATGTTAAGTGGGATACCATGGGTCAGGCAGTGGAGGCCTCTACTGCTTGCCTATTGTTTTTGTCAGGGTTTTCGTTGCTGTGACCAAAAGATCTGACAAGAATAATCTTAGAAGAGTAAAAGTTTGTTACTCAGTTTCTGAGGTCTCAGTCCTTAGATGGCTGATTCCGTCGCTCTGTGCTGGAGGTGAGGCAGAACATCATGGTGGAAAAGTATAGAGGAGGAAAGAAGCTCAGAACATGGCCTCCAGGAAGCAGACACACACACACACACACACACAGACACACACAGAGCAGACCAGGGACAAAATATATCCCAAAGGCATGCCCCCAATGACCTACCTCCTCTAGCCATACCCCACCTGCCCATAGTTATGGCTCAGCTAATCCATTCAAGTGGATTAATGTACTGATTAGGTTAAGTCTTCCACAACCCAATCATTTCAACTTTTTTTTTGGTACTGGGGATTGAACTCAGGGGCACCCAACCACTGAGCCACATCCCCAACCCCTTTTATTCATATTTTTTTT
Organism: Sciurus carolinensis; assembly: GCF_902686445.1. NCBI lineage: Eukaryota > Metazoa > Chordata > Mammalia > Rodentia > Sciuridae > Sciurus > Sciurus carolinensis. Next base: position 103,007,296 of record NC_062220.1, read on the forward strand.
AGAGACAGGGTTTCACTGAGTTGATTAGGGCCTCACTAAGTTGCTGAGGCTGGCTTTGAACTAGAGATCCTCTTGCTTCAGCCTCTCAGCTGCTGGGATTACAGGCATGCGCCACTGAGCCTGGCTTCATTTCAACTTTGAATTTTCCTGCATCGTCTCACACATAAGCTTTTGGGGGACACCTCCTTCCAAACCCCAACACCTGTATCTCCACTTGCAATAATTGATAAACCTCTAACATTCCAGCTAAAGACCTTATCCTGTCTCCTCCTTCTTCTCCTGTTCTTGGTGAAACCACCTCTCACTTCTGGGGAGGTGTAGACCATGTTATGAAGGCACAGAGATAGCATGGCCATCTTAGGAGGAGAATTTGAAAATTTTTTTGGGAGATGTCTTTTTACCTGGCCTTTGAAGGTGGGGTTATAACATAAGACAGTCTGGCTGATGATGGGGGCATTATACATGCATGCAAAGTGTGTACCCCTCTGGGGCAGGTGACCTCAGGGTTCTGTGACCATGGACCATTCAGTTCAAAGCATTCAGGAACTGGCATCTTGCCAAGCTGCAGCATTCAGCAAGATGAAGCTGGACCCATCGAGTCCATAGGAGTTAATTATAAGTGAATGTCACGTTTGAAACCTGTCTTTTTTATATATTTCCAAAAATTTATTTTTGGTTCTCATATTACAGATGCTCTTTGGCTGGCTTGAGGCTAGACCCTTTCACTCAAATGCCCCAAATCAAGGCCCATATTTGAATGCCTTGGGTTCCACTTGCAGTCCTTAGTTGATGATTCTCATCATGGAACTGTACACTAAGGGTTCTATACTTCTTTCCTCTCTGTTCACATCACTAAGTTACTTTATTTTACAATGCTGAGGATCAAACTCAGCACAAGCTAGGCAAGCATTCTACCACTGAGCTATTTCCTTGGTTACTAAATTGCTTCTGTAAAAATCATTTGCTCATTTATCTTCTTGATTCCCTTGTCAGCCTCAAAAGGAAGAGAAAGTTTTCCAGAATTTATTGGGTTAACATTTGCTTCTCTTTTGTTCTAATAATTTCCTCTGAGATTAAATCTATTGCTTATTTAAAAAATAAATTAGAGTGATTTCCTGGTAAAATGGAATTTATTATAAACTCAAGATTTTAGAATCTCCCTCCCCCAATTCCTGATAACTTAATAAACAATAGGAAAAAGTAAGCAAAATTTCCATTATCAAAGAAAGAAAGAGGTATAAATTCATGCAATAGCATTAAAAAATGGCAGCCAAGGAAAGAAAGAGGCAGCATCTAACACCTTTAAAACTCCCCAGAGACCATACTGAGAAAAGAAGAGCCAACAAAATCTTAACAGTTCTCATGTATTGTCTCTAATCTTGGGAGAAGTGGACTCAGGGTAGATGCACAGCCTGGAGAAAAGTTTGAAGAAACCCTCAAGTACAAGAGCTCTTACTTACCACTGTGGACTCTCAAGACCTCAGCGGAAGCAAGACAATGAGCAGAATTTGACATTTCAGTGTCTTCATGTTGAGTTAAAGGAAATGCCTAGGCAAGAATCTGTCACAGAACCTCTAGTCCCCTGAGTAACAGAGTGACATTCAGTATAGTCTCAGAATAGACAGAACCTGACAATTAAATAAAGCCTAACAGAAGAATGAAAGAGGGATTTTAGAGCATATACTATCAAGTGAATACCCAAATGAGCATCTTCATATAACTAAAAAACAGACTAGAAAAAGAAAATAAACAATTTAATCAACTCTTTTAGAAGAAAGTCTTGATTTGATTGTTGTGAACCCATAAGTGCTGTTCAGAGATACTACAAAAGTAGAAATAAAAAATGACAGATTTGATGACATATCTGATCAAATAGATTGATAGATTAATATAAGTAGGCATAGACATAGGTAATCCAACATAAATAAACTTCAAAATTTATAAATTTTAATTAGAAAACCCAACCAATAAACAGAGGTATTTAAGAAAATGAGCTGGGCACAGTGGTGCATGCCTATAATTCCAGTCACTTGGGAGGCTGATGCAGGAGGATTCAAAGCCAGCCTCAGCAACTTAGTGAGGCCCTAAGCAACTTACTGAGACCCTCTCTCTAAATAAAATATAAAAAGTGCTGCGCATGTGGTATAGTGGTTAAGTGCTCCTGTGTTCAATCCTTGGTTTAAAAAAAAAAAATAGAAAAAATTCTTAAAATTAAAGATGTCTGACTTATAGATTGAAGATGTTCCTTATAAAATACTCTAGAGCTCTTTTTCTGGCTGGAACCATGGCGGTTGCCGAAGAGAAGAAAAAGAAGGTTCCTGCTGTGCCAGAAACCCTTAAGAAAATGCGAAGGAATTATGCAGAGCTGAAGGTAAAGCACCTGAGGAAGAAGTCTGCCCAAAAGATGCTTCAAAAGGCAAGGAGGAAGCTTATCTATGAAAAAGCCAAGCATTACCACAAGGAATATAGAAAGATGTACAGAACAGAGATTCTAATGGCTAGAATGGCAAGAAAAGCTGGCAACTTCTATGTACCTGCAGAACCCAAACTGGCATTTGTCATCAGGATCAGGGGTATCAATGGTGTGAGCCCAAAGGTTCGTAAGGTGTTACAACTTCTTTGCCTTTGCTAGATCTTCAATGGCACCTTTGTTAAGCTCAACGAGGCTTCAGTTAACATGCTGAGGATCGTGGAACCATATATTGCATGGGGGTACCCAAACCTGAAGTCAGTGAATGAACTCATCTACAAGCTTGGCTATGGCAAAATCAATCAGAAATAAATTGCCTTGATGGATAACGCTTTGATTGCAGGATCTCGTGGTAAATATGGCATCATTTGCATGGAGGATCTGATTCATGAGATCTACACTGTTGGAAAATGGTTCAAAGAAGCAAATAATTTCCTGTGGCCCTTCCTTCAAATTATCTTCTCCAAGAGGTGGAATGAAGAAAAAGACCACCAATTTTGTAGAAGGTGGAGATGTTGGCAACAGGGAAGACCAGATCAACAGACTTATTAGAAGAATGAACTAAAGTATCTACCATCATATTTTTGTAATCTGATCAGTTAATAAAACAGTACCTGCTCTCGAAAAAAAAATAAATAAAATACTCTAGAAATTTCTTATTAAATGGAAATATTATTCAGTGGGCGTATTTTGGTTAAATTATTGAATTTTAAGAGAAAAGAAAAATGAGGGGTTGGGATGTAGTTCAGTGGTAGAGCACTCTCCTAGAATATACAAAGTGCTGGGTTTGATTTCCTACACTACAAAAAACAACCAAAAAAAACCAAACTTTTTTTGAGGAAGAAAATGCAATTTATATACAAAGAGCAACATAAAATCAGGCCAATCACAGGCTTCTCAATATTCAATGTGAAAAAAACAATTGAGCAGTTATCTGTATCAATTAAATAATCACTCTAAAACATTGATCCAGTAAAATTGTTATTAAGTCTAAAGACAGTAATAGACACTTTTAAAAATCCCAACCAGTATAAAACCAATGAATACTTTCTTTAAAATTGAAAGTCCAGTGAACCTGGAGGTGTGAAGAGGCATAGGTGTGTGAGTGGGGCCATGCTCAGGGTTGGAGGTCAGAGGTCAGAACAAGTACAGCAATATCCAGAGAGTTCTGAGGAAAGAAAAGCATGACCTAGGAATTTTCCACACTACTAATATTTCTTTAAAATATTAAAGCTAGCTGGGAGTGGTGTCACATACTTGTAATCCTAGCCACTCAGGAGGCTGAGGTTTTGAGGCCAAACTGGGCAACTTGGAGAGACCCTGTCTCAAAAAATAATAATAATAATAATAATAAAAAGGGCTGGCGATGTAGCTCAGTGGTAGAACACCCCTGGGTTCAATTACCAGTACCACCTAAAAACCAAAAACCAAAAACCTATAGAGAGACCTTCTCAAATATGCAAATCTCAGAAAAAATTATCCATGAGCCTTTCTTGAAAAAAATGTGACAGTGAAATCTAGCCAACAGAGGATAAATAAAAATGCAGAATGTAGAAATGGCTTCTACTTTTTTCATGGCTCCTAACCCTTTCTGCATATTTTAAAATATCTTTAAGGAATCCATAGTCTCTCTTCTGGTTAAAAAAATCATTGATCTGCGGCTTAACATTTAATTTTTAATTTCAGCTTTTTAAAAAATAAATTTTAAGTAAATTCAATTGAATAATTAAAATTAAAGTACATTTAGGATGATTCCATCTTTATGAAATTTATTATATCTATTTATCATCCATCTTTCCATTTATTGCTGTGATCTATAGAATTTGTTTACCTATCTACCCTCTAGCTTCTATTTTATTTTATGCAGCATTTCCATGTTTTTAAACTGTATCCCTCCAACCTTCCTTCTGTACATATGTTTGTATGCAGTGACTATTACTATGTATTAGTCAGCTTAGTCTGCTATAACAAAAGACCACAGACCGTGTGGTTTAAGCAATAATTTATTACTCACAGCTTTGGAGGCTGGAAGTCCAGATTAAGATACCAGCAGATTCAGCTCCTGGAGATGACTACTTGGCTTGCAGTTGGATACCTCATTGGGTGTTCTCAAATGGTGGAGAACATAAGAGCACAGTCTCACTGGTGTCTTCTCTTATAGGACACTAATTTTATTGGGTCAGGGCTCCACCCTTGTGACCTTATTTAACCTTATCACCTCTTCAAGGCCCTCCCTCCAGTTATGGTCATATGAGGAGTTAGAACTTCAATATACGGTTTTAGGGGATGTAAACATCAACTCCATAATACATTAAATGGTCAAATTATTGTTGCTTTCTGTGCTTTCCTGTATTTCTTTACTATTTTAATAATCTTAAAAATTTTATTAAAGTAAAAGTTATAATTCTAACATATATAGTTGGTGTTGTAGATTTTACTAGAAGTAATAAGCAGTGTCATATCTAATAGATTTTTTTTACATGACTAATAAGCATCTTCCATTTATCCATATAACTCTCCCACTAACTCAATGTTGGCAGGGAAACTGAGGTTAAAGAAACCCTGGTGAGCACCAGAGTCCAAATCCACATCTGTAGTTTTTAGCTTTTTTTCCCAATGTGATTAAAGGGCCAACATTTCAAGGTCAATCTCAATCCTTTGCTCTTTATGTGTTTATAAATTCAATAACAAAGGTTAAGATCTCACACAATAAAAATCAATTTGCTTCTATATTTGGGGAGAAATGAAAACAGTTTGCTGCCCAGTAAGGACAGTTACAGGAGGAGGAGATCTGTGCTGTGCTGCTGTAGCCTCTGTGGCTGCAGTGACCCAGACATCAAGGTCTTTGGAAGTGTGCTGGTCAATTCTGCTGCCTGGCCTCACACAACCCAGGAAGTCCCTGTGCTGACTGACTCAGATCCTTTTTTTTTTTTTTTTTGAGAGTGGCTTCAAGAGCCTTCAGTCATCCTTGGACACATCCCTTTTTCAGGCTGGGCCCACTCAGTCTGTCCCTGTCACACATTCTGTTTTGTTGGATACTGTTATGGTTTGAATATGAGGTGTCCCCCAAGAGCTTATGTGTGAGACGATGCGAAAAGATCAAGAGGAGAAATGACTGGGTTGTGAGAGTCTTAACTTAAACAGTGAATTAACCCCTGATGGGATTAACTGAGTGGTAACTGGAGGCAGGTGGGGTGTGGATGGAAGAAGTTGTTAATTGGGGGTGTGGCTATGGGGTATATATTTTGTATCTGGAGAGAGGAGTCTCTCTCTCTCTCTCCTTTCTGCTCACAATGATGTGAGCTGCTTCCTTCCACCATCTTCTTCGATGATATTCAGACTCACCTCAAGTCCTGAGGAATGGAGTCAGCCTTCTATGGATAAGACCTCTGAAACTGTGAGCCCTCAAATAAACTTTTCCTCCTGGTCAGATCTTCTGGTCAGATCTTTTAGTCACAGCAGCGAAATAGCTGACGAAAACAGTTACTTTTGAGGTTTGGGTTGCCCAGGAGGACACTCAGAAGGCCACAACACATCCTCTCCACATTTGGGTGAGGAGGCTCCTTTCTGAACCCTTCAGATCAGTATGGAGTTGGCTTTGACTGTCTAACCTCTCCCCAGGTCTCCTTCAGCTGGCTCTGGGGGTTTCTTTCTAAGAACAGCTTGTTCTCCTGGGTAGACCAGTTCTCCATCAGACACAATGCAATCACACATTACAATCTAACAGATGCAGAGCTGCTTCTTTCTCACACTTTTAACAAATCTGCTTTCCTGTGCTCAGCTCTGCCTGTGTGGATGTGTCAGGCTTCCCTACAAGACTCTCATCTCCCGGATGGGGTAGAGCACAGGATGGGGGCTTCCTGAGTCAACGAATCCTTGTGTATTCACTCTGGGGTCAGAACTTCAAGCTGGTGGGCTGATTTGTTGTGGGTGGAGACAAGCAGTCTTTCTACCAACGCCATGGTTTTATAACATGGGCCTTTCCTCACTGAACACTGAAGGCATTGATATGCTTTCTCACCATTATTTATGTTCTTAACTCTGTTTAAAATTTTTTCCTAAGGAGTTCCGGGTCTTTAAAACAAAATGTTCATTGTACATGAAGACAGTTAAAACATGGAATTTAGATTTATAGTAGACCTTCACCATTTGTGATTTTAAGCTTTGCTTTTCAGGCTACTCCCCATTGTTGATGAAGAGAAATCTGAAACAAAGTGAGTGCATCAACCATGAGGAGATCTGAATGTTATTTGTTCTATTGTCATACCTATTTTATTAAATGTAAAACTTCCCAAGGTTCCTAATAACTTTTTATTTATCTCTAAAATCTATAAAACATCTTGAGTTTTTGTGAATTTGGAAAGGAAACCTTCCCTTTCTACTTGACTCCAAGAATTGGAGAGAAATTTCCCAGCCTTGCTTCACTGAAATTCATTTGCTTTATCTCATTATTTCAGCTGTGGTTTTCCAGAAATATGCAAACCACTAGAGTAAGAATTATTAAATGAGAACGTCCCCTAAGCAATTAAGGGAACAACATGGGGGAAGAGCAAGCTGCATGCCTGAGGAGAAACAGCATGCATTCCCATGATAACAGGGACAATGGCATTAGATGATTCCTCCTGTGTCTTGTTTTGATGAAAAGGGAATATCCTTGAATCTAACTTGTTGTCTTCCACTTTTAACCTCTTATTTTTCTTTCTTTCTAAGACTTGTCCTTGAACAAAGCAGATAATAAAACACACATGATGCAATGGCAGTGTTAAAAATTCAAGATGAGATCTGAATGCTGCCACCACAGTGAACAAGGGTCATGATTTAAATGGCACCTGGGCAGCTCCAGAAACAGGACTGCTGAGAAAAAGGGCTTGTCACTGTTAACCTTACCTAGGCCCTGGGGGAGTCTCTCTGCACCTAGATGGGATGTCCATGGAATGCCAGAGGGAGGGGAGGAAGACAGGGGAGAGACCAGATTGTGTGGACAGGTTCAGAGTTTGCTAGGAAGACCGGAAACCAACAAGGATGCTAGGGCAGTGATGGAGCATGCTGATGGATTTAAAGAGGATGGACCATGGATAGATAAGTGTTCAAAAGAAGCATGTGCAGGAAAGTGAGTAGAGATAGTTCTATGGAGGGAGTAAGGGAGGGACCAGGGAAGAAGGAGCCCTGAGGAGGCTTAGACAGAAAAGTAAGGGAGAGAACAGGCCATGTGGATAGGGCAGGGATGATATAGTAGAGTTGATAGGAGGGACTCCCTGACTGAAGGGTTGGGTGATAGAAGGAAAGAGAGCTTCCCAGAGATGAATGGAGCAAGGGAAACACTATAGACCATAGAATCATGAAGGATGGAGGGAGAGGGAGAGGCTTATTGAAGGCTCTTTTAAGTGAGAGTTGAGAAGAGAGAACAATCTACATAAACTTCTTGGGGAAAGGCAGGGTTAGAGAGGGTCAAGGAGAGAGGGCAGGTCATGCTGAAGGGTTTGAGGAAGGGAAAAACTCAGGGATGACTGGAGATGAGAGAAAAGGAGAGGCCAGATGGCATATAAGTGGTGTGTATTGGAAGGAGGACAGATTATCTAAGGCAGAGAATGTTGGGCTGAGAGGTGACAGCCCAGATCACACAGACACTTGACAAACAGGGAGGAGGGAGTATTCCCAGGCCAAGATGAGAGACAGGCCATCTTGGGGTCTATGTGGTGAGCGCAGGTCCACTGGACTAGTTGTGTGGCACAGAGATGGGGGTGCTGAGAAGTGAATGGAGACTAGGCCATGTGAACATGCTTGATGCTTGAGGGTCTGAGAAGAGGGAGCATTCCAAGGAGACTGACAGATGAGGGGGCAGAGACCAAGTTGCTTTGTCAATGTGGGGGGCAGGAAAAGTGGGGTGGCATGAACAATGCTTGTGCCAGGGTGAGTAGAAAGACAAACCCCGTGGATGGGTTGGGAAATCAAAGGAAGAGGAAGTGGGTGGACAGAAGGTGCTGAGCAAAAAAAGTAAGCAGAATGCTACTACCATGAAGGCACGGTAGTGATATCTCTTCGAGTCTCTGCTGTTGTGAACATACCCAGAAGTAGAATGGCTGGGTCACATAGTTATTCTACTTTTAATTTTTAACAGTTACTACCTTTTGTCTTCAAATCTGAAGGTTAGTTTTGCTGGGTACAGGATTCTGAAAGAACCATGTTCTTTCAGAGCTTGAAATATGTTGTTCCAGGCCCTTCTAGCTTTTAGGGTCTGGGCTGAGAAATCTGCCGATATCCGTATTGGCTTCCCCATACGTAATCTGCTACTTTTCTCTCACAGCTTTCAAAATCCTATCTTTATTTTGTATGTTAGGCATTTTCATTATAATGTGCCTTGGTGTGGATCTGTTGTGATTTTGTGCATTTGGTGTTCTATAAGCCTCTTGTATTTGATTTTCCATTTCATTCTTCAGGTATGGGGAATTTTCTGATTATTTCATTGAATAGATTGTTCATCCCTTTGGTTTGTATCTCTGTGCCTTCCTCAATCCTGATAATTCTTTTTTTTTTTTTTCTTTATTTTTTTTTAATTTTTTTTTATTTATTTTTACGTTTACATAGGGTAATGATGTTTATTTTATTTTTCCCCTCCCCCCCACCCCTCCCACCCCTCTTTTCCCTCTACACAGTCCTTCTTTCCTTCATTCTTACCGCTCTCCTTAGCCTAACTCTAAACCTAACCCTAAACCTAATGCTAGCCCCTCCCACCCCCCATTATATGTCCTCATCCGCTTATCAGCGAGATCATTCGTCCTTTAGTTTTTTGAGATTGGCTTATCTCACTTAGCATGATATTCTCCAATTTCGACCATTTGCCTACAAATGCCATAATTTTATCATTCTTCATTGCGGAGTAATATTCCATTGTATAAATATGCCACAGTTTCTTTATCCATTCATCAACTGAAGGGCATCTAGGTTGGTTCCACAATCTGGCTATGGTGAATTGAGCAGCAATGAACATTGATGTGGCTGTATCTCTGTAGTATGCTGATTTTAAGTCCTTTGGGTATAGGCCAAGGAGTGGGATAGCTGGGTCAAATGGTGTTTCCATTCCAAGCTTTCTGAGGAATCTCCACACTGCTTTCCAGAGTGGCTGCACTAATTTGCAACCCCACCAGCAATGTATGAGTGTTCCTTTTTCACCACATCCTCGCCAACACCTATTGTTGCTTGTATTCTTGATAATCGCCATTCTAATTGGGGTGAGATGAAATCTTAGGGTAGTTTTGATTTGCATTTCCCTTATTACTAGGGATGTTGAACATTTTTTCATATATCTGTTGATTACTTATACATCTTCTTCTGTGAAGTGTCTGTTCATTTCCTTAGCCCATTTGTTGATTGGATTATTTGTATTCTTCGTGTAGAGTTTTTTGAGTTCTTTATAGATTCTGGAAATTAGCGCTCTATCTGAGGTATGGTTGGCAAAGATATTCTCCCACTCTGTAGGCTCTCTCTTCACATTTCTGATAGTTTCCTTTGCTGAGAGAAAGCTTTTAAGTTTGAATCTATCCCAGTTGTTGATTCTTGCTTTTATTTCTTGTGCTATGGGAGTCCTGTTAAGGAAGTCTGATCCTAAGCCAACAAGTTGAAGATTTGGACCTACTTTTTCTTCTATAAGATGCAGGGTCTCTGGTCTGATTCCGAGGTCCTTGATCCATTTTGAGTTGAGTTTTGTGTAGGGTGAGAGATAGGGGTTTAATTTCATTCTATTGCATATGGTTTTCCAGTTTTCCCAGCACCATTTGTTGAAGAGGCTATCTTTTCTCCATTGCATATTGTTGGAACCTTTGTCTAGTATGAGAAAATTGTATTTATTTGGGTTTGTGTCCATGTCCTCTATTCTGTACCATTGATCTACCTGTCTATTTTGGTACCAATACCATGCCATTTTTGTTACTATTGCTTTGTAGTAGAGTTGAAGATCTGGTATTGCAATACCCCCTGCTTCGCTCTTGCTACTGAGGATTGCTTTAGCTATTCTAGGTTTTTTATTCTTCCAGATGAATTTCATAATTGCTTGCTCTATTTCTGCAAGGTACATCATTGGGATTTTAATTGGAATTGCATTGAATCTGTATAGCACTTTAGGTAGTATAGCCATTTTGACGATATTAATTCTGCCTATCCAGGAACATGGGAGATCTTTCCATCTTCTAAGGTTTTCTTGAATTTCTTTCTTTAGTGTTCTGTAGTTCTCATTGTAGAGGTCTTTCACCTCTTTTGTGAGATTGATTCCCAAGTATTTTATTTTTTTCGATGCTATTGTGAATGGGGTAGTTTTCCTAATTTCTCTTTCTGAAGATTCATCACTTATGTATAAAAATGCATTGGATTTATGAGCATTGATCTTGTAACCTGCTACTTTACTGAATTCACTTATGAGTTCTAAAAGTTTTCTGGTGGAATTTCCAGGTTCCTCTAAATATATAATCATGTCATCAGCGAACAGGGATAGTTTGAGTTCTTCTTTTCCTATTCGTATCCCTTTAATTTCTTTGGTTTGTCTGATTGCTCTGGCTAGAGTCTCAAGGACGATGTTGAATAGAAGCGGTGAAAGAGGGCATCCCTGCCTTGTTCCAGTTTTTAGGGGGAACGCTTTCAGTTTTTCACCATTTAGAATGATATTAACCATGGGCTTAGCGTAGATTGCCTTTATAATGTTTAGGAATGTTCCCACTACCCCAATTTTTTCTAGTGTTTTGAGCATGAAGGGGTGCTGTATTTTATCAAATGCTTTTTCTGCATCTATTGAAATAATCATGTGATTCTTAACTTTAAGTCTGTTGATATGGTGAATGACATTTATTGATTTCCGAATGTTGAACCAACCTTGCATCCCTGGGATAAAACCCACTTGATCGTGGTGCACTATCTTTTTAATATATATTTGTATGCGATTTGCTAAAATTTTGTTGAGAATTTTTGCATCGATGTTCATTAAGGATATTGGTCTGAAATTTTCTTTCCTCGATGTGTCTCTGTCTGGTTTAGGTATCAGGGTGATATTGGCTTCATAGAACGAGTTTGGGAGGGTTCCCTCCTCTTCTATTTCATGGAATAGTTTGAGGAGTATTGGAATGAGCTCTTCTTTAAAGGTTTTGTAGAACTCGGCTGAGAACCCATCTGGTCCTGGACTTTTCTTTGTTGGTAGGCTTTTGATGACCTCTTCTATTTCATTGCTTGAAATTGGTTTATTTAAGTTGTGTATGTCCTCCTCGTTCAGTTTAGGTAGTTCATATGTCTCTAGAAATTTGTTGATGTCTTCGAGGTTTTCTGTTTTGTTGGAGTATAGATTTTCGAAATAGCTTCTAATTATGTTTTGTATTTCACTCGTATCTGTTGTGATGTTTCCTTGTTCATTCCGAATTTTAGTAATTTGAGTTTTCTCCCTCTTTCTCTTTGTTAGTGTGGCTAAGGGTTTATCAATTTTATTTATTTTTTCAAAGAACCAACTATTTATTTTGTTAATTTTTCCGATTGTTTCTTTTGTTTTGATTTCGTTGATTTCGGCTCTGATTTTAACTATTTCCTGTCTTCTACTACTTTTGGTATTGGTCTGTTCTTCTTTTTCTAGTGCTTTGAGCTGTAGTGTTAAGTCGTTTATTTGTTGATTTCTACTTCTTTTTTTGAATGCACCCCATGAAATAAATCTTCCTCTAAGTACTGCTTTCATAGTGTCCCAGAGATTTTGATATGATGTGTCTTTGTTCTCGTTTACTTCTAAGAATTTTTTTATTTCCCTCCTGATGTCTTCTGTTATCCATTCATCATATAATAGTGTATTATTTAGTCTCCAGGTATTGGAGAAGTTTCTGTTTTTTATTCTGTCATTTATTTCTAATTTCAATTCATTATGATCTGATAGAGTACAAGGTAGTATCTCTATCTTCTTGTATTTGCTAACAGTAGCTTTGTGGCATAAAATATGGTCTATTTAGAGAAGGATCCATGTGCTGCTGAGAAGAAAGTGTATTCATTCTTTGTTGGATGGTATATTCTATAAATGTCTGTTAAGTCTAAATTGCTGATTGTGTTGTTGAGATCTATAGTTTCTTTATTCAATTTTTGTTTGGACGATCTATCCAGTGGTGAGAGAGGTGTGTTAAAATCGCCTAGTATTATTGTGTTGTGGTCTATTTGATTTCTGGAATTGAGAAGGATTTGTTTGACGTACGTGGATGAGCCAATGTTCGGGGCATAGATATTTATGATTGTTATGTCTTGCTGATTTATGCTTCCCTTAAGCAGCATGTAATGTCCTTCTTTATCCCTTCTGACTAGTTTTGGTTTGAAGTCCACATTATCTGAGATGAGGATGGATACTCCAGCTTTTTTGCTGTGTCCGTGTGCATGGTATGTTTTTCCCCATCCTTTCACCTTTAGTCTATGGGTGTCTCTTTCTATGAGATGAGTCTCTTGCAGGCAGCATATTGTTGGATTTTTCTTTTTAATCCAATCTGCCAGTCTGTGTCTTTTGATTGATGAATTCAGGCCATTAACATTCAGGGTTATTATTGTGATATGATTTGTATTCCCAGTCAATTGACTCATATTTGTTTTTGACATGATTTGGTTTCTCCTTTATTTGGCTATTCCTTTAGGCTAGCGCCTCCTGTTGCTGATTTGCATCGTTGTTTTTCATCTCTTCCTCATGGAATATTTTGCTGAGAATGTTCTGTAATGCTGGCTTTCTTTTTGTAAATTCCTTTAGCTTTTGTTTATCATGGAAGGATCTTATTTCATCGTCAAATTTGAAGGTAAGTTTTGCTGGGTATAAGATTCTTGGTTGGCATCCGTTTTCTTTCAGGGCTTGGTATATGTTGTTCTAGGCCCTTCTAGCTTTTAGGGTCTGGATTGAAAAATCTGCTGATATTCTTATTGGTTTCCCTCTGAATGTAATTTGATTCTTTTCTCTCGCGGCCTTTAAAATTCTGTCTTTATTTTGTATGTTAGGTATTTTCATAATAATGTGCCTTGGTGTGGGTCTGTTGTAATTTTGTATGTTTGGAGTTCTATAAGCCTCTTGTACTTGGTTTTCCATTTCATTCTTCAGATTTGGGAAATTTTCTGTTATTATTTCATTGAATAGATTGTTCATTCCTTTGGTTTGTTTCTCTAAGCCTTCCTCAATCCCAATAATTCTTAAATTTGGCCTTTTCATGATATCCCATAATTCTTGGAGATTCTGTTCATGATTTCTTACCATCTTTTCTGTTTGGCCAACTTTGCTTTCAAGATTAAATAATTTGTCTTCAGTGTCTGAGATTCTGTCTTCCAGGTGTTCTATCCTATTGGTTATGCTTTCTATGGAGTTTTTAACTTGGTTTATTGTTTCCTTCATTTCAAGGATTTCAGTTTGGTTTTTTTTCAGTATCTCTAACTCTTTATTGAAATGATCTCTTGCTTCCCGTATTTGGTCTTTTAACTGTTGATTGGTGCGATCATTTAATGCCTGCATTTGCTCTTTCATCTCCTCCTTCAATGCCTGCATTTGCTCTTTCATCTCCTCATTAGCTTCCCTGATCGTTTTAATTACGTACATTCTGAACTCCCTTTCTGACATTTCTTCTGCTGTGCTGTCATTGGGTTTTATTGATGTAGTATCTAGGTTTGTTTGGGACATTTTCTTCCCTTGTTTTCTCATTGGTCAGTTGTCAGTGGGACCCTGAGATATTGCAGTTTTCCGCTATTGGCTTATAGTGTCCCGGTAGATTTCCAGTGTATCACCTCCCAGCCTTCAGTAGCCTGATGTCTTGGAGGAATCTGATAAAGCAGCTCATCCGAAGAAAACTGCCCCTAGCCCCCTACTGGTTCCACGGTTTGGAACTGGCTCTGTGGGGAAATGCTCTCACTGTGGGCCTGCACCGTGCAGCTGGCCGTGTGGGAGGAGCCCACTGCCGGAGTGTGGAAGGCTACCTTGGGAAGACTCTAGCTGCCCTGCCCAGCTCCAATAAGCCACCTCTATCTGGGTCTGCCACCCGGGCTGAGCTTTACCCAGTGGGCAGACTCACCCGTGGCTCTATTTCAGTCCGAGTCTCTCAATGCCTCCCCTTCTTAACTCCTGGGTTCTGGAGCGACTGGGGGTGCAGTCTCCCTCTAGGCCGCCATCTTGGATCGCCCCGTGAAGAGAGCCTGCAGCCAGAGTGGGCAGAGCCGCCTGAAGAGGTCTCTGGCTGCCCTGCTCTGATCCCAGAGGCTGCTTGCGGATCGAGGCTCTCCGCTGGTTTGTTGCCAGAGTACGCTGCGCTGCAGTGGCTCCGGGACTCAGAGCTTGTTCTGGTCAGAAAGGCTCTCACTAGCGGGCTAGTTCGGTTCTGAGAACCTGGAGAAGCTGGCTGTGTGGGCGGGGCCCACCGCCGGAGTGCGCAGGGCTGCCTGTGGATGACTCTAGCTGCCCTGCCCGGCTTCAATAAGCCACCTCTATCTGGGCCTGCCACCCGGGCTGAGCTTTACCCAGTGGGCAGACTCACCTGTGGCTCTATTTCAGTCCGAGTCTCTCAATGCCTCCCCTTCTTAACTTCTGGGTTCTGGAGCGACTGGGGGTGCAGTCTCCCTCTAGGCCACCATCTTGGATCGCCCCATGAAGCGAGCCTGCAGCCGGAGTGGGCAGAGCCGCCTGAAGAGGTCTCTGGCTGCCCTGCTCTGATCCCAGAGGCTGCTTGCGGATCAGGCTCTCCGCTGGTTCGTTGCCGGAGTACGCTGCGCTGCAGTGACTCCGGGACTCGGAGCTTGTTCTGGTCAGAAAGGCACTCACTAGCGGGCCAGTTCCGTTCCGAGAACCTGGAGAAGCTGGCTGTGTGGGCGGGGCCCACCGCCGGAGTGC
This sequence comes from Sciurus carolinensis, assembly GCF_902686445.1. Taxonomy (NCBI): domain Eukaryota; kingdom Metazoa; phylum Chordata; class Mammalia; order Rodentia; family Sciuridae; genus Sciurus; species Sciurus carolinensis. The sequence goes on from NC_062220.1 coordinate 103,022,619, forward strand.
GCAGGGCTGCCTGTGGATGACTCTAGCTGCCCTGCCCGGCTTCAATAAGCCACCTCTATCTGGGCCTGCCACCCGGGCTGAGCTTTACCCAGTGGGCAGACTCACCCGTGGCTCTATTTCAGTCCGAGTCTCTCAATGCCTCCCCTTCTTAACTCCTGGGTTCTGGAGCGACTGGGGGTGCAGTCTCCCTCTAGGCCGCCATCTTGGATCGCCCCGTGAAGAGAGCCTCCTGATAATTCTTAAATTTGGTCTTTTCATGATGTCCCATAGTTCTTGGAGGTTCCATTCATGATTTCTGACCATCTTCTCTGTTTGGACAACTTTATTTTAAATATTAAATATTTTGTCTTCATTGTCTGAGGTTCTGTCTTCTAAGTGGTCTAGTCTGTTGGTAATGCTTTCCATTGAGTTTTTTATTTGGTTTATTGTTTCCTTCATTTCAAGAATTTCCATTTGGTTTTTTTTTTTTTTTTTTGAGAATCTCTGTCTCTTTGTTGAAATGATCTTTTGCTTCCTCAGTTGCTCTTTTGACTGCTTATTGGTGTGATCATTCATTGCCTGCATTTGCTCTCTTATCCTTTGCTTCACAAATCATTTCAATTACGTATATTCTGAACTCCTTTTCTGACATTTCTTCTACCATATTGTCAGTGGATTCTAATAATATAGAATCTAGGTTTGTTTGGATCACTTTCTTCCCTTGTTTTTTCATGTTGCTCATGTATCTTCCCCTCTAGCAGTGCAGATCTGGAGTATTGCAGTTTCCCCCATATAGGCTTATAGTGACCTTATAGGTTTCCAAAATCTTTTCTTTAAGTGGGAGATCAATATTAGTGGCACCCAGTACAGAGAATATGCAGCCCTAAACCAAATAGCCCCTATGAAGACATTAACAATATTGTCATAATAAACAGTGAGTTCGATTATTATCTAAAGTGTAACAAATAGAGTTGCAATAAGGTTTGAAGTTTCTAATGGAGGACAAAGAGGATGGGGAGGAGTGTAGGATGTAGCTGTTAATATTATAAGAAAAGTGTATGCAGAAGTTCTAGATCATAGAAAGAGTGAAAGTGTAATCAAGAGAAGTTGGTTGTTAGCATGAGAAAAGGGAGAAAGAGACTCTGAGGAAACAGGTAAACAAAAGGAAAATAGAGCAAGGAAAGTAAAGAAATAAAAACCTAAACATTTTCAAAAAGGAGAGAAAAGAAATAAGAAAAAAAAAACTACAGCCATCTAGTATTCAAACCTCCTAGTCTTCAGTAGCTTGATGTATGAGAGGTACCTGACAATGAGCTTCCAGTCTCCAGCAGGTGTCTTAGGATGAGATTTGCCCCACCTAAAGATGGGAATTACCGCTTCCAGGATAATCCAAGATGTCACTCTGGCTTCCAAATATGTTGGCAAATGGGGAGCTGCAGCTCAGGGTGTGGCCATGGTTGGCTGGTGGTCCTGGAGGTGGGCTGTTGTTGGTCTGGTTGAGGGATCCTGGAGGTGGGGCATAGTCAGTCCGGCCAGGGGTTATATAGGTCCTGACTGTTGTCTCAAAATGGCGGCAGCCACATGTAACAAAACCTGCAGGTACTGTGGCAGTGGACTTCCAGGCAATAGCAGGCAGCTGGTGATCACTGGTGGTCTGCAGTCGATCTGCTGGCTACCAGCGGATGATTGGCAGGTGGATCTCGGGTGGTGGGTGATGGGTAGGTGAAAGGCCCCCAATGGGCAGGTAAGAGGCAGGCAAATGGCAAATGGCAGATGGTCAGTGAGCAATCTGCACTCAAAAAGTAGTCGATATGCTGGCAGACTGCAGGTGATTGCAGTAGACAAGTGGGTAAACAGCAGGGGATTGAAAAGCAGCAAAAACTGCCTCACTAAGAAACAGATATCCTCTGCTTGAAACTTGAGTTATGGAGCAACAAGGAACAGCCTCCCTCTAGTCTGCCATCTTGGATCTCAGTAACTACCTTACTGTTTTCTACAGTGACTTTGTTGCAGGGCATGGTCCTCATGGGAAGCTGAGGAAATCACAGTGATCCTTTCTCATTGGTTTTTGTGATCATATCACAAAGATTTCAGACATACTGCTCAGAGTAGCAGGCATGAATTTATTAAATGGGATAGGAAAAGGGGAAAAGGCACATTCTCAAGGGAGAGAGTGAGTCCTTTCAGAGAAGAGAAGGATGGTACACCTCAACTGCCCTCCAGTTTAATTGGGGGCCCTTGGGATGTGTCCAGAGAGTCCTGCCCATGTCCACTTTTTGACTTTTGACTGACCACATAGTAACTATATGAACTACCCGCAAGAGACATGGTGTGGTGCTTACAGAGTTAGAGTTTTAAGGAAATTGAGTCCCCCTGTTTTTGCCTCAATTTCCTGCAACTTAATTGGTTTATTATGCTTTGAATAGTCCTCAGTAAGCTTTTTATGTGAGGGTCTTGATGTTTTGGCAGCCAGGGTGATTGCGGGTTGTGATAGTTTTGGAGATAAGGGAGGGTTCAGGCCACCTGGTAGTGTGTGACATGATCTTGAAATAATTGTTTTCCTTTAGGGGATGTCAATATGGCTGGGGGAGTTTTTGACATAATAGGTCCCCAACTTCCAGGTACTTGCCTTTCAGATAGGCTTCCTGTGGTTTTCAGTCACCTTTCATTGTCTTTTCTCTGCTCACCCATATATAACTGACTAACTATCTAACAGTTGCACCATTTTATATTCCTTCTAGCAGTGCACAGGGTTAACATTTTTTAGCTTTCTAAGGTAACATACTGGTTGGTGTGGTCTTGGTGAAATTCCACCATGGTGTGTTATGGCCAGGGCTAGAAAGTGCAGAAGGTGATGGTGCAGCCCATTGGCAGAACCTCATCTTCAGATACTTACAAAACAGATCCTGGATTCAGGTGTGTGTCCATGAGCAAGTGAATATGCAAATAGAAGGCTGCATTATTGACTTTGATGAGTTACATGAAACTTGTATTAGATGATGCAGGAAAGATTCATTCTAAAACAAAGTCAAGAAAACGACTGGGTTGGATGATGCTAAAAGGAGATAATGTTACTCTGCTACAAAATGTCTCCAACTAGAACCATCAAAGAAATGAGAAATTACAGAGAAAACTAGACTTAAAAAAAAATTCCTTGCTGGGAGTATAGTTCTAAAACACACGTTCATATTCTTGTTTTCTTCCCCATATGTTATTACCAGATGACAATAAATGAGGTAGAACAATTTTTATTAAAAATTTTTATTAAAAATTCTCCCCATCCTCACCAACACTTGCTTTCTTTTTAGTGGTAGTCATCCTAATTGGTGTGAGGTGGTATATCATTTTGGTATTTGCATTTCCCTAATAATTAGTGATGTTGAGCATCTTTTCATGTGCTTCTGGAAGGGCAATGAAATATTTTTTTGAGGGAGCCTTTTTTGGGAAGGTTTTTTGGGGGAGGTGGCATTTAAACTGGTGATTAAAAAGGAGACAAAATACAAATTACCAATATTAGGTTAGAGGATATAAAATAGATCCTGTAGACATTATAAGAATAATAAGAGAAAAACTACAAGTAAGTCTATATATAAATTTGACAACTTACGTGGAACTAATTCCCTAAAAAGCACAAAGTACTCCAGCTTACACACTCTGAAGAAGATAATTTGAATAGTCCATTACTATCAAGAAAATTGAACTTGTAATTAAAATAAAAGCTCTTCAAATGGAAATCTCCAGGCCCAGATGGTTTCACTGGAGATTTCTACTAAGTATTTAAGGAACTGAAACCAATTTTACAGTCTCTTATGTTACTCCTCCCTGATTTTTGTACCCCTAGGTGACCTAACTAAATTTCTTTCTTTTTGACACTGGGGATTAAACTCAGGGGCACTGGACCACTGAACCACATTCCCAGCCCTATTTTGTATTTTATTTAGAGACAGGGTCCCACTGAGTTGCTTAGTGCTTTGAACTTGTGATCCTCCTGCCTAACTACATTTCTACGTTGCTTTAATTTTGCTTATCTTTGAGGACAGGAAGCCTGAAGGCCAGAAGTTCTCCTTCAGGAGGGCTAGCTGAAAATGGTTTGATTTAAGATGGCTGCCGAGTGACCACCAGACAACTTCATTATAACCCCATTTGCATGTTATGTGACTCCTTCCCTGATGTCATGATAGCTGAAAATTGCCATGATGATGAATAACAAGAACCATAAAAAGAGCAAAAAGAAGAGACTTTCAAGTTCCTGGAAAATCTCCACCTATTCCCAGAAAAGACATGAATATTCTCCCCTTTTATTAGCCCAACCATTCTCCTCACTTCTCTTACCCTATATCTATATCCTCCCAAACCCTGATGGGCCAAGAAATGGATCTGTGAGCCTTTCTTCCTTCTTCTATTCTTGGTCAAGAATAAACCTTCCTTCATTGCTTAATTGACATTCATTCTTGTTATTTAGATCCATAATTCCAAGTGGGAAAAATACTTTGGGGTCAAAATTGGTAACACTTCTAGAAATTAGAGAGATAGCCCCTAATACTCAAACCCGATAAACATAATATGGAAAAAGAAAACTGAAGACTAGTTCCTTTTGTTATTTTAGATGTGAAAATTCATAATGAAATATTAGTAAGTAGAATTCTGCAATGTATAAAAAGCATTTTTATACTGTGGCCAAGTGAGGATTATTCAAGGGATTTAAGGCTAATTTTGTATTTGAAAATTAATCCATATAATCCACCATTTAGCAGGTTAAAGAAGAAAAGTCAGATGATAACATTAATTGATGCATGAAATGTATTTGAACAAATTTAATACTACTTAATGATAAAAATCCACAGGAAACTAGAAATGTAGATTTTTCTCAACTTGATAAGTAGTATCTATTAAAACCAAACCAAAACAAAAACATGTATATGGTTATGATCACACTGAATGGTGAATGACTGAGTGTTTTTTCCTGGAATAATGTAGACTTGAAATTTGTAAACACTTCAATAAAGGAAGAAAAGGAGACTAAAGGCATATGGATGAGAAAGAAAGACACAGATGTCTGTATTTGCTGATGACACAATTGTATCTACTGAGAATCCCAAAGACACTACAAAAATATCTTCTAGAATGAATAAATAGTTCAGCAAGGACATGGGACACAAGAATAATGTACAAAAGTCAATTGTATTTTTATACTATTAATGAACACATGCAGACTTAAATTAAAAATACAAAACTATTTAAAGTCTCAGAGAAAAGGAGAGGAATTCTTAGATGGAAATCTAACAGAACATGTACTGGTCTTTTATGTCAAAAACTCCAAATCACTTATGAAAGAAATCAGAGAAGATCAAAATAAATGGGAAGGTATTCCATGTTCATGGGTCAGAAGAGTAGACACGGTGAACTGGAGTTCTCCAAAGAAGCTTCATCTGTGTTTGAGAGCCTGCTAACTGATCTTGGCTCACTAAATCATTGTGATCATGGAGAGATGGATTGTGAAGAGCTTGAATGTTGCAGATCAAGATCCAAAGTTAACTTGGGCTATCTTTAGGTTCTTTTACTTGCCCTTTACTACCAACGTCTGCATCTGGTCTAGCATTCTGGTGACTCTTACATAAAACTTCTGGAATGTGTACTATGCTTGGTAGAACTCTGGCCTCCACCAACACTAAAGCTAAGAATGTGACAGCATCTGAATTCTGTAACAGATTCACTCACTTTGTTAAAGATAACACCTGAATCCTATGGAAGAGATTTTCCCATCTCTTTGTAGTCTCTCTTCTTGACGCCTCCACCTATGATGTTTTGTGACTATGAAAGCCCATAAAACTTCCACAGGGAACTGTATCATTCTGGGTAACTTAAATCTGCTTCTGAAACAAGGTCACTTATATTTGACTTGGAATAAATTATTTTATTATTTTCTCAAAGCAGAGTTGATATTTTATATTGACAACACTGTAAAAATATCAATTTTCTGTAAATTGATTTACATGTGTATCATAATTCCTATCAAAATTCACAGCAAGGTTTTGATAGATGTAAATAGCATTATTATAAAATTTATACAGAAAGTTGACTAGAATAGCTAAACCAGTTTTAAAAAGATATATGCAGTAGGAGGAATCACACATACATGACTTCAAGGCTTATTATATGGCAACTATGATCAAGGCAGTGTGGTATTGTTGGAGAGACAGACACAGAGATCAATGAAATAGAAAACTCAGAAATAGCTCCAATATACTCAATTTTATTTTTTTAGAAATATTTTAAGTTCACGACAAAATTGAGCAGAAGGCAAAAGATGCCTCCTACTTACAATGTAAAGTTTCCCCCTTTAGCAACATCCCACATGAGAGGGGTAATATTTGTCTTTCTGAGCAGGTCTCATGAGCCAAACTCTAAAAAATGAATCACAGTAAAATTTATAATGGTGTGCAAGGAGAATGGAATTCTTATGCTATGCATGAAGAATACTTAAGAGAAGAAGCAATTTAATATATCATTTGTAAATGTTGATTAGTACTCCAGTACCAGAATCTTCCTCCAGCATGTGAGCTGTTGAGTCAATCTGTCATTTCCATTTTTCTTTTATTTTTAATCTCCATTTCGCCACCACTTTGTTCTACTCAATGGCATTTAAACATAGTCCTCTTTTGTGGATGGAGACCCGATTCTGGGGAAGTCATTCAAAGCCCTCACATTTATCATCCTCTCCCCATCTGCTTCTTTTTTTTAATTTTAATTTTAATTTTTACAGACTGCATTTTGATTCATTGTACACAAATGGGGTACAACTTTTTGTTTTTGTGGTTGTGCATGATGTAGATTCATACCATTCGTGTAATCATACATGTACATAGGGTAATGACATCTGTCTCTTTCCACCATCTTTCATACCCCTGCCCCCTCCTCCCTCTCGCTTCCCTCTACATAATCTAAAATTCCTCCATTCTTCTCTCCCATCTGATTCTTAAACCAGAGTGTCCCCTTACATGGTGGTTCCTGCTCTGCACTTTGTTTTCTGTGTGTTTTCCTTGGTTATTTTTTGTCCTTTGACCAACATACTCCCAATTCCCTTACCTTCTCACACCAATCTCAGCAACTAGTGAGGTACTCTCAACTTCCATGAGCTCAAATTTTATTGAACTTTCACACAGCAGTGAGATCATGTGGTATTCATCTTTCTGAGCCTGGCTTATTTCACTTAACACAATGCCCTCCAGTTTCTTCTACATTGTCACAAATTACAGGATTCATTTCTTTTTTAAGGTTGAAGACATCTCATTGTATGTAAATATCATACTTTATTCACTCATTTGATGATGAGCATGTGTGTGTATTTCTCTGGGTATGTGTGTGTATTCATGAGCATCTTTATGTGTCTCTTTGTCTTTCTGTGCTTGCATGTGTGTGTGATTAATGCTTGTGTATTGTGAATGTGTACCTGTGTTACTGTATTAACACACATGCATGTCTATTTCTGTGTGTGTGGTGTGGTGTGTGTGTGTTCAGGGACCCGGATATAGAGATTTGGGATTATAAGTGAATTACAAGCCTCTGGCATCTAGTCTGTGCTAAACCGGCACTCTAGTCCTTATGATGAAGTTCACCTGATGCCTCAGCCTGGAATGATTTTCCTCCTGTCCCTCTCTGGTTGTGCACATATGTTGATCTCTCTCTCTGGTCTGGGTCAGGGCTGAATGCCATGTCTGAAGGAATGTTGGCTGAATGGAGTTTTCAGAACTGAAGAATTTAGTAAAGGGAGGAACAAGGTATGGAGGAACTAGATATGGTTTTTGAATAAAACTGCAAGTTAATATTTTCTATAATATCTGCTAACATGCTGTTGCACATTCTTTTATTTTTGTATCCTCAGTGTATGGCACACAGAGATACTTGGTAAATGTTTGTTCAAATGTATAAAAGAAGAGAGGTTTAGGAATGGAGATCAGAGCTAAAGTTTAATAGCAAAGGAGAAGAAAATAAAAGCAACTAGGAAGGCAGCATCCTGCATGAGAAACAGGCTTTCAGGGCTTTGTGCCCACTCTGCATGGTCCACAAAAGCAAGTTGTTGAAATGTGCAGACAGTCTCAGCAGCTTTAATGGGAAAAGGTCAGAATGGGCTGAGAGTGATCATGTCCTGGCCAGTGATCATGTTCTAGGCTCTTGATGCCCTGAGCCTCGGAATTAAGGAAGCAACAAAGATGAGAGCATGTTTGATAACTGTTGACTGGATACATTTTAGGTTCCAATTCCTCTTTTGTTGTCGGTTATACCCCATTCTTTCTCTGGGAACAATATCAAGAAATTAATAACCCTTCAAATCACTATTCTAAATGCCTGATGAATGTTGGTCCCAGAAATGTGCAAATCCACTGACTTGGGCTGTTACCCCTTACAGATCTTCAAAAGCAAATAGTAAGCTTTGTGAGCACCATGGGAATTCATCCTCAAGGAAATCTTTATAACTGACTTGTATAAGGAGTGAGAGCCTTGTTTATCAGTGGTCTCCAGATACTAATTTCTATTTTAATAGCCTCTCAAAGGAAATCAGAGCTTGTTCCACCAGGGAGTTTATTAAACATCTTGGAAGAGTGACTACAGGTGTGCTGAGGGATTCCTTTCTGTTGGTTTAATCAGACATGTTTATCAGTTCTTTGTCTTTGTGGGTATAGTGCTTGGAGATTACTTGTTTTCAAGTGTTTGTCTCATTGAGAACATCTTAAGACAGTAGCTTTTTTTTTTTTTTTTTTTTTTTTTTGCGGTGCTGGGGATTTGAACCCAAGGCCTTGTGCTTGCAAGGCAAACACTCTTCCAACTGAGCTATATCCCCAGCCCCAAGACAGTAGATTTTGATGAAGTTGTAAGGGGGTCTCCTTGAGTCAGTTTCACAGATGACAGTTTCCTACTTGTCTGTAATCTTGAGTGTTAGAAAGAAAACTAGAACCACTTAGAAGTGTGGACCAAGGGTATAGCTTGCAAATCTCTAACCTTCATGCTTTGGCTATTTTCTTGAATATTCCATTATTGGTGTCATATTTTTTATATATGAAGATTATAATCCTTTCATGCTTTCTGTTTCATTTGCTTCCTAACCGGTTTCCAGGCAGCTTAAAAATAAAGGGTGTTGAGAAGAATTGGCTTTTGGAAGGGTGGATGTTGGGAACCTGCTTTCCCACAAAAACAACAAAATAATGGCACAGTAATAAAACCCAACAAATTTAGAACTCTGGAAATTAGCCAAAGGCAGAGAACAAACTAAAAGGCATTCATTCAATGAGAAAAAAATATAACACTACTGAACCTTAGTAAGAATAGCAGGGTATGTGGTGGTTTAACTTGAGTCTATTCACATCTACTGTATCCCCATCCTGATTCCACCGACACAAGCATAGCAAGCACACACACACACACACACACACACACACACACACACACACAGGATCATGGCTCCGATAAAAGCCCCATCCTTAGAACAGAGTCAATAGTTCAACTGAATTAAGCAACCCAAAAAAATCTCCATTCCCATAGTATATTCTTTTCTTGATTTGATTCAGAGTTACTCTCTGGGGAAAAAAAAAAAGTTCTATCACAAACAGTAGCAATCTGCCGGTAATATTGCAACTGTGTAAGACAGTGATTTCAGTTGGGACAAAAAAAAAATGCTTAAAAAAACTTGGCCAAAACAAAACAAAATGAAACAACAACAACAGAACTTGGCCATAAATTTAAAAGGAAGACCCAGAGAGCTAGAAAACCACAGGGAACTTTTACAAAGCTCTGACATATTCCTTGGCACGTGCATGGCTGTGTACTTGCCCAGGAAATACTTGGGAATTGCGAAGATCTTTCCTGGCTAACCTTGAGGCCCTACGAAAGCCGGAAATGAGTCAAGTCTTTCTTATAAACTGTCTAAAGTTTCAAGGTATAACTTTACAAACAATAACTTGGCACAGGATGGCTCAAGAGCTGGGAATGTAGTTCAGTGGTAGAGTGCTTGCCTAGCATGCATGAGGGGTTCAATCACCAATACAGACAAAAAAAAAAAAATGATTCAAGGTATTGAAGAACATCTTCTGATTGATAATTAACTGACCATTAAACTATACAGATTCAGGGCAAATCCTAGGAACCTCCGCTTGGAAAAAAAAAATAGAACTTAAAAACTAGCAGAGAAATCAATGGCTACAGGTTTCAAGGAATGCAGAATCTACAAAATTAACCTAGAAAGGTCATTAAAATAAGCAACAGTGGCAACAACCATAATAACACTAACAACAAATTTTGGGGAAAGAATCTGAACAGAGTTGTTATAATATATTATCTAAAATGTCCTGTTTTCAATAAAAAGAAATAAGACATACACCCCCCCCCAAAAAAAAGTGTATGGAAAATGCAAGGAAGAATAAAAATCAGTCGATAAAAGGTGCTCCTGAGAGTCCAGATGTGAGACTTTTACACAACTTTGAGTCAACTTTTATTAATATTTTCAAAGAACTAGAAGAAACTATTTTCAATACTTTTATTTATTTTATTTTTATGTGGAGCTGAGGATTGAACCCAGTGTCTCACATGTGCTAGGTAAGCGCTCTACCACTGAGCTATAACCCAGTCTAGAAACTATTTTTAATAGTTAAAGGGAAGTATGACAACTATGCTTCACTAAATAATGAATATCAATAAAGGGAAATAATAAAATTTTGAAGAAAAATTCTAGAGTTCTAAAGTATAATAATTGGAATGAGAAATTTTCTAGAGGTACCTCAGAACAAATTTATGCCATTAGAAGAAAGGAATAATGCATTTGAAGAAAAATTATCCAGTCTGAGGAACAGAAAGAAAACAGAATGAAGAAAAAGAACAGTCTCAAAGACTTAAGGGATATTCTCAAGTGTACCAACTTACGGATAATGGAATTTGCAGGACAGAAAAAAGAAAAAGAGGAAGAAAAAATATTTGAAGAAATAATGGCTGAAAACTTCTCTGTTTTGATGAAAACACCTATTGACTCATCCAAAAAAGTTCAGCAAATTTCATATGGAGTAAATCCAAAGAGATTCATATCTAGACACATCAAAGAAAGTCTAAGTCAAAGAGAAAACATTAAAAACATCAAAAGAAAAATGACTTATCAATATGATTAATATTTGACTTCTCATCACAAATCATGAGGTGAGAAGACAGTGGAATGACATTCAAAATTTTGAAACAAAAAGACTGTCATCTCAGAACTTTTTATCCAAACTATCATCCAGAGATGAAGAAATAAAGAATTTCCATGTAAACAAAGACTGAGAGAATTTATTGTCAGAAAACATGCCTTAAGAGAAATACTAAGGGAGTCCTTCAGGCTGAACAGTAAGGACTCTAGGTGGTAACTTGAATCTATGTGAAGAAATAAAAACACCAGTAAAACTATAAACATATATATTTAAACTTTTCTTCCCCTGATTTTAAAAGATAATGTCATGAAACAATAATTAAAAAAATAGTTAATAGTATTATAGTGTTATAATTTATGTGACACAAATTTATATAAAATTATATAATACAAAGGAGGGGGAGAGAAGGTAGCTAAACCGAAGCAAAGTTTTTCCTATACCATTGTAATAATTTAAGATTGTTTTAAGCTAGAGTAATTTTCAGTCACCAACCAAAAATATGACTTAAGACTTTAGTAAAAATAATGAACAAAGTATATAAGAAATTTATGAAAAAAAACAAACAAACCCTTGAATCAGTATCTAGGTTTTTACTCTAAAAATCTTGAGGAAACAGAACAAACTAGTGATCTGAGCTGAAATCAATGACTTAGAAAAACAATGGAGAAAAATCAATGAATTTGAAAGCTGATTCTTTGAAAAGATCAACAGAATCTTTATGTAAACTAAAAAATTGAGGGGAGATCACCAAAATTAATAATGAAAAAGTGACATTACTACTGACTTTCCAGAAATTAGAGGAATACTAAAAATAAGCTTATGCCAACAGATCCAACAACTTACGTGAAACAGACGAATTCCTAGAAAGACACAGACTACTGAAACTGACTCAAGGAGAAATAAAAAGTCTGAATAGACTTATAATAAGTAAAGAGGTTGAATTAACAATTTATAAACTTCTTAGAAAAGCCCAGACTGAGATGGTTTCCCTTGTACATTCTACCAAATACTTAAAGAAGAATTAATGGCAATCCCTCATACTTTATACTAGAGAGTATAAGAAGGGGAAGTAGTTCTTGACTCATTGCATGAGGTCCAGATACAAAAACTAGTCATATGCTCGCCTCGCAAGCACAAGGCCCTGGGTTCGATCCCCAGCACTACAAACAAAACAAAACAAAACAAAAACAACAACAACAAAAAACTAGTCATAGACACCATGAGAAAAAATAAGACAAAACTACAAACCCACACTCCTTATGAATATCAATGTAACAATTTTAACCCAAACACTAGGAAACCAAATTCAGTAACATCTAAAAATGATTTTGCACTATGATTGAGTGGAATTTATCTTAGGAATACAAAGTTGATTTAATGTTTGAAAACAAACTAATATTAGTAGAAGAAAAGACAGAAGCCACAGTGTTACCCAAATTAGAGGCAGAACATTTATGTGAAATAGTCCAATACCTATTCATGATAAAAACTTCCCATAAACTCGTAAAGAAGATAACTTCTTAGTAGAAGCCATCCTGCAAAATGTCTTTTAAACCCCAAATCATGCTAAATGGTGAAAACTGAAGACCTTCCCCTCTTTTATCTAGAATCAGGCAAATATGCCTACTCTCGGCACATTTCAAAATTTGCTGGAGGTTTTAGCCAGTGCAGTCAGAAAAGAAACAGAAAGAAAAGGCAAATAGACTGGAAAGCAAGAAATAAAAGTGACTGTGTTTATAGAAGATCTATCTTGCATGTAGAAAACCCTAAAGAAAACACACACACACACACACACACAACCTTCCCTAATGAACAAGCATAGCAGAAATCAATTGTATTTCTATGTCTAATGAATAATCTGAAAAGGAAATTAAGAATGCAATACCTCTTACTATAGCATAAAAAAGAATCAAATATATGGGAATAATAAATTTATCAAGAGAAGTACAAGAATTGCACACTGAAAATTACAAAACATTGCTGAAGATGCCAGTAAAGATGAACTTAGATATCTATTTCATCACTATATACCAAAATTAACTCCAAGTGTATCATAGACTTACATATAAAGGCTAATCTTAAAATTTAGGAGAAAATCTTTGAGACTTTGGGTTAAGAAAAAGGTTTCTCCCCACCCCTGCATTTTTTTTTTTTTTGAGATAGGGTCTCATAAAGTTGCCCAGGTTGTCCTGGAACTCCTGATTCTGCTGTCTAGCTTCCCAAGACTTTGGGATTACAGGCATGTGTTACTGTACCTGACTTAAAGATTTCTTAGATATAACACCAAATGCATAATCCATAAAAGAAAAAAAAAAACTCCAATAAATTGGACTTAATAAAAAATTATAACTTTTGTGTTTCAAAAGAAATCATTAAAAAAAGAAAAGGTAGGGCTAGGGTTGTGGCTCAGTGGTAGAGTGTTTGCCTAGCACATTTGAGGCACTGAGTTCATCCTTAGCACCACATTAAAAAAAAAAAAAAAGGAAAAGGTGAAAACATATTTGGAAAGCATTTGAATAATAGAGGTTGTTCAAATTAAATTAAAAATTAAAAGGAAGGAAAGTTAATTCCTGGTTCAATGATTGTGGAAAGAGCAGAGCTTTGAAATTAGAGGTTTGCATCCCCATTTCAGTGTAGTCATTTCCTACCTTTTTGCTTTGGGGCACAATTTTCTGAGCCTGGGGAAACATCATGTCCCTGGGATTGAGGTATTACTTGAAGATCGTGGTTAGAGGTAAGCTCTCAACAGATGATTATTATTGCCACAATAATATGTGACCTGATCTTATTAAATAAGAATGTAAAATCACCTCATAGTTCCTTGTACATATGAAATATTAAAAATGTTATTTACTATGAATCACTCATTTATTACATAGCATCCCAAAGGAAAGTTAAGGTATGACCAGGTCCTATTTTAACTCCTTGCTCATTACAAGAAGAAAAATATAAGGATTTTCCAAATTTAGCCAACAGAACACTAATTTTTAAATGTTTTATGTAGTTACACACAATAGTGGAATTTTTGTGACATAATCATATATGATGGAATATAATTTGCTCCATTTCAGTCCCCATGCTTCCTTTTTCCCTTCCTTCTTTCCTTTCCCTGTTCCCCTTCCTCTCTTCTCTACTGGTCCTCCTGCTATTTATTTATTTTTTAAATTAGGTGCTTTATAGATACACATAAAAATGAAATTTGCTGTGGTAAATTATTATATGTATGTAGCAATAATTTGGTCAGTTTCATTCAGCAGCTTCTCCCTTATTCCATCCCTGCTCCCTACCCCTCAATCCCCTTCCTCTATGCTACTGATCTTTATTCTATTTCAATGGAATTTCCCCCTCCCTTTTCTGTCTCCCTTTCTCTTTCTCTCCCTTTCTCCTCTCCTCTTTCCTCATCTCCCTCTCCCTTTCCTTCTCCCTCTCTCTCTTTCTCCCCATTCCTTTCCTTGCTTTATTTTCTTCCTTATTTTGGACTAGCTTCCAGATATGAGAAAGAACATTTGACCCTTAACTTTCTGAGTCTGGCTTATTTCATTGAGCATGATTTTCTTCAGTTCCATCTATTTACTAGCAAATGCCATAATTTCAATCTTCTTTATGGCTGAGTAAAACTCCATTGTGTGTGTGTGTGTGTGTGTGTGTGTATATATATATATATATATATATATATATATATATATATATATATATATATCACACTTTCTTTATCCATTCATCTGTTCTGGGCACCTGGACTGGTAGAACACATATTTTTAAAAATTGATTGATTGATAGGAGAAGTTGTAAATCCTCCAGGTTGAAGATTTTATTTTAGGACATGCTTTATTGTAGTCCAAATGTGCACCTTGAACTCACTTATTACGTTTACTACTTCATCCAATCATTTTGAATTCTTATCATCCCTTTGGTTTCTAAAAGGAAGTCATTTCCATTATGTCAGTGACCCTCATAAATTCCGAGTCTCCAGGAGGTCTGTATAGGTTGTTATTCCACTTGCCAGTGGATAAACTGTTCCTAAGAAATGAAGGGACTTTCCCAAGTCAGCAGGATTAATAAATTGACATGTTTTAGACAAACTGGTACTTTCTCTGATCCTTTAGGGACTATGGGGAATATACCAGAAGACCCAGGTTTCCTGCTCAGACATGGAACCTAAACCACAGTGCAGTTGTGGGGGCTGCTTGTGAGTCCCCTCCCCTCTGTGAGCTTATCCAGCAGCAGCCTCCAAGTTCTGGGGGAGGAGCAGCGCACATGGACTCCCCCCCACCGGAATCTCATCCCTCCTTGTCCAGATGGGAACACTCCAAGTAATAAACTAAGAAGAGAGATTAATTAAACTCTCAGAGAGTGGGTGGGGCACTGCTTTAGTCACTTTTGGCTGCTTTAACAGAATACCATAGCCTGAGTAGCTTCAAAATAGTAGAAATTTATTTCTCATAGTTCTGGAAGCTGGAAGTCTGAGGTCAGGGTGCCAGCACAATCAGGTTCTGGTGAGTATGCACTTCTAGGTAGTAGATGGCACCTTCTTGCTGTGTCCTCACAAGGTGGGTAGGACCTGGAGAGCTCTCTGGGGCCTCTTTCATCAGGGCACTAATTCCATGCATGGTGGTTACACCCTCATGACCTAACCATCTCCCAGAGTACCGACCTTCTAATATCATGACCTTGGTGGTGAGGATTCCAACATAAGAATTTGGGGGTGGGGACATAAATCTATAATCTATAACAGGCAGCTGCTGTGTGTGATGGAGACACACACACACAAACAGGGAGAGAGAGAGAGAGAGAGAGAGAGAGAGAGAGAGAGAGAGAAAGAGAGACTCCTCTCCATTCATCACTGATCATCCTGGTAGGGGAGCAGAATGCCCAGCTCCTTGCCTTTCAGGGAGAAGTAGTTACCTGTTAAGAGTAGGTGGGGCCTCCTGACTTCCTCCCCCTGTAGCTGTGGTACCCAGGTACCCAGGAGTTCTGCAGGCCCTAGAACCCCTATTTGCTCTGCTGTCTTCTGAGGCCCAAGGGACAAGGCAGGACTGCCCCACATCACTGGTGTTCTCTCCCAAGGACCCATCCACCCCAGGGACCCTGAGCTTCATGGTGAAGACTAGCAGATTAGGAGAACCAGAAGTCACTGCTCTCTTACTCTCTTCATAACTGGGCCTCAGAACCAGGAGTTGGCTCTTTTGGTGTTACAGAAGTGGGAGAGAGGCTCAATCTCCCCCACTATGACTGACAGGTGACATGAGAAACAGCGATGAGTAGGAGTGTGGGCCCTGTCCCTTCCAGACCTGCCTGGGTAGGGTGAGCCCCTGATCTTTTCCCTCACTTCAGAGAGTCAGTCCACTTGCCTTTCCTTCTAGGTTACCAAGCCCTCTTTTCCTCTTTGTTCCTAATATGCCCTCTTGTAAATGTGTGTGCTCCACACACTTGAAGCTGCCAGTGGAGGTTGTGTTCGGGGTGTGAAGGAGTCCAGCTGTAGCTGTAGGTCAAGCTCTGAAACTTCCAGTGCACTTTCGCAGTGATACAGTCCCTGCCCCCTGCCTACTTTCTACCAAATTGCTTTCTGTGTTTCCAGTTGTTACTAGCCCACCAGTGACAGTGAATGTGTTTCCTGACTTTAATGCTTGTTCCAGGGTTGGCTACACAGCCATTGAGCTACACAGCACCTTTAACTTTGTGACCAAGAGAAATCACAATAGTTCCATATCCCATTACAGTTGTGGCAGATAATCTGAAATATGGTTTTTTTAATCAATACTTTGAAATTTTGATGCTTGCTAGACATTTCACTGGATTTTTCTTTTTGGAATAAGAATTGGAAACTTTAATATATTTCCAATACTTTTTTGCAAGATGGAATACGGAACTGAAATAATTATATTTTCACAGTGAGTTATGACCATTAATGAGATAAACTTCAGAAAAACAACAATACTATGTCACTAGATAGAATTGCATTTTTTGCATGTTAAAGGCAACATATTTTCTAGAACATAAGGCAAATATCTGAGTTATAAAGGCAAAAATTACTAGTTTCCTACAAAATATTCATTTTCCTTTTTTTTTTTTTTTTTTTTTTTTTTTTGTACCAGGGGTTGAACCCAGGGTGGCTTAACACTGAGCTACATCCCCAGCTCTTTTTATATTTCATTTTGGTACAGGGTCTCACTAAATTGCTTAGAACCTCGCTAAGTTGCTGAGGCTGGCTTTGAACTCATGATTCTCCTGCCTCAGCCTCCCAAGCTCGTGGGATTACAGGAATGTGCCACCACACCCAGATCCTTTTCCTTTAAACAAAACTTTACTGATACCACTGGATTTTGTTTATTTAATGTACTAATAAAGAAGCATACATATCACAATATCCCAATTACATTGCCTCTTGAATTGTAAAGATTTTATTTCATGCATTTAAAAACCAAATTCTCCTAAGTTACATCCTTGAACATAAGAACTTCCTCCATTATGTCGCACGATAAGGCACCAAACAAGATTTTACTGTGAATGATGGGCATAGTCACAGTAGATTCACAGAGAGGCAGTTGAAAATCCTTAATGATTCCTTTACTTGTACAGAGAGGAGGCAGGCAGGGGACACAGGGTTCAGGGGCTGCTGACTCCTATAGGATGCTGGGTTATCCTCTGAGAGAGAAAGTGCTAGAAGGTGATGTGAACTCATGTTACTTAAAATGCTTCTGAGACATTTTGGTCTTGGTGAGATTTTGTTTATATACCTACCAATATTAAATATAAGAAACCGAGGAATTTAAAAACAGGAGTAGAAAGCAGCCATTCCATTCCATAGTCATGGAGGTGCTAGAACTAACCACCCCCGCAGCCCCAGGAGAATGTGAGAGTGAAGAGGCAAAGGGCTCCTTAGAATTGTTATGAGAATGGTTTCGATGTCATGGGTCCCCTTTCAGGGGCTGGAGTACTGCAGTCTCTGGGAAGGTTGGTTCTCTCTTGGATACCCTGGCTGAGGCTGGTTCTCTCTTGAATACTCTGGGTTCAGGGAGAGGATGGGGAGGCTGGTTCTCTCTTGGATACAGAGCCCCCAGGTGGAGATGTCATGGAGGCTGGAAACATGAGGTGTCCTCTGCAGGGCCAGTCATGACTGTACCTGTCTGCCCTGCTCTTGGTCAGTGAGCCTGGACACTTTCCTCTCTGTTGGCTGTGGCTACGTGCAAGGAAGTAGGATCAATATTCCTGGATGGAGGGGAAGCCCCTGTCCTTGCCCCAGGACCTCAGGGCCCCACCTACTGCTGCCTCTTCCAGTGAGCAGGTATCTGCCCTCTCTTGACATCCCCTAGGTGGTAGTTGTCCATCTCATCTCACAGAAATGCCAACTGAAACACAAACTTGCATGTGGGGAAAGAAATGGAGAAGGTACCTGGATCCCTGCTCCTTTCATCCTTCCCTCCAAAGTGTGGATCGGATTGCATTCATAACCCCTACCTCCTGTTGGGTCATAGTGACTCTACTTGATCCCTGGAGGGATAAAGATGAAAGGTCACTGGGGAGACTGTCTAGCCACCCATGGGTGCCTCTGGTAGATTCATGCCCTGTCACTCCCTAAAAAAAATCCCTAAAAATGGGGAAGAACAGAGAGGGCCCTTTGTCAGGTTGTCATCCGCCACTCTCCTCTCTGCCCAATAGGTTGCTCACCTGCTCAGAGCCCTAGTTTCCATGTGAAAAAATAGGATCCACTCTGAAGGCTGCTTGGAGAGTTAAAAACAGGCATCTAGTTCCAGGGCTTCCCAGCATCACCTCAGGAAGCACAGCCCCTTCTTTGGCGAATGGGTCTAGGGCTACAGTCACTATTTTAAAGACCTGGGTTCATTGTTCACTGCCCTCCCCTTCCAGACTCCCCCTGCTTCCTCCAACAAAAGGAACCTGCAGGTGTCTGAGAATCGAGGGTGAAGGGGGTTAGGAGGACTGGGACGCCAGCACAGTATTGGAGGGATACTGAATCTGGTACCCCAACTTGGGGAAGAGGGCCTGGCACTATATAACAGGGGTTTTGTTCTTGCTCAGGATCATCCGGAGAGGTAGGAGGTGCATCTCCAGATATGCTCAACCTGAACTCCCCCTTCACACCAAGCTGACTTGATTCTCACTGCTATTCATTTGTTCATTCTTTCACTGAGCGAACGAGGAGTAGTCCTTCCCTGCGTTCCAGGCGCTGGTGGTGGCTGTGGTAGGGTGCAGGCAGGAAGCAGAGGGACGAGAGTGGGAGGGTGCTGAGCAATTCGCTGGGAGCATCTTTACCTTGAACTCCAGACCATGGTTCTGTGCTCAGCATCCTGAAGAATTGCACATCCTTACCTAGAACCCTGGACTGAGCATTCGGGTTCAGCAAATCTGACGAAGCATCCCTATCCAAGCATCTGGGACTGAGCATCCTAAAGGAGTTTCTTGGACAGATGGGGCATTCTGGACTTAGAATCCGAAATGAACATCCCGGACCACGTTTCCAGGGGCTCCATTCCGGATCAACCGTGACTCCCGTGAGCCTTGGGATCCTGGCCTGGCATCTGCCGCCACCTGCCGGCGGCGAGCCACACTGCAGGCCCTGCTCTTTCAAACTCAAAAGGGCAGTTTTCTCTTGGTGACAAAAATGCCTCTGGAGAGTGAACACATTGGTAGATCCCGCAGCAACTGCAACGCCCCTCCCCATGCTTGGTACAGGCCAGAGCTGGAGGGGCTCTGGGCATGGAGACCCAACACCCTCGCTCACATCCATCTGTAGTTCGCAGATGAGGAGGGGCATCCAGAAGGAAGGGTCGTGGCACATCTCTGAAGTTTTGGGCAATGCCAGAAGTGAGATCCTCTCTCCTGACTTTCAGTCCATGATCTTCCCCACTACCTGGAGACCTCAACAAGACCCTGGGACAACCTGATGTTTCCCCTGGGAGGCCTACGTGGTGACCACATCACGGGCCCCTGCTGGCTCTGGTTCCTCCTGTCCCTGTGAGCTTGGCTATAGCCCAAGTTGATGTCCCATGGGAGCACCCTGAACCAATCAGGTAAACAGAGATGATTTATAAATCCCAGATACAGGCTATGGAGCTCACAGAAACAAGCAGGCTTTAGGGAGGGTTTGGTGAACACAGAACCCTCCCCTCCACTGGCGTGTTGTGGTTTCCTAATCTGGGTCCTGGTTCTGCCCAAGAGACCTGGAACTCCTCACTCAGCCTGGATGATTTCCTTCTCCACCTGCGAAAGTGATCAGGTTGGGGTCTGACTATCTTTGGGTTAAATGCACTGTCCCTTATTAAATTCCAATGCTCTGGGAAGGCAAGACCAAAAGCTTAACAGTTACTCTTAGAAATTTTTATATGCATTTATTTTAAAAAGATGTGCTTTCAAGTTCAGAAGAAGCTGAAGAGAGATGGCTGATAAATGCTTGCTGTCCTCGAGGAACTGACCCATTTGTTTCAGGCACAGTGGAGGGATGGGCTATGAAGGGACTGCATGCTGGGACCAGGCCAGTAGGAAGGACACGTAGGGAGAGTAGGGAGAGTAACATGGCCTCTTATCCTGTGGGAGGTACCCAGTGAGGAGAGAGATGCAGGTGAAGGGAGGGCAGCCCAGGTCCCATGCAGAAATTCCTGTAGGGGGAACAAGCAGGAAGCCCTGTCAGTGGGGATGAAGCCAGTGCCCCAGGACTCTGGTAGGAAGGGCATCTGACAGTGGTCTCACTTAGGGAGATGGGGAGAAAGGCATCATTAGTGAGCACCCTGTGTGGCCAGAGAACTGTGACTCCTGCTGTCCACAGCAGTGTAATGTGGCTATTTTTAATTGTTTGTCTAAAACAAAGACACAGAGGAAGACAGTAGGGGCAGGGAGGTGGTAAGGGGGGGAGCACCTAGCTAGTTAAATCCTGTTTTACAGCTGGTGGTATAATTTCTCTTCAGGAAGGTACTGACTCTGTTTAGGACAGTAACTAAGGGGGAAGAAAAAGCAGTTCAGGGTCGTAGGCTGGGAGAAGGCATCCAAGAAATAGCCAAACAGATCTGCACATGGTGAGGATTCTCTGCCTGGGAGAGCAGAGGGCCAGGAGCAGAGCTTCATAAAGGAGAACCAGGGACTCTCAAGTGTTCCAGTGTAACCTTACTTTTTAATTTATATAGTCACAAACCCATTTAGATACATCATTTCAGTTGAATGATACATGAGGTCATATAACTTTTGTAATTTATTTATTTTGATTCATTGTAAACAAATGGCGTACAACTGTTGTCTCTTGGTTGTACATGAAGTAGAGTCGCACCATTGCCATATAATATTTTAAAAGATAATTTCTTTTCTTTTTTTGCTTACCTTGCCTTCTCCTCTCCTCCTTTGTGATTCCGAGGTAACGCGTGTGAAAAACCATCATGGGTGTCCTCAGCTCCATTCATTTGCATGTAGCAGAAGTCCTTTAGCTAACCTGGTTCTGAGGCTGATTCATGGGGAGGAATGTAGGATCAGGATTTATCCAACCACTCCCTAGTATAGGGTGTTTGTTTTGATTCTAGGGTTTTGCCACAGCAACAATGTTGCATTAAATGTCTCATACATCTACCTGCCTTTATCTGTTGGTGCTGTTGTATCTTTGGGATGGTTCTCAGGATATATGTTAAAATGTAGGTGCATTTAAAAGTTCAAAGTATGTAGTCTTCATGTTTTCCAAAAGGGCTGTATTGCTCACATTCCAACCAGCAGATACAAGGGCACTGTTTCCCTTGGATTGCCACTCAAGTGAGGTTTTCACTTTTACATTTTTTTCTGTTAGTTAATATGAAGTATTTCCCATTCTTTAAAAATTTTTCATTTCCCTAGTGATTTGGAGTGTCTTTCACATGTTGTCTGTTCTTCTGAGTTGCTCTTCTGTAAGCTTCTTTTCTCTTCCTCTTTCTCTCTTCTGGCTTGTTCTTATTTGATAGAGCTTTTGTATGTTATTGATATTAACTCTTGATTTGCCATACCATTACAAATATTTGTTCCAGATTTATCACTTGTTATAATGTCTTTAACCTTATGAAAAGCTATTAGACTCACAGGAAATTGAAATTGTGTAGTTTTTACCTGCTTGTCATATTTGTGACATACAACTAGTCATTAGAGTTACACCTAGAAAGCACTGAGAGTAGTACAATGTCACAACCAGAGAATTGATGTGGGACCTTACTGTTAGACTGGAGTTTTCACCATGTTTAACTGTGTTCATTTGTGTAATTGCATGTGTTTGTGTAATTCTAGTGGAATAATATAAATTCCCTTTTTCATAAGGACACCAGCTTTGTTGGATTAGGGCCCACATAAGGACCTAATTAAAAATGACTTTAGAAAATTTCTCTTTCCACATTTTTATGGGTGCAGTATAGTTATACCCAGTGTTTGGATTTGTCATTTATTTTTATACATGCACAAAATATAACAATAGAATTTGGCCAGTATCACTCCCCAGCACTTCTTCCCCTTCCCACCCTCTGGTCCTTTTACTCTACTGATCTCCTTTGATTTTCACAAGATCCCCACCTGTCCTTTCTTTTCTTTTTTTCATCTCTAGCTTCATATATGAGAGAAAGCATAAAACCCTGACCTTCTGAGTTGGCTTATTTCACTTTTCATAATAGTCACGAGTTCCATCCATTTTCCTGCAAATGACATAATTTTATTTTTCTTTATGGCTCAATAAAACTTCATTGTGTATATATACCACATTTTCTTATCTATTCACCTATTGACAGGCACCTAGGCTGGTTCCACAGTTTAGCTATTGTGAATTGTACTGCTAAAAACGTGGATATGCATGTATCTCTGTAGTGTGATGACTTTAATTCTTTAGGATAAATATTGAGGAGTGATATAGCTGGGTCATATAGTAGCTCCATGCCTAGTCTTTTGAGGAACCTCCACTCTGATTTCTAAGGACCTCACTGTAACTTGATATTTCTGGAAAGATCTTATCTCCCAATAAGGTCACATTCTGAGGTTCTGGGGATTAGGACTGTAAAAGGAGTTTTGAGGGCATGAGAGTCAGCACAAAACACTGCCCAACATACTATATATTTTGGTTACTTATTTTATTATTTTCTGTCTCCATTCATTAGAATGTAAGCCTCATGAAAACATCATAATTATTAGTTTTGATGCCAGGGATTAAACCCAGGGGCATTTAATCACTGAGCCACATTTCCAGCCTTTTTATTTTTTATTTGAGTCATGGTCTTGCTAAGTTGCCTAGGGCTTCACTTAGTTGCTGAGGCTGGCTTTGAACTTGTAATCCTCCTGTCTCAGCCACCCAAGTCATTATAAGCATGTGCCACCATGCCAACCTCATGAAAACATTTCTGCACGCTTTATAGACTAGATTGTCGTCCAGAGAGAAAACTGAACAGAAATGAAGGAAGAAATCCCAAACATGATGAGAAGACAAATTGAGAATTTGGAAGAGAACCAGGAGAACTGTGTGAGACCAGGAATAACACAAGCTTGTAGAACTTCAGGAGTCTTGCAAAGGCTTCCTGCAGGGCCATGGTGGATATCTGAGGGAATGTTAATTCTATCATAATGGGCACAGTGACTGCAGCTGATACCTGGGTCCCCTAGGGATGTGACCAAGAATAACATTTAACACCCTGGCAGAGCTGGGATCTTTTCCACTCCCTGACCCAGAACTTGTCTCCAGTATGTTCCCAACTCTCTGGTTCAAACTTTCTGTCTTGGCCTCTGTCTGTCTGTCTGTTTCTGTTTCTGTCTCTCTTTTTCAGAGAACTGGGTTTCACCCAACCAGAAACCCTGGCCTTATGAAGAAAGCTTGCCTCAAAGCATGTGGGAAAGTAAAGCTCTGGCTTTGTGTTTAGGTAAATTCCCTGTCGCCCATTGTCTAGGGATCAAGATCAGACATGAGCCTGGGTGAACTGAGCCACAGACAACAATGTGGGGAGGAGTCCTTGGCAGCTCCAAGAGACAGACTTGGAAAGTCTGATCTGTGTCCTTGAGTGGGGTGCCCAGAAACCTCTGAGAACTGCAAGTAGCAGGATGGACAAGCTATTATACCCCACCTTGTCTGTAGAGTCCTTATTTCTAGAGTAGATTTAATCTATACTAGTAGACATCTAATATTTAACGTGCTGTTTTCAGAACATTTATGTAGTTGCCAGAGTGACAAAAATAATAGATCACTTCTGTTAGAAAAAATTCAGAATCCCATTACCTTTATCTCATTATCAAATCAATCATCCTTGTCCATATAAACATATTGTGGTTATAAGTTTATATTTTTTTCTCATATTATTCATAAGCTTGAAAAATGTTTTGTTAAATAGTCTGCATAATGATCCCTCCTGAGGGCTCTGTCAGGTCTCTTCTTGCTGACATACCATAAAGTAACCATGTCCTGATTGAAAATTTAACCACCTAGCATTGTCATTATAAGTTAAGTCTATCACATTCTTATTTTCACGAGGATAGCCCTTTCCCTTTGGGAGGGCCATTGACAAATAATGTCATTTGGCAAAATGTCTAGGAATGGAATTACTGAGATACTTTTTATGGCTATTTAAGCATTACTGGCAAATCACTTTTCCTAATTGGTTCTAAGAGTACTACTATGGGCTGGGGAGATAGCTCAGTCGGTAGAGTGCTTGCCTTGCAAGCACAAAGCCCTGGGTTTGATCCCCAGCACCGCAAAAAAAAAAAAAAAAAAAAAAAAAGGGTAAATTCTGTGGTATGCAAATTATATCACAATAAAAGAATGACTTAAGAGTACTACTATGGACTGGGGTATAGCTCCATGGTAGAGTGCTCGCTTAGCATGTGTGAGATAAGTCATATTCCCCCAGCACCACAAATAAATAAATGAACAAAGAATATCACTATCAAAGTTAATATATTATTATGATAATTTCATTTTTTTTTCAGAGGGCAATGATACTGGGGATTGAACCCAGGGGCCTTGTGCATGCTAGGCAAGTGCTTACCACCTATATATGTTCACAGCTCAATGCTAACTTGCAAGTTTTTATTGTGCCTAATTTTTCAAACTTCAGTGGTATCCAATGCCTATGTTCTGAAACCTGTCTACTGGATACCTCTCACAGTTTGTGTAGCCAAGTGGGAGTCACATTGGGCCAAGATCCTTTGAGCCAGTTATGGAGTTTCTCTGTACCTGTTTCCCCATCAGAAAGGTGTTGCTTCATGGAGACCCCATCTGACTTCTGTGGAATTCATGAAGATCATGATGATTTCTTTGCAGTCCATAGTTTTTTTGGACCACATGCCCCAATCAGCTGATAAAATAAAGTGCATTTATTTGGTCAGAAGGAAATGAAGTTTGTGTATCTTCTATGGTTTTCTGACTAGTTTTGGTGTGCAGGGAGACACAATTTGTCTTTGCTTTCTGGTTTAGGCACTCTCAGAATGGAAATTATTTTCCCTTCTTTCAGGGAATTCCAAGAGCTTGACAAAATGATCTGAGAGTGAATCTGTATTCTCAAACTGGAAATAAAAAAAAAATAAAGTCATGGTATCACTGCATAATCTTAACATGCGTCAGTACCACTGAAGTTCAAGAGAATGAACATTGATGGAAGAGAATTAGTTATCTGTTTAATAACAGATGCTCTGTAACTCAGAGTTCATAGATCTTTGCTGTAGAGAGATTGTACCAGTTCCAGTAACTTTTTTGTACTGGGATTGAACCCAGGGGATGCTCTGTCACTGAGCTACATCCTCAGCTTCCATTTTTGATTTTGAAACAGGGTCATAACTAAGTTGCCAAGACTGGCCTTAAACTTCCGATTCTTTGCTTCAACATCCAAGTCGCTGGATTATGCCACAGTGCTGGGTTTTTTTTTTTTTTATATTTATTTATTTATTTTAATTGTATACAAATGGGATACATGTTGTTTCTCTATTTGTACATACCACTTGTGTAATCATACGTTTACATAGGGCAATGATGTTTATTATTTTTTCCCTTCCCCCCCACCCCTCCCACCCCTCTTTTCCCTCTATACAGTCCTTCTTTCCTTCATTCTTACCGCTCTCCTTATCCCAAACCCTAAACCTAACCCTAACCTAATGCTAACCCCTCCCACCCCCCATTATATGTCCTCATCCACTTATCAGCGAGATCATTCGTCCTTTAGTTTTTTGAGATTGGCTTATCTCACTTAGCATGATATTCTCCAATTTCGTCCATTTGCCTACAAATGCCATAATTTATCATTCTTCATTGTGGAGTACTATTCCATTGTATAAATATGCCACAGTTTCTTTATCCATTCATCCACTGAAGGGCATCTAGGTTGGTTCCACAATCTGGCTATGGTGAATTGAGCAGCAATGAACATTGATGTGGCTGTATCTCTGTAGTATGCTGATTTTAAGTCCTTTGGGTATAGGCCAAGGAGTGGGATAGCTGGGTCAAATGGTGTTTCCATTCCAAGCTTTCTGAGGAATCTCCACACTGCTTTCCAGAGTGGCTGCACTAATTTGCAACCCCACCAGCAATGTATGAGTGTTCCTTTTTCACCACATCCTCGCCAACACCTATTGTTGCTTGTATTCTTGATAATCGCCATTCTAATTGGGGTGAGATGAAATCTTAGGGTGGTTTTGATTTGCATTTCCCTTATTACTAGGGATGTTGAACATTTCTTCATATATCTGTTGATTACTTGTACATCTTCTTCTGTGAAGTGTCTGTTCATTTCCTTAGACCATTTGTTGATTGGATTATTTGTATTCTTCGTGTAGAGTTTTTTGAGTTCTTTATAGATTCTGGAAATTAGCGCTCTATCTGAGGTATGGTTGGCAAAGATATTCTCCCACTCTGTAGGCTCTCTCTTCACATTTCTGATAGTTTCCTTTGCTGAGAGAAAGCTTTTAAGTTTGAATCTATCCCAGTTGTTGATTCTTGCTTTATTTCTTGTGCTATGGGAGTCCTGTTAAGGAAGTCTGATCCTAAGCCAACAAGTTGAAGATTTGACCTACTTTTTCTTCTATAAGATGCAGGGTCTCTGGTCTGATTCCGAGTCCTTGATCCATTTTGAGTTGAATTTTGTGTAGGGTGAGAGATAGGGGTTTAATTTCATTCTATTGCATATGGTTTTCCAGTTTTCCCAGCACCATTTGTTGAAGAGGCTATCTTTTCTCCATTGCATATTGTTGGACCCTTTGTCTAGTATGAGAAAATTGTATTTATTTGGGTTTGTGTCTGTGTCCTCTATTCTGTACCATGATCTACCTGTCTATTTTGGTATACCAATACCATGCTGTTTTGTTACTATTGCTTTGTAGTAGAGTTGAAGATCTGGTATTGCAATACCCCCTGCTTCGCTCTTGCTACTGAGGATTGCTTTAGCTATTCTAGGTTTTTTATTCTTCCAGATGAATTTCATAATTGCTTGCTCTATTTCTGCAAGGTACATCATTGGAATTTTAATTGGAATTGCATTGAATCTGTATAGCACTTTAGGTAGTATAGCCATTTTGACGATATTAATTCTGCCTATCCAGGAACATGGGAGATCTTTCCATCTTCTAAGGTTTTCTTGAATTTCTTTCTTTAGTGTTCTGTAGTTCTCATTGTAGAGGTCTTTCACCTCTTTTGTGAGATTGATTCCCAAGTATTTTATTTTTTTCGATGCTATTGTGAATGGGGTAGTTTTCCTAATTTCTCTTTCTGAAGATTCATCACTTATGTATAAAAATGCATTGGATTTATGAGCATTGATCTTGTAACCTGCTACTTTACTGAATTCACTTATGAGTTCTAAAAGTTTTCTGGTGGAATTTCCAGGTTCCTCTAAATATATAATCATGTCATCAGCGAACAGGGATAGTTTGAGTTCTTCTTTTACTATTCGTATCCCTTTAATTTCTTTGGTTTGTCTGATTGCTCTGGCTAGAATCTCAAGGACGATGTTGAATAGAAGCGGTGAAAGAGGGCATCCCTGCCTTGTTCCAGTTTTTAGGGGGAACGCTTTCAGTTTTTCACCATTTAGAATGATATTAACCATGGGCTTAGCGTAGATGGCCTTATAATGTTAAGGAATGTTCCCACTACCCCAATTTTTTTCTAGTGTTTTGAACATGAAGGGATGCTGTATTTTATCGAATGCTTTTTCTGCATGTATTGAAATAATCATGTGATTCTTAACTTTAAGTCTGTTGATATGGTGAATGAAATATATTGATTTCCGAATGTTGAACCAACCTTGCATCCCTGGGATAAAACCCACTTGATCGTGGTGCACTATCTTTGTAATATATATTGTATGCGATTTGCTAAAATTTTGTTGAGAATTTTGCGTCGATGTTCATTAAGGATATTGGTCTGAAATTTTCTTTTCTCGATGTGTCCTCTGTCTGGTTTAGGTATCAGGGTAATATTGGCTTCATAGAACGAGTTTGGGAGGGTTCCCTCCTCTTCTATTTCATGGAATAGTTTGAGGAGTATTGGAATGAGCTCTTCTTTAAAGGTTTTGTAGAACTCGGCTGAGAACCCATCTGGTCCTGGACTTTCTTGTTGGTAGGCTTTTGATGACCTCTTCTATTTCATTGCTTGAAATTGGTTTATTTAAGTTGTGTATGTCCTCCTCGTTCAGTTTAGGTAATTCATATGTCTCTAGAAATTTGTTGATGTCTTCGAAGTTTTCTGTTTTGTTGGAGTATAGATTTTCGAAATAGCTTCTAATTATGTTTTGTATTTCACTCGTGTTGTTGTGATATTTCCTTGTTCATTCCGAATTTTAGTAATTTGAGTTTCTCCCTCTTTCTGTTTGTTAGTGTGCTAAGGGTTTATCAATTTTGTTTATTTTTTCAAGAACCAACTATTTATTTTGTTAATTTTTCCAATTGTTTCCTTTGTTTCGATTTCGTTTATTTTGGCTCTGATTTTAACTATTTCTTTCTTCTACTACTTTTGGTATTGGTCTGCTCTTCTTTTTCTAGCGCTTTGAGCTGTAGTATTAAGTCGTTATTTGTTGATTTCTACTTCTTTTTTTGAATGCACCCCATGAAATAAATCTTCCTCTAAGTACTGCTTTCATAGTGTCCCAGAGATTTTGATATGATGTGTCTTTGTTCTCGTTTACTTCTAAGAATTTTTTTATTTCCCTCCTGATGTCTTCTGTTATCCATTCATCATATAATAGTGTATTATTTAATCTCCAGGTATTGGAGAAGTTTCTGTTTTTTATTCTGTCATTTATTTCTAATTTCAATTCATTATGATCTGATAGAGTACAAGGTAGTATCTCTATCTTCTTGTATTTGCTAACAGTAGCTTTGTGGCAATAAAATATGGTCTATTTTAGAGAAGGATCCATGTGCTGCTGAGAAGAAAGTGTATTCGTTCTTTGTTGGATGGTATATTCTATATATGTCCATTAAGTCTAAATTGTTGATTGTGTTGTTGAGATCTATAGTTTCTTTATTCAATTTTTGTTTGGACGATCTATCCAGTGGTGAGAGAGGTGTGTTAAAATCGCCTAGTATTATTGTGTTGTGGTCTATTTGATTTCTGGAATTGAGAAGGATTTGTTTGACGTACGTGGATGAGCCAATGTTCGGGCATAGATATTTATGATTGTTAAGTCTGCTGATTTATGCTTCCCTTAAGCAGCATGTAATGTCCTTCTTTATCCCTTCTGACTAGTTTTGGTTTGAAGTCCACATTATCTGAAATGAGGATGGATACTCCAGCTTTTTTGCTGTGTCCATGTGCATGGTATGTTTTTCCCCATCCTTTCACCTTTAGTCTATGGGTGTCTCTTTCTATGAGATGAGTCTCTTGCAGGCAGCATATTGTTGGATTTTTCTTTTTAATCCAATCTGCCAGTCTGTGTCTTTTGATTGATGAATTCAGGCCATTGACATTCAGGGTTATTATTGTGATATGATTTGTATTCCCAGTCAATTGACTCATATTTGTTTTTGACATGATTTGGTTTCTCCTTTATTTGGCTATTCCTTTAGGCTAGCGCCTCCTGTTGCTGATTTGCATCGTTGTTTTTCATCTCTTCCTCATGGAATATTTTGCTGAGAATGTTCTGTAATGCTGGCTTTCTTTTTGTAAATTCCTTTAGCTTTTGTTTATCATGGAAGGATCTTATTTCATCGTCAAATCTGAAAATAAGTTTGCTGGTATAAGATTCTTGGTTGGCATCCGTTTTCTTTCAGGGCTTGGTATATGTTGTTCCAGGCCCTTCTAGCTTTTCGGGTCTGGATTGAAAAATCTGCTGATATTCTTATTGGTTTCCCTCTGAATGTAATTTGATTCTTTTCTCTCGCGGCCTTTAAAATTCTGTCTTTATTTTGTATGTTAGGTATTTTCATAATAATGTGCCTTGGTGTGGGTCTGTTGTAATTTTGTATGTTTGGAGTTCTATAAGCCTCTTGTACTTGTTTTCCATTTCATTCTTCAGATTTGGGAAATTTTCTGTTATTATTTCATTGAATAGATTGTTCATTCCTTTGGTTTGTTTCTCTAAGCCTTCCTCAATCCCAATAATTCTTAAATTTGGCCTTTTCATGATATCCCATAATTCTTGTAGATTCTGTTCATGATTTCTTAACATCTTCTCTGTTCGATCAACTTTGCTTCGAGATTAAATAATTTGTCTTCACTGTCTGAGGTTCTGTCTTCCAGGTGTTCTATCCTATTGGTTATGCTTTCTATGGAGTTTTTAACTTGGTTCATTGTTTCCTTCATTTCAAGGATTTCAGTTTGGTTTTTTTTCAGTATCTCTAACTCTTTATTGAAATGATCTCTTGCTTCCCGTATTTGCTCTTTAAACTGTTGATTGGTGGGATCATTTAATGCCTGCATTTGCTCTTTCATCTCCTCCTTCAATGCCTGCATTTGCTCTTTCATCTCCTCATTTGCTTCCCTGATCGTTTTAATTACGTACATTCTGAACTCCCTTTCTGACATTTCTTCTGCTGTGCTGTCATTGGTTTATGATGTAGTATCTAGGTTTGTTTGGGACATTTTCTTCCCTTGTTTCTCATATTGGTCAGTTGTCAGTGGGACCCTGAGATATTGCAGTTTTCCGCTATTGGCTTATAGTGTCCCGGTAGATTTCCAGTGTATCACCTCCCAGCCTTCAGTAGCCTGATGTCTTGGAGGAATCTGATAAGCAGCACATCCGAAGAAAAACTGCCCCTAGCCCCCTACTGGTTCCACAGTTTGGAACTTGTTCTGTGCGGAAATGCTCTCATTGTGGGCCTGCACCGTGCAGCTGGCCGTGTGGGAGGAGCCACACGGAGTGTGGAAGGCTACCTTGGGAAGACTCTACCTGCCCTGTCTGGCTCCGAAAAGCCACCTCTATCTGGGCCCTGCCACCCGGGCCGAGCTTTACCCAGTGGGCAGACTCACCTGTGGCTCTATTTCAGTCCGAGTCCTCTCAATGCCTCCCCTTCTTAACTCCTGGGTTCTGGAGCGACTGGGGGTGCAGTCACCCTCTAGGCCGCCATCTTGGATCGCCCTGTGAAGAGAGCCTGCGACCGGAGTGGGCAGAGGTGCCTGAAAAGTTCTCTGGCTGCCCTGCCCTGATCCCAGAGGCTGCTTGCGGATCAAAGCTCTCCATTGGTTCGGGGGCTTGTGGCTGGTTCTATGTAGAAAACCTCTCACTGGGGCGGTCTGGTCTGAGATGCTAGACTTGAAAGGCACCTCCCACCGCAGTGGTCCAGGCTACTTGGGGAGGTCTCTGGCTGCCCTATCCTGCTCCCTGAAGTTGCTTGTGTGCCGGAGTACATTGCGCTGCAGTGGCTCCGGGACTCGGAGCTTGTTCTGGTCAGAAAGGCTCTCACTAGGGGGCCAGTTCTGTTCAGAGAACCTGGAGAAGCTGGCTGTGTGGGTGGGACCCACCGCCGGAGTGCACAGGGCTGCCTGTGGATGACTCTAGCTGCCCTGCCCGGCTCCGATAAGCCACCTCTATCTGGGCCTGCCACCCGGGCCGAGCTTACCCAGTGGGCAGACTCACCCTTGGCTCTATTTCAGTCCGAGTCTCTCAATGCCTCCCCTTCTTAACTCCTGGTTCTGGAGCGACTGGGGGTGCAGTCTCCCTCTAGGCCACCATCTTGGATCGCCCCAGTGCTGGGTTTTAAATCTTGAACTGAACTCTGAGTTCTTAGTCATCTATACAGCATGATCATACTTTTCTTGCAGAGTCTCTGTCTGGATGTCTCCCATGTCTCCACAAGGTCCTTTTTTTCCAGAAACATAGATATTTCCTACTTTGAGACTAGCCCTTCCCTATTTCTGCAGCACCACCTTCCTGATTTTCTTAGTATTTGTTCTCATGGGCTCTGACTCAGCCTGTCTATCCCAGGGGATCAGCCCAGTTGGACCTTGGTCTAACTTCACAGCTTGAGGCTACTCTTTCAGTTCTTTTCCTCTCCATTTACTCTTCATTCAATTATTTAAATTTTATTTTTTATATTTCCTCAAAGTAATAAATATACTTGATTTAAAGAGATTAGTATTCTAGACTTTAAAACCACAGTTACTTGCTCTATTCCTACCCATTCCAAATTCATATTCCTCAATGGCAACTGCCTCTAACTTTTTGAATTATTCATCTTTTCTTAACTCCTGGTACCTAAGGAATGCATTTTTTTTAAACTGTGATTTCTTGATTTTCCACAATGGGATATTATGTGCCATCCCTAGGATGAAAGTGAAGATCTAAGTCCCCTGTGTGCTTCCCCATGCTTTGACGTACAACCAATGTTGATATAGTTTTGTCATGGAATTAGAACAATAACTAGTGGTTACATTTTCTATAGATAAATTTCTTTTTGCAGCTCTGGCACATAGAATACTTATAATTTTATTTCCTTTCTCGTACAAATTTTCATTCCTTGAAATCAACAATCACCTTGCAACCTGGGTAGCTGTGGGCTGATTATTGGGTATTCATCAGTTATATCTGTTCAAACTTCTTTGCAGTTCAGTGTGACCACAAGACAAATTCCTTACCAATGGAACATGAAAAGACATGATGAGAACGAGAGGCAATTCTGGGCTAGGCCTTCAGAGTGGGCACTATTCCTTCCAATTCTTCTTTAATTTTCCACCAGCGACATGCTAGATGTGGCTAAGGCTCTGTTCTGACAACGACACAGCCCTCAGGGACAGAAGAACACAACCCAGAAGGAATCTGCATCACTACAGTTTCCAGCCCACCCACATGGAATGCTCACTTTGACTGGTTACACACGAGATAAGTCAACTTCTCGTTCTTTAGAGCATGGTATTCTGAGGTCTTTTTCTCTCTTTCTTTTAACATTTGTTCTTTTTAGATATCTGTGACAGTAGAGTGTATTTTGACATATTATACATACATGGAGTATAACTTATTCTAATTAGGATCCCATTCTTGTGGTTGTACATGATGGGGAGTTTCATTGCTGGTGTATTCATATAGGAGCACAGGAAAGTTATGTCAGATTCATTCTACTGTCTTTTCTATTCTTATTCCCTTCCCTTCTCTTCATTCCCCTTTATCTAAGTCAGTGAACTTCTGTTCTTGCTCCCGCTCTGAGACCTTCTTGTTATAGCAGCTTCACTTCATGTCATAAAAGTAGGATGGGGTCATAATTGAAATGATTACTATCTGACTTGAGCTTAGACAGCCTACTGGTTGGTAAGCAGTCGTATCACAGTCTGGAAAGCGACTTGTATTGGTCAGGGTTGGTTCTCCAGAGAAACAGAACCAAAAGGATGTGCACATATATAGAGAGATTTATTTTAAGGAATTGGCGTACTTGGTTGTGAAGACTCAGAGAATCCACAGTCTGATGGCAGAGGGTGAAGGTTGGAGAGGAGGGAAGAGCTGATGCTACAGTTCAGGTCTCAAGGTCTTCTTTTGGAAGATTCCCTCTTGCTCAAGAGAGCGGTTTTTTTTGTTCTATTTAGGCCTTCAACAGATTGGACAAGGCCTAATGTTATGGAGGGCCATCTGCTTCATTCAAAGTCTGCTGATTTAAATGTTAATTTTATAAAACAAACAAACAAACCCACAATGCCCCCCCACAACCCTTACAGGGACACACTGTTTTGGTTTGGGTCTTAAATGTTCCCCAAAGGCCCATGTGTTGAAGACTTGATCCCCAGGGAGGTATTGTTGGGTCCTGAGGGAACTTTTAGGAGTGGAACCTAGGCGGAGGATGTTAGGTCACTGGGAGCATGCCCTTGACGGGGATATTGAGACCCAGCCCCTTCCTCTCTCTCCCTTTGCTTCCCAGCTGCCTGAAAATGAACAGACCTCTTCTTCCATGTGCTCCTGCCATAATATTCTGACTCATCATGGGTCCAGAGCAACCTCTGGCTGAGTGACCATGAACTGAAACCTCTGAAAGTGTAAGCCAAAATTAGCCTTTCCTCTTTTAGGTTGATTTATCACAGGCATTTTTTTTCACAGTGATGGAAACTGACTGATACACACCCAGAAAAATGAGTGATCAAATATCTGGGCACTATAGCCCAACCAAGTTGGTACATGAAATTCATCATCACACTGTCACTAATCCATCTTGAATTGAAAAATATCTCCTCAATACATTCAAAACATGGCTGATGTTATGGAAGATACTGTGTCATGGAGAAGTCATCCTGTCCTCCAGTATAGAGCGGCTGAGCTTTAAGCCTTCCTGGTACTTCTCTTTTCTAGTATCCTGGAAAATTCCTTGCCCTCTCTCCTGATTTCTTCTTCCTGTTCATGGAACTTCCATTTCCTCTCCTTTGCTTTATTCCCTTATTTTTGATGGTTGGCTGAGAATAGTTTGAAAATATTTTCTCCCAGTTTGTGGCTTGACTTTTTATTCTCTTAATATCTTTATAAGAGCAGAAGTTCTATGCTTGTGCTGTGTCTAATAAATCTTTGCCTGACCCAAATTACGAAAAAATTTTCTTGCAGAAGTGTTACAGTTGTAGGTTTTCATTTAACTCAATTTTGTATATAGCAAAACCTATAAACTGAAGTTTTTAAAAAAATTTAAATTTGTTTTCATTAGTTACACATGACAGTAGAATGTACTTTGATACAGCATATATAATGGAGTATAATTTCTCATTCTTCTGGTTGTACATATGTAGACTCTCACTGGTTGTATAGTTATATATGTACATAGGGTAATAATGTCTGATCGATTCTATTATCCTTCCTATCCCCATGCCCCTATTCCCTCCCTTCAATCCCCTCTACCTAAAGTAACTCTATTCTTCCCTAGGCACCGCCCCCCCGCCACCATTTGAATTAGCATCTGCATATCAGAGAAAACATTTGGCCTTTGGTTTTGGGGGATTGGCTTATTTCACTTAGCATGGTATTCTTCAGCTCTATCTATTTATTGGTGAATGTCATAATTTCTTTTCTTTCCCCTTCCTTCCTTCCTGTCTTTGGAGGAAAACATTTTGTCTATTCTTATTATGGTGTTAACTGTGGGTAACTTGTACGTTTCCTTAATCAAACTGAGGGAGTTCCCTCATTTCTGGTTTGCTGGTTTCTTTTTTTTTTTTTTTTTTACAATCAGGAGTGGATGCTGGCTTTTGTCAACTGTTTTCTTGCATTTGTTGAGGTGACCATATGATTTATGAATTACATTGATATTGGGTGTCTAATTTAAACCACCTTGCACTGAGCCTCAATTAGTTGTGACTTATGTATTGTTAATTTTAACTTACTAACATTTTGTAAGAATTTTTACACTTATGTTCGTGAAAGATATTGTAGTTTCTTTTTTTTTTTTTTAATGTGCTTGTTTAGTTTGGTTTCAGAGTAATTCTGACCTTTCATAGTGGACTTAGAAAGTATTCCCTCTTTCTTACCTTTCAATTGTGTAGAATTGGCTTAATTTCTTTAAATATTTGATAGAATTCCCCAGCAGAGCTATTTGAGCTTGGAATTTTTCTTGGTGTGATGTTTTAAACTACAAATTCAATTTGTCAATAGACATTTGGTTTATTTCCTCTTGGATGAGTGGTTGGTACTTTGTCATCCAAGGAATTCATTCAATTTGTCTAAGCTGTCAAAATTATTGGCATAAGTTTGTTCATAGTAGTCCCTTATGATACTTTCAACATCTATATTACTTAAAGTGATGTCCTCTATTTAATTTCTGGTATTAGTGACATTTCTTTCTTTTTCTGATCAATCTGGTCACAGACTTATAAATTGTATCAATTTTTCTTAACTAGCATTTAACTTCATTGATTTTTTCTCTATTATTTTCTGTTTTCTATTTCATTGATTTCTACTCTGATTTTATTTTTTTTTAAATGTAGCATTTTGGTTTCCATTTTCTTCTCCCTTTTCTCTAATTTCTTAAAATGGATGCTGAAATCATTGATTTGAGACAGTTCTTTTCTAATGTAAATGTTTCATGACACAAATTTCCCTCTAAACACTGCCTAGACTGCGCATTCCACAGGTGTTTTTTTTTTCAGTTTTTTTTTTATTATTGTAAACAAATGGGATACATGTTGTTTCTCTGTCTGTACATGGTGTAAAGGCATATCATTTGTGTAATCATAAATTTACATAGGGTAATGTTGTTTGATTCATTCTGCCATTTTTTCCCTTCCCCCCCACCCCTCCCACCCCTCCCCTCCCTCTATACAGTCCTTCCTTCCTCCATTCCTGCCCCCCTCCCTAAACCCAACTCCAACCCCAACACTAACCCCTCCCACCCCCATTATGTGTCATCATCCACTTATTAGCGATATCATTCTTCCTTTGGTTTTTTTGAGATTGGCTTATCTCACTTAGCATGATATTCTCCAGTTTCATCCATTTGCCTGCAAATGCCATAATTTTATCATTCTTTATGGCTGACTAATATTCCATTGTATATATATACCACATTTTCTTTATCCATTCATCAATTGAAGGACATCTAGGTTGGTTCCACAATCTGGCTATTGTGAACTGAGCAGCTATGAACATTGATGTGGCTGTATCTCTGTAATATGCTGATTTTAAGGTCCTTTGGGTATAGGCCAAGGAGTGGGATAGCTGGGTCAAATGGTGGTTCCATTCCAAGTTTTCTAAGGAGTCTCCATACTGCTTTCCAGAGTGGCTGCACTAATTTGCAGCCCCACCAGCAATGTATGAGTGTACCTTTCTCCCCACATCTTCGCCAACACCTGTTGTTCATTTTCTTTCAGTTCAAAATACTTTTTATTTTCTCTTTTTATTTCTTGGATCAATGTACATTTAGAAACATGTCATTTAATTACTAAAAGTTTGGAGACTCTCTAGATCCCTTTCTATTATTAATTTCATTTTGTGTTTGAGAACAAACTTTCATGACTAGAATCCTTTTAAATTTATTAAGACTTGCTTCATTGCTCAGAATATGGTTGATTTTGGAAAATGTTCCAATGTATTTGAAAAATAATGTACACTTTATTTTGGTTGGTTCTATCAATTTCATTCAGGTTAAGTTGGTTGATAATGTTATTTGTGTCTTCAATATCAGTATTGATTATCTGTTTACATGTGCTTATCAATTATTTAGTGATGTTGAAAGCTCTGAATTTACCAGTGGATTGGTTTTTAATTTCTTTGTATCAACTGCTTCATGTGTTTTGAAGCTATTATTAGGTGGATAAAAATGTAGAATTATTGTTGGGTTCTCTTGTTAAATGACATGTATTTAATTTGATAAGTTTTTTTTACTGATTATAATAGTCTGTTCTGAAATAAGATAATTTTCATATTATTGTATTGCCACTTTTTCTTTTTTTCTAGCTTTATTGACAAACTATCACTTTCTTTTAATGGCATGGTATACCTTTTCCCATTCTTTAACTTATTTGTGCTTTCATATTTAAAGGACGTTTCCTGTAGGCAGTATATATGTAGGTATTGCTTCTTTTTTTTACCCCATCTGACAATCTCTAACTTTTAAATTGTGTTTTTGGACTCTTCATATTTAATGTGATTATTAATATGATGGGGTTTAAATCTATCATTATGATGTTTTCTTTTTGTCCCATCTTCTTTTTGTTCCCTTTTACTTGTTTCTCTATTTTCTCTGGATTTATGGAATATTCAAAAATAATACAATTTCAATATTTGTTTGCTCACTTTTTTTTTTTTTTTTGCGGTGCTGGGGATTGAACCCAGGGCCTTGTGCTTGCAAGGCAAGCACTCTACCAACTGAGCTATATCCCCAGCCCCACTTTCAATATTTGAAGTATTAACTCTATTTTTGTTGTGATATTTTAATGGATTTAGAGGTTAATATATATATCTTTTAATTATCACAGTCTCCATTTGAGTGATATTATGCCACTTTGTAGAATAGTATATTTCCTGTCCTTTGTGTTATTATTGTAAAGTATTTTACTTCCACATATGTTATCATTTCCACAATATGTTGTTATTATTGCTCTAGATACTTGATTATCTGTCATAAATTTTTAACTAATTAAAAAAAATTATATTACCATCTCTGCTGCTCTCTATCCTTTTATGTGGCTTCAGATTTCCAACCGATGGAATCTGTCATTGTGCAGACCTGCTGGAGAGAAATTCTTTTGACTACTGTATAGTTGAAATAGTCTTTATTTTACCTTAATTAAAAATGATTTTAGTAGTACATTATAGTTTTACATAACAATGGGGCTCATTTTGACATATTCATAGATGTATGTAACAATTTGCTCCATTTCAACCCCAGTACTTCCTCTTTCCCTCCCTGACTCTCTCCTTGATCCCCTTCCTCTTCTGGACTTCTTTCCACTTATTTATTGCTTTTTCAAAATTGGTGCATTATAGTTACATATAAAAAAGTGGAATTCATTGTGATATATTCATACAGGCACAGAGCATAATTAGGTCGATTTCATTCTTTTTTTTTTTTTTTTTTTTTTGATTTTTTTTTTTTTTTATTTTTTTTTAATTTATTTATTTTTTTTACGTTTACATAGGGTAATGATGTTTATTATATTTTTCCCCCTCCCCCCCACCCCTCCCACCCCTCCCACCCCTCCCACCCCTCTTTTCCCTCTACACAGTCCTTCTTTCCTTCATTCTTACTGCTCTCCTTAGCCTAACTCTAAACCTAACCCTAAACCTAATGCTAGCCCCTCCCACCCCCCATTATATGTCCTCATCCGCTTATCAGCGAGATCATTCGTCCTTTAGTTTTTTGAGATTGGCTTATCTCACTTAGCATGATATTCTCCAATTTCGACCATTTGCCTACAAATGCCATAATTTATCATTCTTCATTACGGAGTAATATCCCATTGTATAAATATGCCACAGTTTCTTTATCCATTCATCAACTGAAGGGCATCTAGGTTGGTTCCACAATCTGGCTATGGTGAATTGAGCAGCAATGAACATTGATGTGGCTGTATCTCTGTAGTATGCTGATTTTAAGTCCTTTGGGTATAGGCCAAGGAGTGGGATAGCTGGGTCAAATGGTGTTTCCATTCCAAGCTTTCTGAGGAATCTCCACACTGCTTTCCAGAGTGGTTGCACTAATTTGCAACCCCACCAGCAATGTATGAGTGTTCCTTTTTCACCACATCCTCGCCAACACCTATTGTTGCTTGTATTCTTGATAATCGCCATTCTAATTGGGGTGAGATGAAATCTTAGGGTGGTTTTGATTTGCATTTCCCTTATTACTAGGGATGTTGAACATTTTTTCATATATCTGTTGATTACTTGTACATCTTCTTCTGTGAAGTGTCTGTTCATTTCCTTAGCCCATTTGTTGATTGGATTATTTGTATTCTTGGTGTAGAGTTTTTTGAGTTCTTTATAGATTCTGGAAATTAGCGCTCTATCTGAGGTATGGTTGGCAAAGATATTCTCCCACTCTGTAGGCTCTCTCTTCACATTTCTGATAGTTTCCTTTGCTGAGAGAAAGCTTTTTAGTTTGAATCTATCCCAGTTGTTTATTCTTGCTTTTATTTCTTGTGCTATGGGAGTCCTGTTAAGGAAATCTGATCCTGAGCCAACAAGTTGAAGATTTGTACCTACTTTTTCTTCTATAAGATGCAGGGTCTCTGGTCTGATTCCGAGGTCCTTGATCCATTTTGAGTTGAGTTTTGTGTAGGGTGAGAGATAGGGGTTTAGTTTCATTCTATTGCATATAGTTTTCCAGTTTTCCCAGCACCATTTGTTGAAGAGGCTATCTTTTCTCCATTGCATATTGTTGGAACCTTTGTCTAGTATGAGAAAATTGTATTTATTTGGGTTTGTGTCCATGTCCTCTATTCTGTACCATTGATCTACCTGTCTATTTTGGTACCAATACCATGCCGTTTTTGTTACTATTGCTTTGTAGTAGAGTTGAAGATCTGGTATTGCAATACCCCCTGCTTCGCTCTTGCTACTGAGGATTGCTTTAGCTATTCTAGGTTTTTTATTCTTCCAGATGAATTTCATAATTGCTTGCTCTATTTCTGTAAGGTACATCATTGGGATTTTAATTGGAATTGCATTGAATCTGTATAGAACTTTAGGTAGTATAGCCATTTTGATGATATTAATTCTGCCTATCCAGGAACATGGGAGATCTTTCCATCTTCTAAGGTTTTCTTGAATTTCTTTCTTTAGTGTTCTGTAGTTCTCATTGTAGAGGTCTTTCACCTCTTTTGTGAGATTGATTCCCAAGTATTTTATTTTTTCGATGCTATTGTGAATGGAGTAGTTTTCCTAATTTCTCTTTCTGAAGATTCATCACTTATGTATAAAAATGCATTGGATTTATGAGCATTGATCTTGTAACCTGCTACTTTACTGAATTCACTTATGAGTTCTAAAAGTTTTCTGGTGGAATT
Source organism: Sciurus carolinensis (assembly GCF_902686445.1). Taxonomy (NCBI): domain Eukaryota; kingdom Metazoa; phylum Chordata; class Mammalia; order Rodentia; family Sciuridae; genus Sciurus; species Sciurus carolinensis. The sequence continues at coordinate 103,063,578 of NC_062220.1, forward strand.
TCCAGGTTCCTCTAAATATATAATCATGTCATCAGCGAACAGGGATAGTTTGAGTTCTTCTTTTCCTATTCGTATCCCTTTAATTTCTTTGGTTTGTCTGATTGCTCTGGCTAGAGTCTCAAGGACGATGTTGAATAGAAGCGGTGAAAGAGGGCATCCCTGCCTTGTTCCAGTTTTTAGGGGGAACGCTTTCAGTTTTTCACCATTTAGAATGATATTAGCCATGGGCTTAGCGTAGATGGCCTTTATAATGTTTAGGAATGTTCCCATTACCCCAATTTTTTCTAGTGTTTTGAGCATGAAGGGATGCTGTATTTTATCAAATGCTTTTTCTGCATCTATTGAAATAATCATGTGATTCTTAACTTTAAGTCTGTTGATATGGTGAATGACATTTATTGATTTCCGAATGTTGAACCAACCTTGCATCCCTGGGATAAAACCCACTTGATCGTGGTGCACTATCTTTTTAATATATATTTGTATGCGATTTGCTAAAATTTTGTTGAGAATTTTTGCATCGATGTTCATTAAGGATATTGGTCTGAAATTTTCTTTCCTTGATGTGTCTCTGTCTGGTTTAGGTATCAGGGTGATATTGGCTTCATAGAACGAGTTTGGTAGGGTTCCCTCCTCTTCTATTTCATGGAATAGTTTGAGGAGTATTGGAATGAGCTCTTCTTTAAAGGTTTTATAGAACTCGGCTGAGAACCCATCTGATCCTGGACTTTTCTTTGTTGGTAGGCTTTTGATGACCTCTTCTATTTCATTGCTTGAAATTGGTTTATTTAAGTTGTGTATGTCCTCCTCGTTCAGTTTAGGTAGTTCATATGTCTCTAGAAATTTGTTGATGTCTTCAAGGTTTTCTGTTTTGTTGGAGTATAGATTTTCGAAATAGCTTCTAATTATGTTTTGTATTTCACTCGTGTCTGTTGTGATGTTTCCTTGTTCATTCCGAATTTTAGTAATTTGAGTTTTCTCCCTCTTTCTCTTTGTTAGTGTGGCTAAGGGTTTATCAATTTTATTTATTTTTTCAAAGAACCAACTATTTATTTTATTAATTTTTCCGATTGTTTCTTTTGTTTCGATTTCGTTGATTTCGGCTCTGATTTTAACTATTTCCTGTCTTCTACTACTTTTGGTATTGGTCTGCTCTTCTTTTTCTAGTGCTTTGAGCTGTAGTGTTAAGTCGTTTATTTGTTGATTTCTACTTCTTTTTTTGAATGCACCCCATGAAATAAATCTTCCTCTAAGTACTGCTTTCATAGTGTCCCAGAGATTTTGATATGATGTGTCTTTGTTCTCGTTTACTTCTAAGAATTTTTTTATTTCCCTCCTGATGTCTTCTGTTATCCATTCATCATATAATAGTGTATTATTTAGTCTCCAGGTATTGGAGAAGTTTCTGTTTTTTATTCTGTCATTTATTTCTAATTTCAATCCATTATGATCTGATAGAGTACAAGGTAGTATCTCTATCTTCTTGTATTTACTAACAGTAGCTTTGTGGCATAAAATATGGTCTATTTTAGAGAAGGATCCATGTGCTGCTGAGAAGAAAGTGTATTCATTCTTTGTTGGATGGTATATTCTATATATGTCCGTTAAGTCTAAATTGCTGATTGTGTTGTTGAGATCTATAGTTTCTTTATTCAATTTTTGTTTGGACGATCTATCCAGTGGTGAGAGAGGTGTGTTAAAATCGCCTAGTATTATTGTGTTGTGGTCTATTTGATTTCTGGAATTGAGAAGGATTTGTTTGACGTACGTGGATGAGCCAATGTTCGGGGCATAGATATTTATGATTGTTATGTCTTGCTGATTTATGCTTCCCTTAAGCAGCATGTAATGTCCTTCTTTATCCCTTCTGACTAGTTTTGGTTTGAAGTCCACATTATCTGAGATGAGGATGGATACTCCAGCTTTTTTGCTGTGTCCGTGTGCATGGTATGTTTTTCCCCATCCTTTCACCTTTAGTCTATGGGTGTCTCTTTCTATGAGATGTGTCTCTTGCAGGCAGCATATTGTTGGATTTTTCTTTTTAATCCAATCTGCCAGTCTGTGTCTTTTGATTGATGAATTCAGGCCATTAACATTCAGGGTTATTATTGTGATATGATTTGTATTCCCAGTCAATTGACTCATATTTGTTTTTGACATGATTTGGTTTCTCCTTTATTTGGCTATTCCTTTAGGCTAGCGCCTCCTGTTGCTGATTTGCATCGTTGTTTTTCATCTCTTCCTCATGGAATATTTTGCTGAGAATGTTCTGTAATGCTGGCTTTCTTTTTGTAAATTCCTTTAGCTTTTGTTTATCATGGAAGGATCTTATTTCATTGTCAAATTTGAAGGTAAGTTTTGCTGGGTATAAGATTCTTGGTTGGCATCCATTTTCTTTCAGGGCTTGGTATATGTTGTTCCAGGCCCTTCTGGCTTTTAGGGTCTGGATTGAAAAATCTGCTGATATTCTTATTGGTTTCCCTCTGAATGTAATTTGATTCTTTTCTCTCGCGGCCTTTAAAATTCTGTCTTTATTTTGTATGTTAGGTATTTTCATAATAATGTGCCTTGGTGTGGGTCTGTTGTAATTTTGTATGTTTGGAGTTCTATAAGCCTCTTGTACTTGGTTTTCCATTTCGTTCTTCAGATTTGGGAAATTTTCTGTTATTATTTCATTGAATAGATTGTTCATTCCTTTGGTTTGTTTCTCTAAGCCTTCCTCAATCCCAATAATTCTCAAATTTGGCCTTTTCATGATATCCCATAGTTCTTGGAGATTCTGTTCATGATTTCTTACCATCTTCTCTGTTTGTTCCACTTTGTTTTCAAGGTTAAATATTTTGTCTTCAATGTCTGAGGTTCTGTCTTCCAGGTGTTCTATCCTATTGGTTATGCTTTCTATGGAGTTTTTAACTTGGTTTATTGTTTCCTTCATTTCAAGGATTTCAGTTTGGTTTTTTTTTCAGTATCTCTAACTCTTTATTGAAATGATCTCTTGCTTCCCGTATTTGGTCTTTTAACTGTTGATTGGTGCGATCATTTAATGCCTGCATTTGCTCTTTCATCTCCTCCTTCAATGCCTGCATTTGCTCTTTCATCTCCTCATTAGCTTCCCTGATCGTTTTAATTACGTACATTCTGAACTCCCTTTCTGACATTTCTTCTGCTCTGCTGTCATTGGGTTTTATTGATGTAGTATCTAGGTTTGTTTGGGACATTTTCTTCCCTTGTTTTCTCATAATGGTCAGTTGTCAGTGGGACCCTGAGATATTGCAGTTTTCCACTATTGGCTTATAGTGTCCCAGTAGATTTCCAGTGTATCACCTCCCAGCCTTCAGTAGCCTGATGTCTTGGAGGAATCTGATAAAGCAGCTCATTCGAAGAATACTGCCCCTAGCCCCCTACTGGTTCCACGTTTTGGAACTGGCTCTGTGCGGAAATGCTCTCACTGTGGGCCTGCACCGTGCAGCTGGCCGTGTGGGAAGAGCCCACTGCCGGAGTGTGGAAGACTACCTTGGGAAGACTCAAGCTGCCCTGCCCGGCTCTGCTAAGCCACCTCTATCTGGGCCTGCCACCCGGGCCGAGCTTTACCCAGTGGGCAGACTCACCCGTGGCTCCACTTCAGTCCGAGTCTCTCAATGCCTCCCCTTCTTAACTCCTGGGTTCTGGAGCGACCGGGGGTGCAGTCTCCCTCTAGGCCGCCATCTTGGATCGCCCCGTGAAGAGAGCCCGCAGCCGGAGTGGGCAGAGCCGCCTGAAGAGGTCTCCGGCTGCCCTGCACTTATCCCTGAGGCTGACTGCAGATCGAGCCTCTCCGCTGGTTCTTTGCAGGAGTACACTGCACTGCAGGGGCTCCGGGACTCGGAGCGTGCTCTGTTCAGACAGGCTCTCACTAGCGGGCCAGTTCCGTTCCGAGAACCTGGAGAAGCTGGCTGTGTGGGCGGGGCCCACCGCCGGAGTGCGCAGGACTGCCTGTGGATGACTCTAGCTGCCCTGCCCGGCTCCGATAAGCCACCTCTATCTGGGCCTGCCACCCGGGCCGAGCTTTACCCAGTGGGCAGACTCACCCGTGGCTCCACTTCAGTCCGAGTCTCTCAATGCCTCCCCTTCTTAACTCCTGGGTTCTGGAGCGACTGGGGGTGCAGTCTCCCTCTAGGCCGCCATCTTGGATCGCCCCGTGAAGAGAGCCCGCAGCCGGAGTGGGCAGAGCCGCCTGAAGAGGTCTCCGGCTGCCCTGCCCTTATCCCTGAGGCTGACTGCAGATCGAGCCTCTCCGCTGGTTCTTTGCAGGAGTACACTCTCGATTTCATTCTGCAGTTCTTTCCCTTTCCCATCTCTTCTCCTTATCTCTTAATCTCCTTCTACTTCACTGTGTTCCCTTCTGTGTTTTCATGAGACTTCCCCACATCCCACTAAACAAAAACTAATGTTTTTAATTACTTATTTCTATCTAGCTTCTGCACATGACAGAAAACATTTGACCCTTTCTGAGTCTGGCTTATTTCACTCAGTGTGATGATATCCAATTCCATCCATTTACCAGCAAATGCCATAATTTCATTCTTTATGATGGAGTAAAACTCTATTGTGCATATATACTACATTTTCTTTAACCATTTGTCAGTTGATTGGTTCCATAACTTGGGTATTGCGAATTGTGCTGTTATAGACACTGGTATGCAAGTATTACTCTAACATGCTGATTTTAGTTCTTTTGGATAAATACTGAGGAATGGAATCACTGTGTCATATGGTGGTTCCATTCTTGGTCTTTTGAAGAATCTCTATACTGCTTTCCAAAGTGGTTGGACTAATTTGCAATCACACCAAAAATGTATTCATGTACCTTTCCACCCATATCCTCACCAACAATTATTGCTATATGTATTCTTTTTTTCATCTCCAAACATTTTTGAGAGTTATTTTTTTAAAAAAAAATATTTTTACAGACTGCATTTTGATTCACTGTACACAAATGGGACAACTTTTCATTTCTATAGTTGTACACAGTGTAGATTCACACCATTCATGTAATCATATGAACATAGGGTATATGTGCATAGGGTAATGATGAGTCTCTCATTCCACCATCTTTCATACCCCCAATCCTCCCCCTCTCATTTCCCTCTATGTAATCTAAAGTTCCTCCATTCTTCTCTACCCCCCACCCCCCCACCCCCATTATATAATCATCATCCACTTATCAGGGAAAACATTCGGCCTTTGGTTTTTTGGGATTGGTTTATTTCACTTAGCATGATATTCTCCAATTCCATCCATTTATCTGCAAATGCACTACATGTATTCTTGATGATTGACATCCTAAATGGAGTGAGATGAAATCTCAGTGTAGTTTTGGGTGATATTATATGACATGACTTGATATACTTTTCATTCTGAAAAGTTTATACTTTCATAATGAGTTTTACAAAAGCTGGCCTTGATGTGTTAGGCGAGGTTGGGATTTAGGAAAGCAGGCCTGGACACGTTTACATATCATAGGAGAATGGGTTTAGGAAGGCTGTTGATATGTAATGGGAGGGCTTTGAGAAGAGTGACTGCAGAGGCTGTTTGGAACAGCCCACTGACCCATGGTGGGGACAGCCCATGTGCTTTGTCAATAGACTCTCATTCATATTCTGCTCCTGTTCCAGTTCTTACCTCCCGGGGAGGTTTCTACGATCCTTGTAGGCAAGTTTGAACTCTTCCTCATGTGCTGCTGTTGTATTGTGTAAGTTCTTCCACATTTAATTTCCTTTAAGTCTTGGTCATTGTGAGTCTTGCTGCTGAAGTGTAAGCTCCAGAACAGCCCTACCACTCTGTGGCTTGAACAGCTACTTGAGGTGGGTTGAGTGAGTGAAAGGGTGAATACATGAATGAACTGCTCTCCAGTGCTTCCTACATTCTAGTTCTCAGCTCAGAATTTCATTATGGCTTCAAATCCTACTAAAGCGAAGTAGCTGGGAGAGACCAGAAAAATTCACCAGAAATGGTTCCCAGGAGGCTTCAGGAAGGAGGCTGAGGTGTAGAGTGTGTTCAAGGAGGGGCATGCAGGTGGGGGTTGAGACTGTGGTCACATACTGTTAGGGGCTTAACCATGTACTGTGCCTCATCTAAGCATGCTACCTCACCATGGAGCACGGCTTCAGCTCACAACACTGTGAAAATTGAACATTTGGTTGTGGGAGATATAGGAAGATGAAAAAACTAATTATAGTTTCTCTGTGTGGGGTCCTGGAACACTGCTGTCCTGGTTACAATTCTAGTCTCTGCGGCATTAATTTAGTTCTCTCTTTTCATTTCTATACTTGGTGAGACAATAGATTTGCATAATGGACATTTGTCAAGAGTTTCAAAGTCACTTTTTATGGGCTTCCATCTTTTCTTGAAAGAAGACAGATTTTCAGTGTTTTGAATTTCATGACAATGTGGGCTGGCCCACATGGACAATTGGTTTGTTTCTAGAAATTGGAGCTCATTTATGTGTCATTGTTTGGAAAATCTGAAATAACACCAGGTGATGACGTTGGTATTCTTTTATACAGTCTGAGTTATCCTGCTGTTCGTTTGCTTAGATTGATCTGTCTTTTTTGGGGGGAGGGTTACTGGGGATTGAACTCACTCAGCCTCTGAGCCACATCTCCAGCCCTATTTTGTATTTTATTTAGATACAGGGTCTCACTGAGTTGCTTTGCACCTTGCTTTTGCTGAGGCTGGCTTTGAACTCATGATCCTCCTGCCTCAGCCTCCCGAGCCGCTGGGGTTAGAGGAGTGCATCACTGGGGCCAGCAGATTGATTTGTCTTTAAAATTTATTATAGTGCAAAAGGTATAGAGGGAAGACGGGTTAAAAGACTTGAATTTAAGTCAAGGTTCTGTTACATAAAAGTAAGAGTGAACTTTTAGCCTGGATAAGATGGTGTCAAACCATTTCTCCTGACTTCTTCCTGTTAAGTCTAGCATTAGACCTGAAAAGAAAGCAAAGAAGCAGCTGGAGGAGTTATCTGAGAGGTGGGAAATGATCGTGACTCCTTCCTTCCTCCTTCCCTCCTTTTGCTTTCTTTCTTTTGACACAATTACAAATTACATAATATTTCTTTGGGGAAGAGGACTCTACACTATGCTTAATTAAGAGAAACATTTTCACAGTGCAAAGGTCTTTTATTTATTTATTTTCCAACTATTATGCTATGAATTCACAGGAAATACTTGGAGCAGCTCAGATTCCTTTCCATTGGTTTTTACCAAGTGTGCTTCTCTGGGTGGAGCAGACTGTTGCTTCAGTTGAACCCAGGTATTTTTTTTCTCTTTGACTTCTGTCATTTTCTGATCATTTTCATTTATGCATTTTAGGAAGCTATCTTGGCTCTTAGCTGTTTAATATGTTTAATATCCACATGAATTCTCTTTGCAAGAATCTTGCTCTTAACTTTGTTTGCAACAATGTCAACAGCTGGCTGGATGACATTGTGGACTCTTCCAATTTTGCCATGGTAACACTGGTGGGCAGTCCTCTGAACAGTGCCCATGTTCTCCAGGTCTACATTATCACCCTTCTTATAGACTTGCATGTATGTGGCCAGAGGAACAACTTCATGTCTTTTAAAAGGCCTAGAGAAAATAGGTGCCTCTCCTCTCTCGGGAAGATGGAGGTTCTGGCTAAAAGACCCACCCGATTTTTAACCAAGGCACAAAAGTAAGTCATTGGAGAAAGGTGACCTTTGCAACAAATGGTGCTGAAGTGATTGCATGTCCACAGGCAAAATAAAATAAGATTAAAATAAAGAAAGAAGTAGACCTAAACTTTGTACCTTATACAAAAATTAACTCCAAATGGATCATGAACTTAGTGTAAAATGTAAAGCAATACAACTTTTAGGGGGGAAAAAGAAAATATTCAAGCTCTAGGGCTATTTCTTAGACTTGACACCAAAAGCATGATCCATGAAAGGAAAAATGGATAAACTAGACTTTGTGAAAATTAATGACTTTTGCTATACAAAAAATCTATATGAAGAGGCTAAAAAGTCAAGCTTCAAACTGGGAGAAACTATTGAAAAATACATATCTAACAAAGGACCAGGAGCTACAAGCTCTCGAAACAATAGTAAAAAAAAAAAAAAAAAACAAACAAACAAAAAAACAAATAATACAATTACAAAAAAGGCAGAAGTTATGAACACTTTCCTGAGGAGGATTCATAGATGGTTAATAAGCTCAAGAGACAATGCTCAACATTATTATCCAGTAGGTAAATGCACACTGAAACCACAGTAATACATCTATTAGTCTGTCTTCTGTTTCTACTAACACAATACCAAAGACAGGATAACTTTATAAGGAAAAGAGGTTTAATTTGGCTCATGGATCTGAAGGTGCTAGGTTGAGGGATTGCATCTGTGATGGCTTTCTTGCTGGCAGGGTCCTGAGGTGGCGCAAGGCACCAGGTAACAAGAGTCGGGGAGTGTGTGTATATATTTATCTCTGCCCCTCTTGTTATAAAGCCACTAGAACTCAGTCATGGGGCCTCCACCCTAATGACCTTATCTCAACTTAATCGCATCCCAAAGGCCCCATCTCTAAACCCCATAGTCAGATTAAGTTTCCACCCTCTTAATATCTCACAGTGGGGATTAAATTTTAACATAGGAAATCTTGGGGGACACTCAAACCATAGTGCTACCCATGTGTCTATATAGCTGAAATAAAAAAAAGTAGTGATGACACTAAATGCTAGTGAGGATATGGAGAAATTGGATCCCTTGTCCATTGTTGATGAAAATGTAAAATGGTGTACCATGTTGGAGAAGGGTTTGTCAGTTTTTAGACAACTAAACCTGCAAGTACTACTTAATCCAGCAATCACACCTCTGAACATTTACCTTACATACATGAAAATTATGTTCACACAAAAGTCTATATCTGAATATTCCAAGAAGTTTTATTGGTATTAGTCCAAACCTGGAAACAGCTCAGTTGTCCTTTAATTCGTGAAAGGCTGAACAAACTGGAGTACACCCATACCATGAAGTGCTACTCAGCAATACAAAGAAATAAACTATGGATATACACAACTTGTTGAAGTTCCAAGGAATGATGCTGGATGATTTCATTTGTATAACATTCTTGAAATGACAACCATGTTGTCATTTAAGAAACGGAGAGTAGATGATTGGCAGGGTGTAGGGGTGAGGTGGTGCTGCTGGGAGGGAGGCCTGGGTGGTTACAGAAGGGCAATGCAAAGCTCCTTGTGGTGATGGAATATTTGGTCTTAATTGGGGTGGTCAAAACATGAGCCTGAAGACATGATAAAATTATACAGAGCAAAAGGCACATACAGAAATGAGTGCAAGTAACATTGGGATGAGACTGTTTAGTTGATCAATCGCAATATCCCTTGTTATGATTTGGGTATGAGTTGTCCCCCAAAAGCTCCTGTGTTAATGCAGGAATGTTCAGAGGTTAAATGTTTGGCTCATGAGAGCTGTAATGGACTCCTAATTTGAATGGATTGACTGGGTGGTAACTGGATGGTAGCTGTGGGAAGGTGAGGTACGACTGGAGGAGATGGTTCCTGGGGGTGTACCCTGGAAGTGTTGTTCTTTCCTGTAGTCCCTTTCCCACTTTCTCTGTTTCCTAACTCGGACTTAAATTTGGCAATGTTCCTCAGCTGGGCCCTTCCTCCATGATATGCTACCTCACCTTGGGCCCAGTGCAATGGAATCAGTCATCGATTGACTGAGATCTCTGAAATTGTGACACAAAATAAATTTCTCCTTTTCTAAGATGTTCTCGTTGGGTTTTTTGGTCACAGCAATGCAAAGATGACTAAAACATCCTGGTTGTGATATTGTACTGTGATTTTTCAAGATAATGCTTTGAGGAGAAATTGAGTGAAAGGTATGTTGGAGTTCTCCATGTTATTTCTTACACCTGAGTCTGAACTAACAATGTATCTCAAGAAAATTTCACTTCAGAAAATAAGTGACAAAGTCCAAGTGTATAACCAAACCCTTCAGCATATTTGAAGGATCTCAAATGAAGTTAACATGGAACCAGGATTTCCACAATGAAACTCCACAGGAGATGGTGTTTGTTTAGTGCACAGGACATCCAGGGCCCTGTGCTAGATGTTGTACCTGGCTCTACCTCATTGTGTCTTTGTCACATTTGTCTTTCCAAGATTTTTCTTCCTGAAGACATTGCGCCTCAATTTCCTCAGCAGTAAAAGGGTAATAATAGTTGTCTATATGGTTGATAGGTGCTGTTAAATGAATTTCAACACTTAAGATGTATAATGAAGCCCTGGCACACAGATGGTACTCAAATAGAGCTCCATACCTATACAAGGATCATTCCCCATTCCCAGATCATAAGTTATCATCTGTTTTTTTTTTCTTTCTTTTTTTTTTTTTTTTTTTTTGTGATGCTGGGGATTGAACCAAGGGCCTTGTGCATGCATGGCAAGCACTTTACCAACTGAGCTATATCCCCAGCCCCAGTTGTCATTCTTCATCTGAGTCTTTGAGACATGCACACATTTCCTGTAGGCCAAGTTGTCCGAGAATAGGAAAGAATGAGGTGAAAGACAAAGCTTGAGTGTGCGAGAGAGATTGTCTTCAAATAACTATAAATTGAATGAAGAAATTGGAGTGCGTTAAAAGTGTTGACAAAATTCATTTGGTGATCATGAAATATTCATAAAATGATTTCTTTTTTGTTTTTTCCCTGGTTCTTCTAATTTTTAATTTTTATTTGTTCTTTTTAGTTACACATGACACTTGAATGTGTTTTGACATATTATACATACATGGAGTACAACTTCCTGTTCTGCTGGTTGCACATGATGTGGAGTTACACTGGTCATGTATTCATATAAGAATATAGGAAAGTAATTTCTGATTCATTCTACTGTATTTCTTAGTGCCATCCTTCTTCCCTTTCCTTCATTCCCCTTTGTCTAATCCAATGAACTTTTATTCTTCTTTCCCCATACCTTTCCTTGTTGTGTGTTAGCATCCACATATCAGAGAAAACATTGACCTTTGGTTTTTTGGGATTGACTTATTCCACTTAGCATGATAATCTCCAGTTCCACCCATTTGCCGGCAAATGCCATAATTTCATTCTTCTTTATGACTGAGTAATACTCCATAGTGTATATATACCACATTTTCTTAACTCATTCATCTGTTGAAGAGCATATAGGTTGGTTCCATAGCTTAGCTATTGTGAATTGAGCTGCTACAAACACATAAAATGTTTTTTTAAATAAATTTACTTTTAAATTTACAGAGATGTTATCAAAATAGTACAAAGAGAGCCCATATGCCTTATACCTGGTTTCCCCTAGTGATAATATTTTACAGTACTGTGGAATATTTATATTAGCTAATGGACTGACATTAATAGACCATCATTAACTAAAGTCTATGTTTTGTTTTGACTTCCTAATGCTCTTTTCCTGTCTAGGACCCCATCCAGTATTCCACATCACATCAGTCATCCTGTCTCCTCAGGCTCCTCTTAGTTGTGAGAGTTTCTCAGAACTTTGACAGGGTTGAGAATGGTCAGATGTTTTTTAAATTTAATAGTCTTTAAAAACTTTTAATTTATTTTTATTTTTACAGACTGCATTTTGATTCATTGTACAGAAATGGGATAAAACTCTTCAATTTCTATGGTTGTACATGATGTAGATTCACACCGTTTGTGTAATCACACATATACATAAGGTAATGATGTCTGTCTCATTCCACTATCTTTCCTTCCACCATTCCTTTAATAGCTTTTTTTCTGAGGAAGATCGCATAGGAAAGCTGTCATTACCATCCTACAAATTGAGGGTGTCTGCTGTCACCATGAGGTATCAGTGACGATATTGACCTGATCCCCTGGCTAGATAGTGTTTTCCAGTTTCTTCACTGCAGAGTTTACTCTCTCCTCTCCTTTTCTGCACTCTGCTCTTTGGAAGTGTGCTCAATGGCACATCCCACCTTTGATGGCTGTAGATGGCACTTCCCTGCCTTTGGGATGAGTATCCTCATCAACATGTTGTAACTCCTCTTTATAAGACATCTATCCTTTCCCCATTGATTCATTTATCCAGTCATTTATCCAATCAGGATGGGCTCAGTGATATTATAGTATGCTTTGGGTTATAATCTCATAGTACATTATTTATATTATTTGTTTTGTTTTTCAAATTGTTCCAGATTTGGCATTGGTAGCTCCTTTGGTTGACTCTTGTGTCATTAAAGTGATGGCACCAATATTATGCCTCCATAATTTTGTTTTCTGAACACTTCCTTGATTTTTCAATACAAGCTACTCCAGGATCATCTTATATATTCCCTGCCCCAGGCCTGGAGTTATCTATTTTTTTAATTTTTAAATTTTATTTGTTCTAATTAGTTGTACATGATAGTAAAATGTATTTATGCACTTTGATATATCATACATAAATGGGGTACAATTTCTCCTTTTTCTGATTGTACATGTTGTCGAATCACATTAGTCATGCTTTCATATATGTACATAAGTCAATAATGTCTGTTTCATTCTACTATCCCCATGTCCCTTCCCCTCCCATCACTCCCCTCTACCTAATCTAAAGTAACTCTCTTCTTCCCTAGCGCCCCTGCCTTATTGTGAACTAGCATCCCCATATCAGATAAAACATTTGGCCTTTGGTTTTTAGGGCTTGGTTTATTTCACTTAGCATGATATTCTCTAACTCCATCCATTTACCAGCAAATGCCAGGATTTCATTCTTCTTTAAAGCTGAGTAATATTCCATTTTGTGTGTGTGTGTGTGTGTGTGTGTGTGTGTGTGTGTGTGTGTGTATTACATTTTCCATTCATCTGTTGAAGGGCATCTAGGTTGGTTCCATAGTTTAGCTATTATGAATTGAATTACTATATACATTGATGTGGTTTGTCACTGTAGTATGTTGATTTTAAGAGGAGTGGAATAGCTGGGTCAAATGATGGTTCCATTCCAAGTTTTCTTAGGAATCTCCATACTACTTTCCATAACGGTTACACCGATTTGCATTCCCACCAGCAATGTATAAGTGTATCTTTCCCCCCACATCCTTGCCAACATTTATTGTTGCTTGTACTCTTGCAATTCTGATTAGAGTGAGATGAAATCTTAGAGTAGTTTTGATTTGCATTTCTCTAATTGCTAGAGATGTTGAACATTTTTTCATATATTTATTGGGCAATTTTATATCTTCTTCAGTGAAATGTTGGTTTGGAATTATCTATTTCTTTAAGGGTTCCCAGTTCCTTTTACTGAAGAGTAATATTAGAAACCAATATGAATGCTTGTTACTACAGGGGTGTTGTTGCTTCTAGGTCTCATCAGTAGGCAGAGCTGGAATATGTGTGTGTTTACCAATCCACATAGACACACACACACATCCATCTGTATCTATACTAGACTAAACAAGAGTTTATAATTATGTCTCCAATTTTTATGCAACACAACATGGTTCATTATAATTTTCTTCCCTGGCTTACCAGGAATGTTTGACTCTGACAATGAGAAGCTTAATTCATACCATTTGCCATCCAGCTACTTAATTGTTCATTTCTGGTATCCATGTATAGTGGTTTCAGAATCATTAACCCATTCTGCCCTGCAAGAAATAGCTGTACAAAAAATATAGTCACATATCACATAATAAAATTTCAATGATGGAAATCATATATAAAGTGATTTCTGTTTTAGTCAGTTTTGTGTCACAGTACCAAAATATCTGACAAAAACAACTAAGAAGAGGGAAAGTTTATTTGGGGCTTATGATTTCAGAGGTTCCAGTCTATAGATGGCTTATTCCATTCTGCTCTGGGCCCAAGGTGAGGTAGCACATCACGGTTGAAGGGCAGGGTGGAGGAAAGCATCTCACCTCCAGGAATCCAGGAAGCAGAGAGAAGGAGCTGGGACGGGGCTGCAGGGAAGATACACCCTTCCAGGGCACACTCCCAGTGACCCATTTCTGCCAGCCATGCTCCATCTTCCCACAGTTACCACTTAGTCAGTCTATTCAAAGTAGGATGGGCTGATTAGATTACAGCTTTCACGATCCAGTCACTGTGGACTTTGCTGTGTGAACACAGGAGGACACCTCATGGCCAAACCTAACAGTCCCATACGATTAAAATGGAGTTGAAAAATTTCTGTTGCCATCATGTCAATACACAAGATGTTACTCATTTGTTTGTGGTGATGCTGGTGTAAACAAACCTATCGTACTGCCAGTCATAGAAAAGTATAGCATACAAAGAATGTTACTGGGACATGTATTTGCTGAACTATATTTTTTATCATAATTTTAAAGTGTGTTCCTTGATCTTATAAAAGTTTGGGGAAGGAACTGTAGCTAAGTGGAAAAGTAGAAGCTTAGCATGCACAAAGCCCTGGGTTCGTTCTCCGGCATCACACACGCACTCCCCCGCCCCACAAAGGATCTACTGTAAAACAGTGTTCTGTTATTCATCTTGTATTTATGGTATCACTTGATTGCATCAATAGACCATGTAAAATGATTGACCTATGCCATCTGAGTTTGCATAAGCAAAGCACATGCTTTGATGTTTGCACAGCAATGAAATCAAATAATAATTCATTTTCTACAATGTGTTCTCACTGTTAAATGATTCATGGCTGTACAGTACTTACGTACAGGCCTTTTTGACTTTAGTCTTAAAAACTCTATTCATTTCCAGAGTTACCTAGGTCAGTACCTGTACTCACTCCCTTTGGTGTAGTTGTTTCAAATGTTCATAATCTAGTTAAAATCTTTTGTCATATACTGCATTACATCTTGGGGAAAAATACACCTGAGCTGTGATCCAGGGTTACGATCATCAGTCCTGTCTCCAAATGCCCACAAAACCTGTGAATAGACACTGGACTATTGTTACAGAAAAAACCTTCCATCTTTGCAAAAAAAAAAAAAAAAAAAAAAAAAAAAAAAAAATCTGAAATAGAAGAAGGGCCCTGGAGTCTTTTTCTATATCTCACATGGAAGCATTTAGTCAGTGGAAACTAATTTACATGTTAACAGATGAAAGGCAGTGTAAGGAGATTAAGGTTTGCTTCCCAGATTCTGCAGCAGAAGACAGACTGGGAAAGGGTTGGAATGGATGCAGTGTGCCAATTATCCATCTCCACCACAGGTGACCCATGTAACATGGGAACTCCAGGTGGGAGGCAATTGAAAGGACCCAGGTGAGAGCCGATGGTGTGTTTTAATAGGGCAGGGACAATGGGCTCAGAAAGAAAGGACAGATTTCAGAGTTAATGTATAGATGAAGCTGGAAAGATAGCTTGTTCTTTAATGCAAAAGGAAAGACATTCTTTCTCTTTCAAGTGCAGTCATGGTGTTTTGTTGTAGAAAATCCCTAGGTGGTAAGTGTTACACTTTTTCTTCCAAGATACTATGCCTTTAAACACAAGGCTCTGGTGCCTAAGTCATGATATATATCTGGAGTCAACAACCTAGTCCAGTTCAGTTGGGCCAGGGATTCCCTGAGAGATGTTGTATATACCTTGGTGGTTCAATTCTTCCTTTCCTTCCTTTCCTTCCTTCCTTCCTTCCTTTCTTTCCTTCCTTCCCTTCTTTCCTTCCTTCCTTCCTTCCTTCCTTCCTTCCTTCCTTCCTTCCTTCCTTCCTTCCTTCCTTCCTTCTTTCCTTCCTTTCTTCTTTTCTTCCTTCTTTTTCTTTGGCAGGGATTGAAACTGGAGGTGCTAAACCACTGAGTCACATCCCCAGCCCCTTTTATTTTTTATCTGGAGACACAGTCTTTCTAAGTTTCTTAGGGTTTCATTAAGTTGTGGAGGCTCTGAACTTGTGATCCTTCTGCCTCAGCCTCCCAAGTCACTAAATTATAGGTGTGTGCCACCATGCCTGAAGGTGGTTCAAATTTCAAAGATGAAGAATGTCTTGTGCAGCTGAAAAGTAGGACACTTGGAGTCTGTTCTGGAAGGTTTAGACCTCCTATGACTGCCTCTGCTTCCTTCTGCCCACGGTGTCCTTCACTTAGACCATGTGTAATCTTGTGAGTCATTTCAATTTTCCAGCCCTGTGAAATTGCTGCACCTGCTGTTAACTTTTGGTTGGGGCTGCTGATTATATCACAGAGGTGTTTTTCTTTCTTGTTTATTAGAGCATTATAATTATACATAGTATTTAGGTTCCTTTTGACAAAATTATGCATATAAGAATTTGATTTCAATCCCCATTCCCTCTTCCTTTTAGTCCCCTTTCTCCTCCCCCTTTTCTCCCTCCTCTCCTCAACTGATCTTCCTTTCGCTTCTTTATTTCTGATTGGTACTTTCTACATATACACAAAGGTGGAATTGGTACATTTATATATGTAGATAACATGACTCTCTTAGATTCGTTTCATATTTCTTTTCCTTTCCCTTCCTTCTTCCCTTCCTCTGGTTTTCCTTCTTCTACTTCATTGATCTTTCCTTTGTCTTTGTGATATCTGATCCCCTCCCTAACTGCCTTTTTTTTCTTATTTTTCTCTAGCTTCCACATATGAGAGAAAACATTCAACCCTTGATATTCCAAGTATGGCTTGATTTTAGCATGATTTTCTCCATTTCCATCCAAATCAGCAAATGTCATTATTTCATTCTTATTTATGACCGAGTGAAACTCCATTGGGTATATCAACCACATTTTCTTGAACTGTTCATCTATTGATGATGGGTATCTGGGTTGATTCCATAATTTGGCCTTTGTGAACTGTGATGCTATAAACATTGTAGTGACTGTGTTGCTATAGTGTGCTGATTTTAGTTCTTTTGGATAAATATTGAGGATGGGGATATCTGGGTCATATGGTAGTCCCATTCCTATATTTTTGAGAAAACTCCATACTGCTTTCCAAAGTGGTTGTACTAATTTGCAGTCCCATCAACAATGTATGAGTGTACTTTCACCCCCACATATTTGCCACATTTATTATTATTCATATTCTTGATAATTGTTATTCTGACTAGAGATGAAATCTTAGTGCAGTTTTGATTTGCATTTCCCTGATTGCTAAAGATGTTGAACATTTTTTTCATATACTTCTTGGTCATTGTGTTCCTTATTTTTAAAAATGTTTGTTTAGTTCTTTTGCCCACTTATTGATTGGGTTATTATTTCTTTTTGGCATTGGTTTTTTGAGTTCTTTATATATTCTGGATATTAATCCTCTGTCAGAGGAGTGGCTGGCACAGATTTCTGTCATTCCATAGGTTCTCTTTTCACTTTCTTAATGATTTCCTTTACTATGAAGAAGGTTTTTAATTTGATGGCATCCCGCTTATTGATTCTTTATTTTATTTCTTGAGCTTTAGAGGTCTTGTTGAGGAAGTTGGTGCTTGCACCTATATGATGGAATATTTTCTTCTAGCAGTTGCAAGGTTTCTGATTAATTTCTAAGTCTTCAATCCATTTTGATTTGATTAGCAAAAAGATAGGGATCTAATTTAATTCTTCTACATATAGATATGCAGTTTTCTCAGCAGCATTTGTTAAAAAGGCTGTCTTTTCTTCAACATATGTTTTTGGCACCTTTGTCAAGTACCAGATGGTTGTAAGTATGTGGGATTGTTTCCGTGTGTTCTATTCTGTTCTATTGGTCTTCATGTCTATTTTGATGCCAGTACCATGCAGTTTTTGATACTATAGTTCTGCAGTATAATTTGAGATTGGGTATCGAGATGCCTCCTTGAATTCAAGGAGGGTGAGTTGCATAATAGCAGATTTTGAATCCCTTTCCTCCCAGGAGGAGTCTCTCTCTCAGATACATTTATGGGTGTGTTTGGCAGAGGAAGCTATCTAGTTTTCATCTTTTGGAAACTAAGGTCCCAGTACCAGGGGAAATATTGGAGAATGGTATGATGATCCACCCATAGCAGTATCTGAACCATGATACCTTACCTGGCAGAAGGTCTTGCTTTTCTGTGTGTCAGCTGATCTTACAGGTGTTTCAGCAGATGTTTCAGGCAGATATTGTGCAGAAGAAAATCCATGGAGAATCAGTAGCTGTCCTTCAAGTGATCTCAGAAGCTGGTATTTATTGTGGCAAGTTTTTCAGGAATCTGGTCTCTTCCATGCCCCATCACTGATCCAGCTCAAGCTAGGTGTAAAAGATGGTGCCAGATTTTAGTTTCCATAGTTGGTGATAGAGTTCAATGTTATTTACTGAACCAAGAATGACTGGGGGAGGGAAGAGTAAGTATGGGGAGGGGTAAAAGCCAGGGATTAAGCATGAATATTTATGTTTTTGGTTAGTATTAGGTTTCGAAGTAGAAATGAAAGAGTGGATTTGAGTCTGAAGTTGAGGAGTTCAGGCAGGTGGTACACATAGGGGAGTCATCATTGCAGCTGATGGTATTCTCAGCCTCCTGAGATCACCTGGTTAAATCAAACTAAGAGGTCTCAGGTTTACTGAGCAGTGACCAAAGGTGAGAGGACTCACCCAGGAACAAATTCCCTAAGCTACCAGAAGCTTGGCCAGGTAGCAGTTGGAAAAATGTTCACTGGACCTAAGGGGTCAGGGTGTTTTATGATGGAATTTTGGGGAGAAGAAACTTAAATAATTTACATTAAACCTATGCTGGATATAGATAAGAGCAGCAGGACAATGTGAAGTGGGCATTCATGGGACAGGAGTTTAATACACAAAGAGAAGTTCTTATTGCTTCTTGGTTGGTTGGTTCTAAAAGAATTCCAGATGGCCTTGATCTTCAGCATACAGAAAAGGAATGTGGAACAGCTTTTTTCTTTTTCTTTGTTGATTCAGCTTGAAGCTGTGAGTTAAATGAACTCCTCTTATCTCTTTCTTTCTTCTATTCTCTGGCTTCTAACTTAATTTAGAATATCTCAGAATTTTTCTCTTATCAACCTGGAGGGAGAATATGGAAAGAAAAGAGAGGAGTTCTGAGGACTGAGCTCTGGGGCCCTCTGGTTTTTAAAGACCTGTGAGTTAAGAACCCAAGACATGAATAATGATAGTACAGAGGGTAATGATGATGGTTGTGGGGTGCTGGGTTCCTGGTGCTGTGGGCATCAGGGATGAAATGGGTGATGGCCCTATGGGTGAACAAAGGAACAGGTGGCCTTGGTGCGGTGAGATGCTGCTGAGGCTCTGGATCACTGTGCTTCTGAATGCCACTGCCCTTGGAATGGGATTGAGACAAATTGATTCATGATCTAGTGACTGCTTTGTTATTCTCTCATTATGTCCCACAGCATGTGAAGAGATCCCAAAATTGAGTTACACCTGAGTCTTTTTCATAGCTCTCTGACCATAATTTATTCCACTCTTGAATGAATTTTAAAATACATTCAATAACATGCAGTGGCTTGCTGGAAGACACTGGGAAATCAGAATTACATTTTTGGGTCTGCTAATATAGACTGAGCATATAGGGCTGGGATGAGGGTGCAGAGGCATGGTCAGCCCCTCCTGGTGACCCCAAGCACATCCTGGGCACTGAGCATGGCTTCTAACCTGGCAGGTCAGCTTATGGTCTTACAGAAGATCAAGGCAGAAAGGACACCTAGGCATTATTGACCCCAATTGCTTCACCCCATATATGAGCAATCTGTTGACTAGGGGCTGCAGGTTAGGTGAATCAAAGCTGGCCCCAGATTCTCAAATCCACCTCAAGTTTCCCAGGATATGCAGCTGTAGAGAGACAAAGCCAGACCCTGGGGAGTATCCCAGATTGCACCTTACCCAGACACCCTCCCGATATCCTGATCATCTCCCTCACTGAGCTGCACGTGGGCACAGGCAAGAGGAAGTGTGGCTTGACCAGAGAAAATTCCATTAATTACAGTTGTCCCCCCTGTAGTTTCAAAGTCTGAAAATATATGGAAAATTCCAGATAGACAATAAGTTTTAAATCATGTATCATTCTGATTAGTGTGATGAATTTTACACTATACTACCCCCTCCTGTCCAGGATGTGAATCATCCCTCTGTTCAGTATATCCACACTATTGATGCTACCCACCTATTAGTCACTTAATAGTCCTGTCAGTCTTTGTGTTCAAGTAAACTTTATTTTATTTACTAATGGTCCCAAAGTGCAAGAGTAGTGACCCTGGTAACTTGATTGTGTCAAAGAGAAGTCATAAAGTGCTTCCTCTAAGTAAAAAGGTAAAAGTTCTTATTTAACAAGGAAAGGGAGAAATAGTATATGGCAATAGCTAAGATCTCAAGTACAATAAGATATTTCAGGAGAGAGGAAGAGACAGCATTCACATAACTTTTACTATAACTGCTAATAGAACAGTTGCTCTACTCTATTAGCAATTGTTTTATTCTATTAGTAGTTATTGTTGTTAATCTCTTACTAGGCCTAATTTATAAATTAAACTTCATTATAGGTGTGTTTTTGTAGGAAAAAACAGTATACATGGGGTTCAGTACTATCTGTGGTTTCAGGCATCTACTGGAGGTCTTGAAATGTGTTCCCCACAGACAAGGGTGAACTACTGTACAAGATCATTTGTGGCTCACTGTGCAAAGAAGCCGCTAAGTGGGCCAAATAGATCCTAGGTCACATCAATAGAAAAAAGTGTGCTAAACAAGGGAGGGGACACAAGCTGTCTATGCAGATGAGCTGGAAATCACACCCAGGAAAATGCCAGGCTGCTACTGTGGTCAGCAGCAATGGAAAGGGAGAACACTAGTCACACCTCTGTCATTTCAAACCCTGGGGAAATGTGGATCTCCCACTAAGGAACCAATAGGGAAAGTGATGTCATTGAAGAGAGCTACTTAAAATAAAAATTTCTCACATTAACTATCCTTAGATCTACAAAGACATCCTGATGGACTCCAGAACCCATTCAAACTTTAATTTGTCAGGGTCCTTCTCTGGCTGGTACAGATTCTGAAATTATCATTTCATTTATTTAATGACGTGTTTATTTCAGGAGACTCAGTGGGATGGGCTACATATTGGTGGCTAGTTGTGTAGATACTTGTTTGCAAGTCTATGATAACTTTGTTACACAGCACCTGTAAGACAAACATATTTCTTCCATGTTGGTCTTAGTGTTAGGAAGATATTAACATGAATGTTATAGAAATAGTCCTATGTAGAAGGAGCCATGCAGAGCCATGAGGAAGGTAGCTACTGAACTTGACCCCAAGTGATTTTCTCTCCTGTCATGTTGGGCTTTGGAACAGGCTAATAACACTCACTGTGGGCACGAAGTATAGAAAACCCAAGCACTGCATTCAAAGAAGGGGAGCTATGCTTGGCAGGATATTTATTTTCATTAAGATAACTACTAATCATTCTAACCAACTGTGATAGATACCATCTCAGCTTAACAGACACAATTTAAAATATTAGCAGAGTATTGTAGGGTGCCCTCAGCATGTTCTTCTAGTCCTCCCCTCTCCAGTCCCTGATGTTCTTACTATTAGGGTTCGTTATTACTCTTCTGGAAAGATTTCACTTTTTGCAGAACTTGGTGTCCCTGGCTCACCCCTGCCCACTGTGCCCACACTGTTTGTTCATGGGGTTATTTCTTCTAGATGTGGAGCCTGATAAGGACCAGATTTTGGTCTGATTTACTTCTCTGCTTCTAGCAATTATTGGTGTTCAATAAATGTTTGTGAGATGAATGAATGAAGGAAGGAATGAATGGAAAATAGGGCCTATGAGTTGATGAGTTTGCACTGCTTATCTTGTCCAGAAAAGCCTTAACCCTGTGAAGACACTGGAGGTCCATGAGCCCTTCTTCCTGTCATGATCCTGCCTCTGACATCCTCACCAATAAAATATGGAAGACCACCCCTGTCTTTGCAAGTGCAGGATGGGCAGTAATATGTGAACATCACCTGCTTCTTGGTTATTTCACCGTCAGAAGAAATGGCTGAGGAAAGAAAGCTCCTGTCACACTTGTGTAGTACTGAGCCCATGGAAATTGCACAGTCTCAGAGCTCCAAGGAAGCCTACCTGCCCACAGTCATCCTTGGAGATTTTCTTCTGAAACAACAGCCTGGGTTCTATTTTTGTAGCAGGAATCTGAAGGTATTTCTTGAATTGTTGGAGAGTGGAAGTCACAGGTCTCTCTGAAATTGTTCATCTGAAGCTATTTTTAGCAGTAAGAGATGGAAGTGTTCCTTGTAGTGGCATTTGAGCAATGTCCCTTATTTGTGAAAATCCATCCCTTGGGATGGATCTTGACTTGTCCATTCAGGAAGCCTCTCCTGAGCAAGGCTTGCATGAACTCTTAGGTGTCAGGTAGGACTCAGCCTTGGGTGGAGGGGAGGGGCAGATAGCTTCATGATGGTATGCTCAGGAACAGGCAGAAATCAGACATGTTTCCTCATGCTATGCAGCTCAGCCTCCTCATCTGACCAGGGAAGGATCTGAAGCCCCCAGTTCAGAAGTTCAGGGTAGTGGCAGGAGCCTGCCCTGCAGTCTCTGCTCTAGCAGGACCTGCTGGTGTCAGTGCACTAACTTTCTGCCCTGTCAGTCCCTCCTCATTGGCATTGATTGTCAAAAGGGGAAAAAAAGGCCCTGTCTCAGATAACTTTCCTCAGATTTGTGTTTGAATGATACAAAACTGTGAAGGGATGACGATGGGTAGAGTAGGTCTCAGAGGCAAACTAAGGTATAGAAGCCAAGATGGAGACTGGTGCATATAATAGAATGAGACAATGACCAAAGACTCCAAACGCCTGTTTCTAAGGTAGCACATCCAAGGGTGTGTGGACTCTCAGGTTACAGGTTGAATTTTTCTCTATTCGTGTCAATAGCTTAACATGGTGTGGGCCTGGCACGATGCTAAATTTTTAGGGACACAAGGATGTATGGAATATCTGTCCTGGGAAAGAACTATGAGTTCTAGGTTTGGCCTGAGAGCTCCAGGATTCTATCCATCTCAGTAGTCCCAATGTCGGGCCTCCAGCAGCTGCTGACCAGGTGCATGACTTAACCTTTGGCTAAGCAGATGTTTGCAAATGGAGCCGAGAGCTGGGAGAAAGAATCTTGGAGATGTCAGTGGCAGCCTCAGGGAGGTGATCATGCCATTTGCCTTGTTCAGTGATCGACCACAGGAGCTTTCTGAAACGTTGTTTTTCCTGTGTCTTCGTTCTCTCTTTGCTCTTGTTTATTCAGTCTGCTGAGTATCCTTTTAATGAATTCCCTTTCTGACTGAATTGCTCAGTCAGTTTCTATGAATTAGAGTTATACAACTTCCCCTCAATTAACCCAACACTCTTTGAAGCTTTGGTAAGAGCTGCTTTTGTTCTGGGCAGATTGAGCAAATCCACACACTTCAGATGAAGTGTCTGAGGAAAGGACTCTGAGCTTTTGGTTACTGTCTCTAAGGGTGTCAGCTAGTCCCAGAACAGTGGTCATCTTGTAGGGTCATTATGTGTGAAGCAGGAAGAAACCCCAGGGTGGGCTATGAGGATTAGGCCCCTGAGCACACGTAGGTACCTGGAGAAGTCTCAAGCAAGTATTTGGGGGCAGTTTATAAAGGAGTTAACTTCTCTCAGTTAGGTCAATGGAGACATGTACCATCATGATTTGGATATAAAATGAGGTGTAGCTTTATTTTATGGACATAGGCTCGTGGGAACTAGTTCATATGGTTATATATCTAAATACTATGCAAAAAATTTAGGCTTTTTGATAACAAAGGAGTTTTGCATATTGTTTATATTTACTTTTTCCCAGGCTTTTATTTCTTCTGTTGAAGATGTTTCTGTTAATATTTTCCTTATCAGAATCCTTGCCTAGGAGTAGGACCTCTGGAACTAACAAATAAGCAGCTTGGAAAAACTAAACTTAAAATTGGACAAAAATGATCAAAAATGGTACTTTAGAGCCTCTGGAAATTGACCAAAGTCATATAACAAAATAAGATGTGTTTATTCAAGAAAACATACTGAACCTTGGAGGAGAAGCAGGGTCTGTGTTGTTTTGGCTTGGGAATGCACCCATCTCCACTCCCACCTCATTCCCAGGGCTTGAAATTCTACTAGGGCAGGGAGGACCTACATATGTACTGCCAAATGTAAATTACAGTATTTGGGACAGAATGAGGAACAGTCCACACCTGGGGGGCTATCGAGAACAATATCAATCTGAGCAGTAAACAATCATGGAAGGTCAACATCTCAGCTAGCTGAGATCACAATACTGGTTGGAGAATACAACAGAATGACAAACAAACAAAAATTTAATAGGGAGATTTAGAGAACAAGCCATTCCACAGGGCCTCAGTAAGGTACCACTTGTTCCTGGTGTCTGAAAGGTTGTGAACAAGTGCAGTTGCGGGCATGCTCAGCAGAGACCACCAGAGAAGGTTCTAATGAGCTACTTGTTCCATGGCCAAATGTGAGACTTTGCGAATTCAGAAAGCAAAAAACTGGGGCAGACTATAAACTGTCCCAAGTCACACACAGATCCATCAAGAAAGGTTGGAAGTCTAATTGACTAAACATGTTTAAGCATAACCTCTGAGCAGTCATTGATTGACCAAGAAGTGGTGATGATTCACAAGTAATCCATGTGAAGTCAGTCTTAAAAATTAAAGCAACCATAAACAAACAAAAAATAATTGGAAAAGAAACATCAGCTTCTTTATCCATTCATTTAGATTATGTAGAGGGAAATGGGAGGGAGGGGGGTATGAAAAATTGTGGAATGAGACAGACATAATTACCTTATGTACATGTATGATTACAGGAATGGTATGAATCTACATTGTGTACAACCATAGACATGAAATGATGTACCCCATTTGTGTACAATGAATCAAAATGCAGTCTGTAAAAAATAAAAAAATAAAATAAAAAAAAATCAGCAATTGCACACAGCACAGGAAATGGACTCCAAATAGATAGTTCCAGCAAATCATTCAACAAACAAAAACTTATCAACCCAAGGTGGAAATAAAAATCTAGAGTTGCTATTACACATTGTCAAAAATGTTCAGTTTTCAATAAAAAATATAAGTCAGAAAAAAAGAAAAGTATACTTATATACAAAAGAAATATCAAAGGGAACTATCTATGGGGGCTGGATGATGAATTTAGCAGAAAAAGACTTCAAAACTGTTTTATAAATATGTTCCAAGAATTAAAGGAAAGCAAATTAAAGAAATAAAGGAAAGTATGATGATAATGACTTACTGAATAGGGAACGATAAAGAATTAGGAATAACATAAAAAGGCAAACTGAAATTCTGAAATTGAAAAGGATAGTAACTGAAGTGAAAAATTCACTGAAGAGATTCATCAGCATATTTGAGCTGGCAGAAGAATCAGTGAAGTTGCTAATAGGTAAATACAGAATATCTAATATTCAAGTGCAAAAGAAAAAATAGATGAAGACAAACAGAGCCTCAGAGATGTGTGGGACCTCATGCAACATATGCATAATGACAGTCTGAAAGAGAAGAGAGATAGAGGGAAAAATTCTTACTGAAATAATGCTCACAATCATTTCAAATAATGAAAATTATTACACACACCAAAGATAAATTCATTCTAAGTATTCTAAGTAACTGCAAAGTGGTGTAATATAGAAACACAGTGAAACAGTTCAAAGACAAAGAAAAAATATTAAAAGAAATAAAAAACCTAGAAAAGTAACTCATTATATACAAGGAACAATAATAAGATAAACATCTAACCTCATTAGAAACAATGTAGAAGACAGTGGTGATATGATATTCAATGTGCTGAAAGGAAAAAAGAAACTATTGACCAAGACTTCTATATCCTGCAAAACTATCCTTCAAACCAAGGGCTAAATAAGAACATTCCCAAAGAAAGAGAAAACTTCTTAGTAGCAGACATACATTAAAGTATTAGGAAAATATCATTTTGAACCTGGAAGAAAGCAGCACCAGATAATAACTCCATTCATATGAAAAAAACAGTGCAATAATAAAGGTAATTATGTAGGAAACTCCAAAAAAAGATAATTATATAAAACAACAATTATAAAGTTGGGTTATTGGACTGATATAAATTTATAAAATATGTGACAATAAAGGCACCAAAGAGAAGATGAACAGCAGAGGTAAATTAGTACAAGGAAATGAAACCACCAGTGTAATGTGAATCCTTAGGAAGAAAAAAAAATATTGGAAATGGTAAATATTGGGGTTAATCTAAAAGATTCTAAAATGTATTTTCTCTGTCTTCCTTAAAAACTTTAAAAATATGATTGCATATACTATAATTTTAACACTGTATTTTTGGGTTTGTATCATATATAGACACAATATACATACAAATAAAAGCACAGCATTGAGAAGGGAATGTAGCAGTCTGGAGCAAACTTTCTGTATTTTACTGGAATGAAGGTACTATTAACATGAAGTAGAATGTAATAAATCCACACAACGATTATTTAGAAAATAACTCAGACATGAAGAGAGGAATGAAAAAGTCAGGAGACATATAGCAAGAAAATAGTAAAATGGAAGTTGTAAATCCAACCATGTCAACAGTAACATTAAATGCTCCATTGAAAAGGAAGAAGCCATTCTGGATAAATAAGTAAAAACTAATTATATGCTGTATGCTGTATGAGACATACTTAGATTAAAAAAAATACATTGAAAGTAAAAAGATGAGAAAAAAAGATCTATCGTGCAAAATCTTGTATTTTAAAAAATTTGGTCTCAAACTCTCTTTCATGAGAGTGACTATAAGCTCTAGCTCTGCCTGATGGCCTCCAGGACTTGGTCCATGGATGCTTATAGTGTGCATTTCATGGGATACTCCTTTACATTGGGGGAAGCTTATTGTCTTCACACCAGTGTGGTAAACCAGCAGATCAGCAATGACAGAGTGAGGATGGAGGTCCCTGAAAGTATTGTCTTAGAATCTGATGTCTGGTCAGTTATTTCTCTCATAGGAAATTTGTTTATACTGGAAGATACTCTTGTGGCTCTCATATGACTGTGTCATTATTACCGCCAAGATAGCCACTATAAAGGAGATCCCTAACCACAAGAGAAGTTACCTTTGGACACTTTGGTCAGGTGAGACATATAAAAGGCAACCCAACAAAACACACAAAATAATAGAAGCAGAGAAGTTGAAAGTCTTTCAACTACTAAAATCGGATGCACCCACAACAGGGCCAGTGGGAAGTGGGGAGCTGACCAGAGCACATTCAGTCAGTGGGTGGGAAACAAGAAAGAGAAAGAAGGACCTGTGGGTGGAGAACTTTATGGGGTCTAGAGTGTAAACTAAGCAGGTTTTCTAGGGAAGTTCTAATTGGTGGGTTTTAGAGCAAGCAGGCTTAAGTTCCATGGGTCATGCTGGAACTCTTTAATTATAAACATGTATATACTTGACAAGAGAACTACAAAATATGAAAAGCAAAATCCAACAGAATTCAAGAGGAAAATGAACAATTCAATGAAATATTTGGAGATTTCAAGGCTTCACTTTCAATAATGGATAGAACGAGACAGAAAATCAGCAAGAATATGTAACAATATTTGTATAACACTATCAACCGATCTGTCCTAACTGACATCTACAGGACACACCACCTAGCTGCAGCAGAACACACAGAGAATGTTCTCCAGGAAAGACCATGTGCTAAGACCATGTGCTAGGCCATAAAAACTTGACAAGCAATTGCAAGACTGTCTACTGCTTCACACCAGTGTGGTAAACCAGCAGATCAGCAATGAGAGAGTGAGGATGGAGGTCCCTGAATGTAGAAAGAGTGCACAAATTTTTCCAATCCAATACTTGGAATTTCTGAGCTCTGGGAAGGCTTAGACACTCCCCTTAAGGACTTTCAACTACTCAAATCAGACGCACCCAGAATAATGTACCTTTTGATTATTAAAGTCAATGGGACTTCAATAATATATTTGAAATTCCTTCACAGCAGCACCTAGACTGACATTCAATTGAATAACTGAGAAATATGTATGTGCTATAAAATGACTGCTTCCTTTCTGATGTCCTACACTACAACTTCCACAAAGGAATATTTCCTTATAGTCCACCCTAGTCAGAAAGATACTAGGAAAAGAGTTCTGGGGAATGAACTTTAACAAATAAAGACATTAATTTCTTATGATCGGGAAATAAACTTTATTTCCCCAGTTGTATCCTGGTGGTAAGAAGAGAGGTTTTCACTGAATCTAAAGACATTAAATTTAGAGTTAAAAATATGCCCACAAAGAAAAATCCAGGCCTAGGTGACTTCATTGTTGATTTCTACCACACACTTAGAGAACAAATAAACAATTGTTTACAAACCAGGAAATAGAAGAGGAGGGAATATTTCTAGTTCATTCTAAGAGGCCTGTATTACCCTGACACCAAAACTAGACAGGGATATCACAAGGAAAGAAAATTACAGATTAACATTCCTCATGAATATGGAAACAAAAATTCTCAACAAAATATCGACAAACCAATCCAGAAATACATCAAAAGGATGATATATATGATCAGGTGGGATTTATTCCAGGAGTTCAAGGTTGTTTTAATAATTAAAAATCAACTGATATAGAATATTAATAGAATAAAAGGGGGAATCCCATTATACAGATACAGGAAAAGCAGTTGACACAATGCAGTACATATTTCTGATGCAGACAGACTAACCAGGAATGGAAAGGAATTTCCTCAGCTTGACAAATGGCATTTTTGAAAAATCTATTGCTAATGTCATATTTGAAGATGAAAGTCTAAACATTTTCTCCCTATTATCAGGAAAAGGCAAGGATCTCCAACCACACCACTTGTTTTCAACTATGTATTAAGAGTTCTAGCCAGTAAATTAAGGGGAAAAAAAAGGAATAAAAAGCATCCAAATGAAAGGGCAAACACTCTTTTTTGACAGATGACATGGTTCACAATGAGACCAATAAACAAGTGCTGCAGGTAGCCTGATACAAGATCACTATACAAAATTCTTTTGTATTTTTGTACACTAGGAATAAGCAATTTTAAATGAAATGACAAAACTATTCCATAAATCATAAAAATATTAAACGCCTAGGACTAAAATTACAAAAGAAAGTACATTGCTGAGAGGAATTAAGGAAGATCAAAATTAAATGGGGAGGGGCTGGGGTTGTGGCTCAGTGGCAGAGTGCTTGCCTAGCATGTGTAAAGCACTGGTTTTGATTCTCAGCACCGCATATAAATAAATAAATAAATAAATAAATAAATAAATAAATAAAATTAGTACAACCATTTTGGAAAACCGTGGGATTTTCAGAGTACTACAAATAAACTACCATATGATCCAGTAATCCCACTATCAGGGTGTATAGCCGCAGGATGTGACATCAGTATGTTGAAGAGATGGCTGCGCTTCTGTATTTACTGCTGCTTTATTCAAGTTAGAGAATCAACCCAGGTGTCTATCAATGGATGAATAGTGAAAGAACATGTAGCATATGTACACCAAGAAATACTATTTAGCCTCTAAAAAGAGAGAAACTCTGTCATTTGCAACAACATGGATGAATCCAGAAGACATTATGCTAAGTGAAATTAGCCAGGTACAGAAAGAAAGATACTTCATGTTCTCATTTCTACATGGAAGCTAAAACAATTAAGAAGTAAGTGAGGACCCAGGCCTGGGAATGGAAGGTGGGGGGATTTGGTTGATGGGCACAAATGATAAGTAAGAAATAAGCAACATGTGAATTAGCTTGATTCAATTACTTCACATTATAGACATATGTCATAATATTGTTTTGCTCCCCAAATATATACCATTATAATTTGCCAATATGCAATAACAAAAAAATCAAGTTGAAAGAAAAACATCCTAGGGAGAAGATGTTGTTATATAAACTTTTGCAATATTATTTAAAGAATAATAACTCAATAAGAAAATTTTGACAAATCAAAAGAAAAAAATGAGTCATCACAATAAATGGGTAATATATAGAAAAACAATATTGAATGCTGAGCAAATAATCAAGAAAGTATCTGTTGAAACCCATAGATGCAGAGGTGGGGAAGGCTCTGACACTACCTGGTAATGGCACAAATAAAAGTATGCCAGAACAAAGCAAAGAAAGCTACCTGGGGTCCCCTAATCCATAAACTTGGAAATTCAAATGTGCAATCTTTTTGGTAGGCACAGGTTGGACCAGGCTTCCCTTTGGGGTCCCTGAAGAGTCAGAGCAGTCTGGTTACCACGGTGTTTTGTTGCATCTCCTGCTAATAAGAGAACACTTTCCAGGCCATCTCACCAGGACTACTGGAGAAGCCCAATGCCTCTTGTGACCAAGTGTAGCCTTGTGCATGTGTGTACATATAGGCACATATGCACAGTCAGACACAGACACATGTGCATGCACACATATGTGCACAGTCTCATGCTCACACATACGCACACACATCCTCATCCATGTCATACATGTGCACATACATGAATACAGAGGCATGCACACATATGCACATTTGTAAATAGCTTCATGCACACACACGTGCACACATTCACATACTCTTAATCTTATTGCATGCTCATGCAAGTACATTGTCTGCTTTTTGAATGTTAGCAAGGTAGGAAGAGCACCCTTGGAAGACAGTTTTTTTGAGAACTGACATCCTCAGAGAATAGGATTCCTGATGGCAATAGCAAGACCTTCAATGACCAGTATCCAATGAGAAAGTTACCCCCACATTTTCCAACATTTCTACCATTTCAGAACACTTGTTTCTTACCTGGGAGCTCCATCTCCATGGGAGAGACCAGTGGGCACAATGGAAAGGCAGAGCAATGCAAGGAATAGCATAGAACCTGAAAAATAAACAGAACAAGGCAGAAATCCCTCTTTGCTTTAGATATTTATATATCCAAAGAAATGAAGGGTGGGGTATCCAGAAGGAATAAGAATAACTGGAAGATGGTAAGATACAAAAAGCTAAGAGTGTTAATTTCTCTTTGTTTTGCTATTTCAATGGCTGGAAATTTGTTCAGGAAAATAACACCTAATCATGAAAACTCTGTATACTTCATGGCTAATAATCATCAACATTAGTGATCACTTAAAATGCCAACAATAGAGGGACCTCAAGGCAAATTGATTGTAGTAAATCAAAATGGCAATTTAAAGACCAAGAAGCAATTAACCAAGATACTTTATGATGCAGTCACAGATAACTGCTTGTGTGCTATTTGCACATGTGAAACATGTATGTCTGCCCAGGGATAAAGGCTGTAAAGATACCTGAGAATCAAGTACTTGGCAAGATCATCTGCAAAGTTTTGAAAATGAGGTGGTCATCAATTGCTGATTATTCAATAAACTAATCTTTTAAAATCTGAAATAGTCTAGCTAATGCATTTGGGGAGTAGTTTAGCAATAGGGTCTCCTGGTGGAAATGGCCACTTCAGAAGCCACTAATCAGTCTCTGGTTCCTGGGGATCCAGAGTCATATCAACATGCTGTCCAGATTGGGCTACTCACAGAGAATTCTCACAATGCAGAAGGGCCAGCAGATGGCCTTCCACACTGGGTTATATTTATTAACATTTAGACCAGATTTCATTGACAGTACTAGTTGCTGGTTCTTTAAACATTCAGTTTCATTATTTGCAATGGTAATTTCAGCAAACAGCAGCTATTCCAAAGCTCTGTAGTGTGAAATTAAATTTGTTGGTTAATTAATTGGAAGAATGTAGCAACTTCACTCTGCTCAGAGATTATGGCATTGAAATTAGTGATCTGTAAAATTACTTACAATATAGCAAAGCCAAAAACAATAGGATAAATAAATTTAGCAACTTTTAGATACTAGCAAGTATTGAGAGTTTTGGAATGATGCAATTGCAGAATTAACACCTTGCCTTATTCATTACAGGATGCTCTTAATGCACGTGTACAATTTAATAACAAATTTCTTGTTTGCTTAGTGTTTTGGAATCACTGCATCCTCTGATTTCTGCTTGGGCAATGTTTGTTTTATTAACATTGCTTTTGACAGAACATGTGTTTGGAGTGCCCTACCCTAGTATAAACTGGAAGGAAATGCAGTTATTCAGAGAACTGCCTTCTAGTTCGACTTAGTTACATCAAAACAGTATTTTCTATTAGCTTGTTATAAGCTTCCAGTTACAAATTATAACATGAAAACCCTAGAATAAGGACATTTAAAATGGTTGACTTCAAAAGATAATTGACACCAAATGTTTGATCTCCATTAGGGGGCCAAAAACATTACCAATTATGATAATGAGATGCTATTTTTTTCACCTACTGGTTGGCAAGGATTAAAAGGGTGGATAATTCCAGTGTTAATGCAGCGGGTGAGAAAGCATCTGACATGCTTTTCCAGAGAAGTGGAAATTGATACATTTATGAAAGCAACTTGGCAATAACATTGTATCAAATATATGCCAAAAGGCTTTGTATACTATCCCCTTAGATATTTCCTATCAGGAAACATAATCTTCAGGTAAAACTGTGGATGTGTTTAAAAGTGTATGCATGAGAATTTTAACTGAAGAGATATTTATGATAATGAAATAGTCGAAATGATGAGTTTTTATTGATTCTGGCCAACAATATGGTACAGATTAAAATAAATTACATGGTGTTCATTCAATGGGATAATTATGGAGAAATTGAAAACAAGATGGCAGGAGATAACATAATGAAATGGAGAGATGTTCATAAACCAGTGTCAAATCGCAGATAAAGACTATGGGTAAAATTAATACTGTTTCCTGAAAGGCACATGTACCCTATTGTTAGATTGACTTAGGGGTTACCAGGGTCACCTCAGCATGTGGACTTTTACTTTCTTCCTTTTGTTTGCCCATGTTTTTTTCACTGAGCCATGTCATGGTGTTGTAATAAGAAACAATACCACAAAATTATTTAAGACACAATAATCACTTCTTCCCCAAAGGGGGATAGGTGTACATCCACCTTGTGGGTGCAATGGAATTGTCAGTGAGTGAGTGAGGACAAGCTAATTCCAGAGAGGTTGTGATAAATTTTTTCTAAACACCTTGTTTTTGTGTCATACTTCGAAACCAAGAACAAAATGATTTACAAGAAGGAGAGTGAAGTCAGTTTCTCGAAGCCCCTAATTCTAGCCAGTGGATGCTATTGTCCCTTGAGTGGGCAGAAACAACACATCTATTAAAATACTTTCAAAACTTTCATTAAACATCATTCAGAAATGACCAGGAAACTTCTTTTTTTTATTTCTTTTTTTTTTTATTTGACAAGCAGCAATATCATGTTTGTCATTTTAATGTAGATACAATTATTATGTTATCTGTCATATTACAATATTTAAGTTTTTATTTTATGTCCTTTAAGATACATTAAAAAAAAACACATCAACTGCAAACGTGAAGGGGAGAGAAAGCATGGTACCCAACCAAATTTCCACATTTCAGCAATATTTCACTCATTCTCTTAATAAAGTTTTAAGAAATGTCATAATGACATGAGCTTGAAATATCTCTAGGCATTTTCTTTGACGTTCATGACGTGGCACTGGTGATGTTGTAAACAGCAGAAAAACAGGGGCTGCCAAATGACCAAATTATGGAGGCACAGGCCTGCTTTTTCCCACAGGAACACACCGAATGGTGATGGCAATGATCTTCTCACACCCACACTGGAGGAGAGCAACATCACGCCACATAACTGTATTCATCTGCGGACGCTTGGCTGCGTTCAATGTACTGTTTGTCTATCAGAACTTCAATACATTTCTTAATCATGCTGATACTGGGATTAAACCTAGCTCTTGATTGGCTAATAACCTCTTGAATAAGCGCATTGTGCCGAAGCACTTTACGTGCTTTCATGATACGAACTATAGCAGTTTGAAGATACATTTTCCGGTCCTCATCTACAGCACTTCTAGTCTGCTCCATTTCCTGTGGTGTATCTTTCTGCATTGATGTAGTAATTTTAAATTTTGTTCTTTTACTGCTGAAGTTCATATTTAATGAAAATGAAGATTCTACATCGATGTCTTCCTTTTCTGAATCATGGTTAATCATTTTCACATCAAGTAATGATTTGATTGTTTTTGTCAGTTCCTTTTCATTCATTTGAGTGCTGTCTCGAAGCTCTTTATAGCTGACAGTTTCACTGTTGTTAAAGGCAAGAAGAACTGCCATTTGGTATGTTGTAACCATAGCTACATATGGTTTGCCCAAATAGTTCATTTTAACTTCACCTGTACAGAGATAATGTAACCATGTAAGTTTCCTTCCACTGAAATGCTGGCTATAAAATAATTCAAACATCTGTACACTTTTTTCTAATTCCTGGGGTATTGCAAATGTAGATGAAGGAGCCTGAGTAAGAGGCCATGCACCAGCCTGTAGAACATATATTTGAAAACTAATTCCCAAATTTATTACTGTGTCTTGGTTTTTGATAAAATTGTTGATATTGTTGAGATCGGCACTGACACTCATATCTGTATACATCCGATGTAGCTTGCTGGTAAACTCATAACCACAGGCTTGCTTTAACTTATTGATCATGGCTTCTTCAGAATCCATAGACATAGATAACCCATGAATTAAACGTTTTGCCAGCATTCTTGCATAGAACTTTTGAAAAACATCCTTATCATCAATATATTTGAAAACAGTAATGAAACTTGTAAGTTTGTCTTCTACTTCATTCTCAGTCATCCCTTTTGCTGACTTCTTTAGTAAGTTGTCACAGTACTTCGCAAGCAATTCAGGTGCTTTGCAGACAGACTTGGGTTCTCTGTAATTTACAACTGATGTAAGGGCCTTATCCAATGCACTCATAAAGTGTTGATCACCATTCAAAACAGTGTTGATAGGTTGAACAAATTTACCATGTACTTCCAAAACTGATTCCACAAATAGTGTTGGCAGGTTTTCCTGAGTAAGATTACTGGTTGCTCTAAGGCCCTCATCATGGATATGATTTTGCAGCTCCTGAATCATGAGGTAAACCCGTGGACACAGCACGGAGTAAGACATACATATTTGCCATGTCATTTTTTTTCTCTTGTCAAATAATATTATGACATTCTGCATGTAAGAACTGTAAGTGGTCTGCTACCATTTGTTGCTGACATTCATGAATCACTTTAGTATATGAACTTGGATGTAAGCATTTTTGACATTGAATTTCTTCATCTTTTAATCTACCTAGAACCTTTTTCATATACTGTGAGCAATTTGATTCTTGTAATAAATTTGAAGCTTCTTGTTTGTAATACTCTCATGTTTCAGTCAGAAAGGGAGACTCAAAGATTTCCTGATAAAACTTTAAGGGAATTTTTTTCTTATACTGTTCAACATGAACAAAGGAGTTAATAACCCCATGGATTACTTTCTGGTTTGGGTCTTCTCCACCACGATCATTTTTGATTTCTCGAAGCAGCATTCGGATAAGGATGGTCTGAAGTGGTCCAACCATCAATTTCCTCCACATATCCAATGCTAGCTCTCCTATTTCCATAAGTGGTTCATTCATATCTACACCACCATAGCCATACTGAAGGTCAGCTTCAGTCAATTTATTCTTTTTAATAAACTGGGTGTTGAGATACCTATATAAGCAATCCATATAATCTGCACCCTTGCTGTATTCTTCCCAATACCTATGATACATAACAAGTACTTGTTCTTCAGACTCCAGTACTCTCTTGTGCAAATGCCGGATGTGATTTTCCAAAAAAATCTTAGTTTCTGTATAAAGTCTTTCTCCAAGAGGTTCAGGATAGGCCACACATAAAGCATAGATATGAGAAGCGATCATTCCACGTTGCTCTTTCGACATATTCCAACATGACAACTGCTTTGATTGTAGTTAGGAGTTTGTTCCATGTTTCATCAAAATCTACTACTCTTGGTTTCAAAGACATTGTGCGAGTTTAGTGTTGAAATAGTTTGCGGAGTCCAAGGTCAACAGGTGATGTCCTTCCTCTTATCCTTTTTATCAGAGTTCAAAGGGGGTGCAAAGGATATCAAGTCGCAAGAGGCAGGGAGCATGTATATCCAGGAAACTTCTTGAATCCCCATTTTGATGCAAGAGTCTTGATTGAAGGGTTCTTGTTGGTGTTCTTTTAAGGACAAATCTTACTAGTAAGTTCCTATCATATATCATTCTGGCTTCAGCTCAAGGTTTTTTTTTATTTGCTTTTTATTTTATCTTTCCAGAATTTTATTGTTTCCAGTGATCCCAGAAAAGTATCATGCTTCATGCAGGCTCTGGTTATTTTGTAGTCCTTCATAAGTATGAAGTAGATCATGCTCCCAGAAGTGGAAACCTGCAGCACACCTTATAGAGTTAAAATGTGGAAACAACCTGAATGTCCATCAGTAGGGTGGGAGTTTAATGAATGATGGAGCATCATTACAGTGGAACACTGTGGAATAGTTTAAATCAGGAAGAGTTGGGTGGGGTGTGATGGTACACACCTACAGTCCCAGCTACTCAGGAGTCTGAGGCAGGAGGATGGCTTGAGCCCAGAAGTCCAAGGCCAACCTAGGTAATATAGTGAGACCTTGTCTCTTAAATAAGTAAATAAAGAGATGGACCTATGTGCAATGGCACTGAAAATCTCTAATATATGCTGTTAAATGAAAAAGCAAGCCAAGATTCTATGCAGCATGATTGAATGTGTGTATTGGAAAAAGCCCAAGTCAGCATACATGGAAGTAAATAAATAAAGGTTGTGGGAAAAAAATAAAAGAAAGAAATAACCAGGAAAACTTGTCTGTCTCTGGTCTCCTCAGATGTTTTGTGCTCTTGTATAAGAAACTCAATCAGAGCAGCCATGGGAGGAAAGAGAAGCACTCTGAGAAAACCAAGTTTATTTTTACAGCCCACCAGGCAGGGCCATGTGGAGAAGCCTCAGGGTGGTCAGGAGGAAGAAGACTGGGGCAAGCGGCAAACTCAGGCCCACTGGGATTTATGAGGCAAAGTTAGGGCAGGGCAGGGTGAACAGTTTAGGATTTGCTCATTAGAATAATTGTGGTGGGCTCTGGGCTATGGGGATGGTCCTTATTGTTTGATACCTGGCCCTGGGACGATGAAACAGAGGAACGTTTTCTGGGGTTGGGGGTAGGGGCATGTAGGGTGTGGGGAACAGATAGAAATGGTCTTCATATAACATCAAAGTGTGGACTGAGGACTTGCTAATTCTGTACTCTAGTTAAAAGAATAGAGTTGAGGGTATGGCTCAGTGGTATAGTGCTTGTTTAGCATGCATGAGCCTGTAGATATGAGGACCACAGCAATTTAGGAACAGTTCATTTGCTGTGTCTTGTACCCAGTTTAATTCAAAAGGTTCTTCATCTTTTAAGATAACCTGTGGAATTGAAGCAGTTGGTGGTTAATTAAATGTGACCACAAGGGAAAACAAGGCTCATACTGTGGAGTGCCGGTGGGATGAGGTAGATATTCGAATGGAGTTCCTGCTCAATGTCACCACAGCACTAGATTTGGGAAGTGGCTGTCCATCAGTCTCAGCTAAGGATTGACAAAAGTGTGACTTTTCAGAATCTACAGGTTCATCACTGTGAAAATTTGCATGCCACAGCTTACCAGAATGCCTTAGTTAATTTCTGTATTGTCCTGACTATAGGATTGGAAAAGTGATACCAGAAGAGTTACATTACTTCATTCAGAACCACTTTATGAGTGCAAGGATGACTTTGATTGGACTTGGTGTGAATCATCCTGTTTTTTTTTTAAATTATATTTTTATTTTTACAGACTGCATTTTGATTCATTGTACACAAATGGGGTACATCTTTCTGTCTCTATGGTTGTACATGATGTAGATTCATACCATTCGTGTAATCATACATGTGCATAGGGTAATGAATTCTGTCTCATTCCACCATTTTTCACACCCACCCTCTCATTTCCCTCTACATAATCTAAGTTTTCTCCATTCTTCTCTCACCCTCTACCCCCTTGCCCCCATTATATATCATCATCCACTTATCAGGGAAAACATTCAGCCTTTTGTTTTTGAGATTGGTATATATAAACACAATGGAATATTATTCAGTCATAAAGAAAAATAATATTTTGGCATTTGTAGATAAATGGATGGAATTGGAGAATATCATGCTAAGTGAAATAAGCCAATCCCAAAAAACCAAAGGCCAAATGTTTCCCCTGATACATCATCCTGTTTTAAACGTTTTAAAGCAGTTGCTAAACAGTTTCTCAGTGTGAAGGGTGGGCTTGATTTATCCCATGCAAAGGCCAAATATTGTGGAGGTGAACTTTGAGAACAGAATGGAGACAGTCTTGTTCATTCTGCTGTTGTAGCAGATAGTGCTGCCATAGGAAGTGTAGCACATGTGTTCACTGTTGTTCAGCATGTCCTTGATATGCTGGACCACGTGTCAAGAAAGGCAGCAATGCTACTAGCTCCTGTACCAGGCTATTGCCAAAGGAAAATCACCAGTCATTTGATGTTTCTGCTTTTAATGCCAGTTACTCGGATTCTGGGCACTTTGGAATTTGTACTATCCCCCAGGTTGCAGGTGCTAGAGATGTTATCAAGGCTGCCTATAACCAATTGAAAACAATTGCTCAAGGAAACATTTCCAGTGAAGATATCCAGGCTGCTTAGAACAAGCTGGAAGTTGCATACCTAATGTCAGTGGACACTAGACTTCCTGGATGATGTTGGATCCCATGATCTAGTTGCTGGTTCTTTTCTTTTCTTTCTTTCTTTTTTTTTTATTAAATTTTTATGGTACCGGGGATTGAATCCAGGGGTGCTTTACCACTGAGTCATATTCCCAGCCGTTTGTATATTTTACATAGAGACAGGGTCTCATTGAATTGCTTAGGGCCTCGCCAAGTTGCTGAGGCTGGCTTTGAACTCATGATCCTCCTGCCTCAGCCTCCTGAGCCACTGGGATTATATGCACACACCACTCTGCCTGGCCTAGTTGCTGGTTCTTATATATCACCATCCATCCTCCTTCAGCAAATTGACTTGGTGACTGATGCTGATGTCACAAATGCTGCAAAGCAGTTTGTTTCTGGCCAGAAGTCAGTGACAGCAAGTGGAAATGTGGGGCATGCACCTTTTGTTGATGAGTTGTAACACTGAAGCACACATTGCAGGGGAGAGAGAAGAATGTTTCATGAAAGTCAAAAGTCTATAATAATTTACCATTTTTTTCAATAAGGTAAAACATCAGAAAATATAAATGCAGGCAATTACTCCCTGGAGACTGAGAGTCAATAAAACATTCTGCTTAAATGTTAAAAATAAAGAACTTAGAGGAGGAAATGTTTATTTTGGCTTATTGTTTCAGTCCATTGTCACTTGGCCACATTACTTTGGAGTGTAACGAAACAGTCCATCATGGCAGTAGTGTGTGGTAGGAGTTTGCTTACCTCATGGTAGCCAGGAAGTAAAGAGAGGGAGAAAAAAAGGACTGTGGTCCCAATATCTCTTTCAAGGGCACAGTCACAGTGACCTAACTTCCTCCCACTAGGTCCCACTTCCTAAAGCTTCCACCATCTCCCAATATAGCACCATGGTCCAGCATCCAAGCCGTTAGCCCATGGGCCTTTTATTAAAAAAAAAAATTAATTTCTTTATTTGTTCTAATTTGTTGTATATAACAGTAGAATGCATTTACACATTTTGATAGATCATACATAAATGGAGTGTGATTTCTCACTTTTCTGATTGTACATATTGCAGGATCACATTGGTCAAGCAGTCATATATGTACATGAGGTAAAAATGCCTGTTTCACTCTGCTATCATTCCTACTCCCATATGCCTTCCCCTCCCTTCACTCCCCTCTATCTAATATAAAGTAACTCTATTCTTCCCTATCCCTCACCCCTTATTGTGAATTAGCATCTGCATATCAGAGAAAACATTAGGCCTTTGGTTTTTTGGGTTTGGCTTATTTCACTTAGCGTGATATTCCATGGGCCTTTGTGGGACACCCAAACCATAATGAGGACACAGAAGAATCAATCATGGCATTGTCAGTGCCTGGACCTGGCCAGTGGGATGGAGTCCTTCTCTGGGGGTGGGTAGTGAGATGGGCCAAGAATGGGAAGGGCACATCAGCAGTTGTTTGGACTAACAAGAAGATTCATCTCCCAGGTTCTGAAGATCCAGAGACAGTGAGGGAGCCATTGGGTGCAGCAAAATTGCTCACAGCCTAGCAGAGTCACCCACTTCATGTCAGCTACCCACTCAAAGTCCTCTACATGAAGATCTCTACATTAAACTCTTATGGGTGTATGGAAAAATACAACAAGAAGGAATATCCCATTATCAAAAGACAGATCTGGGTTTAAAAAATTTTTTTTTAAAAATTTGATAGTATATTTTGACATATTATATATACATGGAGTATAATTTATTCTAGTTAGGATTCCATGCTTGAGGTTGTACATGGAGATCTGCATTTTTATGGTTTTTCCTTTCTGCCTCTGCTGCTAGGATGGAGAGTGCCATTTGGATTGTACAGACTAAAGTCCCCCTTTTTGACTCCTGAAACATGGGGAGTCATAAGTGGACATACCAGGAGAGTTCTAACATCCCTACCTTGTAGCAACTTAACCTCTGGGTTTTCAGAATCTGGCTCATGGCTTCTTTCAAGTAGGGACTTGTCAGGTGTTGGGGTAACTGAAGAGGAGAAAGAATTTAGGCCCTGAAGTTAAAAGAACAAGAGGAAAGAGAGAATATGGAAGGAATTGTAGGGAATTGAGGCCTGATGATGAACCTAGAAGTAAGTCTTCTCTGCCTGACCGTGTGTTCCAA
The DNA here is from genome assembly GCF_902686445.1 of Sciurus carolinensis. Classification (NCBI taxonomy): domain Eukaryota; kingdom Metazoa; phylum Chordata; class Mammalia; order Rodentia; family Sciuridae; genus Sciurus; species Sciurus carolinensis. The sequence continues at coordinate 103,104,374 of NC_062220.1, forward strand.
ACCATCTGGGAAGTCAAGAAAATATGGTTCATGGCCATTTCTTTGACTCAGATCAATCCAGAAGAGAGTCACTGGGGAAATTGGGGATGGCTGCCCAAGAAGATGGAAAGGGATACATGGGCTCCAGTGGGTAGGACCTTCCCCAGACCAGGATTAACTGTCTTTCCAGGTCTCTTGGGAGATCTCGAAAGTGATTTGGTTCCCAGGATCATTTTACCCCGTCTCTTTTGAACTTAGTAACCCCAAACAGAGCTAGGGGCTGTGTGCACAGGGAATCTGGTTCCTTGTCTAATTAACTTCCATTAGCATAGAAGCCAGACTCGAGTCCCCAAAGACCAGTGTAGAACCAAGCAAATGAAGTTGTTTTTCCACCTTTACATTTTCAGAGGGAGGATCTTTCAGAAGGCAATTTGGGAACATTTCAACTTGAGATTCGTAGTTAAGACTAGAAGTAGACAAAGTAATTATAAATGGATTTGACTGAGATAACCACACTCTGAAGAGCCCTGTCCCAATTTACCTAAGCCCTGCCTGCTTGAAATGTCCACTGAAGAACATCTCTGGCCACATCACACTTTAATATTTATAAAAGGTACACCATCCATTAGTAATTAAACCCTGTGAGGTTGGAGGTGGGGTAGCTCAGTGGTAGAGTGCATGCTTAGTATGTATGAGGCCCTGAGTTCAAACCCCAGCACCAAAACCCAAACCAAAACCAAACAAATACAACCTGTGAAAGTAGAGCTCACCTTCCTGTTGCCCACCATTCTCTTTCCAGTGCCTGAAATATGGCCAGTAAATAGTTACTGAACACATGAATGAGGAATTGAATTGAATGAATGAATTCCTCTGTGGATGGTTTCTTATACCTGGCCAGTTTTGGCTGTTAAAAAATTTTTTTTTATCTCTTCCTTCAATCTCCTCCTTGCAGCTTCTGCCCCTTTGGGGTATACCACACAAATTGCTTTTCACTTCCTCAGAGGTTTGGAATAGAAATATTGCCTTATCTACCTTGTTGTCTTTCCTTTAGTGAATTTTCTCTGTTGGGCTCAGTATCTACAGCTCCTTCCACATTCTCCCAAGACCCAGTCAGTATCTTTATTTTCTTTCGTGGAACTGGTCCCAGGTATTTGTACTCCCTCTGCTCTTTGAAGGTGCTACCCAGAAATGTGTGCAACACTGTGGTGTTCCCTGACCCCTCTGCACCCGCCACCCCAACTGCCCTATGCCCTGGGACCTGCCTTATCTCAGGATTGGTCCGTGTTGAGAGTATAGACATGAACCCTTGCAACTTCACATGTTTATTTTACAGAAGAAACTTATGTCCATTGAAAGTGCAGTACTAAGAGGGCTCTGCATAAACAGGGGAGGCCAGGGGAAGGGGTCTGCTTCTTGAGAACTCAGGTATCCCCTTCCATCTTTTGATCCTATCATCATGACAACATCTTTCTCTCTTTCTTTTCTGTGGTGCTGGAGATTGGACCCAGGACCTCTTGCATGGTGGGCAATAACTCTACTACTAAGACAGGGTTTTACCTAGGCCTACAAATTAGCTGGGATTACTGGTGTGGCTCACTGTGCTCTGTTAGAACACCTTTCTTTATATGGTGGGCAGCCAACCCCCTACTCCTCAACTCCTCAGTAACTTTCTTCTGGACTTTTCCATTGAGGAGTCTTTCTCCCTGAATTCTATCTCTCCTTCCTTTACCTAAGGTCCAGGCTCAGCACATCCCCAGGTCCCTACGTATGCCTCGCCCCACTATATGAAGTGAGCTCCATACTTCCTTGAAGCTCCAGTGTGATTAATCCCTCCCTGCATTTCTGATCATCAGTTCCCTTTGATGTGTACAGATCTTGTCTCCAGAGACTAGGAACACTTTATTTTGTGGACAGCTACAGGGTTCCCGTCAATGAAACTCCTGCTAAAGAAGCTAGGCCATTCATCATTTATTCATTCAATGACTGAGGGCTGAGTTTGCTTTGGGTCAGGCATGTCCCTGGTGCTGGGAACACACAATGAACCCTCAGGCAGGGAACTCTCCTAACAGAGTGATGAAACATGCCCTACATGCCAGGGTCATGTCAACTTGTGGGAGGGACTGGATGAGGTTTGCTGAGGAAGACCCCTTGAGTCCTAGGACAGGGAGAGGCCAGGCTCCTCCTGAGAAGTTGGTGATGGCTTTATAGAAACTTAATTATTTCATGATCACATTTCTCTTTTCTCTTTGGCTACTGGGAATCTTGGAGAGCGGGTATTTTGAGTTCCTAGGTCCAGAGTCTCCTAGGTCCTCACCTTTACTGTTGTTCCTTCTTTGGCTTCTGCTTTTGCTGTCTGGGTGGTGTACAGGTCCTATGACTTAATATAATCTCATTGGCAGCCTTGTCCATTCCTAGAACAATTCTGGGTCTGAAATTGTTGCTATACAGACAGACATTTTACTGGGCATTCATAATTACACACAGAACCTAATTACAATGATAGAATGAACTCTCTTCTTCCCCAAGAAGCTTTGAGGCACCACTACATTAAGGCTTGATCACTCACCTGCCAAAGAGAGAAAGCAATCAAGGGTTTCTTAGTTGGGTAGATGCCCCTTTTCAGGGAGGTGGCCCTGGTGGTTGTGATTGGAGGTTCCTGGGCCCCACCTATGGTGTTAGAACCTGATGCCTCTACTTTCCAGCTGTCTGACTAGAGATAAACAGTTAAGCTGTTTCTATATTGTGGATAGGCCTGGGGCTGACCGTTGTCCTAGGTGTGGCTTGAGTTTGGCTCCAGCCACACTGTCCAGTTAGTGCTCAAGTGTTATTGAGCCCCTTCTCTATGCATTGTTGTATGGATCAGGTGAGCACTGCACAAACCAGAGCAACTTTGGCCCCTGTGACCTCTGCATGGCCATCCCCATGCCTTCTGAAACCACCATTCCCTCCAGAACTGAGGCCATGGTAAGAATGACCTTGATCACCCCTCAAAATCTTCCACACTCCTGGGAGACAGCAGTGCCAACACAAACAGCCTCCATATCTTGGGGATTTTTAAACAGTGAGTCTTGAGTGTAAGATATAAGAATAGTTCATATCATCTTAAAGGTCAACATTTCCTTAAACCTTGAAGAAAGTGTTTCACCACTACCAAACACAAGAGATGGTATTCCCACTAGCTCTACTTTGAAAATTCTTTGAGAGGACCACAAACTGTTAGCCCAGTCAGGACTTGATGTGAGAAGAGTAGTTAACCAGAAGGGATGCTCAGCAGATGATGAATGTTCTTTACAGTGGGTTTAGTGGCCATCTACATATAAAAAAAAGGAGGCATGAAGAAATGAAGTGACTTTTCCAAGGTTACATGGTTGGTTGGAAGGAGAGATGAAACAGAAATCCATGCCTCCTCACCTTATAGAATGCCTCTGCTCTTGCCTGTGTAACCAAGTTATGTCCTTGATCTGTGTATCTTCATCTCATCATTTCAATATAAATGCTAGACCCCACAGGTGTAATCACTGTGATGTCATTCCTTTACATCTATTTCTTTGTTTTCTGCATGTGTATCAATGACTTCACATTCAAGGAATCATAATTATGCCTGTCTTGTTTGCTTCAGTATGTGTCAATAACTCTGGTCCTTGTAAAATAATCTAATGGTTTTTTGTAGCTTTGGTTTTGCTCCTACACATTTTAGACATTTGATATCATTATTTTAAGGCATTTTTAAAAGGTTGATCTTTAGAAAGAACACAAAATATGGATAAAGATACAGTGATAGGTAAAAAAAAAAAAAGTGTGTGTTTGTTGCATTAAAATAGGAACAAGACAGAGTGGGTGACTTCACAGACTTTTCTGAACTGGAGCTGAAAGCATCAAATGGATTTGTAAACCATGACTTCCAGACTTTGAAGTCTTTAATGAAACTCACTGCAAGTACATTTTATGGAGAAAATTGAGGCTCAGTGTGTTTTCTCTGAGGTCATGCAGCAAGGCAGAGGCCAGAGTGAATACCACCTGCACCTTCCTTCAATATCTCTGAAGTTAAGTGGGCATGGTGGGGTGGCCCCTTCTGCTTCTTATTCATTTGCTTTGACCCACTAAGCTCCATGTCTCTCTATATATAAAGAAAACCTACAACATAAATGACTGGATAAATTATGGCAGCTGCTCTTGCCCTGCTCTGGGCTACAGTGAGCAACGCCTGCTGACTGTGCTTGTCTGATGACAGAGCCCGTGTCCTTTTAGTGAGAGCAGCTGCTTCCTGGTCACGGGTAAGCTCTCTACACAGCACTTCCTTGGGAAATTGATTCATTTTCAAATGCCAGCACCGGACTCTTCTGATGGCAGTGCTTCTAATTAGTCTGAGAGAGCAAATAGTTTTTTGGTTAGGGAACAGTTTCGGAGTGGCAGCTAGTTATGTTGAAGTCTCAGTGGTCGACTTAGCCTGGACTTCTGTGTCTTGCTAATCAGCCAAGGCAGAAGTCTCTTGGGCTGCCCTGTCTCTTGTTCTGCACTGGTTGCTCACAGGCATCCTCTGCCACATCTGCATTTGCACTGCCCACCCTAGACCCTATTCTTCCTCTTCTGAAAGATAGTGTGTTATCAGTGTCTACTTGGCAGGGGCTTGGTGTCTAGTCGTTTGGTGAAACATTAGTCCAGATATTGCTTTAAAGTAGTTTGGGGTTAAGATTCACATTTAAATTAGTAGTAGACTCTGAATAAAGAAGATTGCCCTCCACAATCTGATGGGTCTCATCCCATCAGTTGAAGTCCTGCTCCCCTTTATTTGTGTTATCGTTCCTAGAAAGGAACCTTGCTTCCACCATGCACCACATGTTCACTAGTTCATTCTGGTGTACACCTATAGTGATTTCAGACTTATGCAACTGCACCCCAATGGGATACCACTTTATCAACTACTGTCTTTTAGTCCAAGATTCCACTGATTTCCAAAGTTACTTGGGTAACTTTTTATCTCACTTACTTCAATGAGGTTCTCCATACATTTGTTAAAAGTTGGATTCTTTCATCAGATTTGGTGTTCCATGCTGGGATATTTTGTCCTTCTCCTCTTTAACCTCCTCCTCCATCTCTATGCTGAGATTTTTTCCTTCTCCTTCTCCCCTTCCTCTCCCACTTTCCTCTCCTCCCCCTCCTCTTGCTCTTCTTTTTATGGTGCTGGGGATCAAAGCCAGAGCCTTGCTCATGCTAGGTGATATTTTAAAATTTGCATGTATTGGTGATCACTCTTTGTGAATTTTGACAAATGCACACAGTATCATATAGAAGAGTTGCACTGCCTTCAGAAAAACTTCTGGGTTTCAAATATCCACCCTTTCACCATCCCCCTTCCTGAAGTTCTGGTAGTCAGACATCTATTCACCATCTCTATACTTTTTGTCTTTTCCAGAATGTTTTATAATTGGAATCACACAGAAACCTTTTTAGATTGGCTTCTTTCACTTAGCAATATTTATTTAAGATTCATTTAGATCTTTACATGGCTTTACCAATTCATTTTTTTTTTTTTTTTTTTTTTTTTGGAATTTGGAGTACTGGAGATTGAACCCAGGGGCACTTAACCACTGAACTACTCCCCCAGCCCCTTTTTATTTTGGGATAGTTCTTGCTTAGGGCCTTGCTAAGTTGCTGAGGCTGGTCTCAAACTTGTGATCTTCCTATCTCAGCCTCCCTAGTTGCTGGGATAGCTACTGGACCTGGCACCAGCTCATTTTTAAAAGAAATTATCAAATGGTATTTCACTGTATGAATGTATCACAGTTAGGCCATTCACTCATTAAAGGGCATCTTAGTGGCTTCCAGGTTTTGAAGATGATCAATCAAGCTGCTATAACTATTTGTGGGCAGACTTTTGTGTGAATATACATTTTCAAATTGGGAAAACTTATAGGAGTGTGACTGCTGGATCACATGATAAGAACCCAGGGGCACTTAACCACTGAACTACTCCCCCAGCCCCTTTTTATTTTGGGATAGTTCTTGCTTAGGGCCTTGCTAAGTTGCTGAGGCTGGTCTCAAACTTGTGATCTTCCTATCTCAGCCTCCCTAGTTGTTTAACTTGTTTCAGAAACTGTCACACTGTTTCAGAATGGCTGTATCATCTCACATCCTCTCTGCGTTTAGTGTTCCCATTGTTCACATCTCTGCCAGCAATTGGTATTGTCAGGTTTTTGGATTTTAGCCCTTTTCGTACTATTATTGGGATTTTAATTTGCATCTGCCTAATGATGGACAATGTTGAACAGCTTTTCATAGCTTATTTTCCATATGTATATCATGTTTGGCATGGTGTCTGTTCAGATTTTTTTGCCTAATTTTAATTCAGCATTTGATTTCTCACTGTTGAGTTTCAAGACTTCTTTGTATATTTTGGACACAATGCTTTAGAAGATATATGATCTACAAATATGTTCTCCTAGGTTGTGGTTTCTTTTCATCCTCTCAACAGTTATTTCACTGAGCAAACACTTAATTTTAATGAAGTCAAAATAATTAATTTTTCCTTCATTGATCTTGCTTTGACATTGTTTTTAAAATCAAACTCAACATAATGCAAATTTCCTCACAATTCTTATAGTTCAAACTTTATATTTAGATTTATAATATGCTTGGAGTTAATTTTTATGAAGAGAGAGGAATCGGGCCATTTTTTTGTATATGAACTTCCAATTTTTCTAGCAAAATTTATTGAGAAGCCTATTCTTTGCCATTGAATTGTCTCTGCATTTTTGACAGAGACAATGAACTATATCTGTGCAGATCTATATTTGTTCCATTGATCCATGGGTCTATTCTTTTGCCAAATCACACTGTCTTCATTATTGTGGCTTCATATTAAGTTTGAAATAGAGAAATACAAGTCTTCCAACTTTATTCTTCAGTATTTTGTTGTATATTCTAGATCCTTTGTATTCCCATATCAGTTTTAGAATCAATTTGTCAATATCTGTTAATATCTACCATACAGCATGCTAGGATTTTTAATGGGGTTGTGTTGAAACTGTAAGTTGAGTTGGAAAGAATTGATAGCTTAGCTGAGTTCGTCAAGTCAGTGACTCAAAATGTCTCTCCATTTATTTAGATCTTCTTTCCTTTTTTCATCAGTGTTTTGTGCCTTTCCTCTCTCTCTCTCTCTCTCCATATATATATATACATACATATATAAACATATATATATCTCCTTTTGTGCTATTGTAAATGGTATTTTTAAAAAAATCAAAGTTCAATTTTTTGCTTATGTATGGAAATAATTGACTTCTGTATATTGACCTTGTATCCTTGACCTCACTATAATTGCTTATTAGTTCCAGAAAGTTCTTTTGTCTGTTCTTTGAAAATTTCTTCATAGATGTTATGCTATCTGTGAATTTTGCATGTTTATTTCTTCTTTTCCAAACAGCAAGAGCTTCATGCTTCAAGAGCAATGGTGAAGCCCCTGGAAGAACATGTTTCCTGGGGCAGCAGGAAATGGGCCTACTTCTTGTGGCTTGTGGACAGAGCACAATGAATTGGCCCCTATAACTCCTGGTCATGACTGTATTGGGAAGTCCTAAAGAGCTGGCATAGAGCTGAGTTGGGGGGTGACTTAGAGCTGCTATAATTTGGGCATTAGTGTTAAGGTTTGGGTGACCCCACATACTTCCAGGAAGGAGGATTGTAAATAGTTTCCCTAGACTATCAGGATGGAGAAGGTCCATATTTTTTATTTATAGAACTGGTCATGTGTCTCCCTGTCCAGGGTTTTAAGACTGCCTCTTCCGAGGTAGACAGCTCAGTTGAGAAAATGAAGAATAAGAATGAGGATGAGGAGAAGATGTTGAGAAGGAAGGAAGGAAAGAAGTAGGGAAAGAGAAGGAAAGAAGGAAGGAAGGAAAGAAGTAGGGAAAGAGAAGGAAAGAAGGAAGTCAGGAAGAAAGTAAAGATATCAGTTTATCTCTCCTGCTGAGTCAGTGCTTGGTACAATCTTGGTGAGACATGCTGTGGGTTGAATGGATAGAAGCATTGCTTAGAATATGCTTCCTTGTGAAGGGGTTGGAAGAGCTCACCTGACACTTCCCCAAGGGGCCAAGCAGGGAAGAGCTCAAGTCTAATATAGAGTCAAGAAGGTGGCATCCCTTGGGACTTCCACCTTTGGCAATTCTTTGAGCTAATCAGCTCTCCTTTTCTGCATGCTTCCATCATGATGTTCTGTCTCACCACAGGCTGAAAGGCAATGGGGCCTATTGACCATGGACTGAAACTGCTGAAATTGTGAACCAAAAATAAATATTCCCTCCTTTTGTTGATCTCATGTAGTCATCACAGCAATAAAAAACTGACTAATACAAGTCTGGTCAGGGGCTGTCCAGACTTAACCCATTGCATGAAGATGCAGACTTAGGGCACAACTAATACTAGCTTGTTCTGCAGGCTAGGATTTTGTTTCTTTGGCAATGTAAGATCTCAAATCTAGTTGGCTTCTTGTTTATTTGTGTCTGGTCCATTCTATGTGCTAAGAACATAGAAGAACTACCCAGACATAATTTCTAAGCCTGAAAGCACTTGTCATCATTTCATGGTCTCTGTGATTAGACCATTCCTCTCCCAGTTTAATGGTGGTCTCTTCAGGTAATCTGAAATAACAGCTTGGTGATAAGATGGTATTTTGGTCTTGTCTTTGTCTCTGGTTCAAAGTCTCTCAGGGAAGTGGTTCATGGAAGTTCCAGTCCCCAGTCCTGTTTCCTGCTGGGCTGCCTCTCCTGAGGTCCCTCTAATCTACTTTCTTGGGCTGCAATGAGGCCCTCTTCAGTTCAAGGGGCCTCTCTCACTCTCTTAGCTTTTTTCTCTCTCCCTTTGGTCTCTCTGTTTCTCTCCTTCCTTCTGTCTCTCTCTCTTTCTCCCTCTGTCTCTCCGTGTCTCCTTCTCCCTATCTTTCTTTCTCTGTATCTCTGTCTCTTCTTCTCTTTTTCCCCAGATCTTTCCCTCCATCTCTGCTCTCCCTGGTCTTCACTGCTACAAGTCTAAGCAGCAGTCTAGCCCCATTCCAAAGCACATATAAGATCTGACTTTTAAGGAACCAGAGGACCAATTTCACAAATTTTTGCCAAAGGATCAGCTGTGTTCCAGGCTGCTCCATCTCAGGTCTCCCCCCTCCTGCATGACAACCAAGGTAGAGCCATAGGTTAAAAATTTATGAAAGCAAATATTTGCAGACACCACATTCTGCATGTGTTTCTTCAACAGAGCCCCCATGACAGCATGTCCACATCTTGCTCTTCACACTCATCCAGATTGAGGGGTGTCGTGAGTCCAGACTAAGTAAGAGCTCCATTATCTATGGGGAGAATAAGGGAATTGATCTTTGGGGACAATTTGCAATTTCAGTAATCTATGGCACAAGGAAAATTAAATCAGAGACATGTCTAATTCCAGTGGTGGTTTGGAAAGTCACACTTTATTCATGATTTAAATAGCCACAATTTCACAATGCAGTTAAATAGTTCATGGTGTCATGGTATGAAAGTGTGTGTGTGCACCTGTGTGTACTGCACTGTACCTGTGCTCATGTGCACTCAGTGTGTGCTGACACACATGTTGTGTCCTCACTGGCTCCATGTCCACTACAACCCCTTCATAGCAGTACATTCTTCTCCCTGCCCTAAGAAAGACAGGCCATAGGCATGCAGATGTCAGAATATCAAGGATTCATGCAGAGGCTTCTGAACTTCCCTTACAGATGCCATCTTTGTGGTAAACCTTAGTACCTAGCCCTTTCCAGTGCAGGTATGGTCTTCCAAACACCTGTCCTTTACCTCCCTCTCTGGAGATGCTCAGAGATATCGAATAGAGTTTGATGCTCTGGGGAGTCTCTGTGAGGATCTCAGCTGCACATCTTCAGACCTGGGCCTGGGAGCAAATAGAGGCCTCAGATAAGTTTGGGATCCTGAGTTCTGGTTGGAACCTGTGCTTTGGAAAACAAAAGGGGTGCAGGTCCCTCCCCACACAGATATCCAAGGCAGAACAGGAGCAGGGAGCATGAGTGGAAACATGACAATGGGGTCAAGCTCACTCAGACAGAGCTGGGCAAGGGACCCATCTTTGTACTCCAGCATGAGAGTGACGTGGTGTGTCTCTATGTCCTCTGGAAGTGGCAGAATGCTGGCTGAGAGGAGAGAACACTGGTCTACCTGAATGTGATGAGGGCAGGAACCAAAGCAGCAGCTACATAGACCTTGGGTATTAGAGCTAGGGATTAGACAGACCAGATCCTCAGCTGGATGGGGTGGCAAGAGCCAGACTTGCAAGGAAAACCAGCAGCCCAGCACACTGTGTGACACCACGTGTGCCCAGAATTCATCCAACCCAAGGAGGAAAGAGCAGAGGGTGAAAGATCAACCATGAGGCTGGCTGAATTTAAGTTCTTTCTGCTATCAGTCATGCAAAGAGGAAGAGGAGAAATCCTGTTTGAGGAACAGAAAAATAAACTTTTAGTCAATATGGGGAACTAAATTGATACAGAAAATTTTCTCTTGATTAAAACACATAGAAACACAGGTAAGAAAGCACTCAAAATGAACATGGAATTTGGGTGGGTTGAGACTAGAGAAAATGAAGGTATCTCTGAGTTCATACTTTCTGGGCATGTGTATGCTAAAAAATTAAAGGGACCCCTGAACTAACAGAATTAAAAAGTAAACCTCTAAACCTATGAAGAGGAAAAATGAATGAAATAATTGTAATCATTTAAACCAGCATCAGGGGGAAGAAATAAAGAAATGAGGAAAGAACATAGCAAACAAAATTTCTGGTATACTAACTCCAAAAATATGAGGAATCATAAGAGAGTAAACGTATTGTTTTCCTATTAGAAAATGGAGAACATCAAATTGAATTAAACAAACTCCAGTGCTTTGCAACTTATGATAGATATATGTAAAGAAAAATAACCCTGAATAATCAAAATAAACACTAAGAAGACAACACCAATCACTTACCAGAGGAAAGCTATTGTGATATTACATATTGGATATGTTTGTGGCAAAACAATAACAGCAAGACAAAACATACCCATAGGGCTTAAATTAAGTTCTCATCATAAAGTTCTAGGACAACTATGAACCACCTGGGGCCCCTGACAGAAAGGGAGCGAAAGTGAGTTCTGAAATCGACCCACTTCCTCTCAGGGGGCAATGTCTATTCAGGGGCTCTGGGAAACCCAAGGAGCTTGGCAGTCTTGTTGGAGGAAGGAGAAGGGAGAGAGGCAGTCTGAGGTAGTTGGAAGTAGAAAGCAGTGTCTCAGAAAGAGAGGCAGTCTGCATAAAAAGAGCTCCCAAAGTCTGCATCCTGATTCTCTTGTGTTTTTGTGGGGTACTAAGCTATGGTTGCGCAGAGTGAAATCCCACAAGGACAGACCAAGGGTGACCTGGTGCTTGTCAACATAGCAATGCCCAGACCTCACATAACCATGACTGGTCAGAGCATCGAGTCCCTAGTGATCACCCAGGGCATCAGGCTGTCTCAGAGGACACCATGTACTTAAGCACTATGTTGCCGGAGAGAAGAACAGTCATGTCTCAGTCAAAGAACTGGACGCCTGTGTCCGATCTGGCCTACCACCTGTTTTTGCTCATCTGTGATCTAATAATGATTTTTACACTTTAAAATAGCTGGAAAAAATGAGAAGTATGATGAATTACATGACAAATAAATTTGTATTAAATTCAAATTTCAGTGCCCACAAATCAAATTGTACTGGAACACAGCAATGCTCGGTGGCTTACATTTTGCCAAAGGCTACTTTTGTGTTATAATGGCTGAGATGAACAATCATGACAGAGACCACGTAACCCATGACGTTTAAAATGTTTATTACTTTTCTCATTAGGGAAAACATTTGCTGACTCCTGCTCTATACCTCCTGTAGCAAAACTAAAAACAGGCTATTGAAAAAATGAACATAGAAGAGAAATGAAAGGTTTAAAATAACCAGATGGAGCTTCTAGAGACAGAAAATACATGATCTGAAATAAATTCATTGGGTTGGTTTTATTAAATTGGTAAGTTTCTATAAATGTTATGTACAAATTTGAGTAAAAGAAATATGTTGTGGAGGGGATGCCATCTTTCATTTTGATTTGTGTAAATCAAATCTGAGTTACACAATGTGAGTTTGATTATATCCATAAAATCTACTTGCCTTGATTAGGCCATCTATATTATAATTTTTTTTGTTCACATGAACTGTCAGTCTAATACTGAGGTGTTCTATCTCCTTTTCCATCCGTTTGTTTTTAATTTACCTATGTTATATTTCAAGTGAAATTCCTGTGGGTTGGAGATAGTTGGGTCACTTCATTTTTTAAAGTCCATTCTGATCATTTCTTTTTTAACTGGCCTGTTTTAGACCACTTACATTTAATGTCATTACTGATATGTTTAGATTTAGATTGGTCCATGGTGTTTTATTCTTTGCTTTCAGTTTATTTTTTTGTGACTTTTGTTCCTTTTCCTCCTTTTCCTGTCTATTTTAGGTTAGTTGAACATCATTTGTACTCCATTTTAATTTTTCTATTGTGGTTTGTTACTATATCTGTTTGTGTAATATTTTTAATGATCTATTGAAAGATCTATTTTTATCTCTTCAGTTGGAAAATATAAAACTTACCACTACAATTTCATTCTCCCCATTATAGTTATCTTATAAACCAATCAAGGTGAGATTAAGACCAACTATGGATTTCTGACTCCCATAGTTATAAGAAAAAAGATTTGTGTTGTTTTAACCAGGTAGGTTTGTGGTAATTTGTTATAGCAGCCATACATCAATACAGCAACTAATCCCTACATCTCTGCCATCTCAGTACCTGTTGGTCATTTTATCCCATGTGCTGAGATTGTCCTAGTTCATTGTATGAGAGTCATTTTGAGGATTGTAAAGTGTGTTTTGAATATTTAAGTCATGTAACTCTGCGTCTTGTTAAATTCTGTGGAGAATATTAATTTTTTTTGTCTTTGTACAAGATTTTATTAAATGTCTTTAAAGAGCAATATCCAGACTCCAGATACAGCTGCCAAGGAGACCCTGTTATGCTGTAGGGACTGGCAGGGCCATGGCAGGCGGCTCTGGCTTCCCATCCTTCTGTTCTGAGATGGGGGTGGTGGGCAGGATCTCATCTTTGGGTTCCACGATGCTCACATGGTCAGGCAGAGGTTTCTTAGGGCCAATCTTACCACTTGGGTCCCAGGGCAGCATGATCTTCACTTTGATGCCCAGCACACCCTGTCTGAGCAGCACGTGGCACATAGTAGTGTCAACATAGTAGTTAACGGGGTCCCCACTGTGAATCATCAGGCCATCCATGAACTTCATGGATTTAGCTCTCTGTCCTCAGAGTTTCCCAGACACCACAACCTCACAATCCTTGGCTTCACTCTCCATGATGAACCGCAGTACACTATAACAGGCCCTCAGCACAGCAAGCACTCCTAGGAGTTTGTAACGCAGTGACTCTGCCTGGGCAATGGCACACAGACCTCTCGTGGCCACCTTTTCAGCATAAAGCTCTACACTGCCCTCAGGGAAGCCAAATCTCTTCTGAACTACTGCAGTCAATTCTCGGATCCATTGCCCCTTCTCACCAAGAACATTTTGTGTCCTCATGGCTAATATAATGGTTTCTGTCCTGGTTGGTGTAACTTGGACCTCAACTCCAGAGTAACCATCTTCAGCCAGCTCCCAAGTGAGAAACTCATTTAATTCAGCTTTGAAGATTCCATCAGCAACAAACTTCCTCTTCTTAGAAATCTGCACCGCCATCTTGCCGCTGTGCACCCCGCGAATATTAATTTTTTTTTTTTAAAAGCAGAGAATCTACTTTGCTAGGTTCAGGCGTAAGTTTCAACTCTTCTGCTGGCTATGGTCCAGATGAAGGTTCCATTTTCAAAGTTTCTGCAGCGCTATTGTCTCCCACAGACTCACCAGGACAGAGTTTGGTTGAGACAAAGCACCAGCCTATTAGTGCAGCTATCAATACCTTGGTATGTGTAGTAGACTCAGATTCACACAGTGCAGCATAGGGCTGAGCTCAGATATACATAAACAACACCATGGGGTCGCTTTCCAGAGCTTCTTTCTCGCCACCATCTCACCAGCACTTTCTAGTTCCCTAAGGTCCTCATGTTTTCCCTCCAGTAAGAAACCTGCTGTGCACTTATACAACTATGCTCACATCTAAGACCAGGCAACAAAACAGGAAAAGAGTGAAAACAGCAGGTTCATCCCCACTCTCTTAGGAGCACCTCTTTACTGTTTTGCAAGGAAGACCCTACTCCCTCTAATTAAAGATGCTTATTTTTCTGTAGGAATAGACTTAAAGAATATTTACATAGATAAAGGGCAAATATGATGTCTCTTTCCAGGTAGAGATGGTGCATGGTCCAATGGGAGGTGACCTGGAAGCACAGTGGTGGACACACGTTAGTTTGGTGCAGCAGACAAGGACGTCAAGAACATGACACAGTCACACTTGGAGAGAGATCTTCTGTGTAAATGTCACAATCAAAGGTGTATTTAAAAAAAGTGATGGTTGTGAGCATTTAAAACCTGCTTGTACTTGTGCATGCAGGAGGAAGATTTTAAAAAAGTGTTGAACAGAAAGTGCAGAGTCCCTGCCTCTGAGGGCCCCACCTGGGGCATCCCTCCTTTATGCTCATTTCTACCTCCTAGAGTAGAATACAGCAGTGTCCAACTCTCAGGGTTGTTATGAAGCCTAAATGAGTTAACTCAGAGCCCTTATCAGGCACTCTCTCTCTAAACCTCACTAAGGTGAGGGAAACATACTATGTGAGGAGAATCAAAGTTTATCTATGCACATACTGGAATACTGCACTATGAAAACTGGAGCAGCTCTGTAAGTTATTCCTGAAGATGCTCTTTAAGATAGCAGACACGAAAGGAAGAGGAACCTAACCAGTGATTCTCCATGAGGCCTCAGACAAGCAGGTAGCTGTGATGAAAATCCTCTGAGGTTTCAGAAGAAGAGAACCCAGAAAGCAACCCAGAAAACCTAGAGAGAACCAAAAGCAGTTAATGTGGAAGAAAACCCAATAAACAGTAGTAAGACAAGTGGGGAATTAAAAAAAAAAAAAAAAAAAGAGAGAGAGAGAACAACTCTTCTTTCCATGAATGAGAACCTCAATGTTTTCAGGAAACCATACCAAAGTGGGAAATTATTGGGAGAAAGATTCCAGTTCTTTGTAAAAGAGCTGGTTGGTGTTATGTTGTTACCCTTCAGCATGGTGTGAACTTATGTTCAAAGTGCTAAGCTTCTGTTTTGAGTTTTAATTTTTGAATTAACAAGGAACAAAAATTTGCTCTCATGCTTAGTTTTTAAATTTGCAATAAACTGTGCACAAAATTAATATGCATGTTAGTATTAACGGTGCACAAAATTAATATGCATGTAACCAATACCTGAGATAATCACCCCATAGCCAGAAAGTGAAAAAGAGGAAGAGGAAAAGACTGGGGTCCCACAGTCCTCTTCAAGGTCATGCTCTATTGATTTAAAAACCTCCTACTAGGTTCCACCTCTTGAAGGTCCCACTGCCTCTCAATAGCACCACCTTGGGGAGGGAGGCTCTATCACATGGAACTTTGGGGGACACTCAAGATCCAGACTAGAGCAATACATTAAAGAATCAATTTGCTTGTCTTTTCTGACTTTTTCATCATTTATATTCATATTTTAAAAACTCATAAATTAAAGTCTTTTAGTTTTAAACACTCCCATTGTTTTATTGAATAGAATGGAGGAAATCTAGAATTACTTAATAACTTAAAATAAATGGAAGGAATTAAAAATCAGCTGGCTAAATAAGCTTGCATTTTTCTGATTTTTGAACACAAAATACTTTATAGAGACAGTACCCAAAGTTTTTAAGTAGTAAAATATTAATATTCCCTTCCAAAGATAATGGTAAATAGACTTTCATTCAGATGTTAAATTGTTGTAAAATGCCCTGGTTGAGTTTTTAACTGAGAGATCATTTCCTCACACACACCACAATACAAATAAGAGATTATAAATATTCACAAAGAGAAAGCTCTTATTAATTTGGATCTCTTTAAATTGCTGCTACCTTAATTCCCACCAATAAAAATAATCCCAAAAGACACATCATTTTCATTTATAAAAAAGGCTATGAGGGGCTGGGGAGATAGCTCAGTCGGTAGAGTGCTTGCCTTGCAAGCACAGGCCCTGGGTTCAATCCCCAGCACCCAAAAAAAAAAAAAAAAAAAAAAAAGGCTATGAAAACTCCTTTGTAATCAGGAAATCACTCAGTCTTTTGGAGTTTTACAAAAAGCAATTTATTTCAATTTATTAAGTAAAAATACTAAGTTAAAAGAAGTAATTTATAATAGGATTTTATTTTTATAAATGAATATGGTTATCTTTATTAAATAAAACATGGAATGTTAACATTGAATAAAATGTATGAATTATCTAAAGAATTTAATGAATCTTTGTAGTTTATATTTTTGTAGACATTTATTACTAAGATAAAGGAATTTTTGAAAAGTAAACTTTTAAGTTTTAATAGTATTAGATTTACAAAATGCTGTGAAGAGGGTAGAGAGTTCTCACATATCCTATGCCCAGATCCTACTATTATATTATACATTACATGCATTATTTGTATCTAAAATACAGCCATATATAATATTGTACATCTTACTGCACTACATTTTGACCAATGAAGCAATATTGATACATTACTATTAACTAAAGTCCATGCTTTATTTGGACTTCTTAGTTTTTTTTTTTTTTTGTACATGAAGTAGAATCACACTGGTAATGCAGTCATATATGTACATAGGGTAGTAATGTCTGATTCATTCTACTATCCTTCCTATCTTCATAACCCCTCCTTTCCCTTCTCTCCCCACTACCTAATCTAAAGTAACTCTATTCTTCCCTAGCCAACTCCCCTTATTGTGAATTAGCATCCACATATCAGAGAAATATTTGGACTCTGGTTTTTTGGGATTGGCTTATTTTGCTTAGCACAATATTTTCCTGGTCCATTCATTTATCTGCAAATTCCATCATCTTATTCTTTAAGGCTGAGTAACATATATATATATATATATACACACACACACACATATATATATATACATACATATGTATATATATATATGTATATATATGTGTATATATGTATATATATATCACATTTTCTTTATCCATTCATCTGTTGAAGGGTATCTAGGTTAGTTCCATTTGCTATTATGAATTGAGCTGCTATAAACATTGATATGGCTGTATCACTGTAATATGCTGATTTTAAGTCCTTTGGCTATATGCTGAGGAGTAGGATAACTGGGTCAAATGGTGGGTCCATTCCAAGTTTTCTGAGGCATCCCCACACTGCTTTCCATAGTGATTGTGCCAATTTGCATTCCCACCAGTAACGTATGAATGTACCTTTTCCCCCACATCCTCACCAACACTTATTGTCTCTTGTATTCTTAATAATTGCTATTCTGACTGGAGTGAGATGAAATCTTAGAGTAGTTTTGATTTGCATTTCTCTAATTGCTAAAGATGTTGAAGATTTTTTCATATATATTTGTTAATTGATGGTATTTATTCTTCTGTGAAGTGTCTGTTCAGTTTCTTAGTCCATTTATTGACTGAGTTATTTGGACTTTTTTTTTTTTGGTGTTAAGTTTTTTGAGTTCTTTATATATCCTAGAGATTAGTGCTCTATCTGAAGTGCGTGTGGTAAAAATTTTCTCCCAATCTGTAGGCTCTCTCTTCACATTATTGATTGTTTTCTTTGCTGACAAGTTTTTTAGTTTAACACCATCCCATTTATTGATTCTTGATTTTACTTCTTGCACTTTAGGGGTCTTGTTAAGGAAGTCAAATTCCAGGCTGACATGGTGAGAATTTGGGCCTACTTTTTCTTCTATCAGGTGGAGGGTCTCTGTTCTGGTGCCTAAGTCTTTGATCCACTTTGAGTTGAGTTTCATGCAGGATGAGAAATAGAGGCTTAATTTCATTTTGTTACATGTGACTTTCCAATTTTTCCAGCACCATTTGTTGAATAGGCTATGTTTTCTCCAGTGAATGTTTTTGGAACTTTTTTTTTTTTTTTCCAGTGCTGGGGATTGAACCCAGGGCCTTGAGCTTGCGAGGCAGGCACTCTACCAACTGAGCTATATCCCTAGTCCTATTCTAGTGTTTTAATCCATTATCTTTTCTTGTTCCAGGATCCAATCCAGATGGAGTTTCCTCTGGAGTTCCTCAGGCTTGTTTTTTGTCTGTAAGAGTCCTTGTTTCAGAAGACCTTTACAGTTCCTAGAATTATTGGTCAGGTGTTTTTAGAATTTCCCTGAAATGGAGTCTGATATCTTTCTGTGATCACAATGGTGTTGTAGATTTTTGGAAGAAGACCACAGGGACAAAGTGCTATTCTCATCACATCCCGTCAAGGCACATCTATCAACATGACTTATTACTTACGATGTTAACTTGGACTCCTGCCTGAGTTGGTGTTTTCCAGTTCTCCACTGTGAAGTTGCTCTTTTCTCCTCACTTCTGAACTTGTGCTCTTTGGAAGGAAGGTATTATGTGTAGCCTATACTTTAGAAGTGGAAAGTTATGCGCTACCTGCTTGAGACCAAAGCATCTACATAAATTATTTGGAATTCTTATGCACAAGGGATTTGTCTTTTATCCCCACTTATTTATTCACTATTTATATCAGGATGGATTCATGGATATTCATTTTTCAACTTTGGGTTATAATCCAACTCTATTCATTTTGTTGCTAAAATTATCCTAGCTTTGGTCATTGGGGGCTTTTTCATGTGGCTACTATGTCTCTTTTGGAATCATTAGTTTTATTTCCAATTATTTCCTATTAAGCCTTCCCCATTCATGAAACCCTGGTAACTGTTGATGCAAACCTGTTTACTATCTCAATATTTTTTACCTTTTCCACCATGTTAGATAACTTGAATCAGACAACGTGTAGCTTTTTAATGATGAACTCTTAAAGGCAATAGTCATTCAAGATTCATGCATATCTTTGTGTGGCTTAGTAGCTCACTCCTTTTTAAACTGAATAACATTCTATTGCATGATGTACAACAGTTTTTTTTTATCCATTTGCCTACAGAAGGACAACTTGTTTGGTCCTGAGTTTTTGGCAATTATGGATAAGGATGTTATAAATATTTGCATGCAGGATTTTTTGTGAGCATAATTTTTCAAATTGGTTGAAAAATACTTAAAAACATGATTGCTGGAGCACATGGGAAGACTATAGTTAGAATTATAAGAAACCACCAAACTGTCAGCCAAAGTGGTACAGCCACTTTGCATTTCTACCAGTAATTCAGAGCTCCTGCCCTGCATCCTCACCAGAAATTGGTATGATCAGTTTTTAAAAACGTTAGTCTTTTTAAAGTAGGGGGAATACTTTTGTTTTTAATTAGTGAATTTTAATTTTTTACAATAAAGGGGTTTATTATGGCATATTCATACATGAAAATAATATACTTTGATCATACCTACCCCCTTGCCCTCCCTTCTGTACCCTCCCCACTCCTCTGATTTCCTTCCTCTAGTAGTCTCCCTGCTACCTGCATGTCTTTTTTTTCTCCTGGATCCACATATAAGTGAAAGCATGTGCTACTTGTCTTTCTGAGTCTGGCTTATTTTGATGAGTCTGGCTTAACATTATGATCTCTGCTTCCATTCATTTTCCTACAAATGATATGATTGCATTCTTCTTTATGGCTAATAGTCCATTCTGTATGTGTGTGTGTGTGTGTGTGTGTGTGTACAAAACATTATATATATATATATATATATATATGTTATAATGTTATCTACATAAATGCTATCTTTATAAAGCATTATCTATACAATGTATATATATCTATGCATATAACACTTTCTATATAATGTATGTATGTATTCATCCACGTATGGGCACTTAGGAAGACTACATAACTTGGCTATTGTGAACTCTACCATGATAAAAATGGGTATACAGGTATCTTTACAGTATGCTGATCTAATTCCTTGGGTATATACTGAAGAGTGATATAGCTAGATTACATGTTAGTGCTATTTTCAGTTTTTTGAGAAACTTCCATACTGATTTCTATAATGCTTGCAGTAATTTATATTCCCATGAGCAGTGTGTGAGTGTTTCCTTTCCACTGCATCTTCACTGGCATGTATTCACTTTTATATTCTTGATGATTGCCATTCTAACTGGAGTAAGATGAAATCTAAATGTAGTTTTGATTTGCATTTCCCTGATGGCTAAAGTTGTTCAACATTTTTTCATGTGGTTATTTCTCCATTCGTATTTCTTCTTTTGAGAAGTGTCCAGTTTATTTGTCCATTTGTTGATCAAGTTGTTTGGTGTTAAGTTTTTCAAGTTCTTTATATATTCCAGGTATTAATTCTTTATTGGAAAAGTAGCTAGCAAAATTTTTCTCTCATTATATAGGCTTTCTTTCCATTCTTTTGTTTCCTTGCTGTGCAGAAACTTATTAATTTAATGCAGTTCATTTGTTGGTTCTTGCTATTATTTCTTGAGCTACTGGAATGCTATTCAGGAACTTCTTACCTGCACCTATATGTTGAAGTTTTTCCCCTACGTCTTTTTCACTAGAATTAGGAAAGTTTGGGCTCTTACATTTAGGTCTTTGATCAATTTTGAGTTGATTTTTCTATAGGTTGAGAGATAGGGATCTAGTTCCAACCTTAATTATATGCATATCCAATTTTTCTAGTGCTGTTTGTTAAAGAACGTGGTTTTTTTTGCAATGTATGTGTTTTGCCTTTATCAAGAATCATATGGCTGTTGCTCTGTGGATTTGTCTCTGTGTACTCTATTTGTCTATTTTTATGCCAGTACCATGCTGTTTCTGTTACTATGGCTCTGTAGTCTATTTTGAAATTGAGTATTGTGATGCTTACAGCATTGTTCTTTTTGTTCAGGATTATTTGGGCTATTTTGGGGAGTTTTTTCCTTCCATATGAATTTTAGGATTATTTTTTCCAATTTTGTGAAGTATGTCATTTTTTTGATGAGAATTGCATTGAATCTGTAGGTTGCTTTTGCTAATATAGCCATTTTAACAACACTAATTTTGCTGATCCATGAATATGGGAGGTCTTTCCATCTTCTAGTATCTTATTCAATGTTTTTTTCAGTGTTCTTTAGTTTTTATTGTAGAGATCTTTCACCTCCTTGGTTAGGTTTATGATTTTGGAAGCTACTGTGAATGGAATTATTTTCCTGGTTTCCTTCTCAGTGGGTTTATTACTGGCATATAGAACAGCTATTGATTTTTGTATGTTGATTTTGTATCCTGCTACTTTAAAGAATTTGTTTATCAGCTATAAAAGTCTCCTGGTGAAGTATATATTGTCTTCTAAGTGTAGGGTCATATCATCTGCAATAGGATAATTTGACTTTTTTCTTTACTCTTTGTATTCCTTTTATTTCTTTCTCTTGAATAATTGCTGTGGTTAAAATGTCAAGTACTACTTTGAATAGAGTGGTCGCAGTGGGCATCTTTGTCTTATTCCTGATTTTAGAGAAAATGTTTTTAGTCTTTTCATATTTAGTATGATGTAGGGTCTGAATTTTTCATATACTGCCTTTATTATGTTAAGGTAGTATCCTACAATACCTAGATTATTTGGGACTTCAACATTCCTATCATGAAGGGAAGATGAATGTAGCCAAAAGTTTTTCTTCATTTATCGAAATGTAATTTTTATCCTTGATTCTATTTATGTGATGCAGTGCATTCATTTATTTGTATATGTTGAACTGTCCTTGTGTCCCTGGAATGAAACCAACTTGATCATGTGATATTGAATTCAGTTCGCAAGTATTTTGTTGAGGATTTTTGCATCTATGTTCGTCAAGGATATTGGTCTGTAATTTTCTTCCTTTTCTTTCTGTTCTTTTTTTCCCTTTTTTCTTTTCGTAGTGTCCTTACTTGGTTTTCAGGGTGACACTGTTTTCATGGAATGAGTTTGGGAGTACTCCTTCCCTTTCTATGTCATGGAATAGAAATGGAATGCTTGTTTAACTTGAGAAGCATTGGTGTTAGTTATTCTTTAAAAGTCTTGTGAAACTCAACTGTGAATCAATTTGGTCCTGGACTTTTCTTCGTTTGGAGACTTTTTATTATTGCATCAATCTTCTTGCTTGCTATCAGTCTACTTAGTTTTTTTATATTCTCTTGGTTCAATTTTGGTAGGTCAGATGTGTCTAGAAATGTGTCCATTTATTCTTGACTTTCTAGTTTACTGGAATATAAATTTGAAAAATAGTCCCTAATGATCCTCAGGATTTCAGTGATATCTGTTGTAATACCCCTCATTTTATCTCTATCTTTATTCACTGAGTCTTTTCTTTCTCTTTCTTTGGTTAGTTTGGCTAAGAGTTCATCTATCTTGTTTATCTTTTCAAACAACTCTTTGTTTCATTGACCCTCTTTATCTCTCTCATTAATTTTAGCTCTGATCTTTATTTTTTTCCTTCTTTTAATTTTCAGTTTGATTTATTCTTGTTTTTCTAAAACCTGGAGATACATCATTAGGTTATTTATTTGAGATCTCTGATTTTTTTTGAGAAGAATAAATGAGATTTATTTTAAGTTCTGACTTCACACATGAAAAGATACTTTCTATCAAAGGGTATTTTAAATCTCACTTATTGTCACAGCATCTTGAAAACATAAAGACTCTGATCCTTCTAAAAATTTTCAGATTTAACATATTTTTAAAATTATTTTTAATTTTTACAGACTGCATTTCGATTCATTGTACACAAATGGGGTACATCTTTTCGTTTCTATGATTGTGTACAATGTAGATTCATACCATTCCTGTAATCATACTTGTACATAGGGTAATGATGTCTGTCTGATTCCACCATTTTTCATACCCCTCCTCCCTCTCATTTCCCTCCATTCTTCTCTCGCCCCACCCCCCACCCCCATTACATATCATCATCCACTTATCAGGGAAAACATTCGGCCTTTGGTTTTTTGGGATTGTCTTATTTCACTTAGCATGATATTCTCCAATTCCATCCATTTATTTGCAAATGCCATAATATTATTTTTCTTTATGGCTGAATAATATTCCATTGTGTATATATACCATAGTTTCTTTATCCGTTCATCTGTTGAAGGGCATAAGGGTGGTTCCAGAATCTAGTTATTGTAAATTTTTTTTGTGTGTATATTATCATTCTTTTTTTTATTGTAAACAAATGGGATACATGTTGTTTCTCTATTTGTACATGGAGTCAAGGCATACCATTTGTGTAATCATAAATTTACATAGGGTAATGTTGTTTGATTCATTCTGTTATTTTTTTTCCCTTCCCCCCCACCCCTCCCACCCCTCTTTTCCCTCTATACAGTCCTTCCTTCCTCCATTCTTACCAACCTCCTTATCCCTAACCCCAAACCTAACCCCAACCTTAACACTAACCCCTCCCACCTCCCTTTATATGTCCTCATCCGCTTATCAGCAAGATCATTCATCCTTTAGTTTTTTGAGATTGGCTTATCTCACTTAGCATGATATTCTCAATTTCATCCATTTGCCTGCAAATGCCATAATTTTATCATTCTTTATGGTGGAGTAATATTCCATTGTATATATATGCCACAGTTTCTTTATCCATTCATCAACTGAAGGGCATCTAGGTTGGTTCCACAATCTGGCTATGGTGAATTGAGCAGCAATGAACATTGATGTGGCTGTATCTCTGTAGTATTCTGATTTTAAGTCCTTTGGATATAGGCCAAGGAGTGGGATAGCTGGGTCAAATGGTGGTTCCATTCCAAGATTTCTGAGGAATCTCAATACTGCTATCCAGAGTGGCTGCACTAATTTGCAACCCCACCAGCAATGTATGAATGTTCCTTTTTCCCCGCATCCTCGCCAACACCTATTGTTACTTGTGTTCTTGATAGTCGCCATTCTAATTGGGGTGAGATGAAATCTTAGGGTGGTTTTGATTTGCATTTCTCTTATTACTAGAGATGTTGAACATTTTTTCATATATCTGTTGATTGCTTGTAGATCTTCCTCTGTGAAGTGTCTATTCATTTCCTTAGCCCATTTGTTGATTGGATTATTTGTATTCTTGGTGTAGAGTTTTTTGAGTTCTTTATAGATTCTGGAAATTAGTGCTCTATCTGAAGTATGATTGGCAAAGATATTCTCCCACTCTGTAGGCTCTCTCTTCACATTGCTGATAGTTTCCTTTGCTAAGAGAAAGCTTTTAGTTTGAATGTATCCCAGTTGTTGATTCTTGCTTTTATTTCTTGTGCTATGGGAGTCCTGTTAAGGAAGTCTGATCCTAAGCCAACAAGGTGAAGATTTGGACCTACTTTTTCTTCTATAAGATGCAGGGTCTCTGGTCTGATTCCGAGGTCCTTGATCCATTTTGAATTGAGTTTTGTGCAGGGTGAGAGAAAGGGGTTTAATTTCATTCTGTTGCATATGGTTTTCCAGTTTTCCCAGCACCATTTGTTGAAGTGGCTATCTTTTCTCCATTGCATATTTTTGGCCCCTTTGTCTAGTATGAGAAAATTGTATTTATTTGGGTTTGTGTCCGTGTCCTCTATTCTGTACCATTGATCTACCTGTCTATTTTGGTACCAATACCATGCCATTTTTGTTACTATTGCTTTGTAATAGAGTTGAAGATCTGGTATTGCGATGCCCCCTGCTTTGCTCTTTCTACTGAGGATTGCTTTAGCTATTCTGGGTTTTTTATTCTTCCAGATGAATTTCATAATTGCTTGCTCTATTTCTGTAAGGTATATCATTGGAATTTTAATTGGAATTGCATTGAATCTGTATAGCACTTTAGGTAGTATGGCCATTTTGACAATATTAATTCTGCCTATCCAAGAACATGGGAGATCTTTCCATCTTCTAAGGTTTTCTTTAATTTCTTTCTTTAGTGTTCTGTAGTTCTCATTGTAGAGGTCTTTCACCTCTTTTGTGAGATTGATTCCCAAGTATTTTATTTTTTTCAAGGCTATTGTGAATGGGGTAGTTTTCCTAATTTCTCTTTCTGAAGATTCATCACTTATGTATAAAAATGCATTGGATTTATGAGCATTGATCTTGTAACCTGCTACTTTACTGAATTCACTTATGAGTTCTAAAAGTTTTCTGGTGAAATTTCCAGGTTCCTCTAAATATATAATCATGTCATCAGCGAACAGGGATAGTTTGAGTTCTTCTTTTCCAATTCATATCCCTTTAATTTCTTTGGTTTGTCTAATTGCTCTGGCTAGAGTCTCAAGGATGATGTTGAATAGAAGTGGTGAAAGAGGGTATCCCTGCCTTGTTCCAGTTTTTAGGGGGAATGCTTTCAGTTTTTCACCATTTAGAATGATATTGGCCATGGGCTTAGCGTAGATGGCCTTTACAATGTTAAGGAATGTTTCCACTACCCCAATTTTTTCTAGTGCTTTGAGCATGAAGGGATGCTGTATTTTATTGAATGCTTTTTCTGCATCTATCAAAATAATCATGTGATTCTTAACTTTAAGTCTGTTGATAAGGTGAATGACATTTATTGATTTCCGGATGTTGAACCAACCTTGCATCCCTGGGATAAAACCCACTTGATCGTGGTGCACTATCTTTTTAATATATTTTTATATGTGATTTGCTAAAATTTTGTTGAGAATTTTTGCGTCAATGTTCATTAAGGATATTGGTCTGAAATTTTCTTTCCTTGATGTGTCTCTGTCTGCTTTAGGTATCAGGGTAATATTGGCTTCATAGAACGAGTTTGGGAGGGTTCCCTCCTCTTCTATTTCATGGAATACTTTGAGGAGTATTGGAATGAGCTCTTCTTTAAAGGTTTTGTAGAACTCGGCTGAGAATCCATCTGGTCCCAGGCTTTTCTTTGTTGGTAGGCTTTTGATGACCTCTTCTATTTCATTGCTTGAAATTGATTTATTTAAGTTGTGTATGTCTTCCTTGTTCAGTTTAGGTAATTCATACGTCTCTAGAAATTTGTTGATGTCTTTGAGGTTTTCTGTTTTGTTGGAGTATAATTTTCAAAATAGCTTCTAATTATGTTTTGTATTTCACTCATGTCTGTTGTGATATTTCCTTGTTCATTCCAAATTTTAGTAATTTGAGTTTTCTTCCTCTTTCTCTTTGTTAGTGTGGCTAAGGGTTTATCAATTTTGTTTATTTTTTCAAAGAACCAACTATTTATTTTGTTAATTTTTCCAATTGTTTCTTTTGCTTCAATTTCGTTGATTTTGGCTCTGATTTTAACTATTTCCAGTCTTCTACTACTTTTGGTGTTGGTCTGCTCTTCTTGTTCTAGGGCTTTGAGTTGTAGTGTTAAGTCATTTATTTGTTGATTTCTACTTCTTTTTTTGAATGCGCCCCATGAAATAAATCTTCCTCTAAGTACTGCTTTCATAGTGTCCCAGAGATTTTGATATGATGTGTCTTTGTTCTCGTTTACTTCTAAGAATTTTTTTATTTCCCTCCTGATGTCTTCTGTTATCCACTCATCATATAATAGTGTATTATTTAATCTGCAGGTATTGGAGAAGTTTCTGTTTTTTATTCTGTCATTTATTTCTAATTTCAATCCATTCTGATCTGATAGAGTACAAGGTAGTATTTCTATCTTCTTGTATTTGGTAACAGTAGCTTTGTGGCATGAAATATGGTCTATTTTAGAGAAGGATCCATGTGCTGCTGAGAAAAAAGTGTATTTGTTCTTCATTGGATGGTATATTCTATATATGTCAGTTAAGTCTAAATTGTTGATTGTGTTATTGAGATCTATGGTTTCTTTATTCAATTTTTGTTTGGAAGATCTATCCAGTGGTGAGAGAGGTGTGTTAAAATCGCCTAGTATTATTGTGTTGTGGTCTATTTTATTTCTGGAATTGATAAGGATTTGTTTGATGTACAAGGATGAGCCAATGTTCGGGGCATAGATATTTATGATTGTTATGTGTTGCTGATTTATGCTTCCCTTAAGCAGCATGTAATGTCCTTCTTTATCCCTTCTGACTAGTTTTGGCTTGAAGTCCACATTATCTGAGATGAGGATGGATACTCCAGCTTTTTTGCTGTGTCCGTGTGCATGGTATGGTTTTTCCCATCCTTTCACCTTTAGTCTATGGGTATCTCTTTCTATGAGATGAGTCTCTTGCAGGCAGCATATTGTTGGATTTTTCTTTTTAATCCAATCTGCCAGTCTATGTCTTTTGATTGATGAGTTCAGGCCATTAACATTCAGGGTTATTATTGTGATATGATTTGTATTCCCAGTCATTTGACTCATATTTGTTTTTTGACATGATTTGGTTTCTCCTTTATTTGGCTATTCCTTTAGGCTAGTTCCTCCTGTTGCTGATTTGCATCGTTGTTTTTCATCTCTTCCTCATGGAATATTTTGCTGAGAATGTTCTGTAATGCCGGCTTTCTTTTTGTAAATTCCTTTAACTTTTGTTTATCATGGAAGGATCTTATTTCATCGTCAAATCTGAAAATAAGTTTTGCTGGGTATAAGATTCTTGGTTGGCATCCGTTTTCTTTCAGGGCTTGGTAAATGTTGTTCCAGGCCCTTCTAGCTTTTAGGGTCTGGATTGAAAAATCTGCTGATATTCTTATTGGTTTCCCACTGAATGTAATTTGATTCTTTTCTCTCGGGGCCTTTAAAATTCTGTCTTTATTTTGTATGTTAGGTATTTTCATAATAATGTGCCTTGGTGTGGGTCTGTTGTAATTTTGATGTGACTGTGCTACTGTAGTATGCTAATTTTAAGTCCTTTGGGTAAAAACTGAGGAGTGGGATAACTGGGTCAAAAGGTGGGTCCATTCCAAGTTCTCTGAGGATTCTCCACACTGCTTTCCAGAGTGGCTGCACCAATTTGCAACTCCACCAGCAATGTAGGAGTGTGCCTCTTTCCCCACATCCACGCTAACATCTATTATTGTTTGTGTTCTTGATAATAGCCATTCTAATTGGAGTAAGATAAAAATCTTAGAGTTGTTTTAATTTGCATTTCTCTAATTTCTAAAGATGTTGAACACTTTTTTATACATTTATTAATCGCCTGTATATCTTCTTCTGTAAAGTGTTTTTCTAGTTCCTTGGCCCATTTATTGATTGGGTTCCTTGTATTTTTGGTGTAAAGTTTTGATATTTTAATGGTTACTCAGAACTATCAACTTCCTTCTTTGAATTGCCTTCACTGTATCTCATAGATTATGGAATGCTGTGCTTCCATTTTCCTTTGTTTCTAGGAATTTTTAAAATTTCCCCCATGATTTCTTCAATGACCCACTGATTATTTAAAAGTGTATTAATAATCCCCAAAATTCAAAGGCCAAATATTTTCTCTGATAAATGGGTGCTGATCCATAATGGGTCGCGTGGGGGGCAAGGGAAGAATGGAGGAAATTTGGATTGGGCAGGAAGGAGTGCGGGGAGGGGAGGTGGTATGTGGGTGGGAAAGATGGTGAAATGAGATGGATTATTACCCTATGTATGTGTTTGATCGCACAAATGATGTGACTCTGCATCATGTACAACCAGAGAAATGAAAAGTTGTGTTCCATTTGTGTACAATGAGTTGAAATGCATTCTGCTGTCATTTATAACTAATAAGAACAAATAAAAAAGTGTATTGTTAAATTTCCATGTGTTTGTTTAGCTCCTCTTGTTACTGACTTCTAGTTTCATTCCATTATTATCTGATAATGTACAAGAAATTATTTAAATTTTACTTTTATTTGTTAAGATTTGCTTATGACCAAAGATTTAATCTGTTTTGGAGAGTTTCATGAGCTGCTGAAATGTATGTGTATTCTTCTGTTGTTGGAAGGAATTATCTGTAGATGTCTTTTAAGTCTTTTTTATCTATAGTGTAGTTTATTTTTTTTTATTTATTTATTTTTTTTACGTTTACATAGGGTAATGATGTTTATTATATTTTCCCCTCCCCCCCACCCCTCCCACCCCTCCCACCCCTCCCACCCCTCTTTTCCCTCTACACAGTCCTTCTTTCCTTCATTCTTACTGCTCTCCTTAGCCTAACTCTTAAACCTAACCCTAAACCTAATGCTAGCCCGTCCCACCCCCCATTATATGTCCTCATCCGCTTATCAGCGAGATCATTCGTCCTTTAGTTTTTTGAGATTGGCTTATCTCACTTAGCATGATATTCTCCAATTTCGACCATTTGCCTACAAATGCCATAATTTTATCATTCTTCATTGCGGAGTAATATTCCATTGTATAAATATGCCACAGTTTCTTTATCCATTCATCAACTGAAGGGCATCTAGGTTGGTTCCACAATCTGGCTATGGTGAATTGAGCAGCAATGAACATTGATGTGGCTGTATCTCTGTAGTATGCTGATTTTAAGTCCTTTGGGTATAGGCCAAGGAGTGGGATAGCTGGGTCAAATGGTGTTTCCATTCCAAGCTTTCTGAGGAATCTCCACACTGCTTTCCAGAGTGGTTGCACTAATTTGCAACCCCACCAGCAATGTATGAGTGTTCCTTTTTCACCACATCCTCGCCAACACCTATTGTTGCTTGTATTCTTGATAATCGCCATTCTAATTGGGGTGAGATGAAATCTTAGGGTAGTTTTGATTTGCATTTCCCTTATTACTAGGGATGTTGAACATTTTTTCATATATCTGGTGATTACTTGTACATCTTCTTCTGTGAAGTGTCTGTTCATTTCCTTAGCCCATTTGTTGATTGGATTATTTGTATTCTTCGTGTAGAGTTTTTTGAGTTCTTTATAGATTCTGGAAATTAGCGCTCTATCTGAGGTATGGTTGGCAAAGATATTCTCCCACTCTGTAGGCTCTCTCTTCACATTTCTGATAGTTTCCTTTGCTGACAGAAAGCTTTTTAGTTTGAATCTATCCCAGTTGTTTATTCTTGCTTTTATTTCTTGTGCTATGGGAGTCCTGTTAAGGAAATCTGATCCTGAGCCAACAAGTTGAAGATTTGGACCTACTTTTTCTTCTATAAGATGCAGGGTCTCTGGTCTGATTCCGAGGTCCTTGATCCATTTTGAGTTGAGTTTTGTGTAGGGTGAGAGATAGGGGTTTAGTTTCATTCTATTGCATATAGTTTTCCAGTTTTCCCAGCACCATTTGTTGAAGAGGCTATCTTTTCTCCATTGCATTATAGTGTAGTTTAAAACTGATGTTTCCTTATTGATTTTTTTTTCTGGATGATCTATCCATTAGTGAGAAAGGTGTATTGAAGTCACTCACTATTATTGTATTGGGACCTACCTGTCTCTTTATGTTGAATAGTATTTATTTTATGAAGCTGGGGGCAGGGATATTCAGTCCATATACATTTACAGTTCTATCTTTTGGAAGATTGTTTCCTTTATCAATATGTAGTGACCTTTTTTGTCTCTTCTAATTTTAATTTGAAATATGCTTTATCTGATATGAGAGTCACTAGTTCTGTTTACTTTTAGGTTCTATTTGAGTACAGTATCATTTCCCATCTTTTCACTTTCAGTATGTATGTCTTTGCAGGTGAGATGCACTAGCAGGCTACAGTTAGAACTTGTTTTTTTTTAACCCAATTCACCAGTCTATGTCTTTTCACTGGAAAATTTACATTCAGGATTATTATTAAAAGATATGCACTGATTCCTGTCATTTTGTTATTTTTCTAATTTGGTTTCTTTCCTATTTCTTTCTTTTTTTGTGGTACTGAGGGTTAAACCTAGGGGTGCCCTACTACTGAACTATATTTCCTGTTCTTTTTGACAGTTTTTAGTTTTATGATAGGGTCTTACTAAGTTGCTAAGACTGACCTGGAACTTGCAATCCTTCTACTTCTACCTCCTGAGACACTAGGATTACAGGTGTGTGACATTGGATGATTTTTTTCTTATTTCTCATTTGTATATCTGTCCTGATATTGACATTTATTTTTTCTGTTGCTGTCATATTTATGTTTATTCTTCTCTCTGTGTGCAGGATTCCTTTATGTATCTTCCTGCTGGCTTAGTGGTCATGTTTTCTTTTAAGTTTATATTTATCTTGGATGGTCTTTATTTCCTCTTCAATTCTGAAGAATAGTTTGATGGGTACTAGTTTCTTTCTGGGCTTGAAATATATAATTTCATGCCCTGCTGGCATTTATAATATCTTCTGAGATATCTGCTGTTATCTTATGACTTTGCCTTGATAAGTGACTTGGTGCTTCTTTCTTTCAGTTTTTAATATTCTTTTCTTTATTCTGGATTTTTGGGATTTTAACCATAATATGTCATGGAGAGGTTCTTTTCTGGTTGTCTATTTTTACTTCTAAATGACTCCAGTACCTCAGTACCCATCTCATTTTCAAGATTTTGAAAATTTTTTTTGCTATTATTTCACTGGACAGGTTTTCTATGTTATTCATCTGTATTTCTACTTGTAATATTTGTGAGTCTTAAATTATATCTTTTAATGTCACAGAGGTCTCATATATTCTGTTCATAGCTTATTTTTAATTACTCTTTGAATATTCTAGTTCATCCGTCTTGTCTTTAAACCCTGAAATTCTGTCTTTTGCTAGGTTTAGTCTATTGATTAGGCTTTCCATTGAGTATTCTTATTGAGTTTTTCATTTCCAAGATTTTTTTTTCCAAAATCTCTTATATCTTTATGGAATTTCTCATTAATATCCTATGCGGTCTTCTTAATTTGTTAAATTGTTCTGTGTTCTTTTGGAATTTTCTTTTCTTTTTTTATAATCATTATATTGAATACTTATTTGGCACTTCTTCTACTTTGGTATCTTTGGATTCAGTTGCTAGTGAATTATGAACCTTAGGAGGATTCATGTTGCCTTGTTTTTAAAAGATTTCTTGTATTTCTGTGTTAAGATTTGCCCATCTGTTGGGTGGGATTTTCTTCCACTCTTATGTGAAGATCTTCTTAAGGCAGAGCATTCTCTTGACAATGTATCCTAGAATATCAGATTGTTGTGAAATGCTAAATATATTTCTAGGTAGGTTTTATAATATCATTTTCCTTCTATTTCTTTGGTTTTGAGTAGTGTACTTTGACACCACACATACTATGTCAGAGTCTGAGGTTCCCACTTTCTCTGTGTGTCTCACAAGAGTGGGGTCCTTCTAGTAGATCATGCAGTTGTGTTGTAGACAGTGAAGTATATGTGGTACAAATTCTGTGGTTATTCCTTTGACATTATTATTATTTTATTTTTACAGACTGCATTTTGATTCATTGTACACAAATGGGGTACAACTTTTTGTTTCTATGGTTGTGCATGATGTAGATTCATACCATTCTTGTAATCATTCATGTACATAGGGTAATGATGTTTGTCTCATTCCGCCATCTTTCATACCCCCTCCTTTGATATGATTTCACTAGTACAAAGAGAAGAAAAGAGAGTATCAACAAAATCCTGCCCCCAAAATAAAAATTAAAAAAAGCTCAAAATAGAAGAAAACAAATAAAAATATGAACTAATCAGTAAATACAAAAAGAGTCTTAAAATTCTTTGTCTATACCCAACTGCACTTCTTTCTCTATCTTCTTTGGACCCCTTAGAGCAAATGCTGGGGGTTATTAACCCCGTTCTCTTTTTGTGTTTCTTGGAAGGCTGCCTGTTGGAGTGTGCTGGGACCAAAGCTGATCGAAACAGTTCTCAGTAAAAGATGGTATGGGACAAGAAGTACTGTCAAGTGGAATCTACTCTATGAGTCAGATCATGTTGATCTTTGCTGCCTGTCTGGATCTTGCCTGCTGTCTTAGTTTGGATATATGGTGTCCCCAAAAAGCTCATATGTGAGACAATGCAAGAAATTTCATAGATGAAATGATTGGGTTTTTTGAAAGCCTTAACCTAATTTAGTCCATGAATCTACTTGAATGGATTAATGATAACTGTAGGCAGGTAGTGTGTGGCTGGAGAAGGTAGGTCACTAGGAGCTTACTTTGGAGGTATATATTTTGTCCCTGGTGAGTGGAGTATTTTCTTCTTCCTTAGTGCCATGTCCTGAGCTGATTTCCTCCTACATGGCCTTCCTCCATGATGTTCTGCCTCACCTTGGGCCCAGAGTAATGGAACTGGCTATCTATGAAATGAGACCTCTGAAACTGTGAGCATCAAATAATCTTTTTCTCCTCTAAAATTTTTCTTGTCAGTTCTTTTGATCATGGTGATGAAAAAGCTGACTAGTCCCCCACCCCTCAAATCCCACTAGGAGGGTAAGGCAACCAACCATCCTGGGTGAAGAGGGCATGGCAGGTCTTGCACATTCTACCTCCCAGGACTGCAGGTTCAGAGTCAAAGACCAGAGTTTCTGGGTCTCCCCAAGTCTCTAACTGTCAGGCATTTGACTTCACTGAATTCTCTAAGCCACCCACCTTTATGTTTAGGTTTCGAGACACAGAAGCTAGAAGGAATTGCTTGCCTCCACTCTACCATCTTGGCTCCTCCTTAAAAACGTTAGTTATTCTAACTATTTTTATCACATGTCCAGTGAAAAATTATGTTAAAAATCTTTTCATATGCTTATTTGCCATACATATATCATTTTTAGACAAGTATATGTTCAGTTCTTTTGCCCAGTTTATAAATTGCATGTTTTTATTTTTCTAGTGAAATTTTAAGAGTTCTTTTTATGTTCTGGCTACAAGTTCTTTATCAGGAAGGTGACTTGTAAACATTTTCTGTCAGTCACCATTTGTCTTTTCATTCTGTTAACAATGTTCCTCACAGAGCAAAAGTTTTCCACTTTAAGAAAACCCAGGTGTTATTTTTCTTTCATCATTTGTGCTTATGGTATTGAATCTATAAAGTCACTACCAAATCTAACTCATATTTTCTTACATGCTTTCTTCTAGAAATTTTATGATTTTGAAATTTACATTTAGGTCTTGGATCTATTTTCAGTGTAAGATGCCTAGGCTCTGGTTTTGGCATGGTGGTGGTAGAGGGACTTGATGTTCAATTGTTCCAGCACCACTTGTTCAAAGTCCTGTTTCCATTTAATAATTGCCTTTGTAGAGAATGAGTTAACAAGGGCTGGGGATGTAACTCAGTGGTTGAATGCTTGCCTGCCATGCCCAAGGCCTTAGGTTTGATCACAGCAACTTAAAAAAAAAATCACTTACTTATATTTGCATCACATTTTCTAAGTTTATTCTCTTCCATTGATCAGGTGTCTATTCTTTCACCAATACCACAAACCCTTGATTGCATTGCTTCATATTAAGTCTTGAAGATGAGAGATGTGAATCCTCCAATTTTATTTATTTCTTTTTATATTTATTCAGTTATTCTCAGAATTGTGTTGGAATTCTAGATCAGATGGCTTTCCACCTGAATTTCAGAAGCAGCTATTTGACGTGTACAAAAAAGCTTGCTGGCAATCCCCAAAACCCAAAGACTCAATGCTTTCTCTGATAAGTGGATGATGATACATAATCATTGTTGGGGAGGGAGTAAGGAAAGAATGGAGGAAGGTTGGATTGTGTAAAGGGAATTGAAGGATAGGGACAGGTGGGGAGGGGGTGGGGGAAGGAAAGATAATGGAATGAGACAAACATCATTACCCTGTGTACATGCATGATTACATAAATGGTGTGACTCTACATTGTGCACAACCAGAGAAATGAAAAGTTGTATCCCATTTGTGTACAATGAATTAAAAAAAAAAACAAAAATGAGCCAATTCATTCTACTGTCTTTCCTATTCCCATCTCCCTTCCCTTCCCTTCAATCCCCTTTGTCTAATCCAATGAACTTCTATACTTCCCCTCTCTACTTTCCTTTATTATGGGTTCTTATCCTCTTAAGACCCACAGGATACCCCTTTCATTTTTGATATTGACAACCTGTGTCTTTTATCTTTTTTTCTTGGCTAGAGATTTGTCAATTTTATTGATCTTTTCAAATAACCAGCTTTTGATTTGGTGTATTTTATCTATTGTTCTCCTTTTCCCAATTATGCTTATTTCCGGATCTAATTTTTATGATTTTCTTTCTACTGCTTGTTTTAGGTCTAAATTGCTTTTCTTACTTTACTTTCCTAAGGTAAAGTATTTTTAGATCGTCTTTGTTTTTTTCACATATGCATTTTAATACAATAAACGTCTCTCTACCAATTGCTTTAATTGCATCTTGCAAGCTTTAGAAATTGAATTTTTTAGAAATTTCTTCTCTAACTTAGAAGCAGAAACATTTCCCAACTCATTTAGGGGGCCATCACTACAATAACACCGAGAAACTGGATCTCTCATGCATTTCTTCTGAGAAGGTAAAGCAGCAAAACCTCTGGAAAATAGCATGGCCATTTCTTTAAAAACTAAAAACAAACACTTCACATACAAATCAGTAATTGCACTCCTGGGCATTTATTCCAAAAAATGAAAAGTTATGTTCATATATTTACCTACACTTGAATGTTCATAAAGTTTTAATTTGCAGTAGACCCAAACTAGAAACAACCGAAATGTCCTCATGTGAATGTCAAAATGTCAATATGGGAATGATTAAACAAACTGTGGTACATTATATGATGGAATCTTACATCTTACTCAACAATAAAAAGGAACAAACTATTAATAACATGCAACAATATGGATGGTTTCAAGGGCAATATGCTAAAGATGACATGCTGTATTATTCCCTTTGTATAATATTTTTGAAGTGACAAAAGTTTAGAAGTGGAGAACTGATCCATGGTCGCCAAGGGCTAAGAATGACAGTAGGGAGGGGGAGTTGGTGTAAGCATGAAGAAACAGCACAGGGTAGCTTTGTGGTGGTGGAATAGTTCTGTATCTTGATTGACGTGGTGGTGACAGGAACATACTCATGGGTGGTAAGATGTCAGAGAATCACACGTCTTCTAACGATGTGAAATGTAACCACTGGGGAAACGATGATGGCTGCACAGGCCCTGTCTTTCCTTTCTGGGAATCTATAATAATCTCAAATAAGAAGTTAGAAAAAGTTAGAAATAAAAGGAGAAGAGTAGGCATTTCAAATTTAAAAATATTTTAATGACAATTTTCCAATTTTTTAGACTTTATTATTATACGGTGTGACAAGGATAATCCTATATTCGCACCATCTTTTCTTAGAAGCAAAACATATTCATGTGTCCAAAATAAAGCAGTTTTAACTCATCCTAGTTTAAATACTTGACATAAGGCCCTAAATATTTCTTTGAGTCATCTATGTCTTTGTTCTGCAGGAGAATTCCCTTTTTAAACAATCCTGCCATTACTGATCTTTGCTCCTATTCTTCTCCGACCACACATTAGGAACCTGAACCACCTGTTAATAGAATATTCCAGTGAGAATATGACCAGACTGGGCTCTCCTTTACCCATAAAAGTTGAACCAGGGCTACAATAAAATGGAGTCTTTCTCCAAGGCTTGCATATGCTGTGAGCAGCTTGTTTCTTCTAAGCAGCTGGTCTACAGAAATAAGAGAAGGCTGGTGACAGAAGTACAACAGAAAGAGAGAGAGAGAGAGAGAGAGAGAGAGATTTTGTGTTTGGAAGCCCTTGGTTCATCAGTGCATGGCACATACTTTGAGCAACAAGACTCTAAGAGGCTGATTTCCTGCCAGTCCTCAGGCTGTGTAGGTTATCTGCAGGGCCCATCTATTAATATTGGTTGTCTCCAGGAAGTGTGATTGATTGACATGTTTATTTTGTTCAACTTTATTTTCCAATTTTTAAGTGTTGGAAAAACATTGATTTGAATACCTTTATGGTCATTTTGGTGATTCAAACCCTGAAATAAATGCCACCATGAAAGGAAAATATTGGGCAAATGTACACCTGGGGATAGTTTCTTTATAATTTAGGCAGGGCATTCTTACTCCCTCTCTGCCTTATTCCTACAGAGAAGTTGTATTATGGCTCAGTTAAATTCAAGGAAACATATTGAGCCTTGTTTTCTCAGCAACTACTTTGAAACTTCAATGGGCACACAAATTTTCTGATAATATTATTACACACATTTCTCATTCAATGTGTTCATCTTGTTGAGACTGTGGTACCCAGAATGAAACACAGTACCCTATGCTTTAGTTGCTCAGACAAGAATGCAGGACCATGGACAGAGGCTTCTCTTGCAGTCACACCCCATTCACCTCAGGCTCACCTCTTTTTAGACCTTTTGAAAACAAATGCCCCCATTTAAACCCTCAGAGTTTTCCCTCATAAATTTTGTCTTGAGAGATTTGTCCAAATTGAGATTATTATAGATATATTTACTCTATCTTAAGAGGTCTTGCTCCAAGTTACCTGAAGATTTGATGAATCCCTCTTGCTGTGATAAATATGCTAATGAAGATGGGGTGGGGGCAGAACCTAGTGGTATACAGCCTGTGGTACAAAGAGACCTAAGATGTCCTGGAACTAAAGCAAAACTGCTTCAATTCCACTTTTTTGGTTACCCTATCTTTCAGGAAAGACCAGAACGGCCTGCTCTAAAAACTTTTATGGGGATAAAGGGATTGTTAATTCAAAGCTTATTAAAACCATATGTAGCTGCATGCACTCCAAGTCAAAATAAACTGCAATTTCCTGCTGATTTCTCTTGCGTCATGCCACAGACTTACAGTGAGGGGAGCCACGTGTGGCTGTGCTAATTACCAGGACCATATGCTGTGGGAAAATCAGGCCGTGTTATTGAAAACTCCCCTTGTGCTACTGATGGAGCTTCTGAGATTCTCTTCCTCAGGATAGAAATTTTGGTATCTGTTGATATTTGAATGATGAGACTGTCCACACATATTTTTAGATTTCCCTCTCACTAGTCAGTCTTCAAACATATTCCACCAGTTGAAGCCAGTGCTAGGTCTGAGGAAGTATCCCACGCTTGACCACATGCTAACCTGGCTCCCCAGGCCAATTCCTGCAACATGAGTTCCCCAAATGGTTAAAAACTTTTAGCACACTTGTTTAATATCTGCTTTTATTTCATTTTTTTTATAGTGCTGGGAATTGAACCCTGGACCTCGTGCATGCTAGGGAAGGGCTCTACCACTGATCCACATCCCCAGCCTACTATCTGCTGGTTTAATGATATCTACAGTGCATGCACCAGGTACAAGGTACCATGTCAGGTGCAACAACCTTGGAAATAAGTCAGGTGGCCACCATGTTTTATAAGATACCTTCAGATTGGAAGATGTCCTCACTTTCATGTTCTTTGCCTGCAATCTTTGTGATGGGGATATTAAGTTGCAGAATTGAGTTTCATTTTAAAGACACTCAGTTAACATGAAAACTTGGAATAATGGGCAAAGTGACTTTTGCGGCAAATCTGGACACTTTGGTTTTCCTTCCAGAAGCACTGTCACCATCACTGGGGATGTAGCCAGGTCATGTGCCAGGGACTATTACAGATGCCTGTAATCATCACTGTCCCATGAGATGGTATCAAGTTCTCAATTTGGCAGGTGTGGCAACTGAGACGATCAATAAGTAGGCCCGGGTCACTCAGGTAGGTAGGCCAGAGGTGTCATCCAGGTAAGCCCACTTGTCCACAATCTGTCTCTTGCATTGCCCACATTTTTAATGAGCTCAGTGACCTTTGATTTCCTAATTTGAAGCACACATTATGTAAAAGTCACATGATACAGTCCAGCTACAGGCTCGCTCACATGGATGTCCAAGGTGGGGCATGGCCATTCTAGGTACTAGAGACTTTGATTGGAGTGGCTCCCACTTGTACTCTCCATGGTGACCCCCCAACCTGCACAGACCTGGTCTTCCCTGCTCAACTCTCTCTCTCAGGCACCCTCTCTCTGGACATCCTGCAGTGCAATTTTTTCCATTGTTCTCTATGCATGAGCAGAGATGCTCCTGTCCTCTGCTCAGCCATGGCCAGTGTTGTTCAGGTGTGACCCAAGTGGCCCATGTTTGACTCTTGTGGCCTGAATCATGTTTCCTTTCCTGTCTTCAAGTCCATGTTGTTCCTGGAACTTCCTATCACAGATGTGAGGGGTTAATTTTATTGGCCTCTATGCCCAGATACTTGGTCAGACACCAATCTAGTTGTTGCTATGAAGGTATTTTTTTAAAAATGAGATTAGCATTTAAATCAGTTAACTTTGAGTAAAGCATATGACCCTCCATAATGTAGTGGACCTCAGCCATAAAAGACCAGACAGAGGCTCCCTGAGGAAGAAGAAATTCTGCTCCAGATGGCCTTTGGACTGGAGCTGCAGCCTTGGCTCTTACTGAGCCTCCAAACTACCAGCACCCTGCACATTTCAGACTTGCCAGCCCCACAGTTGCATGAGCCAATTCCTTAACATAAGTCTCTTTCTATATATACATACATCCTGTTGATTCTGTTTCTCTGCAAAACCCTAATATAGGAGGAAAATGCTTGTTGGACTGTTTGAACCTCGTATTAGTCAACTTCCCATGATGGTAACAAATACCGGAGATAATTCAACTTATAAAGTGGAAAGGTTTATTTTGGCTCATGATTTCAGAGGTTTCAATCCATAGTTTCTTGGCTCTGTGGCTTTGGGCCTGTGGCAGTATGGTATATCATAGTGGGAGCATGTGTTAAAGCTAGATATACATCTCATGATGGCCAGGAAGCAAAGAGAGCAAAAGGAAGTGGCTGGGGCTTAATCTCTCTTTCAAGCACATGACCCAGTAACCTAACTTCTTTCCACTAGGCCCCAACTTCTAAAGGTCCACTACCTCCTGATAGTGCCATGGACTGTACCAATGTTTAACTCATGGAACTTTGAGGACATTCAAGATCCAAACTATCGAAAATCTCTCAGTTCTTCACCAGATTGTATGACTCTGGAGGGCAAGGACCTCATGTTATTCACTTCTGGAAGCTGAAGATGAGGTGGTGGATAGATAATAAATGGGCGTTGAATGAATAA
Source organism: Sciurus carolinensis (assembly GCF_902686445.1). Classification (NCBI taxonomy): domain Eukaryota; kingdom Metazoa; phylum Chordata; class Mammalia; order Rodentia; family Sciuridae; genus Sciurus; species Sciurus carolinensis. Next base: position 103,144,370 of record NC_062220.1, read on the forward strand.
AGATGGATGAATGTAGACTGCTGAAACGTGGCTGTCCCCGGGGCACTGCCAAGGCTCTTAGAAGACCTGAGCTGGGATATTTAACATCTGGTTCCCCTTGAATTTCCAAGAATCTATTTCCCAGCGCAAAGGCCCAAACTCTGGTCAATGTCCCCAGGTCCCACCCCATGGATCTGGGCAGTGGAGTCTGAGCCCCACTGCTGTCTCCTGTCACTCCACTGGGACCAGCATTCCCCCCTTGGAAATGATGTCCTCCCAATTTCTCTGAGCTTGCATTTTCCATTGTGTCAAATAAAAATTATAGAAGGTCATTGTTTTTGAACAATGCTCCCGCACTGAGTCCTCCTAACTAAACACATGAAAAATCAAAATGGGTCACTCATTCATAGTTACTAAACAGAAACTAAGCTATTGTCTGACCTTTCAAAATCCAGGAGGATTGAGATAGCAGCAAATTTACCAAACAGGCAAGTTTCAGATGCCATGATAATAAAATCCCTTCTGCCTTAATCCTTACAAGAAAGGAGCCTGATGTTAGACTGTAGTCATTTTCTTCCTGTTTTTTTCTCTCTGTCCCCACCTTACAAGGAAAGTAACTTTGAAATGATCAACTCACTTTGTTGTTTGTTGCTTTATTTTAACCTTTGTCTGTAAAACCAAACTCTTCTGTTCAGCTCACTGAATAGAACCCTAATTCTGTTTTATGGAATTATTTATAGAATTATTCTAATTCTAGAATAAAAAACAAAGCCAATTCAGATTTTTAACTAAATTGTTGTAATTTTGTCCTTACGATGTGTACAATGTCTTCCACTTGGTCAGGGTGGGCATGCACACTAACACATGCTGTACACTCATGCATTTGAATTCACGGACACACTCACACTTAGTCACACACATACTCACATTCTCAAACATAATCACACTCCTACACATACTCACACATTTGTAGACACACTTGCTTTTTCATTCACACACACATACACAAGACAATGCACACAAATACACTTACCATCACAGACACATGTACACACATGTACATACATACCTGGTTCCCCTGGCAGGATCCTGCCTGGTGGTTGAGGGACAGCTCCAAGTCCTGCTTGGGGCACTTTTTTTTTTTTTTTTTTTTTTGGTACTGGGGATTGAACCCAGTGGCACTTAGTCACCAAGCCACATCCACAGCACCTCCTCCCCTTTTTAAAATTTATTTTGAGGAAGGGCCTCACTAAATTGCTGAGGTTGCTTTTGAACTTGAGATCCTCCTGCCTTAGCCTCCAGAGCCACCGAGATTACAGGTGTGCACCACCATACCCGGCTTGGGATGACATATTCTGCTCTCACTTTGCACACTCCCTCAGGCAGAGAAAGGCAGGCCTGGCCCACCCTGGCCTAAGAACCTGAAGCAGGAAGACAAGAACATGTTCTGAAGTTCTGCATTCTGAGCCCAGGAGCCCCATCCTCCTGCAGCTGCGATTGCCCCTTCCTGCTGCTCCACACACCAGGCATTGGATGCAATGACTGCCTCTACACACAGGTCTGTCCCCAGCTTCCTCCTCCCAGGGCAGAGCCTTTCCTGGGGTCCCTCTTCCCTCCATCAGTCCATGACTTACACAGCAGCCTCCCCTCCTTAGTTCCTGAGTGGGGCTGTGGTAGGATGTGGGGAGTTAGGGCCTGACAGTTAAGTCAGTGTCTCTGGCCTTCCTGCAGAAGGATCACAGAGAACAACCTCTGTTCACTGTTATGTTTTCACATTTCATTTGATCTTCACTTGAGTTCTGTGTGATCCACATGAAATGAAATTGAGGGATTAAGTGAACTTTTGAGAAAATTATATTGTGATGTATTCATATTGACTTCTGCTCTCAAACCACTTCTGAACTCTCTTGAGTTTCCCTCAATCATTATCACCAAACCCTTTCCTGACAGGCACCCAAGTCTGAATAATCTGCATTTGACCTTGTCACTTGCCCAAAGCCACATGTTTTATATTAAATCTCTCAGGTACAACATTGTGAAGCAGACAGACCATCTGCTGCATTGGGACCACTTGTATCCGACCCCCTTGTGATCAGAGTTAGAGGCACATGGAAATAGAGGGAGGGTGGGCCATTCTCCCTGCATGTTCCTAAATTCAATTCAACTCAACCTTAAATCCACAGGTAAAGTCCATATATGCCTAGTCACTGTTTTTTCTCTAGGAACAAATACTTTCTGTGTCATTGCCCAACAGATATTGGAAGGCCACTCTGAATGTGAGACTGAGCCCAAGGATATGCGGGCTGAGTGGACACATGGGTAAATGTCCCTTTTCTTATGGGGATGAGAAATATTAAACACACAATGTGAACTTTAACAGCAGGATATATCATTAGATAATTGAAGAACATGGTCCATTAAAAATTTCATTTCAGTTTGTTAAAGCATAGTCTATAAAGTTGAGAGGTAGAAATAAATTAAAAAAAGAAAGGCAAAAAACTTACCCTTATCCATCAGAAAACATAATTCAGAACACAGCTCAATGACATTCCAAATGAAATCCAAATGAATGATCCTGGTTATGTTTCTCCCATCAGTTTGTCCAGTTCATGTGGTTCATTCTTACCCATGGGCTCTTGGTGTAGTATTCTGCTCTCATGGACTCATCTGCTTCTTACCTGAAGAGTCCTGGAAATCTTGATTTGGCTCCCGAAACAATCTAAAAGTCATCTAAACCTAACATCCAAAGTTAGTACCCTGAACTTGGAATCTAAATGGTTAACTTTCCACTTAGCTCTGGAACGAATCTCACTTGTTGAAGACCTCATTTCTTAGTCTGTAAGTTAGAGCAGAGCTTTTAGCAATCACAGCTAGAAAGCAGGAACTGGTGATAAGAAAGATGTAGCTGATTTTTGTGTGTGTGTGTGCAATCAACAGCATGAAAACAGAGGGAAATCTATATTTATATAAGTTCTATAGCACAATACATTATTATTTCATGTGAATTTAGTCAGTGTTATCTCTGTAGCTAAGAACATACACAAACCTTTGGATTTCCTGGTACCTGTCTGGGAAAACACAAAAATAGTTTCAAGTGTTTAAAAAAATCTAAAATATCTTTTTTTTTCTGAGTTTAGGGTTTGATCTTGGGGAGGCAAAATTAGAAGAATTATCAGAGATTTGGTCACTTAATTAAGATTGTGTGCTCAAGCACGGGTGCCTAAGAAAAATAGTTTGTGATCAGAGCAGTGCTTGTATTACATCTCTTGGGTACAACATGGTACAACTTAAATAGTCTGGCTACCTAGTAAGAAAAACAACCTAAAGAGTTTTAAATAAACATGGAAGAGGATCACATGCTTGAAGGAGCCTGAGTTTCAGAAGTGAGTTTCCTCCCACATTCTGTTTTTAGTGAAGGACACAACAAAGTCAACCAAAAGCACAGACATACCTGAGACATGAGAAATCTCTGTCATCTGAGTAGGTTATAGAAAGAGAAGAAACCTTTACTGCCTCATTTTAAAATGAGATGAAATGCTGTTAACTGGTCATTTTAACAGAAAGAAAAAAAATCTAATTTCTAGTTTTTCAATATCATAGTATCTGGCAGCAAATGATTTACAAATTTCTTTTTCAAACACCATTTTATAGGTAAGTTGGAAGGAGGCCTAGACTAATGCATGTGGTGCTGAATGAAGAGTTGGAGAGAGAAGCATGGATTCTTGTTCAGCCCCATATACATATGCACCTAAAGATGAATGGACATAGACACATATAGACAAATATTAGATTTATTTATAGATTGTGTGTGCACAGGTTAGTATGCACAGTTTCCTAACTGTCATCTAAGAGGGCCCAGGAGCAAAGACACCCCAATAATATTAAACCCACCCAGTGCCCTGTCTTGGTTTCTAAAATGACTCTCCAACAAAAGGAATTAAGGCTCCTTGAAGAATTGACTAATTCCAGGGCTGGATAGAGACCACACAGTATACAGGAGGAATGTGGAGCATCTTGTATTGCCAGAAAGTGAGTGATTATAGAAAACAACATGTTAAAAATCATGGAACCTGTCAAAAGGACACAAGAGCCAATGGAAAACTCCCAAAGCCCCAATGGGGTCATGTGAGCAAGAAAATTAATGAAGTAGTGTTGGGTTACATTTCAAAGTGTAAGTAAATATCTATAAATCTACAATGATTTAAATAAATGGAAGAATAGACAAAAACTGTCCCAATAATAATGTATGTAGATATTCCACCCTCAGGAGGAAGAGTACACCTCTCTGTTCCTCAAGAATTCACTATGCATAGTGACTTCCTTCCAGAGTGCTGTCTGGAAAGGAAAATGAAAGTCACTCTACTGTAGGGGACACTGGCAGACACTACCCAACCAGGTGGGGAAGGTCAATATCAGTGAGGTCGAGGACAGCAGGCACCATGATCTCATAAGATGTTGATGGCATTTACCTCTGTAGTCTTCCTAAATAACCCCAGTCCAACCACAAGAAAACATCAGATAAATATTAATGGAGGGCTAGTCTACAAAATATTTGACCATATGTCTCACAACTGTCAAGGTCATCTAAAACCTGAAAGAGCTGAGAAAATGTTACAGTTGAGTGGAACCTGAGGAGACAGGATGACCAATGTAATGTGGGATCCTGAAAAGCACATTAGGGTAAAGCCCTGTGCCGCTCTCCGGCACTCTGAAGGCCAAACTCAACCCTGGTCCTGTGCTACCCTGTTGCGTGATCTTTCTTGAAGTTTAAGTGTTCAGTGCCACTCAAAATGTGTGACTCTCATAATGTCAAAGTGACCAGGGCAATTCTTGGTGTGGTGGGCACAATGTTTAACCCTCCTGAATGGAAATGGGAATCATGTATTAGTTATGTCCTCCCAAGCTCTGCTCAACCATGGAGAGACCACCACTGGGAGAGAGCTTGTTTCCAAACCACATGTGTGCAGAACAACTAAACACAAAGGTATTTTCTGGAATGGGCAAGTTAGGCAGATACCTCCCCATTCTGTCCGTAAGGACAGAAACTCCATCTAAAAATAGGGACAGTCAAGGGATAATGTGAATACTTGGGTGTGTTTACATCAAGAGAAAATCAGAGGACACAGCAACTGTATCTTGGTTCTGGGGCTTATCCAGGCACTCCAGTATCTATGGCATTTCGTGGATGTCCTTAGCCAGGGGTCAAGAAGACATGGCTTACAGTGGGACGGTCAGGCACAGGGAGGGAATGGATCTGAAGGTCTGCATTGTGAGTCAGTAAGGAGCATGGTAACTCATCTTTAAACTGACAGTCTTTAAATGGATTTTTTTAAAAAATAACTTTTCTTGTTTTAAAAAACCATTTAAAGTTACCTTAAAGGAGAAACTCCCCCATTACTTTTTACTTTAAAAAGTGTCTTGGCAACTTCTTTATTAATTCTTTCAGATGTATTTTCAAATCAGTGTTTCTAGTTCAAATGAATCCCATTGGGATGAAATCACATTAAATCTCTATGCTAATTCAGAAAGAGCGTATGTCTTTATGAAAGTCGTTCAACTACAAACAATGCTGTAATGCATGCAGGTTGCAGTATTAACACAAGGTTTTTTTGGAAGATAAGACTTAAATGAAGATTTGAAAGTATCTGTGATACTGCATAACAGAAATAGCATTTCTTTGGATTTCATTTCTAATCAAAATGGAATTTAAAGCACTTACATCATTCATTATAGGTCTTTAACTTGCTCTTGCTTTTGTCATTTGTTTTAAGCTGTTTTAGAAAAGCATCTTCTAATTTGCTATTTCATAGAAAAAGGTGCCAACTGCATTTTATTTGTGGTTTTGTTTTGCAGTGATTAAAGGCAGACAATGAATGGGATATGAAGGAAGACCCTAAGGCTCTGCCCTTGGGTCCACAGTTCAAAACACACAAGGACACCAGGGTGGGGCTGGGAAAGGACAGAGCAAGGAACTTCGAGTAGCTGCCCAGCCCTACTCCTCCCTGGTCTTGGTTGGCCTGGGTCAATGCTCAGTTACGGGCATTTGTATCACACATCCATGCAGAACCACCTGAGAGACTAGGCAGGAGGAGAAGAATTACAGAAGTGGACATAATCTTGTGTTCAAATTTCACCATGAGGAAGGGCATTAGATATTTTCTATAGGTTGGAAAGACAGAATGGCAACCCTAGTTTCTGTGAAAAGTTCCCCACCCCCACCCTAAAGGTTGCTGGTGGCAGGAGCCTTCTGTCACCGGGGGTGCTGTGCAAGGTGCTGCAATGTGCCCTGCTCCTGTCTTGGGTTGAGGTGAGGCACTGTGGTGATTGGTGACTCTTCCAGGAAAGCTCTGCACTATCTAGCAATTGCTGCTTACCTTCCCAAAGCACCCAACTGCTTTCAGCTAAGGAAGGTGCAGTCTTCTGTGGCCCCTCTGTTCTTCCCTTCCACCTGCTCCCACTTGCAGCACCTTCACTTCTAGAATGCCAGTTTCCTATCTCTTTAGCCTGGGGCTCAGAATAGCTGCCCACTCTAGCTGACTGGTGCACTCAGCTCAGCCTTCCTCCACCTTTCACAAATCATTCCAGACTTCAGGCCCAACTGAGATGCAGTCTTCTGTAGGAAGTGAGTGAGCCAGTGGGAGCTGCTCTAGCCTCACCTACTCACTCCCTCCAGTCCCTGACCTCACCACAGCAATTATTTCAACTTTCCATTTGCTCTTCATTGTCTGATGTGGAGCAAGAGGAGATGAGTTTGATCTTCTCCTGTTTAAAAATAATAAAAAGATAAGACCAGAACAGTGGGTGGGAGAACTTTAGACACAGATGCATGGTTGGGTCATGTGCTGTTCAGGTGTTTCCTCCTCTGACTCTTTACAAAAATTATTTCAAATGCATGTGGTTATCCCTTGTCATTCTTTACAGGTTATCTAATAGGAGCACAGAGCATCTGGACACTTGTTTGGGAGGAGAATCTTGTGCTACAGGTTTTCATCTTTCTACTATGCATGAAATGCTGCTTTTGAACAAAAGGAACCATAAAGGGAAGGGGCATACTATGGCTGGAATGTGACTTGTCCCCCAGAACTCATGCAGGAGTTTAATTCCCAAGCTTATATGTTAGCACTGAGGGTAGAAACTTAATCTTTCTATGGCATTTAGAGGTGGGGGACTTTAGAAAGTGATTAGGATTACGTTAGGTCATTGAGATGGAGCCCTCTTGATTGAAGCCAGAATTTATAAGGAGAACCAGAGAAACCACAAGGACAAAGAGACATACATGCCCTCCTGCTGTGACTGGATGCATTCCAGGGGACCTTACCCAGAGCCAGTGCCATGCTGTTTGGACTGCTAGCCTCCAAAACTGTGAGCCAAATAAACTTTTTAATTAAGTAGCTGTGGGTCAGGTATTTTATTCCAGTAATGAAGAATGGACTAATAGAGGGTGGAAACAAATTGAAAATACAGGGAAAAGGCAAAGCCATTTTACTTTTAGAGAAGACGTTTTAAAAGAACTGTCCACATACAATGTCGGGTACAAATCTGTGTGAACAGGAACACGACGTCTCACTCAGCTGAGGATCTGTATAAAGCACAACCCATAAAAAGATCAGGGTGTTTTCCCAGAGTCAACTAAGCACACAAATGAATTTTCATGAGGCGTATGCATCAAAGGCTGTATCTTTGATTCCATTAGGCATCACAAACATTTCAAGTCTCATTAAATACAAAGAAATTTCTACCTGTTTGCCTTTGATTTAGTGTCCATGGTTTGGATTTGCAATTGGCTGTCCTGCCTTTTTATTCTCATTTCTGTTGGTATAATTTTCCTTTGGTAAAATTATTGAGAGATTCAGAAAACAGGGAAAAGGACCACTTAGATTCTTGGAATGTGGGTAGACATCTTAGCAGAACAGCCCTGACCATAGAGTCCCTGGGGACACATGGTCAGGGAAAAGGGGCGGTCAGGGAGAGCCAGAGAAGGGCTTGGGGACTGCCTGGGTCACCTGCTGGCCAGGACCTGCTGGGTTGGACCAGTCTGTGGGACTCTCAGCCAGTTCTTCCACTACACCTTCCATTTCTGCACATTTGCTAAAGGGACCTATCAGATACACCAACATCTGTTTTTATTTATAAAAATCTCTGGTAAGTCTCTTGCCAACACTTGTGTCTGGTATTTCTGGATGGGCCTCACAGGACCCTTCTGGACAGATAGAAGCACCCAGAGTCTTCCCAGGGTCTTTTGGTTGGGTTTCAAAAAATGTAAGAAGTGGAACAAGTTGAATATTGATGTTTCAGATAATTATGATTACACAAGTGCAGACGTAGAAAGAACATAGATATTGCCTAGTTAAATTCCCTTGTCTTATTCCTTATTTGAATATTCTTTTCCAGACTGTCTTTTCTTTGAATGATATATGAATTTCCTGGGGCTACCTTAACAATGTATTGCAAACAGAAACATATTTCCTGTTCTGGAGGCTAGGAGTCCAAGACCAAGGTACGGGCAATGCTGTGCTCCCTCTAAGGTTCTAGGGAAGGATCCCACCTCACTTCTTTCAGTTTCTGTGGTTGCTGGGGCTCTTGCATTCCTTGGTTTGTGTATGTTTCACTCTTATTTCTGTCTCCATCATCACGAGGACTTTTGTCCTGCATGACTCCAAATCTGTCTTTGTAAAAGGGCTTCATCAAAATCCTTGCCACCTGCACCTCAGATAGAGCATTAATCTCCAGGATATATAAAAAACTCAAAAACACCAACCCCTCCCCCAAATAATCCAATCAATAATTAAGTGATGAACTAAACAGACAGTTCACAAAAGAAATATGAATGGTCAACAAATATGTAAAAAAAATGGACAACATCACTAGCAATTAGAGAAATGCAAATTGAAACTACACTTAGATTTCATGTCACTCCAGTCAGAATGGCAATTATCAAGAATACAAGTAACAAGAAATGTTGGCGAGGATGTGGGGGAAAAGGCAAATTGGTGCAACCATTAAGGAAAGCAGTATGGAGATTCCTCAGAAAACTTGGAATGGAACCACAATTTGACCCAGTTATCCCACACCTCAGTTTATACCCAAAGGACTTAAAGTTAGCATACTATATTGATGCAGCCACATCAATGTTTATAGCAGTTCAATTCACAATAACTAAGCTATTGAACCAACCTAGGTGCCCTTCAAGAGATGAATGGATTAAGCAAATGTGGTACATACACATAATGGAATATTACTCAGTCATAAATAAGAATGAAATTATGGCATTTGCCAGTAAATAGATGGAACTGAAGACTATCATGCTAAGTGAAATAAGCCAGTCCCAAAAAACCAAAAGCAATCTTCTCTTTGATATGTGGATGCTGACTCACAATAGGCATTGGGGAGGGGTGGAAAGGAAGAAGGGAGGTTCACCAAATTGTTCAAGGGGTGTGGGGGGAAGGGAAGGGGAATGGGAGTGGTAAAGACAGTAGAATGAATTGGACATAACTTCCCTATGTTCATATATGAATATACAACCAGTGTAACTCCACACCATGTACAAAACTGGGAAGTTATACTCCACATATATATGATATGTCAAAACATATCTACTGTCACGTGTAACTCGGGCCGGGGAGATAGCTCAGTCAGTAGAGTGCTTGTCTTGCAAGCACAAGGCCCTAGGTTCAATCCCCAGCACTGCAAAAAAAAAAAAAAAAAAAAAAAAAAAGGGACCTCATCTTGAGTACATCTGCAAAGATCCTATTTATAAACTCATAGGTATAAGGAATCAGATTTGACATAACTTTTTGGGGACACAACTCATCCTTCAACATATTTTTACATAATTTTGATCATAATTATATTATATTTTGATATAATTTCAATTTCCACTTAATGTTTTAATACATTTTATTTATTGCCTCTTTATTCAAATGTGCTTGACCATATTCTGCAGCATGTATGCGTGTGTGTGTTTGTGTTTATGTTTATAGTATGCATACCTAGTGTATATGTGTGAAGTGTGTGGTTTAGAGTGCATATGCAAGTAGGTGAGCATGTTAGTCAGTTTTTCATAACTTGACAAAATACCTGAGAGAATTATCTTATAAGAGGGAAAGTGTTCTTTGGGTTCATAATTTCAGAGCTTTCAGTCCATGGTATCTTGGTCCTGCTACTTTGGGTCTGTGGTGAGGCAGAATATCAAGGCAGGAGCTTATGGCAGAGGAGGTCTGTCCACTTCATGGTAGTTGGGAAGCAAAGTCAGAGATAGGAAGGACCCAGGGTCCCAACATCCCCTTCAAAGGCACATATCTAGTGACCTAACTTCCTTCCATTAGGTCCCACCTCCTAAAGTTTCCTCAATCTTTCAATACTACAGTGGCCCTTTGGGGGACATTCTAGATCCAAAATATACCAGTGAGTGTGCCTATGTGTGCATGAGTATAAGTGTATCCAGTTCAAGCAGTTCCAATTACATGTACTGTTTGTGTCTTTCCCTAGTGGTATGCTTCCTCATTACCAAGGTATCCATGATCTCATCTAGTCTTCACAATAGCTCTGGGAGGTGGAAGGGACAGATAATCACATTGTTTCCCAAAAGAAGAAAATGAGATTCAGAAAACAAGTGCCTGCTTGGGACTATTCAGTGACAAAATCAGGTCACATAAATCCAGGAAATCTGCACACAAATTGCTCAGTAGTCAAAATTGTCATCTTTTCTTTACATCCCAGTGGTCTCTTCAAATATCTCATCATGTACCTTACTATATATGGGGGCCCAAGTAGATCCACGTTTGTTCTGATACCTTGGCTATAACCACATAAAGATGGAATATTCTGGAATTCACCATATTTTTTTTTTTTTGCCTGTCCTTAATTTTGTCTATACTGTTGACTTTACCTCGATGCCTTTTGCCCTCTTCTGACTAGATGCACATCTGACAGAATTCAAAGTCAGCATCATCTCCTCCAAGAAACGTTGCCTAACTTCTGGGCATGTCCCCCTTCAGCCTCCACAGCTTTCTCCACCTCATGTGGACACATCCCTCGTGGTATTCAGCACTACCACTGAACCACATCGCTGGGACTGTTCCTTACTGTGGCTTTTGTTCCTATTTTTATGACTGGCACATTCTTGGTGCACCAGGATGCTAGCAGTGGATGAGGTAGAGCACCACATTCTTCATTTAACTCCAGACTTCCTGCAGTAGTGGGCACTTTTCCCTGTGCTTGTCAGGACCATGGACAAGCACAGACTCCCTTAGGCAAGAGAGAAGACCTGCTGCATTCAGGACTGTGAGACCTGGGCTCCAGTCTTAGCTTTGCTGTTGCTGACTCACTATGTGATTTATTGTCGGATTCTTCAAAAGATTCTGAAGAACTGAGGGACTGGGCTGACAGAGCCAGCAATGATAAGAATTGTAGGAGTGAATTGAGAAATGGGACCTGAAAAAGTAGGATGTCCTGTTTACACCAAGGTGTCTGGACATTGCCATCATACAGGCTGGTCCACATCCCAATAGGCACTTCCTAGACATCATGAGCAGTTGTTGCCATGCCCTCCTGAAGTTCCAGGGATGTGGACATCTCCAGTTTGCAGAATATCAGAAAACTGACAGGCCTGGTACTGTTGATTCCTGGATATTAGCCTCATGGTTCCTAATAAATACATTTTCACATTAGTATTAGTGTGAACTTCAGAAACTGACTGGTTTAGCCTGGTGTGGTGGTGCATGCCTGTAATCCCAGTGGCACGGGAGGCTGAGGCAGGAGGATTGCAAGTTCAAAGCCAGCCTCAGCAACTTAGCAAGGCCTTAAGCAACTCAGTGAGACCCTGTCTCTAAATAAAATATTTAAAAATAAAAAAAAGGCCGGGATGTGGCTCAGTGGCTGGGTGCTCCTGGGTTCAGTCCATGGTACCAAAAAAAGAAACTGGTTTAACAGAAAAGGAGTTTAATTTAGAATGTTAATAGCCATTCCATGTGAGGTTGGGGGATGCATGGTCAGAGTACTAGGCTCAGAGACTGAAGATTTATGATCTCATCCTAGGCTTAGTTGTTCAGAGGCATAGTGGCACTGCTAGGGCCAGGCTCAGGACACTGATCCAGGACTGCTGCCTCCAGTGTCCCCACAGTCAGGTATGGCATCTGCCACTCCCACTGGAATGGACACCTTATAGCACCTGCTTCTCCTAGTGGGCAGCCAAGGGACTCAAGCCTATCACCAACTAAGGGGTGCTGTGCCGGGGCGGCGGGGGTGGGGTAGGGTGGGGAGCTGCATTGACGTGAAAGACCTCCAGTCACACAAAGGGTGGTTGGCAACTCTGGTAACTCATTCTCCTCAGGGACCTTCCTTTCATGCCAGTAACATTCCTGCTTAGGGAGAAGGTACAGGAACCCTTTCTTCAAAATTTCATGGTAGTGCCCATGGGGTCCTTGTCTGGTGGGTTCTTGGAGTCTTAGAACACATAGCTCCCACTGTTGGTTCTGGGAAGGTTCCCAGGTGTGCCCCATACCTCTGTACTTGGGGCCTTTCAGGTTGAATGGGGGAACTCACCATTCATTGGCATGGTCCCTGTGTTACCAAGGATTGCAGGTTCTGACCAGGGTGGTGGGGGTCTGTGAGCTAACCCAGAAGCCCAGGTGAAGGGGAATCCCATCCCCTGGGGTAAGAGTACAACTCACCTCATTCTAAGTGCCCCTCCTTTCCCACCTCCCATAGGAACAAAACAATAAATGCAAAATACTTTTAAGCCTGTTCTCTGCCTAGGTAGTAGCTAATATTGTTGTTTGATGTTGAAGAGAGCAGGAGCCTGCTCTGGGATCAGGGCAGCATGCAGGTCATAAGAGTGAGGCCTGGCTGAGACCTTGGACTGAACTCAGCCTACACAGTTGGCTTGTAGATCTGGGGGTTGGCCTAGGGAAGGGAGTATGAGGGCTTGCCATGGGCTGTGGAAGTCATGAGGACCCTGTTTGAGCTCCATGTCTGCCTCCACTGCCACTGAGGAGGATGTCACTAATGGTTCTGCAGAAATAAGACCTGTAAGTCCAGTGAGTGGGCATCCTGCTTGAGGTCAAATAGGATAAGGAGAGGGGTTCAGGTCCAGATCACCTTCACCAACTGGGCACTGACTACTGGAGTGGAAAACAATTGTGAGGTGACCGGCACTGATGGGAATGCAGAAATGGTCAGGCTTGGTCCCTGGAAAGAGAAGGGCTCTCATCCTGGGGGCTACCCTGGAGATGCCACAGAGACTGTCTATAAAGATGCTGTCTGCAGAATGCAGCTGCTGGCTAGACTTCTTCAAAAGGCACATTTGTCTCATTAACCTCATTGTTTATTTCTATAGCAACAGAAGTAGCTCCAAATATTAAAATAAGGATTCAACATAATTGGTGAAGCCAGGTCATGGCTTCAGAAATTTTTAAAAAAATTTATTTCTCATTGTTTATTATTCCCTGTGGATCATTAATTACCCTGGGTTGCTGACATCAGATAGGAGAACCATGAGCATTCCGATCACCTAATTGATTCCTCCTTTTGTTAGGTGTAGTCAGGAGCAATTAACATTTCCTAGCCAGATCATGAAATGACTGCCTTTGGGAGCCTCACTGTGGAACTGGGAGGACTGTGAACATCTTAGCATGGAGCAGCATGCTAGTGAACTGCAGTCTCTTTCATAAAAGACTTCATAAGATGAAATATGCCCTCACAACCCGCCTCTAGGCCGTCCCTAGGCACATACCCTCTCCTCTTCACAGAGCTGGCCGAGTCCTAAATTCTGTCTCTATCCTTTTGTTTGTTTTATGGTTTTAGCACCTGAATTCGAATCCCTGAGCAGCAGATTGTGTAGTGTGCTTGCTTTTGACCTTTCTTGATGGACTCGACCTGTACTGTATTGATTATTATGTGACTTGCTTCTGTCATGAACCCTGTGCCTTCCTGACTGCTCTAGTGATGCTGGTGGCAATTGTGCGTCCAGTCTTGCTGCAGGTCTCTAGTCTATGTCTTAGGCTGCTGGTCCCAGGAAGGCAGCTGTGGGACCAGGTGATCCCAGTTTCCGCGGGCACCTGACGCGTGTGAGAGTGATCTTGCTCTTAGGTGCAGGGGTTTTACTTATTGTATATCATAGCTAGTTTAAACCAAGTAGATACGGAATTCCACATGAACCAAAAAAGGTATTATATCCAAAAGAATATTTTCAATTACATAATTTGTATTTATAGGAAAACACATGTGTTTTTGTGTGGTCAAAAAGGAGAGAAATACAATACCAATTTAAGGGATTTAAATTTAATGAATTCTAAGACTTGTCAAACTTGATTTTAAAAGTTAACAAAATATCAAAAATAAGCTAATTAAATATGACATTTTAATAATGACATTGACATAGCTGAGAAAAGATATATTGCTACATAAAAATCACAGACTTTGATAAGGACTAGACTTTTTTGTTGATAAATGACAAATTATATATGTATATATTTCTGGTGTAAAAGAAGATGTTTTGATATATGTATACATCGGGGAATAATCACCAAATCAAGCTAATTAATATCATCATTTTTGTGATAAAAACATTTAAAATCTACTCTCAGTAATTTTTTAATATACAACATATTAATGTTGACTATAGTCACCATGCTATACAATAGATCTCCTGAACTTAGTTCTCCTTTCTAACTGAAACTTTGTACACTTTCACCAACATCTCCCCAATTCTCCCCTGTCCCCAGCAAGCCCCTGGCAACCACCATAGAACCTCTCTGCTTCTATGAGTTTGATTTTTTTCTTTAGATCCACATATAAGTGAGATCATGCAGTATTTGTTGTCCTGTATCTGGCTTACTTCAGTTAGTATAATGTCATTTTTAAATATAGTTAATGTGCAACAGAAGCAGAGAAATTTTTCAGCATCATGGATGATTTCATTGGTGTTAAATTTTCTACTACTTGCAACTACGAGTCAACTAATGGTTTTCCACTCTGTGGAGACATTGGTGAAAGAGCTGGGAAGAGTTCCCATAATAAAGTGTGGCATTATCTCTCTTAGAACAACTGCATCAAACAAAGTATTGAACAAACAACTTTCTTTCTTCCAAAAAAATTTCTTTAAAAAATTAGAAACTATAATGAAATGTTGTCTCTCATCTAGGCAGAAAATAACAAATGTGGGCAAAGATACAAAGAAAATTGAAATTCTTGTGCATTGCTGGTGGGAATGTAAAGTGGTGCAGCCATTATGAAAAATAGTATGGTGGTTTCTCAAAAAATTAAAAATATAAGTACAGTATGATTTAGATATTCCACTTCTGGGTATTTACCATAAAGATTTGAAAGAACTGTTTCAAAGAGATATTTATACACCTATGTTCATAGTAGCATGATTCACAATAGTCAGAACAATGGAATACAAGTGTTCATCAACAGGTGAATGGATAAGCAGAAAGTGGTACATTCATACAGTGGAATAATGTTCAATCTTAAAAAGGAAGGGAATTCTGACAAGCAAATGAAACTCAAGGACATCATGCTAAGTGAAATAAGCCAGTCACAGAAGGACAAACACAGTATGAGTTCACTCACATGAAGTAATTATTATAGTCAAACTCAGAGAAATAGCATATAGAGTGGTGGTTTTCATGGGGTGGGTTGAGGGGAGAATGGGAAGTTAGTGTTTAATAGGTCTGGGAAAATGTAAAGAATTCAGGAGATGGATGGTGGTGATTATTGCACAATAATATAAATGGTCTTAATGTTATTGTATTCTACACTTAAAAATGGTTATGTTAGTATGTTCATCAGCTTTCTATCACTAGAACAAAATGCCCAAAATTCTTAACTGATAAAGAGAAAAGGTTTATTTTGACCTACAATTTTGGAGGTTCTAGTTCATGATGACTTGGTTCCATTGCTTTGAGTAAGACAACACATCACAGTGGTAGCACACATCAGAGCAAAACTGCTTACATGCCAGGGAGTTAAAGACAAAGAAAGAGCTAGTGTTCCATAATTCCCTTTGGGTGCACAACCCAATGACCTAAAGACCTCCCATTAGGTCCCACCTTTAAAAGGTTCCACCACTCCTCAGTATCACCACTGTTATGGTTTGGGTGTGAGGTGTCCCTCAACAGCTCATGTGTGAGACAATGCAAGAATTTTCAGAGGTGAAATGATTAGATTACAAGAGGTGTAACCTAATCTGGATCCACTGATAGGGATTAATTGAGCAATAACTGTAGGCAGAGTGTGGTTGGAGGAAGTAGGACACAGGTGGTGCCTTTGGGTTTTATATTTTGTTCCTGGTGAGTGGAGCTCTCTCTGCTTCTTGGTTGTCATGAACTGAGTAGCTTTCTTTTGCCACACTCTTCTGCATTGTTTTCTGCTTCAGCTTGGGCCCAGAAAGATAACAGTCAACTGACCTGGACTAAGACCTCTGAAACCACGAGCCAAAATAAGCCTTTCCTCTTTTCAGTTGCCTTTGTTGGGTATTTTGGTCATAGTGATGAAAAGCTAACTAAAACAATCACCCTTGAAACAAAACTTTTAACACCTGGGCCTTTGGGGCATGTTCAAGATCCAGACAACAGCAATGGCTACTTTTATGTTCTATATATTTTATTATAGTTAGAATTTAAAAAAAATTGAAGTTATGAGAGTTGATAAAAATTTTTCTCTATAATTTACATTGCTTGGTAAGCACTTGTGTAGTTTAATATGGGTTTATCTAAAGAATAAAAAAGAATTTTCATTTTGATTTATAGATCACTAAATTATTTTTAAACAATTTAATAATAATTTATTAATTTATTAAAAATGGATAATTATTTATTAAATAACTTTAATAAATAACAAGAATTTATTGTTAAACATTTTTTCTATTGTCACCATATATGCCACATACAGTTTTACCTACCACACATTGTACAGCGAGAGACCTGGCCTCAACAATCTTCTTACAGATCATTTCTGGTACAGAGTATATTCAGGAGTTTTCTCAGGGGCCTCATCATGACAATGACCATGTGTGGGGATGTGAGCACTTTCAACTTTACTAAGTCAGCACTGAAGACTATAAGTTTCCACTTCAATAATATTTAATTGCATTTCACAAACTATGATGTGATATTCTCATCATCCCTCAGTTCTAATTATTTTCTTGCTTCCATTATGATTTCTTCTTTTATCCACGAATTCTTTAGGTGTGGTCTGAGGTTGCATTTCCAAATATGGTTGCATTTTTCTCATTTCCTTTTTGCAATTGATTTCTAACTTCATTGACTTATGTTCACCATTTACCATTTGAAATTCATTGAAGTTAGCAAGTGCTTAACAAGAATGTGTGTTGTTGTCTAATTGTTGGGTGCAGTGTTCCATAACTGTTCATTAGCTCCAGATAATTAATTTTTTTGTTAAAATATTTTACTTTCATACTGACTTTTTGGCCCATTTGATCTATGTAGTAATGAAAAATGTGGTCTAAATCCTTCATTTCAGTAGTGCATTTGTCAAATATTCTTGGTTTCCTGGCAGTTTCTGCTTTGCACAATTTGAGGCTATTTTATCTGGCACTTAGACACTTAGGGATTATATCTTTCTGCTAAAGAGAACCTTTTCTTAAAAGCTAATTTATTTGATATTCCAATAACGACATCAGTTTTCTTCGGGTTAGTATTTATCTGCTATAATTTTTCCTTTTTTGGGAGGGGGGTTTAACTATCTCTGACTCCTTAACTTTCTATTGAATTTCTATAAAGTCAAAACCTGTTACACTGAATTTAAAGACATTGTCTGACATTTCTGTCTTATAAATGCAGTTTATTCAGCTTCATTTTTTAAATTTATTTATTTTTTTATTGTAAACAAATGGGATACATGTTGTTTCTCTGTACATGGCGTAAAGGCATACCATTTGTGTAATCATAAATTTACATAGGGTAATGCTATTTGATTCATTCTGTTATTTTTCCCTTCCCCCCACCCCTCCCACCCCTCTTTTCCCTCTATACAGTCCTTCCTTCCTCCATTCTTGCCCCATTCCTTAACCCTAACTCTAACCCTAACACTAACCCCTCCCACCCCCCATTATGTGTCATCATCCACTTATTAGCGATATCATTCTTCCTTTGGTTTTTTGAGATTGGCTTATCTCACTTAGCATGATATTCTCCAGTTTCATCCATTTGCCTGCAAATGCCATAATTTTATCATTCTTTATGGCTGAGTAATATTCCATTGTGTATATATATATACCACCGTTTCTTTATCCATTCATCAATTGAAGGACATCTAGGTTGGTTCCACAATTGGCTATTGTGAACTGAGCAGCTATGAACATTGATGTGGCTGTATCTCTGTCATATGCTGATTTTAAGTCCTTTGGGTATAGGCCAAGTAGTGGGATAGCTGGGTCAAATGGTGGGTCCATTCCAAGTTTTCTAAGGAGTCTCCACACTGCTTTCCAGAGTGGCTGCACTAATTTGTAACCCCACCAGCAATGTATGAGTGTACCTTTCTCTCCACATCCTCGCCAACACCTGTTGTTGCTTGTATTCTTGATAATCGCCATTCTAATTGGGGTGAGATGGAATCTTAGGGTGGTTTTGATTTGCATTTCTCTTATTACTAGAGATGTGGAACATTTTTCATATGTTTGTTGTTTGCTTGTACATCTTCTTCTGTGAAGTGTCTATTCATTTCCTTAGCCCATTTGTCGATTGGATTCTTTGCATTCTTGGTGTAGAGTTTTTTGAGTTCTTTATAGATTCTGGAGATTAGTGCTCTATCTGAAGTATGATTGGCAAAGATTTTCTCCCACTCTGTAGGCTCTTTCTTCGCATTGCTGATAGTTTCCTTTGCTGAGAGAAAGCTTTTTAGTTTGAATCTATCCCAGTTATTGATTCTTGCTTTTATTTCTTGTGCTATGGGAGTCCTGTTAAGGAAGTCTGGTCCTAAGCTGACATGTTGAAGCTCTGGACCTACTTTTTCTTCTATAAGATGCAAGGTCTCTGGTCTGATTCCGAGGTCCTTAATCCATTTTGAGTTTAGTTTCATGCATGGTGAGAGATATGGGTTGTTTCATTCTGTTGCATATGGATTTCCAATTCTCCCAGCACCATTTGTTGAAGAGGCTATCTTTTCTCCATTGCATATTTTTGGCCCTTTTGTCTAGTATGAGAAAATTGTATTTATTTGGGTTTGTGTCCGTGTCCTCTATTCTGTACCATTGATCTACCTGTCTATTTTGGTACCACTACCATGCCGTTTTTGTTACTATTGCTTTGTAGTAGAGTTGAAGATCTGGTATTGCAATACCCCCTGCTTCACTCTTTCTGCCAAGGATTGCTTTAGCTATTCTGGGTTTTTTATTCTTCCAGATGAATTTCATAATTGCTAGCTCTATTTCTCTAAGGTACATCACTGGGATTTTAATTGGAATTGCATTGAATCTGTATAGCACTTTTGGTAGTATGGCCATTTTAACAATATTAATTCTTCCTATCCAAGAACATGGGAGATCTTTCCATCTTCTAAGGTTTTCTTTAATTTCTTTCTTTAGTGTTCTGTAGTTCTCATTGTAGAGGTCTTTCACCTCTTTTGTGAGATTGATTCCCAAGTATTTTATTTTTTTGAAGCTATTGTGAATGGGGTAGTTTTCCTAATTTCTCTTTCTGAAGATTCATCACTTATGTATAAAAATGCCTTAGATTTATGTGCATTGATCTTATATCCCACTACTTTACTGAATTCACTTATGAGATCTAAAAGTTTTCTGGTGGAATTTCCTGGTTCCTCTAAATATATAATCATGTCATCAGCGAACAGGGATAGTTTGAGTTCTTCTTTTCCTATTCGTATCCCTTTAATTTCTTTAGTCTGTCTAATTGCTCTGGCTAGAGTTTCAAGGACGATATTGAAAAGAAGTGGTGAAAGAGGGCATCCCTGCCTTGTTCCAGTTTTTAGGGGGAATGCTTTCAGTTTTTCACCATTTAGAATAATATTAACCTTGGGCTTAGTGTAGATGGCCTTTACAATGTTAAGGAATGTTCCCACTATCCCTATTTTTTCTAGTGTTTTGAGCATGAAGGGGTGCTGTATTTTATCAAATGCTTTTTCTGCATCTATCGAAATAATCATGTGATTCTTGACTTTAAGTCTATTGATATGGTGAATTACATTTATTGATTTCCTGATGTTGAACCAACCTTGCATCCCTGGGATGAAACCCACTTGATCATTCTGCATTATCTTTTTAATATGTTTTTGTATGCAATTTGTTAAAATTTTGTTGAGAATTATTGCGTCGATGTTCATTAAGGATATTGGTCTGAAATTTTCTATCCTTGATGTGTCTCTGTCTGGTTTAGGTATCAGGGTAATATTGGCTTCATAGAATGAGTTTGGGAGGGTTCCCTCCTATTCTATTTCATGGAATACTTTGAGGAGTATTGGAATGAGCTCTTCTTTAAAGGTTTTGTAGAACTTGGCTGAGAACCCATCTGGTCCTGGACTTTTCTTTGTTGGTAGGCTTTTGATGACTTCTTCTATTTCATTACTTGAAATTGGTCTATTTAAATTGTGTATGTCCTCCTCGTTCAGTTTAGGCAATTCATATGTCTCTAGAAACCTGTTGATGTCTTTGAGATTTTCTATTTTGTTGGAGTATAGATTTTCAAAATAGCTTCTAATTATGTTTTGTATTTTAGTCGTGTCTGTTGTGATATTTCCTTGTTCATTCTGAATTTTAGTGATTTGGGTTTTCTCTCGTCTTCTCTTTGTTAGTGTGGCTAAAGGCTTATCAATTTTTTTTATTTTTTTGAAGAACCAACTATTTATTTTGTCAATTTTTTGTATTGTTTCTTTTGTTTCAATTTCGTTGATTTCAGCTCTGATTTTAACTATTTCCTGTCTTCTACTACTTTTGGTGTTGGTCTGTTCTTCTTTTTCTAGGGCTTTGAGCTGTAGTGTTAGGTCGTTTATTTGTTGAGTTTTACTTCTTTTATTAAATGCGCTCCATGAAATAAATTTTCCTCTAAGTACTGCTTTCATAGTGTTCCAGAGATTTTGATATGATGTTTCTTTGTTCTCATTTACCTCTAAGAATTTTTTAATTTCCTTCCTAATATCTTCTGTTATCCATTCATCATATAATAGCATATTGTTTAATCTCCAGGTGTTGGAGTAGTTTCTGTTTTTTACTCTTTCATTTATTTCTAACTTCAATTCATTATGATCTGATAGAATACAAGGTAGTGTCTCTATCTTCTTGTATTTGCTAACATTAGCTTTGTGGCATAATATATGGTCTATTTCAGAGAAGGATTCATGTGCTGCTGAGCAGAAAGTGTATCGCTCTTGGTTGGATGGTATATTCTATAGATGTCTGTTAAGTCTAAATTATTGATTGTGTTATTGAGATCTATGGTTTCTTTGTTCAATTTTTGTTTGGAAGATCTGTCCAGTGGTGAGAGAGGTGTGTTAAAATCACCTAGTATTATTGTGTTATGTTCTATTTGGTTTCTGGAATTGATAAGGATTTGTTTGATGTACAAGGATGAGCCACTGTTTGGGGCATAGATGTTTATGATTGTTATATGTTGCTGATTTATGCTTCCCTTAAGCAGTATGAAATGTCCTTCTTTATCCCTTCTGACTAGTTTTGGCTTGTAGTCCACATTGTCTGAAATGAGGATGGATACTCCAGCTTTTTTGCTGAGTCCATGTGCATGGTATGTTTTTCCCCATCCTTTCACCTTTAGTCTATGGGTATCTCTTTCTATGAGGTGAGTCTCTTGCAGGCAACATATTGTTGGATCTTTCTTTTTAATCCAATCTGCCAGTCTATGTCTTTTGATTGATGAATTCAGGCCATTAACATTCAGGGTTATTATTGAGATATGATTTGTATTCCTGGTCATTTGGTTCATTTTTAAAATTTTATTTATTTATTTATTTTTTTGACACAACTTGGTTCCTCCTTTATTTGACAGTTCCTTTAGGATAATTCCTCCCTTTGCTGATTTGCTTCTTTGTTTTTTATCTCTTCCTCATGGAATATTTTGCTGAGAATGTTCTGTAATGCTGACTTTCTTTTTGTAAATTCTTTTAGCTTTTGTTTATCATGGAATGATTTTATTTCATCGTCAAATTTGAAGGTAAGTTTTGCTGGGTATAAGATTCTTGGTTGGCATCCATTTTCTTTCAGAGCTTGAAAAGTGTTGTTCCAGGCCCTTCTAGCTTTTAGGGTCTGGATTGAAAAATCTGCTGATATCCGTATTGGTTTTCCCCTGAATGTAATTTGGTTCTTTTCTCTCACAGCTACAAAGAAGCTGCCTCTCTAGGGTTGGTGACCCTCAGGTGGGGTATATTCCCTGATAGTGGGCAGAGGTGCCTCCACTTGTTGACCAATGGTCATCCAAAGGGGATCTAGGCTGTGGGCTGAGGCAAGGCCTGTTTGTGCCTGTGTCTCTGGTTTTACCATCCTTGTGGGAAAACCTCACCTGGCAGGGAAGACTCACCTGGTGGGGAGGTCTCGCTTGTCAGTTCCCCTGCTAGAGGTTCCCCTCAATCTACAACTACCGCCTCTGCTGGGCTGTCTTCCTCTGCAACGTTCCCAGGGGCCCGGACCTACCTCCTGGGCCTGGGAGCCTCACCCTTCGCAGACAAGTCTCCTTAGGCTGCCTCTCCTCAGAGATTCTGCCTGCAGTCCTGGAAACTTTGCTCTGCCCCTAGGCGTGTCTCTGTGTGGCTCTTCCACCAAGAAGCCGCCTAGGTCCTGGGACCCTGCTCTGCACCTAATCGCCTGGCTATGCGGCACCTC
Organism: Sciurus carolinensis; assembly: GCF_902686445.1. Classification (NCBI taxonomy): domain Eukaryota; kingdom Metazoa; phylum Chordata; class Mammalia; order Rodentia; family Sciuridae; genus Sciurus; species Sciurus carolinensis. The sequence continues at coordinate 103,167,156 of NC_062220.1, forward strand.
CTCTGAGCCGCCACCTGGAGCCCCGTACAATAGCTCCGAGTCTCAGAGACCTGCCACACACCTCTTACTCTGGACAGCCGTCCGGTTTTCCAACGCAGTTACTCGGAGTCCAAGCAACTCACTTCACGTCTCCTCCTCCCGCCAACCGTCCGTAGCCCTAGGCAGTCACTCGGAGTCCAAGTGACCCGCCCTGTTCCTCCTCCTCCTCGGGGTAGCCCCCCGGGTGTTCAGGAGCGGTCGCTCGGAGACCAAACGACCCACCGCGCTCCTCCTCCAGCCAGGCCACTGGTGTTCAGGAGTGGTCGCTTTGAGTCCAAACAACTCACCACTCGCCTCCTCCTCTGGCAACCACCTGCAGCTCTGATGCAGTCACTCCTAGACCAAGCGACCCGCCACGTTCCTCCTCTTCCTCTGGGCAACCCCCCGGTGTTCAGAAGCAGTCACTCTGAGTCCAAACAGCTTGCCACGCAGCTCCTCCTCAGGCAGCCGCCCAGAGCCCCAGTGGTTGCTCCGAGTCCAAGCGCTGTGCTGAGCTGCCTCCTCTACAATGTTCCCAGTGGTCCGTGTTTACCGCTCCAGTGGGGGGAGGGGCGTCTCGCCGGGCGACTCTACTTCACAAAGTTCCCTGCGTTCCGGAGCTACCGCCCCATCCGGGACGCCTCCCCAACGGGAGAGACTCACCGGCGGCTTTGAGTTGGTCCCAAGTCTCTCACTATCTCCTCTTTTGAATCCTGCGTCCTGGAGCAACATGAAATGCAGCCGCACTCTAGTCTGCCATCTTGAAACCTCCTTCATTTATTTTGATGACATATATTTGTATATAATTTTGTCATTTTTTAGATATTTTTAAAATCTTCTGTTTTCCATTCCCTTCTTTTTTTGCCACATTTTTTTCTGGATTTCTTTTATCTTTTTCTGATTTAACTTCCCTCTCCTCTCTATCATTTGTTTGGAAGATATTTGCTCTGTGATTAAATGTTTATGCTAGATATATTAACACGTGTATTTAATTTTAGAGTACAGCAGTAATTACCTTCATCCTCGAAATTCAAACACTTTGCATATTGCCCATGACCAACTTAAATGTTAACTGTGGTTTTAATTTTAATTTTTCAATATTTTATTTTATCCAGTGTTTTAGTTGTTTCAGTCAGGAAGGCATTTGGGGAACTTAATCCACAGAACATAGAAACAAAATTCGAAAACCTCTTTATTATCCATGTCTTTCTTTGGTTCATATGGAAAAAAAGCCATGTGAAATTATATAAACTTTTATTTTTCTGAGTAGCCATTTACAGGCACTCTCCTAAACAGATACACATTTCCTTATGTGCATGTACATGGTTGGAATTACTAAAAGTTAAGATAATGATATTTTATGATAAATCTCATTTTAAGAGCTGGAGATTTAGCTTAGTGGTAGAGCACCTGCCTAGTATGTATGAGGTCCTGGGATCAATCCCCAGTATTGCAAAAAGAAAAAAAAAAAAAAAAAGGTCAGTTTAGATTGGTCTTGAAATTTCAATTGCTGATATTCATTCTTATTTTTAAATTTAAATTACTAAAAATATTGCTACATGATTATTAATATAATTTGTTTAAATTTGTTAGCCTTTCATTGTATAGTGGTATATTATTGCTTCATTTTGGTTTATAAATTTCTAAAAATAGACTTAAGCCATACATAGAAACTATGAATCATTCTTCGCTTACTGATAAAAATAATTAACTCCTCTTAAATTTTCATTTGTGCAGTGACAATTTGTACTCAAGTTCCTTCTTTACATGAAAATAGGAACAGATGGGCTCGATGGACATAAAGGGTTTTTGCATAAAGGGATACTGGCATGGAGGCATGGAGGGAGGACAGGAGATGCTGGACTATATCATGGGGCTCCAGTTCTGGGTCTACCCATGATAACAGTGCTACGCTGGACCAGGCCTCTCACTGTTACTTGCTGTGATGGCAACTGTTCTAAACAAGATGAAAGCTTTTGCTCATCCATCATGAGTGTGTGTCTAAGTTCATCAAACCCAAGACCAAGATATGTGAACTTGCACAAATCCCTACTGCCTCCCCTGACAGCATCAGTATTCCATCCCCAAGAGATATGAGAGAAAAGTAAGGGAAAAAATAGCAACACTCACTGTGCCATTGATGGCAATACCAAGGGCAGACCCCCCTTTCTATGAACTTCATAATAGAGTCTGACCTGGGGGAAGGAATCATGACATGGGCAGATACTGTTCTGCCATTCAAAGTGGCTTTTGGATGGGACCTCAAGTTCTAGTACTCCTGATGGCCTTTGTGTTACCATTTTGTTTTTAAATGCCACTGGTTTCATATTGCCAGAGATACCACTGGGTAGCTGCTAAGGGTTGAAGTTGATTCAAGTGTATCGCCCAAGGGTTTTTGTGTTGGAAAGTTGGTCCCCAGCATGGTAATATTAAGAAGTAGTTGGACCTTTAACAAGTGGAGCTTAGTAAAAATTAATCAGATCATTAGGTGCGCTACCCTTGGAAGTAATCAATGTAGTCCAAATGGGACCCCAGTTAATTCCTAGGAGAGTGAACTATTCCCAAAACCAATACTTTTCCATCTCCCATCTCTGACTTTCTGTCTCACCATGTAATCTTTTTCCCTCTCACACATACCTATTGTAATGTTCTCCACCATGATGTGACATAGCCATGGAATACCTTACCAGAACTGATGCCAAGCTGTTTTGATTTTTCAGGAATCATGAACTAATAATCTTCTTTTCTCTATAAGTTATTCAGTCTCAGCTATTTTGTTATTGCAATAGAAAATAGACTAAGGACAGTTAAAACGATGGTCTTAATACTGTATTGCTCATGTGCTCTTGAGGTAATATTGATAAAAATTCTTTTAAGATGATATATAAAAATATTTATTTTAAGGTTAAATACTGCAAAGGGCATAATTCCTAGAGCAATGTAAATAGTGACATTTTAAAGCAAAATGTTGGCTTTTTGAAAATCACTGTTTTAAATGTATCTGATGGAATCTAAAGACAAGAGTATTTGGACACCTACCATTTATCCATTCGGAAATGTTTGAGAACTATTCCATGTCTGATAAAGATGGAGTGAGGGGAAGCATTCTACCTGTCTATCCAAAAAGAAACAAACAAATAAACAAACAAACAAAAACAGATAAAATACGTCAAACACTGGTTTTCAGCCACTGGACATCAAACAATGTAGAACAATGATCTTTGAGAATATTATGCTAAATGAGATTAACTAGACTCAGAACGTCAAGGGTTGTATGCATTCTCTTATATGCAGAAGCTAGAGAGAAAAAAGGAAACTACTGATCTCTATTTTCAATAGAGGATAGGGATGGGGTGGGGAAGAGAAGGGAAGGGGAGATATGGGGTAATGAAATAGACCAAATTATGCCTTGTGTATGAATGAATATATCACAATGAATCTCATTATTATGCAGAATTATAGTACACCAATAAAATATTTAACAAAAACAAAAACAAAAAAAGATAATGTAATAGGACTTGGGTTTAACCCAGGAATGCAATACGATAAAACCTTAGAAACTATATAGATATAGCTTGCCATGGTAACAAACTGAAGAAATTATATAATCAACTCAATGAATACACACACAGAGAAAAAAAAATAATGAAAATATTTGATAAAAACCAGGATGAATTAAAAAAAATCTTATCAAAATTAGGAATACACTTAACTTGAAAAATGATAACCATCTATGTAAATGACATCTTTTTCAATGGGGAATGATGCATATGCAGGAGTAAAACAAGGAGTCCACTTGTTGTCTGTCTACAGTAGTTCAGTAAGGCAAGAGGAAATAAGATGATTGCAAAAGAGTTGCTATAGGCAAAACAAAACTCTGTTATTTGTAATCAATATCCTTGTTTAAATATAAAACTAAAAAGATCTGTAGATGTATTACTAGAAATAGGGAATTAGCAAAGAGATTACCTGTAAGTTAAAATTTTAAAAAATCAATTGCATTTCTGTGCTATAGTAACAATTATTTAGAAAATAAAACTTTCTTACAAAGGCAACATTCACAAGAACTTCCAGACTATTGGTATCTGGAAATAAATTTAATAAAAGATGTACATGGTGAGACTGGTACAAAAAATAAAGAAAGAAAAAAGAACTTTCATTGAAAGGCATTACTGAAAACTTGAATGGAAAGATATACTATGTTGATGGATAAGAAGAACCAATATTCAGATAAGAAGAACCAATATCCACATCATGTACAATCACAAGAATGGGAAGTTATAGTCCATGTATGTATGATATGTCAAAATCCATTCTACTGTCACATATAACTAAAAAGAACAAATAAAAAATAAATAAAATATTTTCCAAATTAAAAAAAAAGAGAAAGAAGAATCAATATTGTGAATATGTCAGTTCTTTCTCAAATTACTTTCATATTCCAATTAAAGGCTATCAAAATGTCAATAGGGATTTTTGAAAACTTGACAAGTGATTATTTAGATTAAGAACAAAGTCATTCCAGATATAAAATTATTATAAAACTCTGATAAAAGAAAACATGATATTTGTGCAGAAATTAAAAAATCAACAAATGGAAAAGATATTAAAGACAGAGACTGAAAATAGATTTTTCACATAAAATTTAGGCAGGAAACCTGTATATCAGATGTGTCCTTGAAAACCAGAAGGAGAGTGGTTACCTATGTAATAAACAATTAGTTATTCTGGTGGGAAAAATAAAAATTCCTTATTTCCATGGGAAAAATAAAATGCAACCTTTACTTCACCTTGTGCATAATAATGAATTGTACTTTATTTAAATGTAAAAAGGAAAACTAAATTCCATGGAGAAAGAAGCATAGAGAATACATTTAAATCTTCTAAGCAAGGTACATTTATTTATTTGAGAAAATGAGCAAATCACAAAGACAGAATTAATTACATTAATATTTTAAACGTACATTTAGTAAAAGATATCATCTAAAAAGTAGAAAGACCAGTTATAGATTAGCAGAAGACAGTGCAAAACACACAATTGACAGATGGTAGGAATCTAAATACATAAACAATTCCTACAAGCCAATTAGAAAAATACAAACTACCCAGTACAATACTGGGCAAAAAGATATGAACAGACAATTCAGAGGAGTTATCTAAATGGATGTTAAATAGTAAAAAAGCTGCTCAACGTTAGCTGTGGCATAACATTTACAAGACACGTGTGACATTGTGAAGTATATAGTTAGTCTTTGTTTCTTGGTTTCCTGACACACAGCTCCTAAAATCCTGCTCATCTCCCAGAGTGGTGAGTATCTTTTGTATACCAGCGATTGATAGATGGCCGGGCAGCCCTTGTAGCTTCAGATTGGGGGGATGATCACTTGAAAGACCAGGACAGGATTAGAGGGCTGGGATTTCCAGTTCCATTTCCAACTTCTGGGGAGGGGAGAGTGGCTGAAGAGTGAATTGATCACCAAAGCCAGGCCAATACTGATATCAATCATGCATATGTAATGAAGTCTTCAATAACCACCCAAAAAAGGACAGGTAAAGGAAGCTTCTGGATTGCTGAACATGTGCAGGGTACTGGAGGATGGTGTGCTCAGAGAGGGCATGTGAACTCTGCCCCTCCCCCCACCTATCTCTGTGCATCTCTTCACCTGGATGTTCACCTGTATCTTTTGCAATATACTTTACAAAAAACTGGCAAATGTTAATGTTTCCCTGAGTTCTGTGTGTTGCTCTAGTAATCAGTGGAACCAAGACTGGGATCATGGAAACCTGTTATAGTTTGGATCTGGAATATCTCCTAAAGGTTCATATATTGAAAGTTTTCATCCCCATTGCAGCAATGTTCAGAGGTGGAACTTTTAGGAAGTGAATGGATCCTGAGGACTTGGACTTCATCAGTGGATTAATCCACTGATACATTCATAGTTGAATAGACTATTATGAGGTGGTAGAAACTATAGGAGGTGGAGTCCACTTAGAGAAAGTTCACTTGGGGGCATGGTCTTGGAAGAGTATATCTTGTCTCTGGCCCTTCCTCACGCTCTCTCTTTCTGCTTCCCAACCACCAAGAGGTGAACAGCTCTGTTCTAACACACCTTCTCTGCCATGATTCTTTGTCTCACCATAGGCTATAACATTGAAACCAGTTGACCATTAACTGAAACCTCTGAAACCATGAGCCAAATTAAATCTTTTCTCTTTTAAGTTGTTTGTCTTAGGTATTTTGTCACAACAATGGAATGCTAAGTAACACAGAACCCTAATTTATAGTCAAATTTTCTGTAAGCCTGGACTTGCAACTGGCATCTGAAGTGGGAGAAGTCTTGTGGGACTGAGTCCCTAACTTATGGGGTCTGATACTATTTCTAGGTAGACAGCGTAAGAACTGAAATCAATTAAATAAGATGGCACTCAGTTGGAGTCTGCTACAAAACTGATTGCTTGCTGATGGAGAAAAAAAAACCCTCACATCCATTTTGGTGATCAGAGGTGAAATGTTTTATGTTGATTGTTGGAAGAATATAGGAGAAACTGAGCTTTTTTCCTATATCTTAACAACATGCCAATTAAAACCAGAATGATCTATGTGTTATCTCCTTGATTTTAAAAAACTTAAAAGGCTGACAATATTATATATTGGGAAACAGGACACTGAGCAGTATCCCTGCAAATTCATAGGTTGAAGTCTTAACCCCAAGGACCCCTATATAGGACTGTATTTAAAGAAAGGGCCTTAAAGACTTAATCTAGTCAAAAGGAAGTGGACCTTAATCCAATCTGACTTGTGTCCTTATAAGAAGGGGAAATTAGGACATAGACACACAGAGAGGGATCGCTACTTGAGGACAAAGATAGATGCAGTCTACAAGCCAAGGAGAGAGGCTTTAGAGAAATCAGCCTGCCTTGATCTTGGGTTCCTAGACTTTCAGACTGCGTGATAGTAAATGCCTGTTGTTTAAGCTGCTCAGTCCTTTGTTATTTGTGCTGGCAGCCTGGAATAACTAATCAAAGGAAGACATAGCAAGCTGGCAATATAATGTCGATGATATCCACACACAGACCTGATAATTAAACCTCAGTACTTTCCTAGTAAAACCCTCACACAAGCTTACAGGGAGAGAGATGAGAGCAAGTTTCCTCAGCATCATTTATATTGTAATGATGTGGGAGGGGGAGAGAAGGAGGGAAAGGGAAGAGGCCCCTGTCTGGGTCTGGATTGAATTAGGAAAAGGGAAGGGGATAGAACTTCTAAAAAGGACACAATTTCACTGAAATCCTTGGGGACAGAGCTTCTAAGCTGCCTGGCAATGTCAGATCACAGAATGAGTTTTACTCCTGCTGATTTAGGTACTGGCTTCTGACTGAGGCACAGCTGAGGCCACCACACTTGTGAGGCAAGCAGGCAAACCAATGGGACAGAGGTGGCATTTGCTGAACGCTGGTCTATATATGGCAATAAGGAATTTCGCTTCTCCTCTTGGGCTTCAAGAAGGTGAGTGTACATGCTTATTTTAAAAATGAAAACAAAAATATATGACTTTCACACAAATATAAAGAGACTTCAAAATTTTAAGGCATTAAATGATGAAAAGAGTGAATGAGATGTTAATACAGGTTCAAAAGAGAATTTGAAAAAGACACTTATGGAGTTTTCTTGACAAACAGATGCTGAAATTAATGTCCTAAGATACAAACTCATTAATATCAATAACTGCACCCTTTGGAGTTCTCCTTTCTACAGAGTGAAGATGATTTGCACCACTGCTGCATTACTCTTACTCTCTACAACTACGCCTCACTCTTTTTTTTTTTTTTTATTTAAACATTTAAAAAAATTTTATTTGTTCCAATTAGTTGAACATGAGAGCTGCAAATACCCTCAACAACAGAAAATGTGTTGCACAGCAGAACACATGCCTAGAAAATCAGGCGCCCCTGAGTGGAGGGCTTGCAGAACATGCCCCCACTACACTGAGAGAACACCTGACAGTGCTTGCCTTTGTCCATGTTTTGGAGACTGGTGAATGCAGGGCCAGGACAGGAAGAAGCAGGTTACTATCAGTTCCTTCTCAGAAAGTCATGCAGCCCAGCCATGGCAAAAGCTGGGCAGAATTGAGGAGAGCAGAAAAGGAAAAGTGAAGGAACTGGGGGAAGGGTTGCCCTCCCTGGGAAGAACTCACCCTGTGTGATTTTCTGCCTTCCATTTCTTTACCTATAAAAAGAGCCTTTCTTCTACCCATTGCATCATCCTCTTAGGACAAAACCCAACGTGTGTAAATCAGTTATTTATTATTTTTTTTGAGGGGGTGTTACCAGGTATTGAACTCAGGGGTATTCAATCACTGAGCCACATCCCCAGCCCTATTTTGCATTTTATTTAGAGACAGGGTCTCACTGAGTTGCTTAGCACCTTGCTTTTGCTGAGGCTGGCTGTGAACTTGCGATCCTCCTGTCTTAGCCTCCCAAGCTGCTGGGATTACAGGCATGTACCACGGTGCTCTGCTGCAAATTAGTTTTTCATCCCTCTGACCAAATGCCTGACCAGAACAATTTAGAGGATAAAAAGCTTATTTTTTCCCATGGTCTTGAATGTTCAGCCCACAGCTGACTGACACCATTGCTCTGGGCCTGAGATGAGAGAGAACATCATGGCAAAAGGGTGTGGCAGAGGAAGGCTGCTCGGCTCATGGCAGCTGAGAAGAGGAGAGAAGAGAGGGGAGAGAGGATTCAGGGAGAAAATATAATCTCAAGGGCACTCCTCCAGTGACCTATTTCCTCTAGTCATGCCCTCCCTACAGTTACCACCCAGGATAATCCATTCCAATTATTAATCTGTTAACTGGATTAGTCAAGTGATGAGATTTGCAACTCTCATAATCTAATCATTTTTCCTCTGAACATTCCTGCATTGCTTTTCAGGGGGGCCCTCATATCCAAGCCATAACACAACACTTTAGAATGACTGCCTCCCTGTCTTCTTTCCCACATAGGACAGCTGTGCTATGGGGTGCCCTCACTTACCCTTTCTCAGACTTATCTGGGGCCCACAGAGTTCACAGAAGGTTCAATACAGCTAGTCTGCAAATGCCACCCTCTCTTGCCAGTGCCTGCCTGCCCTGTATGCTGGCAGAACTCTCCTCTGCAAATCCCAGTGCAGCCTGCCACTGTCCAGACACTTCCCTCAAGCATGTCACTCTCCACCTCCTCATCACCGCTCTACTCTTGCACACTCTACATTACTGCATTATTTTTTCTCTCTTGGTCAGTGGATCCTTCAGAACTATAGGTTTATTCAGAGCCAGGGCCATAGCTGAACCATACAAATCCCTAGTGGCAAGTGCTGTGTTTGTCACAGAATAAATGCTCAATACAAATTTGCTCAGGTTAGTTGAATTTGAATTATTGCCTCCTATGATAGGCATAGAAAAAAATGGACATTTCTATTCTGGCAATCACAATTTAGGCAGAGCTAGAATTTGTGCAGTCTATTAGGATGATGTGAATTCCCAAAGCAGGTGTCGACACAGCCTCCTATGACAGCACTCAGCTGTCAAAATCAAATTCAACAATTATTTAAGTATCTGCCTTAACTCTCTAAAGTGAAAGAATCATGTATTACTTATATTTGTGCTTCCTAAAGCATGTTAATTCCAAATTTCACTAACTTAATAATTAACAACTACCCTCCGAAACTTAAAAACAAAGTGGGACAATCTCTGTTGTGTATAATTGGTTATACAGGTGATTTTCCTCCATGGCACATATTATAAAGCTGTTTCTCTAGTTACTAATGGACTATGAACTTAAAAACTTCCCAAAATAATGTGTGCATGAATTTTAATAGGTACTGGAAACTGACTAAAACTCTACCCTCAAGCAATATTCCCAAGCTCATGAAGTATTAATGCCCCCATCAAAGATGTATATCTACTTTAAAAACCTCTCAGAGATGGAGGTTCCCGCTGAGCAAGGTGACATCTGTCACCACAGGGATCAAATTCTATTCAGAGAACACATGCATGCAGGGTGCATGATTTACATAGATGGGCCACCCCCACCCTCTGAGAACTAATGCCAAATGACAAGCTGCAGCAGTCTTTTATGCACAACAGTGAACATCATAAATTATGGAGCAACTTGAGTTCCGTGGGTACAATCTATTTTGACAGAAGGGAGATGTGCAATCAAACGGTAGTGCACCTTGGAAATCATAGAACAGGCCATTTTACTTTCATGTGAACACTGAAACTCCCCTGCAAACTTGGAGAAATCTATGTAAAGGAATAGCCTTACTATAGCTAGTGCCACAAAAAAGAATGACCAAATCCAAAACTTTGGAGTTTTAACACAGCAAGAGCTCCATGGTTGCGGAGATGGTTTTAGGAGATGACAAGGTAGATTCCAATAAATGGTAAAGAATGGAATTAGATGGCTTGAGTCAAAGTTCATGAACTATACCTTCACACTAATTTTGCAAGATGTATGTGTAAAGAGAGTGATTATAGGTCCCAATTTTCCTTGGACAATCCTGTTGTTCCAGACTCCCCTATAGTTTATTATTTATCCTGGGTTTTCAAAATTTAAATGTTCTATTATTTAAAAAATGGCATGAAAAGACACTGGGATAGACTGGTGGACTACCATTTTTACTTCCAGTGGCTGTCCTGGTCTTGATGAATGGTGTGTGAGAGGCATGTGCAGTGAAGAGAGCTCTGACTGAAATATATGATTGAATCTGAGGGACAAGCTGGGTGGTGGAGCCTCAGAGACACAGGTTCCAGGCTCCCAGTCTTCAGAAAAATCTTGGTGAAAAATCATCTCCATTGGCTTTCAAAGTTAGTAGTTAACTAGGTTACTAGGTGAAAAATGAAAATGTACAATGAAAGAATCTACATGTAGCTATTGCTTTGAGAAGCATGTTTTTAGATTAAATGACTGTGGTTCTAAATCAATTCTTTTTCACTTTTGTTTTCTGCATGTGTGTAAAGTGAAACCATATCTTTTATTATGTGATCTCCATTTGCAGTAAAAGAACGTCAAAAACAGTCAAATAATATGTTTTATTGGAGTTGCTAGGTACTTAAAAAGAAAATTAGTAAAAATTTTTTCTTTTTTCATTTTATTTGTTGAATCAACATAAGGCATTTAGAAATTTATTCCATAGAAAATAAAACATCTGACATAATTATGAATACCACTGTAAATTTAATTTAATAGTTTGAGGATAATATAATTTTGTACTAAATATGAACACAAATTTTAGTGGAGTACAAGTCATAAAAGCCAATATTCCTACTCAATTAGGAACCATGGATAAGAATGTATTTACTAGATTAGTGAAGAAACAGGAAAACATGACTCTTCCGAGAAAAATTGGTCATTAGGTGTAGATTAACAAAGGACATAGATGTTGTAAGCAGCATCAAGGATTTTTAAATGCCTGTGATAAACATATTTACAAAGTACACAGAGATAACTAAATATAATAAGTGGAAAGATGGGAAATTTTCAGGAGAGATTTGAAAGATAGAAAATGATCCCAATGGAAACCCTAGAACTGAAAAGTATAGTATTTGAAGTAAAAAAACTCACTGGCTATGCCTAGCAGAAGATTGGCTATACATCTAGGTTGGTTCCACAATCTGGCTATGGTGAATTGAGCAGCAATGAACATTGATGTGGCTGTATCTCTGTAGTATGCTGATTTTAAGTCCTTTCAGTTGATGAATGGATAAAGAAACTGTGGCATATTTATACAATGGAATATTACTCCGCAATGAAGAATGATAAAATTATGGCATTTGTAGGCAAATGGTCAAAATTGGAGAATATCATGCTAAGTGAGATAAGCCAATCTCAAAAAACTAAAGGACAAATGATCTCGCTGATAAGCGGATGAGGACATATAATGGGGGGTGGGAGGGGCTAGCATTAGGTTTAGGGTTAGGTTTAGAATTAGGCTAAGGAGAGCGGTAAGAATGAAGGAAAGAAGGACTGTGTAGAGGGAAAAGAGGGGTGGGAGGGGTGGGGGCGAGGGGAAAAATAAAATAAACATCATTACCCTATGTAAACGTAAAAAAAAAAAAAAAGAAGTAATTAAAAAAAAAAAGAAGATTGGCTATACAGAAGAAAGGGTCAGAGATGTTTAAGATCAATAGAAACCATTCAAACTGAAGCATAAATGTGTTAGTCAACTTTTCATTGCTGTGACCAAATGTCTGAGAAAAACAACCTAAAGGAGGAAAGATTTACTTTGGCTCACAGTTTCAGTTCCTGGTCAGCTGGTTTCATTGCTTTAGGACTGAGGTAAGGCAGTACGTCATGGTGGAGAAACAAGGATGAGAGGAGAGAGAAAAGAGAGGAGAGAAGAGGAGAGGAAAGAGAGAGAGAGAAAGAGAGAGAGAGAAGAAGGAGGAGGAGGAGGAGAAGGAGGAGGAGAAGGAGGAGGAGGAAGAGAAGGGAGAAGGGAGAGGATAGAGAGACCATCACTACTACTAGGTCCCACCTCCTACAAATTTCCCCATCTCTAAGTAGAAAAAATGACTAGAATCTCAATAACACATATCTAAGGTACCAAGTAGCCTAACACAAATGGTATCCCAGAGGTAGAAGAGGAAGAAAATGGAATACACACACACACACACACACACACACACACACACACATACACACACACACAAAATATGCATATATTTGACAAATTTCATGAAGATCATCAACCCACAATAGGAATCACCAAAAAACCCAAGTAGTATAAATATATGTATACTTCTCCTCAACACACACACACACACACACACACACACACCCAGAAATACAAAATACAAACTACCCTAAACTGTAGATATTTGAAAAAATCTTAAAACAGCTGGAGAAAAAGAGATACACTGTGTGCTTGGAGTGATAAGAATAACTACTCAGTTGTCATCAGCAACAGAAGAAAATGGAACATGTTTAAAGTAATGAGAGGGAAGAAAAAGGACAGTCTAGAATTCTATATGCAGATATTTTCAAAAATAAAAACAAGATAGTCACTTCCAGTGTACCAAAGCTGAGAACACTTTCATCAGCAGACCTGCACTATAAGAAATGGCGAAAGAATTTCAGACCAAAGGAAATGACACCAGATGGAAACTCAAATGAATAAGGAAGAGCACTGGAAAAAGTAAATATGTTGATAATTATAAAAGACTGTGTGTTCTTTCTTTTTAAAAATTCTTCTAAAGTCAATTTAGTATTTGAAGAAAAATATTTAGGAATTAAGATTTTTTTTTTTTAAACTGGGAATTTAACCCAGGGGAGATTTACCACTGAGCTACATCCCCAGCTCTTTTCTTTTATTTTTATTTTGAGACAAGTTCTCACTAAGTTGCCGAGACTGGCCTTGAATTCGTAATCTTCCTGTCTCAGCTTCTGGAGTGACTGGGACTATAGGTGTGTGCCACCACACCCGGCTGCAAGACATTTTTAAGTAAAATACATGCCTGCAGCAGCAACAAAGGTAGGAGAGTTTTAAGTAGGAGCCTGCTGTTGTATCCATGAAAGGTGTACAGTTAGGTCAAGGTATACTGTGTAAATTATGGATGTATATTGCACTCTGTAGAAGATATAGCTGGAATATAAATAGAGGAAAGAAAAAATAACTAACCCTTCAAGAAAGGCAGGACTGCAGGAATCAATGAACAAATAATGTAGATGGGACAGTAGGAAACAATTGGCAAATTGATGGTATATCTATTGGTGTGGTAATAATTGCCCAAAAGTTAGTCGCTTGGAACAGTGGATATTTATTCTCCCTTACAGTTTATATGGGTCAAGAATTTGGGAGAGCTTGGCTGGACATTTCTGGCTTGGGGTCTTTGATGAGATTGCATTTGGAGGTCAGCAGGAGGTTCCCTTGGAACTATGGGAGTTCTTTCCAAGGGACTCATTCACAGGGCTGGCAGGTCTATGTGTCTTTGGTAGGACACCATTTGAAACAGTTTTGGCTAAGGAACTCATTCAAGTATGGAGACACACCACATACTTTCATATTTTTTAAAAATAGACATTATAAGAAAGTTTTTCTTTTCTGTTATATAAAACAATGTTACTTTTTAGTAAATGTTATTTTTTAGAGTATTTTGCCACTAGAACTCTTACAAATCCACCATGTTAAAACCAAATGGTCAAAAAATAAATATTTGAAGAAATTATATAGTTGAAATTAGTTTCACACCTTCTCTTCATCCTAAAATATGTCTGGGATTGGTATATAAATTATATAGTTATATGACTCATATAAACGAAAAGAAAACCACTAGAGTGAGTACTAAGATGCATAAAGACCTGTTTATATTTCTAATAATTTCCTTGGATAGGTCCCAAGGAAATACTGGATTGAAGAATGGAGACATGTAAGAGGCCTTAGTCTGTTTTCTGTTGCTGTAATTTAATATCAAAAACTGGGAAATTTCTAAAGTTCATTTAAGTCATGGTTCTGGAGGCTGGAAAGTCAAGGGCAAGTGGCAGGGTCTAGTGAGGGCCTTTGAGATGCATTATAACATGGCAGAAAGTGAAATGGCAAGCAAGGATGTCTTAAGTGAACTCATTTTTTATGACAAAGCTACTCCCAGGAGAACATCCATAATCCATTCATGAGGTAGAGACTGCAGAGCCTGCCCTCCCCTCCCCATCTTGATACTGTGAGCCTCTTCCCAGTTTCTGAGTGTTATAGCACCTTCTGCCCCTAGGAGGCAACTCTCGCAAGGTATTGTAAACTGTTCTTTTATATAAACTGTACTTGTAATTTCCGGTTAGTAACCTTCGTGGTATTCCCCTATCTTGGTAAGTGACCAAGTCTTATTTTAACTTCTGAGTCACAAAAATCATGAGCGGGGAGGCTTCGGGAAGAGACCATGGTGTGTGGAGTGGCAAGGTGACTATCTTGTTTTCCTTTTCCTATTTTCATGAAGATCTTTGCTATTTCCCTCAAACAGGGGTACTCGGTTAGCCTTTGTCATTTTAGGTTGGGCTCATTAACCAAGTTTCTCTGTTTCTCTTTGTCCCTATCTCTTGTATCTTTCTTAGTGACCCATAGATATCAGGGGTTTGGTGTCCAACTCCAGGCTTGATTGACTAACTATGAGCTCTCCTCAGCCTGAGAGTCAAGATAGGATCGGGACCTGCTGGATTTACTTTATTTAAAAAAAATTTTTTTTACAGTGCCAAGTTGTACATAACTTATTTTTTCTTTATTTTTTAGAGCTTTATAGTTATACAAAGTAGTTGGGTTCATCCTGACAAACTCATACATGTGTGGAAATCTATTTCAGTTTAGGATCCCTGCCTTTTCCCTCCCATCCTCCCTCCCTGCCCCCATTCTCCTTCCTTTTATCTACTAGACTTTCTTTACTCTACTAGACTTCCTTTTACTCTGGATTACTTTAGAACAATATGGTCCTTAGGACCCACCAACCCTTGAGCCGTTTGATGCAATTATTCATTCAGTCATTCAATTCAACAAATATTCGTGGAGGACCAAGTTTGTGTCATGCACTGTTCTGGGTATCAACGATGAGGGTGAAAACAAAACATGTAGAAGTTTTCACTCTCAAGTTTACATTATGCTGGAAGAAGTAGACAAGACGCAGTGGGTAAAAATAATGTTGGATTTACATTTTTCTAATGTTCTATTGATACCTCTTGTGTCTACCTCATGCTATTTGTGCCAACACTTCTTTTGGTACTGGGGATTGAACTCAGGTGCTTAACCACTGAGCTACATCCGCTACTCTTTTAATTTTTATTTTGAGACAGAGTCTCACTAAGTTGTTTAGGGCCTAACTTAGCTGCTGAAGCTGGCTTTGAGCTTGCTATCCTCTTGCCTCAGCCTCTCAAGTTGCTTGAATTACAGGCATGTGCCACCATGGCTGGCCCCTGTGTGCCAACTCTTTATTCTGGCTGTGGTACAGAGATAAACCAGGGGAATCCTGACTGGAATCCCCCAAGGTTCATGCTGTACAAGGGATCAAACCTCAGTCAATGGGGAACAGAAGCCCACGGATAAACACTCCCCTGCTTTCAGGAAATAGCAGAGGTTGTTTGAGATGTCATATTCTGGATCTATTTTGAAGTTAGTGCGTTGGTTTAATGTGCTGTGCTGACCATCTTGAAAATTTTAATAATCTATGAATTAGGGATTCTACATTTTAATTTTACACAGGGATTCATAATTTATGTGTCCAGTCTTACCTATACCATTGATGTATCAAAAAACAAAAATGTAATGAATTTCATTTGACGATTGAATGGTTATTTTATTTGTGTCTAGAATTGGACATCTCTTCATTCTATAGAGTAGAATGGTTTTTACACTGAACTGAGCAGAGAGGGTTGACTTTATAAGCGGAAAGGGGCTGAAGAAAGCAGAAACAGGGGACAGAGAGCAATTGGTCTTTTCAAAGTTACTCTCCTTGTAGCTTAAAACAGGGTGGGTTAAGAACTTCCTCATCATGCCTGCTTAGGTAAATCAGGTATCTTTTGATTTGTTGTTGTGACTCTCGTGTGTGTATGCGTGTGTGTGTGTGTGTGTGTGTGTATGTGTGTGTGTTGTGTTTCAAATTGGTCCATTTTAAAATTTGGTTCAATGACTTGGCACTTAGCCTGAGTGACTCCATTCTTGTTTTGGTCTACTGGAACTTACTGGAGCTTACTGAAGAAACTCAGCCGAAAAAAATGGCTTCTTATACATTTATTTATAGCTGACAGACAAGATATGAGACATGAGAGAAAGAAGGGAATCAAAGTAGAAGTCAAGAATTTGCTACTGAGCAAGATGGCTAGTATCTGAGGAGCAGGGAAGGAGACTGGGACAACCAGATTGCTAAGGAATTCTGCATTTCATAAAAAGAAGAAGAAACCAAACAAGACAAACACAAAAGTTTTTCATCAGGATAGTAGGTTTAGAACTCATTTAAATACGTGAAGGCATGTAGGTTTTTAATAATACTAGATAATAAACATAGGAAACAGAATTGGCTTGAACAATAAGGACATATAGGTTGTCCACACTTAAAATCAGGCATTGCATCCATAAGATGGTGGCGAAGCAAAATTTTACTCAGATCTTTCCATTATCTTGACATGAGCAGGCAGAGGCTTCCTCTCCCCTCCAGAAACTGAATACCAAGAGCAGGCTAAAATTTGACAGACTCTATCTTTTAAGAACCTAGAGCTATCAGCTAATAGGATGTCAGTGCCTTTGAACTGAAAGCAAGCTGAAATAATCTGATCACACCATCCACCAGAGGAGTCCTGTAGCCATACAGAATGAGAAATCACACGTGACTTTGGAACAAATTGATTTGACTGCACCTTCTCAGAGGGACTCATTCTAAAGGCGACAGAAATCCCATGAAAAAACTTAAAACTCCATTCAGCATATTCTGTTCATAATAATATTAGGTTCATTATTATCGCTTTTATTTCCTTATATTTCATATGTCTCCTACTTTTAAAGAAAATTGTAATTTTTTTAAAAAAAAGTACAAGAAAAAAGAAAATCTAGTTACTAGAATAAAACTCTTTAGGTAGTAACATTGTCTTGTGAAGCCAAATTGAAAATATCAATATAAAATTGTGCTTTTAATAAAAGCTGCTTTGTCCTGATCTAGCTGTGGAAAGACTCTTCTGTGACATTTACTTCCTGCATACACTGGGGACTCAGACATGGTGCCCAGCACTCTTCTCTAATTAGAAGGGACAGGTTTGCCTCGAATATTATTTTGTTTCAGAAAGAAAAAAAAATTAAAGACTAAAAATATTAAAAATAATTAAAGATAAAGATATGCAAGCCAAACTTGTGGCAATTTGCTCATTAAAAGGAGAATGATGATAGTGATTGAAAACATTCATGTATATAAAAAGCCATCTGCCTGTGTCTAAGAACAAACCTTCATGAGTTCATACTAATAATAAATAGATAAACAAATCAGAGAGAGGAGGACTCTCAGAAGAGTACTAAATAGACAATCATCAATTGCAGTGAATTTAACACAGTTTTCATTATTCAGTTTCATTAATAGCCCAATCATGTCCTTTGTAGAGTGTTTGTCCCCATCCAGGATAATTGCTATAATTCTGTTCTGGAGTTAGTATTGCACTTGCATTTATCATTCATGTCTCCCTAGTCTTCTTTAACCTAAAACATTTCCTTTTTAAAAAAATTTTTGCAACATTAACATTTTTAATGAACATGTGTCCATGTGTGTTCTCTTTCATCTATTATCTCTTTATAGGATGCTCCTCAGTTGGGGTTTGTATAATGTTGCCTCACAAGATTAAGGTTATACATTATTTATTCCTGGTTAGAAAAGTACTTAAGTAAATTATGTAGCTTCCATTAAAGAGTCTTGCATGGAGCAGAGTTTACTACGATTACTGAAAAATGGTGATTTAGGGGCAAAAGGGAAGACTCTCCTTTACCCTGGAAGGTTTTCTGGCATGAATGTCAGTAGGCAGATTAAATAGGAGAAAAGACATATAAATTTATTTCATGCATGGAGGCAATCCTGTCGTGTAAGTACCCACTAGCCCAATATGATTCAGAAGCTTTTCTGTGGGGAAGTGGGGTGGAAGGGGAAAGATAGACAGATTTTTTAGGGGAAGAGTAAATGATTTTTAGGGGAATTCAGTGGACTTGGGGAAACATACAATGGCCAGGGATGAAGTCCACTGGGTCCACAGAACACACATTGTTTTATAAGTGATTTTCTTTGGAATATTGAATAGAAGACAATGGTGTATAACAAAAGTCTTTCCAGGTGTGCTGACAAACTGCATTCTTTTCCCCTGTGATACCAGTTTAGTTACATGAAAACTCAGAAGAGAGACCAGAGGTAATTTTTTTCCTCTTTGACAGGTTTGGTCTTTAAATGGAGAAAGAGATATCAGAAAAAGTCTCTCCCAGTATCTGCTGCTCTCTAAGCTCCTTTAATTTAGAATAATTAGCACACAGGGTGACATATTTTGGGGTGAAAGTCTCAGGACTACTTCAATGATCTTCCAGCTCCCAGACTCCCTCAACTTTTGCCTGTTGGTCCTCAGCATTCCACTGTGACAAGAACCATCTCTTCCTTCCCACTCATTTATCTCCCTATTACAGGTCTGAACTCATGAATTTCTATTTTTTTCAGTGGTTTATAACTAAGTATTCTACTTGATTATTTTGGCACTTGAATTGTCCTAGATTTGGTCAGTTGGAGCACTTTATATCATGTCCTTCTGCCTGATTACATTCCTGCATCACTTCCTTATGTTCTCATTACAAGATGTGCTGAGGAAATCATATACCCACTCTGCCATAGCCTTGAGGCAACCATTTCTCCCAGGAGCCCTGAAATTTTTTGGCAATGGTAATGGAGATCAAGACACTTTCTAGAAATCAAGACTCTAGATAATAGAGTGATATATAGGTGACAGACTGGTTAGCTTAGGCAGTTAGGAATAAGCAGAAAGGAAAATGGCTATCAAAGGACCCTGACCAACAATTGACCTGGAGGACTCAGTACTCATAACGCACTGATGCCATCTTGTAAGAAGATGAACCATATAGGGACATAAATCCACCCTCCCCTTGTGTGGGTGGGGCTACAGAGAAATCCACTTGGAAAGGTGGTCAGGGTACCCAAAACCACCAAAGGAAATTGAACAAATTATGTTGTATACATATATGAATATGTCACAATGAATTACACTATTATGTATAATTATAACACACCGATAAAAATATATTTTTAAGAGTCACTGAAGGACCCATCACCTTCCTTCACATTCCACAGAAGGGCCCACCATTCTCCTTTGCAGGGAACATGTCCTGTTTTCAAGGTAGTACAGTCTCCACAGTGCTGCCCTAAGGGTCAGTTGGTCACTATAAGACTTTCTGCTAGTTGTTCTAGACCAGAAAGAGCAGATGCATGCCCTCAGTTATTTCTAGGGACAGGCATATGACTTTACCCCAAAAGGGCAACAACTATGAAAGTGCCGAGCCTAAAATGAGAGGCTACCTGTCACATCAAGGTTTCATGCCACTTGGCGATTACACCCACTATACTAACAAAAGCCCCAAAGTCCAACTATTTAAGGGTAGTCAGTCTCTTAGTGATTTTACCATCTTGCTCTTGGAGGTGTATTTTCTCTTTGCAATAAACCTGCTTGAAGTGTTATTTGTCTTACTGTAATTTTGCTCCTTAACTTGATTAGTACCCTAATCTTAAACACTACAACCAAGAACAGAGGACCACTCTGGTGTCTATCCTGAACACCTAGTAAGAGATGAATGATAGATGACAGATGATAGATAATAGATAATAGATGATAGATTATAGATGATAGACCTATGATAGAGATATGCATACCTCCTCCCAGGCCTTTATATATATATTGGTATGACTATATACTTGAACATATTCACATTTATAATAATTCAGACATCCTTAGTTTGTACTGATCATTTAGAATCCAACTCTTGCCTTCTTGCATTCCATGTTTGATTCCCAGAAACATCCACACTATAACTCATTTGATGAGACCTACTATAATCTAGTTTCAAAGTTGCCCCTCCCTTTCCACTAGAAAAATTAAACTGACACCTATTTCACCAATGGATAGGTCATTGAGGCGTAAACTTAGTAAAGACTCTTTAGACCTAAAAAAATATTATAAACCAAATGGACCTATAATGGAAGAATAAAAAAGACCAGAAGAGTCAAAGTAATTTTAAATCCAAAAAGCAATGTTGGAGGTATCACAGTACCTAAGTTACACTATAGAGCTATAGTAATAAAAACCACATGGTACTTGCATAAAAATAGATACACAGAAAAATGGAACAGAATAGAAGACAGAGACAAACCTACAGAGACTGGCATCTAAGAGACATTTAGAGAATACATCAAAACAGCCAAATTCTCTTTTTTCTCAGTTGCTCCTGGAATATTTTCAAAAATAGAGCATATGTTAGGTCACAAATCAACTCTTAGCAAATAAAAATAAAATCAATGTAATTCTCCATTTATTATCAGATCATAAGGGAATTAAATTAGAACTCAACATCAAGAAAAACTATAGAAACTATATAAATATATGGAGATTGAATAATACACTTTTGAATGATAAATGAGTGATAGAAGAAATCAGAGTAGAAATTTAAAAATTCTTTAGAATCCACACTAAACTAGAAATACAACATATCAGAATCTCTGGGACACTATGAAGGTGATTCTAAGAGGAAAATTTATAGCTATGAGGGTGTGCATAAGAAAATCAGAAAAATTGCAAATAAATGACATATTGATGCATCTCAAGGCCATAGAAAAATAAGATCAAATGAATTACAAGAAATTAGAATAATTAAGAGGATAATTAAGAGCCAAAAATCAATGAAATAGAGAATTTAAAAAAAATGTAAAAGACTAAGAAAACAAAGAGTTGTTTTTTTTTAAAGATAAATAAAATTGACAAACCTCTAGCCAAACTAACCGAAGAAAAAAGGACAAGACCCAAATTAATAAAATTAGAGATTAAAAAAGATATCACTACAAACATCCCAGAAATCCAGAGAATCATTAGGGACTACTTTGAAAACTTATATACCAATAAATTGAAGAAAAGGATACATTTCTAGATACATATGACCTGCTCAAATTGAACCAAGAAGATATGGAAAACCTAAACAGACCAATAACAAGCAAAGAGATGGAAGTAATAATTAGAAGACTTCAAAATTAAAAAAATTTAAAAACAAGTCCACAACCAAATTGATTAACAGCTGAATTCTACCAAACCTTTAAAGAAGAAGTAATGACACTGCTTTGTAATTATCCCATGAAATAGAAAGGGGTGGAATGCTTCCAAATTCATTCTATGAAACCAGAATCACCCAAATACCCAAACCAGTAATACATCAAGGAGAGGAAAATGTAGAGCAATATCCCCAATGAATATGGTAAAAAAAATCCTTAATTAAATATTAATATATCATATACAACAACATATTAAGAATATCGTACATCATGACCAAGTTGCTCCACTGTGCCCAGCTACAAGGAAATTTTGGCATATGCAAATCAATAATGTAATTCGCCACACAAATAGAATTCAGGACAAAATTCACACAGTCATCTCAATAAATGCAGAGAAAGACTTCAACAAAATCTAGCACTGATTCATGATAAAAAAAGAAAAATCTCTGAAGAAACTAGGGATAGAAGGAACTTACCTCAACATCATAAAGATTATATGTGATAAACCCCAAACCAACATCATAGTGAATGGGGAAAAACTGAAAGAATTGAAAGAAAAATCAGGAACAAGACAAGGATGTACACTCAAACTACTCTTATTTAATATAGTGTAAAAGTAGTGATTAATTTATTATTATTAAATTTATTCCTTTTATTGGTAAAAAGGATATGAATAGGAAAGAAGAAGTCAAATTTTCACCATTTGCAGATGATATGATCCTATACTTAGAAGATCCAAAGAACTCCACCAGAAGATTTCTAGAGCTAATAAACAAATTTGGTAAAATAGCAGTATAAGAAAACAACATAAAAAACCCAATAGCTTTCCTATACACCAATAATGAATTTGCTGAAAAGGAACTCAGGAAAACAATTTAATTTATTATAGCTTCAGAAAAATATCTGGGAATAAATCTAACTAAGGAGACAAAAGACCTATACAATGAAATCTGTAGGAAACCAAATTAAAGAAATTGAAGAAGACACAAGAAGATGGAAAGATCCCCCATACTCATGGATAAGCAGAATTAACATTGTTAAAATAATCATAATGCCAAAAGTGACATACAAACTCAATGCAATTCCCATCAAAAACCAAAGACATTCTTTATAGAACTAGAAAAAAAAAAAAAAACCCTAAAATTCGTTTGGAAGAATAAAAAAGACCAGAAGAGTCAAAGTAATTTTAAATCCAAAAAGCAATGTTGGAGGAATCACAGTACAAGTTACACTACAGAGCTATAGTAATAAAAACTGCATGGTACTTGCATAAAAATAGATACACAGAAAAATGGAACAGAATAGAAGACAGAGACAAAGCCACATAGACTGGCATCTGATCCTTGATAAAGGTGCCAAAAACATTCACTAGAGAAAAGACAGTGCTGGCAAAACTGGATATACACATGTAGAAGAATGAAACTGGATTCCTGTCTCTCATTATGTACAAAGTCAACTCAAAATGGACCAAATGCCTAGAAATTAGACCAGAAACTTTGCAACTACTAAAAGAAGATATAGGATTTACATTGCATAGGCAATAACTTCCTCAAACTCCTCAAGTTCCAGAAATAATACTAAGAATTAATAAATAGGATGGCACCAAATTAAAAATCTTCTGCATAATAAAGGAAACAAGAGAATGAAAGGAGAATCCATAGAGTGGGAGAAAATCCTTGCTAGCTACTCTTCTGACAAAGGATTAATATACAGAATACATAAAGAACTCAAAAAACTTGTCAGCCAAAACCCCTAAATAACCTAATCAATAAATGGGCAAAAGACCTAAACAGATCCTTCTCAAAATAAGAAATACAAATGACCAACAAGTACATGAAAAAATGTTCAATGTTGTTAACAATTAGGGGAATGCAAATCAAAAATACATTGAGATTTCATCTCCAGTTAGAATGGCGGCCACTGAAAATACAAAAAATAATAAGTGCTGGAGAGGATGTGGGGGGAAAAGGAATACTTTTGGTAGGAAAATACCAACACAGTTAATAGGATAATAAATTAGCACAATCACTATGGAAATCAGTATGACGGTTCCTCAAAAGACTAGGAATGGAAACATCATATGACCCAGCCATACCATTCCTGGGTATTTATCTAAAAGATTTAAAGTTATCAAACTAGAGTGATATATGCATACCCATGTTTATGGCAGAACAATTCACAATAACCTTATTATGGAACCAGTGTAGATGTCCTTAAACAGAAAAAGATGAATGGATAAATGAAATGTAATATATATATATACTTTATATGTGTGTGTGTGTGTGTGTGTGTGTGTGTGTGTGTGTGTGTGTATGTTCTATTTGGCCATAGAGAAAAATGAAATCATGTCATTTGTTGGAAAATGGATGGAATTTGAGAGCATTATTTTAAATCAAATATCAAAAACTCAAGGGTCATATGTTTTCTCTCATACGTGGAAGCTAGAGAGAACAAAGAGGTAGCAGGCTGCTCTTAAGAAAACAGGAGTAAAATAAGGGAACCATAGGATGAAGGAGAGAAGGGAGGAGAGAAGAGGGAAGGGAGAAGGAGGTACTAGAGAATGAAATGGACCAAATTACATTGTCATCTTTTGTGCATGTATGAATATGTAACAACAAATCCTGCTATTATGCATGACTATAATGTACCTTCAAAAATGTTTTAAAATATCAAACTCAAACTGACCAAAATGAGACCAGCATGTAATTGATTCCTGGGTGCCCTGCCCACAGCCTTTCCAAGAGTGAGATGTACAACTTAATGCTGCTTTTAAACGTTTCTAGCAACAGCTGTCTTCTGTCCCTTTTCCCATTCCATGTGGTTTTGCTTCTTGTTTGAACTTCTTCAGGTTTCACTAATCTCCACTGGCTCTTAGTTTTAGTTTCTCTCAACTTTCCGTCCTTGTTTCTGTTTTTAGTTTTATGAAGGTATAGAACTTCCAAACATCAAAAGGCCTACTAGAGATATGCCCCAATTTCTGACTTTTTTTCAAACTGTTACTCCCTGCGATGATGTCTTTGTTTCTTTCACAGGTTAATCCATCTTTTTTTCTGTTTTAAGATAAACAGTTGTCTATATGATTATTTGTCCTTCTTTCCTATATAAAAATAAGATATGACAGTTGCTCTTCTGCAGTTTGGTCTTTTATTCCTATCTCTCAGCAATCCCCACATAATCTTTCAAAGGGAGCTTCCTTGTTATATTTTTACAATGGTGTATTATTCCATTGTGTGTATATCCCCATAGTTTATTCAACTAATCTCACATATGTGAGCATTTGGTGGTTTCCAATATTTAGCAATTACAAATAATGTTACAATGAAGGATCTTTGCATATGGATGCTCATGTTTTTGGATGTATATCTTTCAAAGAAAGTCTTAGAAGTGGCATTTCTAGATTGAAGGACAAGTGTATATACACTTGAATAATATGAAAACTGTTTTCTCCTATTACACTCTTCAAACACTCAGTTCCAGAACACTTCACTGCTGACACCACATTCAACACACAAAACTTCTGTGTCTATGTGAGTTTACCTCCATATACCAAATAATTCTTAAATGGACACCAACAGGTATCTCACAGTTTCACTCAACTCTGACATTATCTACCTGGAGATAGAATCATATTCCACAGGCTGTTAGCTTAGTACCACAACCCTGTCCTCCACTTCAGGTGCTAATTGTAAACCCTGGGCTGTTTTTTACCTGTGCTTCTGATTGACTGGCTATAAACTGAGGTCTCCCGAGAACCCCTTCTTGGTTTGGATTAATTTGCTCCTACAGTTCACAGAACTCAGGGAAATGTTTTACTTACATTGCTCATTTGTTACAAAAGATACATATTGAAGGTGAATATGTGATATAGGGGAGTAGTCAGAGGAAGAGACACTTAGGGCCAGCTGGGAAGGTGCTGAGTGAAGGAGCTTCTGTTACCATAGAGTTGGGGCATCACCCTCCAGCAGGGGATGCATCCTGTATGTTCACAAAGGAGCTCTCTAAATCCTGTCCTTATGGGTTTTTATGAAGACTTCATTACTTAGGAACCATTGATTAAGTTAATGGCCATAGCTGATCAACTCAGTCTTCAGTTCCTCTCCCCTTCCTAGAGGTTAAGTTTGGGATGGAGATGAGATAAGGTGCTTAGGAAGTCTGGAAGGATGGGACTGAAATGTTCACCACTGTAATCACAAGCTTGGTTCCCTGCAAGTCCCCATCCAGAGTCTACACAGGAACCTCGGCCACCAGTCCTCTCTCAGTACACAAAGAGATACTTGTCATTTTGGAGATACTGAGGGTTTTAGAAGCTGTGTTCCAGGAAACTGGCAGAGACCCAATACATACATTTCTTGTTATAAATCACAACATCACATACTTTTGTTAGGTATTACTGAATTCCTTACTATTGGGTATATACTATTTTGAACTTTCAAGAGAAATGTGTGAGATGCATATTTCCTCACAGCCTTATGTATTTAAAAAATTTTTTTTTTGAATTTGTCAATGGACCTTTATTTTATTTATTTAATATGTGGTGTTAAGAATCGAACCCAGTGCCTCGTACATGCTAGGCAAGTGCTCTACCAATGAGCCACAACCCCAGCCCAATGGTGTATTTTTGATAATAATAATAATAATAATAATAATAATTATTATTATTATATAGGATTATTAAAGCATTATGTCTTAGATATGAATGCTATTGATTTTCTTTCTTTAACTTTTAATTTTCAAATAGATTCACAAGAAGTTGAAAAAATAGTGCAGACAGGCACAGAATGAGGAATGTAGCAAATTTTATCCTTTCAATGTCTATCTAATTATCCAAATATTATTTATTAAATAGATAACATCAGCCCTAGTGATTTGCAGTGCCCCATTCATTCTGTACCAGATTTCTATTTATAATTGGATCAACTTGTAGACTTCCATTTCTCTGCCCCATCTATTTGCAAGTCAGTATCATTCTTAATTATGGAGATTTTTCTAGTATGTTTTAACATCTGACATCTTGCTGACACGGAGACATCCTAACCCAAAATAATATTCTAAAACCTACTTTTGTTTGTGTTAGGATTGTCTTATTGTGAGGTTTTAAAAAAATAGCTTTCAGCTATTTCATGTTAATTTTATCCTAGGCAATTATTTTATTTCTATTATTTTTAATTCATTTTATATCTTCTGGCATTATTGTCAGATAAAATTATCTAACATAAATGACTTCTATTAATTTCTTTCTCTTTTAATTTTTTATTTTGAAATGGATTCAGAGAGGACCCATATCGGTCCTATCAAAGCCAGGCAATTGACATTGGTGTAATCCATAGACTTCTTCAGATTTCACTAGATTTTCATGCAGTAATTGTGTGTGTGTGTGTGTGTGTGTGTGTGTGTGTGCGTGCACGCACGCACATGTATGGTTCTATGCAGTTTTGTCATTTGTATAGATTTATTTAACAACCAACACAATCAACATACAGAACAGTTTTATCATTGCAAAGACTCCTCGGTTGCCCTTTTGTAGTCACACCCCTCCCACTGTGCCCGTCCTCTGCCTGGCAACCAGAACATAAACATGTGACTCCAACCAGCAACAGCAGGATGCTCATTCTTTTCCAGGACACACAGATCTCCAGAGTGATCACGTGTTGAGCCACAGAGCAAGTCTTACCCAATTTAAGAAGATTGAAATTGTGGTTGAGAATCTTTTCTGACCACAATGGAATGAAACTAGAAAGTCACAGCTCAAGGAAAACTGAAAAATTTTAAAAAAATGTGGAAATTAAACAACATGCTCTGAACAGAAAGGGGTCAATGAAGTCACAAAGGATGCAACCAAAGCACTAAGAGGGAAGTTTATAGCAGTAAACACCTTCGCTGAGAAAAAAGGAAGATCTCCAGTCAACAACCTTACTCTGTCTTCCAGGAACAAGAAAAGAGAACAAACTGAACCCAAAGATCACAGAGGGTAAGAAACAATGAATATTAGAATAGAAACAAATGAAAGAGAGAATAGGAAATAATAGACAACATATAAGAGTTGGTTTTCTGAAAAAAACAATGACATTGACAAGTCTTAACTAAATTAACTAAGAAAAAGAGAAAAGACTGAAATATTAGAAATGAAAGGAGACATTATAAACTGATACCACAGAAATAAAAAGAATCATAAGAGACTACTATGAATGATTTAACACTAGCAAATTGGATAACCTGGAAGAAATGAATAAATTTATAGAAATAACCCACTAAGACTAAATTATGAAAAAAAAATTAAAAAACTGACCAGATCTATAATGAATTAGGAGTTATTGGATTAATCATTTATCAAAAACCAAGAAAAGCCCAGGACAAGGTGGCTTCACTGAAGAATTATGTCAAACATTTAAAGAATTAACATTGATCCATCTGAAATTGTTGCACAAGAAGAGGGAATACTTCTTAATTTACTTTATGATTCCAGTATTATCCTGATACCAAAAATTAGAGAAAGATCCCCAAATAAAACTCATTGTAGGAGAATGGATTCCTTGGATGACCTTGTCCAATGGATCCAGTTCTCCTGCTTGTTGTTCTCAAGATAACTGTAAACTGTGCTCAACGTGCAGCATCCTGAAATGAGAAACTATTCAGAATGACCAGGGGGTTGTCTTTGTTCTACCCAGAAAATAATTTCTTCAAAGCTTCATCGGAGATCCAAACTTTTCCTGGTGCATAAAAGCCCAGAGCTGACTACTTGGGAAGTCTGGCAGCAAGGGGCAAAGTAGGCCAGGTGCAGATGAGACCCCACCCACCCAGGGTAGATTTTCTTGGGTACTGGTTCACTATGGATCCTAGGCTTCTGTTGGTTCTTGTTGCCATCTGTGAGTAATAAAGAAAAATAAGCCAGATACAAAAAAGACAAACACTGCATGATTTAACTAATATGAGGTGTCTGCACTTTTAGACTCTTAAAAAGTGGAATGATGGTTGCCAGAGTCTAGGGGGAGGGGAGGGAGAGTTGTATGGTGGGTGCAGAGGTTTGGTTTTGCCTGATGAAGAGTTCTAGGGATTGGTTGCTCACTATTCATGTAACTAACACTTCCGCATTGAGCATTTGAAATGGTTGAGATGAGAAACTTTATACTGTGTGTTTAAAAAATCACAATGTAAAGCTCAAAACTTTAGAAAGAACAAAAGTCAAATAAGTAGAGAGAGGGTATTATGATAGTTATTCTTCTCTGAGTTTCTTAAATAATATGTGATAAACAAAACATAACAGTATCTGTTGTGGTACTCAGTGTACTCAATGTGTATAGCAAAAATATTTGAGACAATTATATTTCTTAAATGAAGATAATAAAAAGACATATAGAAATAAGATTTTAAGACTTCACTAAATTGGCAAAATATCAAAGGCAGTATGTTGTATATTGTAATACCCAGAGGAAATCACCAGAATAAGTATGTAAAGAAATATATTCAGAAACACTATCAAAAACCAAAAGGAATCTCAAATGTTCAAGTAACCCACAGGAAGGCAAGAGAAAAAGAATAAAAAATAGAGGGAACAATCAGAAAATGACTAACAAAACACTGGTTTTAAGCGCTAACATATCAAGAAATACTTGGTCTAGATAGTCATCTAAAAGAATGACAGAGTGTATTAAATAACATGACCCAACTATTTGCTTTGTATAAGAAACCCCTTCAAACACAACACAGAAAAGTGAAAAGATGAAAAAAGATTTATCATGCTGACATTATTCAAAACCAAAAGCAAGTGTTGCTATATTATCATCAGATAAAGTAGACTTCAGAGCAAAGAAAATTACTATGGACAAAGAGGGAATAAACCTAGAGAAAGATGCGTGTGAACTCTACATAAAACATTGCATGTCATTGAGATAAATTAAAGAAGATAAAAATACTTGAGGAAACTATTTCATGTTCATCAAAGACATATTTTAAAAAAATATGAATCAAAATTCATCTATTAATTCAATACAATCCCAATTAAAACACCAGTGACTCTTAAAAAAATGAAAAACAACAGACTGATTGTAAGCTTTCTGGAAACTCCAAGTGGTAAAAATAACCAAGATGCTGTGGAAGCAACAGAACAAAGTTAGAGGACTCACACAAATATCAAGAACTGTTACATTAATTAAAGCAGATGGTACTGGTACAAGGATACATAGAATAAAAATAAGTAGATAAACATAGACTCACATATAGAGTTACCTGATCTTTGACAAATGTGGGTCATAAAGAAGATAGAATGTTATTTTTAATAACTTTTGCTGAATCGATATTCACAAGGATATTCTCTTCATATCATCTGCAAAAAAATCAATTTCAGATGGAATGCAGAGTTACGTGTGAAGGGCAAAACAATAAAACTTTTAGAGGAAAACAAAGTGCAATTTCATGACCATGGAGCAGGCAATGAAAACCTCTAGTCATTAAAAGAAACCTTAATTGAACTACATTAAAATTAAGAACTTATGTTTAGTAAAAGATAATATTAAGAGAGTAAGTAATATAACCTGCAGAGATGGAGAAAAAAGATAATTACAATATAAATTCAGTGAATTTTGACTATTTGCAGATTTCATATTTTTAGATTTGCCTCCTTGCTAAAACACATTTGTAATCCCCAAATCAATACAGCATTTCTGTGGTCATCTACAAACAAGGGCAGAACAGTACAAAATTTGTCACTTGATGTGAATGTCCAGCTGAGGGTGCACAAGGGGTTGCTTTGCCTGTTTGCACTCATGCAATAAACAAGTGTCCTTTGTGGGTCTATTTAATGCCTTTTATATTATCAATTTTGCTGTTTTAAATAACCCCCAATCTTAGTGCTTCGGTGCTGTCTAGTGTTCCCAAGAGCAAGAAACCTGTCATTTGCCTTGGAGGAAATGCTTGTGTTAGAGAAGCTTCATTTGGACATGGATATGTTGCTGATGACCATGTGTTCAATGCTGATAATAATCAACATATGACATGCTACCTCCAGAAAAAGAGGAAATTTACCAGTGTAAGGTCATTCTGCAAAATGTGAAAGTAACATCCACAGTATGTATGATGAAGCTAAAGATGGAAACAACTAAGTTCGTGAATTCATGAAATGACAATAGTTAAAAAAGTGCAATCACTATTATACATTCTCATCAACTTTTTAAGAAACATCTATGAAAGAGATCTTGTAGACTTTGCCTTTCTGTGTCTGACTTATATCACTTAATATAATGTCCTCCATTTCCATCCATTTTACTGCAAATGATGTTTTAGTCAGCTTTTCTGTTGCTGTGACCAAAAGAGTGGACAAGAAAAAATTTAGAGGAAGCAAAATTTCTTTAGTTCTCCTGGTTTCATAGGTGGTATCCATAGATGGCCAGCTCCTGAGGTATGGCAGAATATCAATGGTGGAGGAAAGAGGCTCAAGACGTGGCCACTGGGTGAAAGGGAGAGGGAGAGGGAGAGGGAGAGGGAGAGGGAGAGGGAGAGGGAGAGGGAGAGGGCATCCCATTTACCAAGGACAAAATATATACCCAAAGACATGTCACTATGACTCACCTCCTCCAGGTATACCCTGTCTTTCTACAGTTGCCACCCAGTTAATCCCTATCAGGGGATTAATACACTGATTAGGTTAAAATCCTCATAACCCTGTCGTTTTACTCAAAAATTTTGTGCGTTGTCTCACACATGAGCTTTTGGGGAACAACTCACAGCTAAACCATAATATCAGTGTTTGCAGTGACTTTACAGAACAGAACTACCACAAGGAATGAGAACAGACTTAACTGACAAAGGACTTGTTTCCAGAATATATAAAGAACTTCCACTACTAAATAAGAAGACAAATAGCACAACAGAAAACCAGAAAAAGACTCGAACAGACAATTTAAAAGAGGGTATCAAAAAAGTCAATAGACATATGATATATGTCCATTTCATTAAACATTTGGGAAATGCACATTAAAAATCACACTGTGTACCCATCAGAAGGAAACATGTCACTTTTTAACAAAACATTTGAATAACCTAACTTTTCAACCCTGGGGGGAAATTAAGCTATGAACATTCGTGTGTAACAATATAGTACAACAAATGATATACATTTATTTCATACGAGAAAGATGGGAAGGAAATTTGTCAATATGTTAAGAATGGTTGTCAGTGGTTGGGAGGATTATAGAGGTAACTTATTTTTCTTAACTTTTTTCTGGATATTTCAACATATACCACATAAGTATGATCACTTTTATTTTTAAAAAATTTACATGTGCTGCTTTCTGAAAAAAGAATGACAACTTTATCATTCACATTTTTCTAACAAAGATATATCTGGTTTTTCTTTTTATGCCAATAGACAATTTGGATGTCTCTGTAGGGTAGTTGCTGACATGGAAATTACTTTTCAAATTAGAATTTAAAATGCATTATGAAACATTCTAAATGAATTTGGTAAGAGGAGATTGTATCTCATTCAAAATAAACATCCCGATTTCTGTGTTGTAATTCTGAATAATAAAAAAACTCATCACAGAAATGAGAAGAAAATTGCCTCAGTCATCTAACTGTTAGAATATAAGCCATGATAAACCAGACAGAATATAACAGAATTAGACAAACAATCAATATTGGGCACCCTGCTAGGGTTTTACTACAATATTTTACTGGCAACCAAAATTCTATCTTGCTCCTCATAAGAGAGAGGAAAGGTAAATTCAGACTGAAGATTCAGACTTATAATCATCTTCATCAGAGAAGCTGAGTGGAGGAACCCTATGGTACAGATGTCAAATCTTACTTAGCTCTTGAACTACAGTCTTAACAGACACTTGTCTCTCATAAATTCATGAGGTGTCAGGCTTTGAGGAGTCCCTGCGTTTGGCTGATTGGGGTCTCGAATTTCCCGCATATAAAGAGTCCTGACCCTGGCCTCCTGGATGTCCCTCAGAGTCAGTTCAAGATTGCTATCATTTCTTGATTTAGTGGAAGCAACTCTGCCAAGTTTCTAACTGTCTAGGGTGAGAGGGAGAATGCTGACATGGAATTACCACCTCGCAGACAGAAAGGCTGCTACTGACTTAGACTTAGCCCATCTGTGGAGGGAAAGGCTGCTGGTTCTACCTGTACTCTGGAACAAGCTCCCACATGAAAGCAGGTGAGGGGAACTTATTCTGGCAGACATGGACTGGAGTGGAGATGAGAAAGAGATGAGAACAAATGGAACTTGGCATCCCTCAAGGTGATATGGAGGATTATGAGTTTTCCTTTTGATCTAAAAGGAAATAAACCTAAGTGAAATTTTGGAAATGAGGACATATGACTCACACAGTCCAAGGTGAGAAGTAGGGAGGCTGCCCACAATTCGGAAAGAGAGGCCAGGTAAGCCGGGCTCTTGGAGGAGGCTGGGTACATCCCTGCTCCACTTGGTGCCATGGGAGGGGCAGAAGGAATAGCAGGATACTCCCAGGCCCTGACCACATTGTCCCTGGGAAGTGAAACAGAGGGATACACCTGCATATCCATACCTTGAGAGAACTGGCAGGAACCCACGGAGCCAGCCACCCATGCACCAGCATCAAGGGTACACGGCTCTCACTGTGTGGTTGTGATCTGGAATTCTCACATAAAAAGATGTACAGAAAAGGGTTCCAATGAGCAGAAACCAGCATTGTGCGTGGACTACATCCTAATGGCCTCTGGACTGCCTTTCTCCTGCAACTTGGGAAGAATTGGATACCCTGGTAATTGTAGATGATGGTGGCCCCCATGACTGAGACTGTGAGCTGGGCACTGTGGTCACCATGGACACCTGGAAGGGGGCAGCTACCCCATGGCTGGGAGCGGGTAATGGTCTTGGTGATGTGAGGGGTGAACCAGCTCAAGCCCTGCCCTACCCCAGCTCTCACTTGTGACCTTCACTAGAGAAGACTCATCATGGGTGGGACACTGAGGTGGTGACTCTTGTGCCTAATGTTTCAATTTATAAATTAAAGTTGAGCACTGTATCATAGACATCTATTTGTCTAAGAGATTGAGGTTAACATTGTCAGAGGCTGAGGGTTTTTAAAGGAGTATGTGAGATCAGAAAATACCCAGAAAAAAATGCCTCTGGGTGAAGTTGATCTCATTTTCCCCACATGTGGATAGTACGTAAGAGAATCATCTAGTAGCAGGGCCAAGGGAAGGCTTTGGTCATCATGATTTAGGGTTCCAGGAGGCCTGATCCCAGGACTGTGAAAACTGTTGTAAAGTTATAAAATATCTATGTACAGAGTTGTACTCACTTCAACAGAAATTTCCTTAATTAAAATTTAAAAAGTGACCCAAGAAGATATTTCTTAAATTCAAAATGAAAGACAGAAATTTACATACATGCATAACCCAAATGTGTGAGGATCTCCCATGGTACATAAAACATTTTGTTGTCATCATCAGGTAAAATCAACCTGACACTGTTGAATTTACCTGAACTCCATGGTATTGAAATAGCAAAGGATAAAGAAATCTCCTGGGCACTAGATAACTCAGAATAAAAAATAAAAAGGGTGGAGATGCAGCTCAATGTAGCATGTCCTGGGTTCAATCCCTAGCACTGCAAAAAATAAATAAATAAATAGATAAATAAAATAAAAAATAACCTAAAAAATAATACAATAGGAAAGAAAGATAGAAAGAAGAAAAGAAAGAATTAACCTCCACCTCTTTTTGGCTCACTGCAAAGAATCCCCTACCTATGGGACTTAGATGGGATACTCAGGTGCTCTTACACCTAAGACAAGACCAGCCCAGGCTTTCCAAATTGCCATCTATACCTCCTCAGTAGCTCTCAGTGCAGGATGTGTGTCAGAATAAAACCACCCTTGGTTCAGTTTTTCTCTTTTCTTTAGCCCCTGTACCTGTGTGCAGCCTCTCCTGAGTGCAGGAGGCCACAGGTCAAACCTCCTTTGTCTCCTGACCAAATTACCACCCTCCTCCTGTTTCCCCAGATAGGTCTCTCTAAGTTCGCTCTTATCTATGCAAGAAAAACCTCTTTTTGCCTAAGTCTGAGTTGCTTACAGAATTTAGGGTCAGAGTCCTCCTCCATTGGAGCAATCTCCTCTGCCTTGAATAATTGATTTGAATTAAAGTTCATCCTAAGTGTGCATTTGTTTTTTGTTTGACAGTCCCACTGATTCCTTTGGAAACCCTAAGCCATGTCCTCTGGTCAGACCTGGCACTTTAGCACAAGGTCACAGGTGGTGATAGTAAAAATAAAGCCTGTGTACCAACAGTCTGAGGTATTTTTGTAATTCAGAATTAAACGTCCTCCCTCCTTACCTCCACAAATAAACTTCCCCAACAAGCTGAAGGCCGAGTTCAGTTTTAGAGTAGAAACACAATAGTGACCATTCCTGAGGCCCAGGGAGGGACATGCTTGCAGGTGTGTAACCTACAGCTTGAGTGTCCCAGGACCTTGACTGAACACAGGCTTCTCCAACCTTCCAATAGACAGACTGGGAGGAACCTTCAGGTCAGGGGATGACTTGGAGTGGCAGGTAGTAATTTTGGGACCAGTGTCCAGGTCAGGTCTCGTTGGGGTATCTGAAGAGCCCAGGCAAGCAGGAGAGTTTGGATGCTGGGGACAGTGGTGCCCATAGAGTGCATTGGGGTGGCCCTGAGCCATTCTTCCAGCCTCCTCCATCTCCTGTCTCACCATCCAGGTTGTCCTTCAGCTTGTCATATTGACCTGGAATTAAAACTCACTATTATTTTTGAGTTCCTGGAGACAGTAAATTTTCTTAAAATATTCATGACCACTGGAAACATGAACAAGTTTTCCAGAGTGGGTAGCCCTGGTGCTAGAGACAGGATGCTTCCTCAACATTGACAGAGGCTGAATGGTCAGGCTCTTATGCTGGTCTCACTCCTGCTCAGTCTGTATGCTCCAGGATCACCCCACTTCATTCCCAAGGTAGAAAATTCCCTGTTGCTTGGCCTCAGGCCTTCCCTAGGAACACCCAGAACCCAGGGGAACACTCAGGGGACATGGGACAGGGAGCAGAGGCTCACCTTGGAAGACTGTCCTAGAGGTGCCTGGGGCCAAAGAGAAGGCTTGGGGCATTGGTGAGAAGACTACCTGTGGTATAACAAATGCTGCTTTTTGGAGACAGTCCACCACATTTTTGCCTTAAAGCTCCAAGTTACCATGCACACCTGTGTCTCACAAAGGATGTGACTGGTCCAGCCAAGCATGCACCTGGGAATTTGGGGCTGTGATTGGGGCCCCAGGCACAAGTATGGAGCCTAACCCTACTTGCTGTGCATCTCTGCTGGTCTCTGATGCAAAGCTGCCAGGTTGCTCCCTGGAGGATGCAAGCACCTGCTTCTTGGACATGCTTTTCCCATCTGATCCCAGGAGAGGATTTTGCCAGCTTCCCTTCCGCTCCCTTGCTGGTCAGGGTCTTATCCTCCATTGTCCTGGAAATACGTCTTACTCCCACTCAATGCGTGAATCAGAGGTTGCTAATTTTGGTCCAAATTTAGGCTCACTCCCAGCCTGCTCTAGGATCCCCTTCCACCCACCCCTGCAACTTCCTTGCCTGTGCTTTTCTACACCGGCCTGTGTAGTCGATTACTTGGAAGAAACTCCTGTTGGTTTCAACACCTGGATCACCACTTGCTTGTCCCTTGGCTTGGTTTAAGGTTGAGCCAGTTTCCAAGTCATCTCCCTTCTAACTTTGGCCTTCCAATGTCTAGTCTGGATAAACCTTTACCATCATCCTTCTCTTTCCCCTTTCCATGACCTGGAACCCATGAACCTTTTCTGTAGAGCATCAGATGGTAAATATTTTGGGCTTTGTGGCATGTGGTCTCTATCCTCAGTGGCCCTGCTTGTAGTGGAAACTAGCCACAGGCAACACAGAAGTGAGTGAGTGTGGCCATGTGCCAACGAAGCTCTTCACACTCACAGATAAACAAGAATCTCCGTCTTGCTCTATCATCACCTGTGAGACATCTTTACGGCAGCAGCAGCTTCCCTTGTACTCTAACCCAGTATCCTGCCTTATTTATGTTTGGGATGGGATCAAGCTTGACATGTTTTAATACGTGTGACTGTTTCCATATTTCAGTCAATACTGTGGGATTCCTTCAGTTTTGTACATGACCCTTACTTCCCTAATGCTGGTGTGCAGTAGTTTCTGAGAGATGAATTCACCCTTTTGTCAGCATGACAGGTAGTGCCCTTTGGTGACATGTACCAATCCCATATCTTTATTTCATCTGCAAAGGTCCAGTATCATAACTGTAACTCTACTTCAAATCTGTCATTGGCCAAATTAATCCCCTGAACACACACTTAAAAACCAAATGGCTCCCACTTACCTGTCAATAGCTCTGAAAACAACAGGGCTAGGCTTTGATAAACCGTAAGGCAGAATGTACATATTTAAAAAAATGAAATGCATTTTATTTTTTCAGATTATAAGGTTAGAAAGCTAAAGGGAATAAAATTTAAATTGTCAAAAAATACCAGTACCCAGAGATAACCATAGTTACCATTTCCTGCTTCTTAAAATAATTAATGCAATCATGTAGGAATGATAACACACTAAATTTCACTCAAAATATATTTTTAATCATCGTGTGGTGTGCCATCGTCGATCTGCCACCAGGCAGTTACCCATCACTGGGTGGTTAACTCGTTCTGACTTTTTATTACTGTATGTCATACTTGTAGGAACATCCCCATGTGAAAGCACTTTTCTATATTTTTAATATTTCCTCAAATAGATTCCCTGAAATAGGATTACTGATTGAAATTTATAATCATGTTAAAGCTGTCTTTACATATTGTCAAAGTGCTTTCCATGAAGAATATCCCAGATGGTGCTTCCACATAGGTGTGGTGGGGGGGGTGGGAATCCATCCTGTCACCATCACCAGTGTTGAATATTAACACGTGTGTGTGTGTGTGTGTGTGTGTGTGTGTGTGTGTGTGTGAGTAAAGCATGTATGGAGTAAAAAGCAATAGCAGAAGCACTGTCATATGATGAAGAATGGCCTCCAGTTCTCCAGATACTGCTGTCATTGTGCCTTTATTTTTTACGTGTGATTACATCCACACCTTTAAAAATAAGCTTTCTCTTCTTTCTACAGTTCATCACAGTAAGATAATATTTATGGACATTAATGACCTTGACATAAAAGATTAGGACTTAGTCATTCAAATACATTCTGCTGTTCTGCCATCCTTACTCCTCCTCAGGTCTGGTGGTAATGACATAGTTTAGTATGCTATTAGCTATCTGTTCTTGATCCATTAACTTCATCAGTATCTCATTTGCCTTAGGTAATGGGAATCCTAGCTCCTTGACCTTGTGTCTTTGCCTCCTCTCTTCCATTTCTTGATTTAACTCAAATATATCCTCACTTTTCCTTCTTCGTAATATCACAGACTTTTCTGTAACTGCAGTTGAGTGCTCCAGGCATTTTTCATAATTGATTATGGAATTTAAAAATCAATAGCAAACACTTGTCCATCAATACAGCACATGCCTCTCTGTTCAGACAAAATTTAAAAATATAAAAGGGAACAGGGAGAATAAGGCATAGCAAGCCTTGAGTGTCAGGTGTGTGCATCTCTGTCAGGTGAACATAACACATTAGTCTAGAGGCTGCTGGATCTCTGAGCTCCAGGCAGGGCAGGCACAGCATCAGCAGGGACAGGTTTCTCTCTGAACTGCTCTGGGCAGGGGGATACTGAGTCAAGCTCCTAAGGACTCTGGGAAGGGACTCAGTTACCATAGTGCCAGCTGAGGAGCCAAGTTGTTACCAGAGGCCTGGGCCTCAAGTGAGTGGAGAGCCTGTCTTGGAGGACAGAGCTGTAAGTTCCAACTGGGGCTGGTGGAGAAAGCTGAGGGCTGAGAGAGATGGGGAGCAGGAAGGAGAGAGGAATAAAAACCCGCCAACTCCAAAGAGACCCAAATGCCTGACCAAGTGGAGAGACCTGACAGGCTAACAAATCCGCAGGCAGTTCCTTGAAACAATGTTTAGCAGGGTTGGGGTGCGGAGAGAAAATGGGGAGATATAGGTCAAAGGAGACAAAGTAGCAATGGAATGAACAGGTTGAAAGATCAAATGTACAACAGGAGGACTATTGCTGAAAATAGTGTATCCTCTTCAGAATTTTTGCTAAATTAGTAGATTGTAGCTATTCTTGCCACGGGGGAAGGAGGGGTAAGTAAGTGAGATGAATATATTAACTTGTTCCATAATAGTAACCATTTTACAATATATATGAATCTTCTAACTTTGTGTTGTGAACCTTAAATATACTTAATAAAATTTATTTTAAAAATGAATAAAAATAAAGTTGAGGATGTTTGGAAGTCAAATGGTTTTCGCTTTTCCCATTCCAACTTTTGGAAGGGAGTTCCTTGCTGTGATTTCCTTCATTCTGTCTGTTCATCTAGGTGCATCCTTCCCTGTGCATCTGCCTGTCGTGAGTCATCCAGAAGCTTGGGTACCCTTTTATTTTTTGCTTCTGTGGAGTTACTCTCTTTTGTGTTTCTAAAGGAGCATTCGATAGAGTTTCAAAAGGATAAAAATAAATGCAATAATAACTTTTAAATTATTACAAAAGTATGGGTAACCAAAAGTCACCTCTTTATTTTTACATGTCTTTGCTTACTAGTAAAATTTAAATTTTATCACATACTCACTAAGTCATTTGTGTTTCCCTTGGGACTTGTCTCTCCATGTCCTTTGACAACTTAAATATTTGGATCTTATTATTTTTCTTAACAATTTGCCTGAGCTCTTTATATATATATAAAAACTGTCATGTTTGCTGCACTTTCTTTTCAAGGTGTAGTTTAAGAATAATGGATTTCTCTGAAGAACAAAACACCTTACCAATGTGCTCTTAACATCCACTGCCTTATTTGCATTTTAACTTGTATTATGGTCTGAATGTTTGTGTCTCCCCAAAATTCACATGTTGATACTTCACCTCAATTGTGGTGTGATATTAAGAGGTGGGGGCTTTGGCAGGTAATTAGGCCCAAAGGTTCCAAGTTCATGAGTGAAATTTTGTCCTTATAAGAGTCTGAGTTAGCTCATTAACTCTCTTCTCGCCCTCTGCTTTTCTCCATGTAAGGATATAGTAAGAAGTACCATGTATGAGGACTGAGCCCTCACCAGACCCAGAATCTGCCGGTGCCTAGATCTTGGACTTCCCAGCCTCCAGAACTGAGTGATAAATTCCTGTTGTTTATAAGTCACCCAGTCTATGGTATTTTCATTATAGCAGCCAGAATGGACTAAGATAGCTAGGATCGCAAAGCTGCTCATAGGCTCCCTTGAATTCAACACGATACTTGAGCATATCATTTTGAAAACCTCACTCCTGCTCTTCCTGATTCGACTGAGCAGTACAGAAACCAGATTAAACGTGGGTAGTCTGAGTTGCCCAGAGAGAATATCATGTGCTCCCTTTAATTACTTGTTACTTAACAACTTGATCTATTTATGTTTATAAGAATCAGGTGGTGCCAATCTGGTTCATGAAAAAGCCACTTGATGGAGTTCCATGTAATTGCACATGGGCTAATTACATAAATCAGCTATTTGTGTTCCAAATTGAGCTTTGAAAGCTGTTCTAACTCCTTCAATTGTTCCCCACAAGCAAATAGAGTTACACCCAGAAAGCCAAACTACCTAAAATAATCAAGGGGCTGCTACATTATTAAAGCCTGAATGTTTGTGTAAAAGCCTACACCTGAGTCTAAACAACCTCACACTCTCAAAGTGGGGGATGCACCACTTCTTCCCCAAGCCCAGGGTGGATAACATGAGATGGCTCTGTGTTAGTTTGCTAGGGTTGTCATAACAAAGCCACAGAGAGGGGACTTCAACCACAGAAACTTATTCTTTCATAGTTCTGGGGCTGACATCCAGGGTCAAGGTGTAGGTAGGCTAGTTTCTCTTCTTGACTTGTAGGTGGTATCTTTTCCCTGTGTTCTCTTGTACTTGTCCTTCTGAGAATGGCTGTGTCCTAATCTCCACTTCTTATAAGGACACCAATCAGATCAGATATGACCCACCCTAACGATCACATTTTAACTTAACCACCTCTTTAAAAAGTGTGTTCAAATACAGTCACATTCTGAGGTTCGTGGGCATTCAAACCTCAACCTATGAATTTTGGGAGACACAATTCAGTCTATAGCAGCCGGGGAAAATGCTTAATAAGATTTGGTTGTGTTGTATGTGTACCATAAATGTTTGCAATTCTTTTAGGATGAGGTGAGGAACATGGGAGAATGATCAAGAGACCCCTCTCTTAAGAAGAAGTACCTAGGAGCCCATAGGGCAATGTTTGCTGTGGTTCACTCCCTGCCCAAGGATCAATGCCTGTGGCACTTGGTGATATTATTTTCTTTCTGCAATACCTGGCACAAATATCTATGAATGATTACACATCACAGCAGCCATGAATGTCTCAATTTTCCTTCAAATAGCACTAGGTTGGTGACCACTGAAGAAGGTACACTGAGATGTTACTGACCCATGAAATTCTGAAACTGGAAGGGCCTTTATATCCTGAGGCATTAGCTCTTTACAGGTGGAATAATGCTAGGGGTAGAAGGTGATTAGTAAATGGTGACTGAGTGGTGCATCCAAGAAAACAGGAGGTGGAGTGCCTGGAATTTTTACCCACCCAGCTCATCTCCTCAGCTCTGTGCAGACAGTTGTCTGTCTTCATAATGGGAAATGCCTGCTGTGTTGATCTGATGAGCATCCAAGCATGCCAAAGTTCAGGTGTGGGTCCTGAACTTGATTTTCCCCCTGACTTCCGTGTGATCTTAGTGGAGCCCCATTCCCAGTGTGGGCCTTGGTATTTCTATCTGGAGGGAAGGGGATGTTGGCCTTGGAAGGTTTTAGCCATAATACTAGTTCTGAGAAGAGGATGTCTTCCCTCAGAAAAGGGTCTCCTGATGGATATTCTGGCTGCCACTGACTTTCCTCTACCCCCCAATCCAATGCCATCAAGCAGAAGTGGGGCAGGACAATGATATCATTGGGTTCATAGCCAGGATGGAAGGCGACATATGTCCTCTTCTTATAAGGAACTTGATAGTTGTCTAAGGAGAAAAATCTTGAAATCTCCGGAAAATTTCCTTTAGAATAAATGCCTTAGCTTTCCTGATTTTATTTAGTGGTAGGTGTATTAGTTAGCTTTCCACATCACTGTGGCAAAACACTTGAGGGAAGAAACTTGAGGAAAGATTTACTTGGCTCACAGTGTCAGATTTCAGTTCTTGGTCATCTGGTTCCATTGCTTTGGGCCTAAGGTGAGGCAGAACATCATGGTGAAAGGGTGTGGCAGAGGAAACCTACTCACCTCACAGCCGCTGGGAAGCAGAGGGAAAGAGAGAGTGAGCAAACAGGAATCAAGGACAAGATATACCCTTCTGAGGAATGCCTCCAGTATCTATTTTCTCCAATTAGCTCCCACCTTTTACAGTTTCCATCAGTTCCCAATAGTCCATTTAATTATGACCCCACCAGTGGATTAATCCATCAATTAGACAGAGCCTTCATGGTTCATGCCATTCCCCAAATCTCCATCTCTGAACATTGATGTATTGAGGACCAAACCTCCAATACATGAGACTTTGGGAGACATTCCAGATCTAAACTATAAGAAATACTTTTGTGTGTGTGTGTGAAATTGAAACTTAGTTTTATAAGAGTCAGTCTACTTGACCCTTAATTGTGAAATTCTTATTTCTCTTATAAAGGTAACAAACTATGCTGCATGGAACATGACAATGGTGTGGGCCCTCAAGAAGACCAGCTCATGAGAACCATCTGCTAAATGGTCAGGTATTGTGTGAGTCATTTGTTCAATACAGACACTACGAATAAAATTATATAAACCTACAATTCAGTAACTTTAAAAACAAAGTCTGGGATGACCAGACACGTTTATTATATAGGACCATTTTATTCATCATCTTCTAATTATTTTATTACATTTTAATGTCATCTTGAGCTCACTTTTTCATCTATGGTATTTATATGGTAGAAATCCTATATAATAGTGCGCTGTGTGTACCTCTTCATCTGAGAGCTGATTGTTGAACACTTACCACTACTTAACTGATTATAGTCCTAAAAATACCTTAAGTCATTTCTTGCTTAGAAACTTCCATTGGCTTTTCCATGTTGAGAAGGGAGAAGTGAATTACCTCAACTCATTCAGGAACTTGCCTATACTGTCCCTAACTTCTGCCTATTGACACTGTCCAAACAATTGTTCTTTCTCTGTTACTCTTATTCCAGTCCCATGAAATTATTGACAATAATTTCCAAATCTATGTCTGCAGCTCTGCTCTTTCACTCAAGTGCTAACTGCCTACTGTCTGGGACAATTAGATATGCCCAGACTAAACATTCGGATGTTTAATGTAAACCTTATTTGAAGAAAAACTAAGTTACAATTTCAAAGTCACCTTACCCACCCACACACATCTCCAGGTATTTTCCTCATACCTGATTGTGGCATTAATATTCACCATTTATTTTTGAATCAAGAACTTAGGGACCATATTTGAGTCTCTTTTATCTCACCCCATATACAAAATCCATTAGCAAGTCTTACTGGCTTTACAGTAAAGAAAAAAAATCCTGACAATATTATTTTTCACCATTTTCAATGCCTGTTTCATAGTCCAACTTTTTTTTATCTCTTATCCAGCCTTATTCATCTACTCTCCTTTTGCTCCATGGTTTCTGAAAAAAAGTCCAATCATGCCATTATGAAATGAATACTGTCTTTCCTACTGACCTACTGTGATGGATTGAATGTTTATGTCCCCTTGAAATTTTCTGCTGAAATCTTAACCCCCAAGGTGATATTAGGAGATAGGGCCTTTGGGAGGTGATTAGGTCATGCAGATGGAGCTCTCACAAATGGGATTAGTGCTTTTAAAAATACATGTAGAGAGCTACTCAGCCCCTTTTGCCATGTGAGGACACAATAAAAAGACACCAGGAAGTTTCTCAAATGACAAGGAATGGAACTACCATATGACCCAGTTATACTACTCCTTGGTATTTATCCTAAAGAATTAAAGTTATCATGCTATAGTGATACATGTATATTCAAGTTTATAGCAGCACAACTCACCACAGCCAAACTATGGAACCGGCCTAGGTGTCCATCAATGGAAGAATGGATAGAGAAAATAATGTGGTATATATACACAATGGAGTTTTATTCAGCCATATAGAAAAATGGAATTATGTCATTTGCAGGAAAATGAATGGAACTAGAGACCATTATGTTAAATGAAATAAGCCAAACTTAGAAGGTTAAGGATCATATGTTTTCTCTCATATATGGAAGCTAGAGAGGAAAAAAAGAAAAGAAAGGTGGTGGTTGGG
The DNA here is from genome assembly GCF_902686445.1 of Sciurus carolinensis. Taxonomy (NCBI): domain Eukaryota; kingdom Metazoa; phylum Chordata; class Mammalia; order Rodentia; family Sciuridae; genus Sciurus; species Sciurus carolinensis. Next base: position 103,211,408 of record NC_062220.1, read on the forward strand.
GATTTCATGGAAACTGAAGGTATATTAGTAGAGAAATGGAACAAGGGGATGGGAGGGGGAGGGAGGATGAAGTGATGGGGAGTGATATTGGTAAAATTATAATGTAGGCATGAACAAATATGTAATAACAAATCCCATCATTATGTGCAACTATAATGCACCAATAAAAGTACATGGAAAAGAAAAAAATGATACCATGTGTGAACCAGGAAATGGGCCCTCACCAGACAACAAATCTGCTGGCACCGTGATCTTGGACTTCTATTCTTTATAACTGTGAGAAATTAATTTCTGTTTGTGAGTCACCTAGATTATGATATGATTGTTATGGCAGCCCAAACATACTAACATGCCTAACCAGTCATGAAGTTGGGCATGCTCAGCAGCACTCTATCAACAAATGGAAGTGGTACATATGTCATAGGCCCAAGAAGGTCCTGAAGGCATAAGGAATCTACCTGAAGAAATGACTCAAATGCCCATGGTCCCCCTCCTGCTGCACTGCCTCCTCTCTCTCAGCCTTCACCTGTATCTCATAGGGAGTTCCGCGTGATCAGTTGACAGAGGAGGAAAAGACTTGGGCCTGGTTTACAGATGGTTTTGTATGATATTACAGGCACCACCTGAGAGTCAACAGCTGTAGTATTAAGGACTTTTTAGAGATATTACTGATGGACAGTGGTGAAGGGAAATCTTCCCAGTGGGCAGAACTTTAAGCAGTGCACAGGGCTGTTCACTTCACCTGGAAGGACAAATGGCCACATGTTTGATTGTATACCAATGAAAGGGCTGTGACCAGTGGTTTGGCTGAATGACCAGACTCATGGAGGGAATGAGATTGGAAAATTGGTAAAATGGAGATACAGGGAAGAGGTATAGGGATTGACTGCTCTGTGCAAAAAGCATGAATATATTTGTATTCCATGTGAATTTACATCATAGGGTGAACTCAGCAGAGGATGATCTTAATAATCAAGTGATTAGGAAGACCCTTTCTGTAATCACCAGTCAGCTTCTTTCCTGACCCACATGTCATCACTTAATGTTCCCATGAACAAAATGACCATAGTATTAGGGATGGAGGTTACACGTGGATTTGGCAAGGTAGATTCCCACTCCTCAAGTCTGATCTGGCATAGCTATTACAGAGTGCCAAAAATGCCAGTTGCAGGGATCCACACTAAGTTCTTGGTATGGCATCATTTTCTGAGGTGATCAGACTGGTTTATTATATAGGACCATTTTCCTCAAAGAAAAGAAAAGAAAAGCATTTTGTTCTTGCTGGAATAGACATTTACCCTGGATGTATATTTGCCTTCCTGCATGCATACTATTGCCAAAAATACCATCTGTGGACTTACAGAATGCCTCATGTACCATCATGGTATTTTTCACAGCACTGATCTTGATTAAGGAACTTAGTTCACAGAGTAAAGAGCAGAAATAGGCTTATGCTCATTGAATTCACTGCTCTCCTCCTGTTCCCCAGTGATCCTACAGCAGTTGGTTTGATAAATGTCTTTTGAGGGTGCAGTTTCAGCATCAGCTAGGTAGCAATACCTTGCAGGGTTGGAACAAGATTCTCCAGGAGGCTGTATATGTTCTACCTTTGCATGCAATATATGATGCTTTTCCTCTTATTGTCAGGATTTATGGGTCCAGAAATCATGGAGTAGAAATGGAAATGGCCTTTACCTACTATTACTCCTAGTGATACACTAACAAAAATTTTACCTTCAATCTCCCAAACATATGTTCTGTTGGCCTAGAGGTCTTAGGTCCAGAGGAAAGAGTTATTCCACTGGGAGAAACAACTTTTGAACTGGAAGTTAAGGCTGCCACTCAGCCGCACTGAGTTCCTCAGTTCTCTGAATCAACAAGGAAAGAAGGAGTTCCCGAATTGGGGTGGATGACTGATCCAGACTACCAAGGGGGACATTGAACTACTACTCTACAACAGAGGTAAGGAAGAACAATGTCTGGAATACAGGAGACCCCTTAGGGTGTTTTTCAGTACTACCTTGCCCTGCCTGTGATTAATGCCATTGTCAAACTATAAAAACCCAATTAAAGCTGGACAACTAAGGGTCCAGATGCTTCAGGAATAGAAAGATCTTCTTATTATCTTTATTTGGAGGTGAAATATGGTTTAAGATGTAGATGGGCACCAAAATGACAAGTTGTGGACTATAATAGTTAATTTTGTATGTCAACTTGATTAGGCTGTGGTGCCCAGTTGTTTGGTCTGATACCATTGTAGATATTTTTGTGATTTTTTTTAGATGTGATAAACATTTTTTATCAGTAAATTTTCAAGTAAAGCATATTACCCTCCATATTTGGAGTAGGTCTCATCTAATCAGTTGAAGACCTTATGAACAAACATAGGTTTCTGGAAAAAGAAGAAATTTGGTTTCAATACTCTAACATAGAAATTCTGCCTTAGTTTCTAGATTGCTGTTCTGCCCTGTGGATTTTGGACTCACTAAGTTCCACAACTGTGTAAGCGTATTTCCTAAAATAAATCTCTCTTCTTGTCTCTTCTATGGTTCTGTGTCTCTGAATCTTGGTAATACATCAAAGAAAGAATCATTCAACTTGAACAAGATAAAAAGAACTTCCTAATTGAAAAAGAAGAAGAAGAAAGAAAGAAGCAAACAGATTACGATTATTAGTCAAGGTATAACATAGGCATAATTGGAATATCAGAAGAAGAAGAGAAAGAAGAAGGAAGCTTAAATTTTTTATTTGAAACAGCAATGGCTGAGAACTTTCCAACATAATAATAGACACCAAACCACAGGTCTAGGAAGCTCAGAAAATACGAAGCCAAATATGAGGTGAACAATCACCTTAATTATAGAAGAATAAGTGTAAGAATTAGTGCACACTTCTTGTCAGAAACATGCAAACAAGAACAGAGTAGACTGATAGCTTTAAAGTGTCAAAAGAAACAAAAGCATAAACCCAGTTCTCTATTTCTAGAGAACTTATTCTTTAAAAATGTATGGTAAATAAAGAGCTTCTAATCTTAAAAAAAAGTGAAGAACTTTATTGCCATCAGACATGTCATGGAAGAAATGCTGAAAGAAGTTTTTAAGAGAAAAGAGAACTTATCCTAATAGTAACAATACATAAAACGAATGAATGGTAGCAGTGGCTTAGGGATGGGAGGGAAATATGAGAATACTCAGTGCTTACATCACACATGAAGCAGTAGAATATTATTATTTGAAGGTGATGAATTTGTAAGATGAATTACAAATGTATGGTGCAAACTCTAGGTAACAATTTAAAAAATTTAAAGAAGTATAAATAATAGGCTAAAAGGATATAAAATTCAATAATATAAAATGCTCAAATAAAACCACAGAAGGAATGAAAATGTGGGCAAAGAGAATAAATGAAATAAATGGAATACTGTCATAAAGACAATAGATATTAGTTGTATTATATTGATAATCACTTTTAATGTGAATAGTCTGAGTATATTGAGTATATCAATTAAAAGAGATATTCAGAATGTATTAAAAATAAAATAAAAACCAACTATATGCTCTCTACTAGGAAAACACTTTAAATATAAAGGTCAAACTACATAAAAGGAAAATAATGGAAAAACATACTATTATACTTAACAAAATAAAGTTCAAGGAAGAATATTAATTTCAGACAAAGCCAACTTCAGCATAAAGACAATAATTAAGGGTAAAAAATGTTCTTTACATAATAATAAAGGGGTTGATTTTTCTAAAGAATCCCACAACAATGCTAAGTGTTGCTAATGATGATAATAATGAACAAAAATATTTATCAAAAACATTAGGTGACCTCCATGCTGCCTGATGCTGCTGCCCCATCTCCAAACACGGCTGCCTCCATCTAGGGACACTGGCAAGGGCCTGTCCATTTTCAAGGTGCCTGCAGGTTTGGTTGCACCTGGGGTCTTCTTGCTGGATGTGTTAGTACCCACCATCTTGCTGCAGAGGTGGGAGAGAGCCAGGTTCTCCCCAGTTCCACAAGTCCTGAGGCATGAGGGGATGACAGGCCTAGCTATAGAGGGTCAGAGAGTTGGAGGAGGGTATGAGGGCATCTTGCTCACAGTTTACCCAGCTAGCCTGTCTGGTACCCACCAGGTTCCTGGAGCCCAGTTGGGCTGGCACTTACTGATCCACAGCACCAGCCCTGTCCCCAACTCCCTCCCCAGTTCAGCATTCATCCATCTCCTGGTCCCACCAGGTCCAGGTCCGGGATCAGTTAAGCACTCAGCAGGGCCCTCTGGTTCCTCAATCTCCAGTCTCTCAACCCCTCCCTAGCCACCAACCTGGCCCAGTGCTCACAGCTATGTGACCAACCCACAGTTCTCAGCACTGGGTCCTGGTCTGCCCAATACAGAACAGCTCTCCATGACAGGTGCAGAGGTCCTGGAACTGAGCCCTTGGGACCACCTGGGAGAGTAGTGCCTGATATCTTAATAGGAGCTAGTTGATTTAAGGCTGTGTATTGTTTGCATTGACGACTGTTAATATTGATCTTCCCTTTAAGGTGAGGAATTGGAAACCTTCAGGGACAGTATAAATCTAAGAGGAGAGACTGTATAACCTCAGATCCACACTTCTAGATGGGAAAACACAAGAACAACATGAAAAAAAAAAAAAAAAAAGGGAACAAACACCCCAAACAAACCAAGATGCTCCAGTAACAGAATTCATTGACAACACAGTGGAAGATATGTCCGAGAAGGAGTTCAGAATGTACTTAGTTAAACTGATCCATGACATAAAGGATGATGTAAGGAGTGAAATCAGATATAAATTTCAGGAGATAAAGATAAATTCAAAAAAGAGATAGAGGTTATGAAAAGAAATCAAGCAGAAATCCTCAAAATAAAGGAATCAATAAACCAAATTAAAAATTCAATGGAAAGTATCACCAACAGACTATATCACTCAGAAAACAGAATCTCAGGCAATGAAGACAAAATATATAATCCTGAAATTAAAGCTAACCACACAGAGAAGATGGTAAGAAACCATGAACAGAACTTCCAAGAATCATGGGGTAACATGAACAGACCAAACTTAAGATTTATTGGGATAGATGAAGGAGTGGAGATACAAACCAAAGGAATGCACAATCTTTTAAATGAAATAATATCAGAACATTTCCCAAACCCAAAGAATGAAATGGAAAATCAAATACAAGAGGCTTACAAGACCCCAAATGTGCAAAATTACAACAGACCCACACCAAGGCACATTATAATGAAAATGCCTAGCATACAGAATAAGGATAGAATTTTAAAAGCTGCAAGAGAAAGGTATCAAATTACATATGGGGGAAACCAGTTTGGATCTCAGCTGATTTCTCAATCCAGACCCTCAAAGCTAGGGGGTCCTGGAGCAACATATACCAAGCTCTGAAAGAAAATGGATGACAACCAAGAATTTTATATCAAATTAACCTTCATATTTGAAGATGAAATAAACCTTCCTTGATAAACAAAAGCTAAAAGGATTCACAACTAGAAAGCCTGAACTACATAACATTCTCAACAAAATATTCCATGAGGAGGAAATGAAAAAAAAAAATGAAAACCAGGAAAGGGAGGGACTACACTTAAGGAAAAGACAATCAAAGGACAAACTAAGTCAAATTAAAAACCAGAAATTAAACAAAATGAATAGGAATACAAACAATATCTCAATAATAACCCTGAATTTTAATGGCCTAAACTCATTAATCAAAAGACATATATGAAGAACTAATATGATTTTAAATGCTTTTGTTCTACAATGCCTTTTAATAGGATGTCAATTGTAATGTTTAAAATAATAAATGCTTGTTTAATATAAAAAAAAGACATAAACTGGCAGATTGGATGAATAAAATAAGACCCAACAAGAAAGTCTCCAAGAGACTCACCTCATAGGCAAAGAAATCTGCAAACTGAAGGTGAAAGGATGGGAAAAAACATGTCACTCACATGAACCATGTAAACAAGTAGGGGTTTCCATCCTCATATCTGATAAAGTAGACATCAAGCCAAAGTTAATCAGAAGGGGCAAAGGAGGACATTTCATACTGCTTAAGGGAATTATACATCAACAAGACATAACAATCATAAATATTTATGCCCCACACAATGGAGATCTATATACATCAAACAAACCCTTCTCAATTTCAAGAATCAAATAGACCATAACACAATAATACTGGGTGATTTTAACACACCTCTTTCATCACTGGATAGATCTTCCAAACAAAAACTAAACAAAGAAACTATAGAACTAAATAATATAATCAATAATTTGAACTTAACAGACATATATGGAATATTTCATCCATCAACGAGAAAATATACTTTCTTCTCAACAACACATGGACCCTTCTCTAAAATAGACCATATGTAATGCAACAAAGCAACTCTTAGAAAATACAAAAAATAGAGATACTACACTGCATTCTCTCAGATTGTAATAGAATGAAATTATAAATCAATGACAAAATAAAAAATAGAAGATATTTTAAAACCTGGAGGCTAAATAATATGCTATTGAATAACGAATGGATAACAAAAGTAATCAGGGATGAAATAAAAAAATACTTAGAGGTAAATGAAAACACCAATACAACATATCAAAATCTCTGGTACACTATGAAGCCATTGCTAAGAGAAAAGTTCATTGCATTGAGCTCATTCATTAAAAAAATAGAAAGTCAATGAATATATGACCTAACATTATATCTCAAAGCCCTAGAAAAAGAAGAACAAATCAACACCAAAAGAAGTAGAAGACAGGAAATAATTAAAGTCAGAACTGAAATCAAGAAATTGAAACAAAAGAAACAATTTTAAAAATTGATAAAACAAAAAGTTGATTCTTTGAAAAAATTGATAAATCCTTAGTCATGCTAATGAAGAGAAATAGAAAACTCAAATTACTAAAATTCATGATGAAAAAGGAAATATCACAATGAATGCTACTGAAATACAGAATATAATTAGACACTATTTTGAAAATTTATGCTCCAATATAATAGAAAATCTCAAAGACATCAACAAATTTCTAGAGATATACAAGCTGCCCAAACTGAATCAGGAGGACATACACAATTTAAATAGATCAATTTCAAGCAATGAAATAGAAGACACCACAAAAGCCTATCAACCAAGAAAAGTCCAGGACCAGACATATTCTCAACTGAGTTCTACAAGACGTTCAACTAAGAATTAACGCCAATACTACTCAAAGTGTTCCATGAAATAGAAAAGGAGGGAACCCTTCCAAACTCATTCTATGAGGCTAGAATCAGCCTGATACCAAAACTAGACAAAGACACATCAAGGAAAGAAAACATCAGACCAATATCCCTGATCAACATAGATGCTAAAATCTGACAAATTGCATACAAAAACACATTAAAAAGATAGTGCAACATAATCAAGTGGGGTTCATCCCAGGGATGCAAGGTTGGTTAAACATATGGAAATCAATAAATGTGACACAATCACATCACATCACATCACATCACATCAATAAACTTAAAGATCAGAATCATATGATCATCTCAATAGTCACAGAAAAAGCATTTGACAAAATACAGCACCCCTTCATGGTCAAAACACTAGAAAACTAGGGATAGTTGGAATATATCTCAATACTGCAAAAGTTATCTATGCTAAGCCCAAGGCCAACACCATTCTAAATGGAGAAAAATTGAAAGCATTCCTTCTAAAAACTGGAACAAGATAGGGATGCCCTCTTTCACTACTTCTATTCAACATAGTCCTTGAAATTCTAGCCAGAGCAATTAGACAGATGAAAGAAATTAAAGGGATACAAATAGGAAAAGAACTCAAATGATCACTATTTGCCAATGACACAATTTATATTTAGAGGATCCAAAAGATTCCACCAGAAAACTTCTAGAACTAATAAATACATTTGGCAAAGTAGCAGGATATAAAATCAATACTCATAAATCAAATGCATTTCTGTACATCAGTGGTGAAACTTTTAAATAGATGCTGTATTTTATCAAATGCTTTTTCTGCATCTATCGAAATAGTCATGTGATTCTTTACTTTAAGTCTGTTGATATGGTGAATTACATTTATTGATTTCTGGATGTTGAACCAACCTTGCATCCCTGCGATAAAACCCACTTTGATCATGCTGCACTATCTTTTTTTTTTTTTATTAAATTTTTTTTTTTGTAAACAAATGGGATAGATACATGTTGTTTCTCTGTTTGTACATGACGTAAAGGCATACCATTTGTGTAATCATAAATTTACATAGGGTAATGTTGTTTGATTCATTCTGCTATTTTTTTCCCCTTCCCCCCCACCCCTCCCACTCCTCTTTTCCCTCTATACAGTCCTTCCTTCCTCCATTCTTGCCCCCTTCCATAACCCTAACTCTAACCCTAACACTAACACCTCCCACCCCCCATTATGTGTCATCATCCACTTATTAGTGATATCATTTGTCCATTGGTTTTTTGAGATTGGCTTATCTCACTTAGCATGATATTCTCCAGTTTCATCCATTTGCCTGCAAATGCCATAATTTTATCATTCTGTATGGCTGAGTAATATTCCATTGTATATATACACCACATTTTCTTTATCCATTCATCAATTGAAGGACATCTAGGTTGGTTCCACAATCTGGCTATTGTGAACTGAGCAGCTATGAACATTGATGTGGCTGTATCTCTGTAGTATGCTGATTTTAAGTCCTTTGGGTATAGGCCAAGGAGTGGGATAGCTGGGTCAAATGGTGGTTCCATTCAAGTTTTCTAAGGAGTCTCCACACTGCTTTCCAGAGTGGCTGCACTAATTTGCAGCCCCACCAGCAATGTAAGAGTGTACCTTTCTCCCTACATCCTCGCCAACACCTGTTGTTGCTTGTATTCTTGATACTCGCCATTCTAATTGGGGTGAGATGGAATCTTAGGGTGGTTTTGATTTGCATTTCTCTTATTACTAGAGAAGTTGAACATTTTTCCATATGTTTGTTGATTGCTTGTACATCTTCTTCTGTGAAGTGTCTATTCATTTCCTTAGCCCATTTGTCAATTGGATTCTTTGCATTCTTGGTGTAGAGTTTTTTGAGTTCTTTATAGATTCTGGAGATTAGCGCTCTATCTGAAGTATGATTGGCAAAGATTTTCTACCACTCTGTAGGCTCTTTCTTCGCATTGCTGATAGTTTCCTTTGCTGAGAGAAAGCTTTTTAGTTTGAATCTATCCCAGTTATTAATTCTTGCTTTTATTTCTTGTGCTATGGGAGTCCTGTTGAGGAAGTCTGGTCCTAAGCCGACATGTTGAAGCTCTGGACCTACTTTTTCTTCTATAAGATGCAAGGTCTCTGGTCTGATTCCGAGATCCTTGATCCATTTTGAGTTTAGTTTCGTGCATGGTGAGAGATATGGGTTTAGTTTCATTCTGTTGCATATGGATTTCCAATTCTCCCAGCACCATTTGTTGAAGAGGCTATCTTTTCTCCATTGCATATTTTTGGCCCATTTGTTTAGTATGAGAAAATTGTATTTATTTGGGTTTGTGTCTGTGTCCTCTATTCTGTACATTGATCCACCTTTCTATTTTGGTACCAATACCATGCCGTTTTTGTTACTATTGCTTTGTAGTAGAGTTGAAGATCTGTATTGCGATACCCCCTGCTTCACTCTTTCTGCCAAGGATTGCTTTAGCTATTCTGGGTTTTTTATTCTTCCAGATGAATTTCATAATTTCTTGCTCTATTTCTGTAAGGTACATCATTGGGATTTTAATTGGAATTGCATTGAATCTGTATAGCACTTTTGGTAGTATGGCCATTTTGACAATATTAATTCTTCCTATCCAAGAACATGGGAGATCTTTCCATCTTCTAAGGTTTTCTTTCATTTCTTTCTTTAGTGTTCTGTAGTTCTCATTGTAGAGGTCTTTCACCTCTTTTGTGAGATTGATTCCCAAGTATTTTATTTTTTTCGAAGCTATTGTGAATGGGGTAGTTTTCCTGATTTCTCTTTCTGAAGATTCATCGCTTATGTATAAAAATGCCTTAGATTTATGTGCATTGATCTTATATCCCGCTACTTTACTGAATTCACTTATGAGATCTAAAAGTTTTCTGGTGGAATTTCCTGGTTCCTCTAAGTATACAATCATATCATCAGCAAATAGGGATAGTTTGAGTTCTTCTTTTTCTATTCGTATCCCTTTAATTTCTTTGGTCTGTCTAATTGCTCTGGCTAGAGTTTCAAGGACGATATTGAATAGAAGTGGTGAAAGAGGGCATCCCTGCCTTGTTCCAGTTTTTAGAGGGAATGCTTTCAGTTTTTCACCATTTAGAATGATATTAGCCATGGGCTTAGCATAGATGGCCTTTACAATGTTAAGGAATGTTCCCACTATCCCTATTTTTTCTAGTGTTTTGAGCATGAAGGGGTGCTGTATTTTATCAAATGCTTTTTCTGCATCTATCGAAATAATCATGTGATTCTTGACTTTAAGTCTATTGATATGGTGAATGACATTTATTGATTTCCTGATGTTGGACCAACCTTGCATCCCTGGGATGAAACCCACTTGATCATGGTGCACTATCTTTTTAATATGTTTTTATAGGCGATTTGCTAAAATTTTGTTGAGAGTTTTTGCGTCGATGTTCATTAAGGATATTGGTCTGAAATTTTCTTTCCTTGATGTGTCTCTGTCTGGTTTAGGTATCAGAGTAATATTGGCTTCATAGAATGAGTTTGGGAGGGTTCCCTCCTATTCTATTTCATGGAATACTTTGAGAAGTATTGGAATGAGGTCTTCTTTAAAGGTTTTGTAGAACTCAGCTGAGAACCCATCTGGTGCTGGACTTTTCTTTGTTGGTAGGCTTTTGATGACTTCTTCTATTTCATTACTTGAAATTGGTCTATTTAAATTGTGTATGTCCTCCTCGTTCAATTTAGGCAATGCATATGTCTCTAGAAACCTGTTGATGTCTTCAAAATTTTCTATTTTGTTGGAGTATAGATTTTCAAAATAGCTTCTAATTATGTTTTGTATTTCAGTCGTGTCTGTTGTGATATTTCCTTGTTCATTCCGAATTTTAGTGATTTGGGTTTTCTCTCGTCTTCTCTTTGTTAGTGTGGCTAAAGGTTTATCAATTTTTTTTATTTTTTTGAAGAACCAACTATTTATTTTGTCAATTTTTTGTATTGTTTCTTTTGTTTCAATTTCGTTGATTTCAGCTCTGAGTTTAACTATTTCCTGTCTTCTACTACTTTTGGTGTTGGTCTGTTCTTCTTTTTCTAGGGCTTTGAGGGGTAGTGTTAGGTTGTTTATTTGTTGAGTTTTACTTCTTTTATTAAATGTGCTCCATGAAAAAAATCTTCCTCTAAGTACTGCTTTCATAGTGTCCCAGAGATTTTGATATGATGTTTCTTTGTTTTCATTTACCTCTAAGAATTTTTTAATTTCCTTCCTAATATCTTTTGTTATCCATTCATCATATAATAGCATATTGTTTAATCTCCAGGTGTTGGAGTAGTTTCTGTATTTTACTCTTTCATTTATTTCTAACTTCAATCCATTATGATCTGATAGAATACAAGGTAGTGTCTCTATCTTCTTGTATTTGCTGACATTAGCTTTGTGGCATAATATATGGTCTATTTTAGAGAAGGATCCATGTGCTGCTGAGAAGAAAGTATATTCGCTCTTGGTTGGATGGTATATTCTATAAATGTCTGTTAAGTCTAAATTATTGATTGTGTTATTGAGATCTATGGTCTCTTTGTTCAATTTTTGTTTGCAAGATTTGTCCAGTGGTGAGAGAGGAGTGTTAAAATCACCTAGTATTATTGTGTTATGGTCTATTTGGTTTCTAAAATTAAGAAGGATTTGTTTAACATACATGGATGAGCCACTGTTTGGGGCATAGATGTTTATGATTGTTATATCTTGCTGATTTATGGTTCCCTTAAGCAGTATGAAATGTCCTTCTTTATCCCTTCTGACTAACATTGGCTTGAAGTCCACATTATCTGAAATGAGGATGGATACTCCAGCTTTTTTGCTGAGTCCATGTGCATGGTTTGTTTTTCCCCATCCTATCACCTTTAGTCTATGGGTATCTCTTTCTATGAGGTGAGTCTCTTGCAGGCAACATATTGTTGGATCTTTCTTTTTAATCCAATCTGCCAGTCTATGTCTTTTGATTGATGAATTCAGGCCATTAACATTCAGGGTTATTATTGAGATATGATTTGTATTCCTGGTCATTTGGTTCGTATTTAAAATTTTATTTATTTATTTATTTCTTTTTTGACACATCTTGGTTCCTCCTTTATTTGACAGTTCCTTTAGGGTAATTCCTCCCTTTGCTGATATGCTTCTTTGTTTTTTATCTCTTCTTCATGGAATATTTTGCTGAGAATGTTCTGTAATGCTGGCTTTCTTTGTGTAAATTCCTTTAGCTTTTGTTTATCATGGAATGATTTTATTTCATCGTCAAATTTGAAGGTAAGTTTTGCTGGGTATAAGATTCTTGGTTGGCATCCATTTTCTTTCAGAGCTTGAAAAATGTTGTTCCAGGCCCTTCTAGCTTTTAGGGTCTGGATTGAAAAATCTGCTGATATCCGTATTGGTTTCCCCCTGAATGTAATTTGGTTCTTTTCTATCACAGCCTTTAAAATTCTGTCTTTATTTTGTATGTTAGGTATTTTCATTATAATGTGCCTTGGTGTGGGTCTGTTGTAATTTTGTGTATTTGGAGTCCTATAAGCCTCTTGAACTTGATTTTCCATTTCATTCTTCATATTTGGAAATTTTCTGATATTATTTCATTGAATAGATTATTCATTCCTTTGGTTTGTTTCTCTAAGCCTTCCTCAATCCCAATAATTCTCAATTTTGGCCTTTTCATGATATCCCATAATTCTTGCAGATTCTGTTCATGATTTCTTACCATCTTCTCTGTTTGTTCAACTTTGCTTTCGAGATTAAATATTTTGTCTTCAATATCTGAAGTTCTGTCTTCCAGCTGTTCTATCCTATTGGTTATGCTTTCTATGGAGTTCTTAATTTGGTTTATTGTTTCCTTCATTTCAAGGATTTCTGTTTGGTTTTTTTTCAATATCTCTAACTCTTTATTGAAATGATCTTTTGCTTCCTGTATTTGCTCTTTTAACTGTCGATTGGTGCTATCATTGAATGCCTGCATTTGCTCTTTCATCTCATCATTCAATGCCTGCATTTGCTCTTTCATCTCATCGTTTGCTTCCCTAATCATTTTAATTATGTACATTCTGAACTCCCTTTCTGTCATTTCTTCTGCCATGCTGTCATTGGATTTTATTGATGTAACATCTAGATTTGTTTGGGGCATTTTCTTCCCTTGTTTTCTCATATTGTTCAGGAATCAGTGGATCATTCAGATATTGCAGATTTCCTCTATTGACTTATAATGTCCCTGAAGATGCTAGTATATCCCCTCTTATCCTTCAGTAGCCTGCAGTCTTGGAGGAAGTTGATAATGTGGAGCTCCACGACGAAGCTGCCTCTCTAGGGGTGGTGACCCTCAGGTGGTGTATATTCCCTGCTAGTGGGCAGAGGTGCCTCCACTTGTTGACCAATGGTCATCCAAAGGGGAACTAGACTGCGGGCTGAGGCAAGGCCTGTTTGTGCCTACGTCTCTGGCTTTACCGTCCCTGTGGGAAAACCTCACCCGGCAGGGAAGACTCACTCAGTGGGGACATCTTGCTGATCAGTTCCCCTCCTAGAGGTTCCCCTCAATCTACAACTACCGCCTGGGCTGTGCTGTCTTCCTCTGCAACGTTCCCAGGGGCCCGGACCTACCTCCTGGGCCTGGGAGCCTCACCCTTCGCAGGCGAGTTTCCTTAGGCTGCCTCTCCCAGAGAATCTGCCCGCCGCCCTGGAAACTTCACTCCGCCCCTAGGCGTTTCTCTGTGCGGCTCTTCCAGCAAGAAGCCACCTAGCTCCTGGGACCCTGCTCTGCACATAATCTCCTGGCTATGCAGCCCCTCCTCTGAGCCGCCACCTGGAGCCCTGTACAATAGCTCCGATACCCAGAGAACCGCCACACTCCTCCTCTACCGGACAGCAGCCCGGTTTCCGACGCAGTCACTAGGAGTCCAAGCAACTCACTTCGCGTCTCCTCCTCCTGCCAACCTCCCGTAGCCCTAGGCAGTCACTCCAAGTCCAAGTGACCCGCCCTGTTCCTCCTCCTCCTCCTCCTCCGGGTAGCCCCCCGGGTGTTCAGGAGCAGTGGCTCCGAGACCAAGTGACCCACCACGCTCCTCCTCCAGGCAGGCCACCGGTGTTCAGGAGCGGTCGCTTTTAGTCCAATCAACTCACCACTCGCCTCCTCCTCTGGCAACCGTCTGTGGCTCTGATGCAGTCACTCCTAGACCAAGTGACCCACCGCACTCCTCCTCCAGGCAACCCCCCGGTGTTCAGGAGCGGTCGTTCTGAGTTCAAACAGCTCCCCACACAGCTCCTCCTCTGGCAACCTCCTGTAGCTCTGATGCAGTCACTCCTAGACCAAGGGACCCGCCGTGCTTCTCCTCTTCCTCCAGGTAGCCCCCCGGTGTTCAGAAGCGGTCGTTCTGGGTCTAAACAGCTCGCCACGCAGCTCCTCCTCAGGCAGCCACCCGGAGCCCCACTGGTTGCTCCGAGTCCAAGCGCTGTGCTGAGCCGCTTCCTCTACGATGATCCCAGTTGTACCTGTTTACCGCTCCAGTGGGGGGAGGGGTGTCTCGCCAGGCAACTCCACTTCACAAATTCCCTGCATTCCGGGGCAAGTGCCCCATCCGGGACGCCTCCCCAATGGGAGAGACTCACCCGGCGGCTTTGAGTTGGTCACAAGTCACTCACTATCTCCTCTTTTGAATCTTGGCTCCTGGAGCAACATGAAATGCAGCCGCCCCTAGTCCGCCATCTTGAAACCTCCTGCACTATCTTTTTAATATATTTTTGTATGTGATTTGCTAAAATTTTGTTGAGAATTTTTGTATCAATGTTCATTAGGGCTATTGGTCTGAAATTTTCTTTCCTCAATATCTCTCTGTTTGGTTTAGATATCAGAGTGATATTGGCTTCATAGAATGAGTTTGGGAGGGTTCCCTCCTCTTCTATTCCATGGAATACTCTGAGGAGTATTGGAATGAGCTCTACTTTAAAGGTTTTGTAGAACTTGGTTGAGAATCCATCTGGTCCCGGGCTTTTCTTTGTTGGTAGGCTTTTGATGACTTCTTCTATTTTATTACTTGAAATTGATCTATTTAAATTGTGTATGTCCTCCTGACTCAGTTTGGGTGAATCATGTCTCTAGAAATCTCATGATGTCTTTGAGATTTTCTATTTTGTTGGAGTATAGATTTTCAAAATAGCTTCTAATTATGTTTTGTATTTCAATAGTGTCTTTTTCTACATAGACAATCATGCCATCTATGAATAAAGAAAGTTTTATTTCTTCTTTCCCAATTTGTATGCCTTTTGTTTCCTTTTTGAAACATATTGAAATATCTAGGACATCTCATATGCCATTGAAAAGTAGTGAAAAGAGGGGGCATACTTACCTTTTCCTGACCTTACAGGAAAGTTTTTAATTTCTCACTATTAAGTACAATGTTAGTTGTGAGGTTTTTGGTGGATATTATTTGCCAGTTGAGGAAGTTTCCCTCTATTTCTGTTTTTCTGGGAATTTTTGTCATAAATGGACATTGTATTTTGTCAAATATTTTTTCTATATCCATTGATATGATCTTGTGACTTCTATTCTTTATCCTGTTGATGTGATAGATTACATAAATTGATTTTCAAATGTTGAACCAGCTTTGAATGCCTCAAATAAATCCCACAAGATCATGGTGTATAGTTATTTTATACATTGTTAAGTTCAATTTGGTAATATTTTATTGAGGATTTCTCTGTTCATGAGAGATATTAGTCTGTATTTTTCCTCTCCTGTAATGTCTTAATCTGCTCTTAATATTAGGATAAGGTTGGTCTTAGAATAAGTTTGGAAGCACTTCCTCTGCTTCTAACTTCTGGAAGAGATTTGATGGTAATTTTCATAATTTATCTATTAAATGTTTGGTAAACTCAATAAACCCATCTGTGAGAATTGTGATTTTTAATCTCCAAATAATTGAGAATTTTTAATTTGTGTTATTTACATTGAGTTTAGTTGCTTTGCTGTCTAGAATATGCTTTATATGATTTCCATTTCTTTAAAATGGTTGTACTTGGCAAATGACCGGGAAAACAAATCATATCTCAATAATAACCCTGAATGTTAATAACCTGAATTCATCAATCAAAAGACATAGACTGGCAGATTGGATTACAAAGAAAGATCCAAAAATATGCTGCCTGCAAGAGACACATCTTATAGAAAGAGATACCCACAGACTGAAGGTGAAAGGATAGGAAAAAACATACCATGCACATGGACACAGCAAAATAGCCGGAGTATCCATCCTCATATCAGACAATGTGGACTTCAAGCCAAAACTAATCAGAAGGGATAAAGAAGGACATTACATACTGCTTAAGGGAAGCATACATGCACATGGACACAGCAAAATAGCCGGAGTATCCATCCTCATATCAGACAATGTGGACTTCAAGCCAAAACTAATCAGAAGGGATAAAGAAGGACATTACATACTGCTTAAGGGAAGCATAAATTGGCAAGACATAACAATCATAAATATTTATGCCCCAAACAGTGGCTCATCCATGTACGTCAAACAAATCCTTCTCAATGCCAGAAATCAAATAGACCACAACACAATAATACTAGGTGATTTTAACATGCCTCTCTCACCACTGGACAGATCTTCCAAACAAAAATTGAACAAAGAAACCATAGATCTCAATAAGACAATCAATAATTTAGACTTAACGGACATTTATAAAATATACCATCCAACAAAGAGCAAATACACTTTCTTCTCAGCAGCACATGGATCCTTCTCTAAAATAGACCATATATTATGCCACAAAACTACTGTTAGCAAATACAAGAAGATAGAGATAATACCTTTTATTCTATCAGATCATAATGGATTGAAATTAGAAATAAACGACAGAATAAAAAACAGAAACTACTCCAACACCTGGAGATTAAATAATACACTATTGAATGATGAATGGATAACAGAAGACATCAGGGGGAAAATTTAAAAATTCTTAGAGGTAAATGAGAACAAAGATACATCATATCAAAATCTCTGGGACACTATGAAAGCAGTTCTTAGAGGAAAATTTATTTCATAAAGCACATTCAATAAAAGAAGAAAACATCAACATATAAATGACCTAAAACTACAGCTCAAAGCCCTAGAAAAAGAAGAACAGAGCAACACCAAAAGTAGTAGAAGACAGAAAATTGTTAAAATCAGAGCTGAAATCAACAAAATTGAAACAAAAGAAACAATAAAAAAAACTGACAGAACAAAAAGTTGGTTCTTTGAGAAAATAAACAAAATTGATAAACCTTAGCCACACTAACAAAGAGAAGGAGAGCGAAAACTCAAATTACTAAAATTTGGACTGAACAAGAAAATATCACAACAGACACGATTGAAATACAAAACATAATTAGAAGCTATTTTGAAAATCTATACTCCAACAAAATAGAAAATCTCAAAGACATCATGAGATTTCTAGGGACATGATTCACCCAAACTGAGTCAGGAGTACATACACAATTTAAATAGACCAATTTCAAGTAATGAAATAGAAGAAGTCATCAAAAGCCTACCAACAAAGAAAAACCCGGGACCAGATGGATTCTCAGCCAAGTTCTACAAAACCTTTAAAGAAGAGCTCATTCCAAAACTCCTCAGAGTATTCCATGGAATAGAAGAGGAGGGAACCCTCCCAAACTCGTTCTATGAAGCCAATATCACCCCGATATCTAAACCAAACAGAGAGATATTGAGGAAAGAAAATTTCAGACCAATAGCCCTAATGAACATTGATACAAAAATTCTCAACAAAATTTTAGCAAATCACATACAAAAATATATTAAAAAGATAGTGCACCATGATCAAAATGGGTTTATCGCAGGGATGCAAGGTTGGTTCAACATCCAGAAATCAATAAATGTAATTCACCATATCAACAGACTTAAAGTAAAGAATCACATGACTATTTCGATAGATGCAGAAAAAGCATTTGATAAAATACAGCATCCCTTCATGTTCAAAACAGTAGAAAAAATAGGGATAGTGGGAACATTCCTTAACATTGTAAAGGCCATCTATGCTAAGCCCATGGCCAATATCATTCTAAATGGTGAAAAACTGAAAGCATTCCCCCTAAAAACTGGAACAAGGCAGGGATGCCCTCTTTCACCACTTCTATTCAACATTGTCCTTGAAACTCTAGCCAGAGCAATTAGACAGACCAAAGAAATTAAAGGGATATGAATAGAAGAAGAAGAACTCAAACTATACCTATTTGCTGATGACATGATTCTATATTTAGAGGAGCTGGGAAATTCCACCAGAAAACTTCTAGAACTCATAAGTGAATTCAGTAAAGTAGCAGGATATAAAATCAATGCTCATAAATATAATGCATTTTTATATATAAGTGATGAATCTTCAGAAAGAGAAGTTAGGAAAACTACCCCATTCACAAAGGCCTCAAAAAAACTAAAATACTTGGGAATCAATCTCACAAAAGAGGTGAAAGACCTCTACAATGAGAACTACAGAACACTAAAGAAAGAAATTAAAGAAAACCTCAGAAGATGGAAAGATCTCGCATGTTCTTGGATAGGCAGAATTAACATTGTCAAAATGACCATACTACCTAAAGTGCTATACAGATTCAATGCAATTCCAATTAAAATTCCAATGACGTACCTCACAGAAATAGAGCAAGCAATCATGTAATTCATCTGAAAGAATAAGAAACCCAGAAGAGCTAAAGCAATCCTTAGCAGGAAGAGTGACGCAGGAGGTATCGCAATACCAGAACTTCAACTCTACTACAAAGCAATAGTAACAAAAACGGCATGGTATTGGTACCAAAAAGGCCAGGTAGATCAGTGTTATAGAATAGATACAGACACAAATCCACATAAATACAGTTTTCTCATACTAGACAAAGGTGCCAAAAACATGCAATGGAGAAAAGATAGCCTCTTCAACAAATGGTGCTGGGAAAACTGGAAATCCATATGCAGCAGAATGAAACTAAACCCCTATCTCTCACCCTTCACAAAAATCAACTCAAAATGGATCAAGGACCTCGGAATCAGACCAGAGACCACTAATAGATAGAACACTAATTTCATATAGAACACTAATTTCCAGAATATATTAAGAACTGAAAAAACTCTACACCAAGAATACAAATAACCCAATCAACAAATGGGCTAAGGAAATGAACAGACACTTCACAGAAGAAGATCTACAAGCAATCAACAGATATATGAAAAAGTGTTCAACATCTCTAGTAATAAGAGAAATGCAAATCAAAACTAACTTAAGATTTCATCTCACCCCAATTAGAATGGCGATTATCAAGAATACAAGCAACAATAGGTGTTGGCGATGATGTGGGGAAAAGGTATACTCATACATTACTGGTGGGGTTGCAAATCAGTGCAGCCACTCTGTAAAGCAGTGTGGAGATTCCTTAGAAAACTTGGAATGGAACTACCATTTGACCCAGCTATCCCACTCCTTGGCCTATACCCAAAGGACTTAAAATCAGCATACTACAGTGATGCAGTCACATCAATGTTCATAGCTGCTCAATTCACAATAGCCAGATTGTGGAACCCAACCTAGATGCCCTTCAATTGATGAATGGATAAAGAAAATGTGGTATATGTATACAATGGAATGTTACTCAGTCATAAAAAATAATAAAATTATGGCATTTGCAGGCAAATGGATGAAATTGGAGAATATCATGCTAAGTGAGATAAGCCAATCTCAAAAAACCAAAGAACTAATGATCTCGCTGATAAGCGGATGATGACACATAATGGGGGGTGGGGGGGCTAAAATGGAGGAAGGA
The DNA here is from genome assembly GCF_902686445.1 of Sciurus carolinensis. Taxonomy (NCBI): domain Eukaryota; kingdom Metazoa; phylum Chordata; class Mammalia; order Rodentia; family Sciuridae; genus Sciurus; species Sciurus carolinensis. The sequence continues at coordinate 103,231,485 of NC_062220.1, forward strand.
GGAACTGTATAGAGGGAAAAGAGGGGTGGGGGGGTGGGGTGAAGGAAAAAAAATTAACAGAATGAATCAAACACTATTACCCTATGTAAATGTATGATTGCACAAATGGTATGCTTCTACTTTATGTACAACCAGAGAAACAAGTTGTACCCCATTTGTTTACAATAAAAAAAGAAGAAAAAAAAAATCAGGAAAGTCAAAGAAACTATCACTGCCAAGAGGGGACTTAAGGAGACACTCACATAATGTTATGTACTGCCAAGGATCCTGGCAGAGAAAATGAATATTAGGTTAAAACTAATAAAATAAGAATCTAAGTTAATAGAAATTTATCAATATTGGTTCTTTTGCAGTGGCAGATGTACTACAAGAATATAAAATATTAATTATTAATATATAATATTAAAATAAAATTTAATAACAGTGGAACTTATGCGTGGGGTGTATGGCAACTTCTGGTACTATCTTTGCAACTTTACATAAGTCTTAAACTATTTTAAAATAACAACTTTACTAAAAATAATGCACTGGGGAGAGACTCCCTTTGAAGTCTTAGTATTATTTGCATTGAACTAATTTACTGTTTCTTTTGTTGTCCAAAGTCAGAGAAAGAGATCAGGACACAAGGGACTAGGGTGTAGCTCAGTGCTAGAGTCCATGTTTTGCATGTGCAAGACCCTAGGGTCAATTCCCAGCAAAAGAAAAAGAAAGAGAAAAGAAAGAAAGAAAAGAAGGAAGAATGAAAGAAAGAATGCGAGCATGTGTTCACACACGCAGACATATACATATTTCACAAACACCTGTGTAAACACCTTTTTTCCTTCTTCTAGGATGGACTGTGGTTCCCTTTTCTTCTTATGGCATCTCCCTTTCCGACTATGTAGAGTCCTGGCTTGGATGGCAGTAGCTGTGCTCTTCTAGGAACTCTAAGGAAGGGCTGTACCCCGAGGCTGGGCCCTTGATGTGTAAAAGAATCACCAACATCTTGGCTGAAATTTCCTCTCAAATTGTCTGGCCTGCAGGGTCATCTGCATGAGGAATAGTGCTAGTTTGCATATCAGATCTAAAGGTCTTTGTTTCTTTTCAGATTCACCTGGTATAAATTCTAACTCCTACTCCCTGACTTCTCCCCCAGTGAGGGGCAGGATTTCAGAAAGGCAAAGGGACCACCCCTAACAGATTGCTGGAAGCAGTCTCCTCTTGCTGATCTGAAAGGACTGTCTTCCCACAGGAAATCTATTAGCCATTTTTGCCCTAGGCTGGACTTCCAGTGCCTTCAGTGTTTGTGTTCCCTTGGCTTCAGTAGTCTGGTTGGCAACGTTCCTGCCAGTCCTCTCAGGCACAGAAACTCAGAATGATCTGTCCCGGTCTAACTCCACATTTCCATGCATGGGCCCACCACATGGTCACTTTGCCGTTCAGTCTCCCACATCTTTTGCTAATGAGGTACCGTGGAGCCACAGATCTTTTTCTTTTCTTTTCACTTTTCATTATGAAAAATTCAGACATACAGAAAAGTGGCGTGAATATGAAATGACTACCCACAGAGCCATTCCTCAGATTTCATGGTTAACATGTAGCTATATTTACTACAATTATTGCTTTTACCTGAATTTTTAAAGACAATTACACACATTGTGACATTTAACCCCGGTTACTTTTATTTTCTCCTCTAAAGCTCAGAACATTGTCCTGAAAAAAAAAAAAAAAAAAAAAAGAACATTGTCCTATATAATTCAAATCTTATTTTTTATACCTCAGAAAATGAACAATCATTTCTTAATATTATCTAGTACCCATTCAAAAATCAAGGGTCTCCAGGAGGACTTTAAAGTGTGGTTTATGCATATCAAAGAGAATTTTTTTTTTTTTTTTTTTTTTTTTTTTTTAATATCTCCTTCAGGCTAAATTAACCCTTCTTTTCCTCCTTTCTTTATGACACTGACTCACTGAAAAGACCAGGCCAGGATTCTGTAAGAAATCCCACGAAAACCACGCCAGACACGGGAAATCACATAAGGGAATTTATTAAGCAAACAGTGTCTGGTTAAGAGAGTAAGAGAGAAAATGAGAGGAAAAGAGAAAGGAAAAGAAAAGGGTGTGCGCTAGAGAGAGTGGAAAGCCAGGAGGACAGAGAAAAGTGTGTAGGACAGACAGAAGAATGGAAAAAAGATGGCTGGGGAAGCTACAGTAAAACAGTTGAATTCTGCTGGGCTAACAGGGGACCAATATGGGAGAAGGATACTTGCAAGCTGACTGATGAACCAATAGCTAGCTAGGATGTTCACAGATTGACAAGTGGTTGGGAGGCGGGCAAAATGGCTGTACCTGATGGGTGGGGGAGCAGCTTTATACATTACAGATTCCTGGATCACTTTACTCCCCAGCTCATTCTGGTCCACAGTTCCTGAGGTGGGGTTTAACCAGTTCCCTATCTGCTGATTTTCCTGTAAGTGACCTCCAAATGACTGTTTCAATCTCCACAAGTGATTTAGGCAAGAAGGCCACATAGGGGACGAGTCATGTCTGAAGCAACATATTGCCTGGTGGCATCACTGCTATAAATGCTGAAACATTGAGCCTTGGTAACCTGAGGAGGGGGTCATGAGAACCCTGAATTGTAGCCAGTAGGTCAGAAGCACAGGTAAACCCACCTGGACTTGAGATCAACATCTGAAACGGGGTTGGTCTTGGGGACTGAGGCTCAACCTTTGAATCTGATGCTATCTCCAGGTGGATAGTGTGGAGGACTGGATCGAAGGGGATACCAGCTGGTGTCTGCTGTAGAATGGATTGCTTGGTGGGTGGGGAAAACCCACACACACCTGGTGTCAGGAGTGTGTTGTCAGAGTAGAGAAAACAGTTTGGCTTTCCTCTACAGAGGATGTTAGCAAGAACCTTCTTATTCTGTCACTTCTATTTGTTGGCTTATTATGTAGATAATGTTTTCCTCCTCAGCTGGGGCTATGGGGTAGCCCCCTATATGGCTTCTGCTGGAAAGGCAGCCCAAGAACTTCATTCTTCCTCCCAATTGTGAGCTTTCAGAGGGAAAGGTAGGAGTAATACTTGGTTCTAGTGGAGACGAATCAGGGCAGTTTTTTCCTCTTCTTTGAGAATTTTATGGGGTCATGAACTTTTATAAGTTGAATGTGATTTAGACAACTACAGTCATGATTCTTTTTAATGATCTAATTATCGCGGTGCTATCAACAAGCGCTTGCTGCCTGACACACAATACTATTGCACTGGATTTTAAATGTTGGTGGGGCGGGTACTGGGGATTAAACCTAGGGGCACTTGACCACTGAGCCACATCCACAGCCCTACTGTGTATTTTTATTTAGAGACAGGGTCTCACTGAGTTGCTTAGTGCCTCAGTTCTGCTGAGGCTGACTTCGAACTTGAGATCCTTCTGTCTCAGCTTCCCGAGCCACTGGGGTCACAGGCATGCACCACTGTGCCGGGCTTGACACTGGATTTTTGCAAAAGTAGAAAGCATTATTTTTTTTGTGTTCAACTGGCAAGGGGGACAGGAGCTCCAAAGGAGCTTCAGATCTGCCTCTTGCATCAGTTGGCAGTGGGGAATTTATAGAAAGAGTGAGGGGAGGAGCTGCTTGCTGGCTGGATGGCAAGAAGGAGGAGTTTTAGGGTTCTTTTGTACAGGCCTAGGGTCATCACATCTCTCCACATTTCACCTGCTTTTTTTCCCTAGGAAGTTATCATGTTCTCTGTGGGGGATTTTGAATTTGTGACATCAAAGGGTCATTGACCAGCGGAGTTTCTTCTGCCAATGCCCATTCTTGAAAAGCTGGTTCAAAACCATCCTTGAGTGCATTCTGGAGGTTTCTCCTAAAAGACAGCTTAAGGACTTTGCTATTTGAAGGATTTGCATCTAGGTGTGTCTGGGCTTCAGCCAGTTTCAACCACTTAGGTCTGCAGAGCTTTTGGAGGTGCCTTCTGCATCCTTTCCCCTTAGTATGTGTGATGTGGGGACTCTTTGGGAGCAAATCTTAGGATGCTGCATTTATTACAGTCAGACAGGATCCCTTGCTCAAGACTGTTAAGGGATCACTGGGGATCCACACCTGAAATCCGTCTTACCTTCCCAGACCCCACCCCATCCTCAAAGCACCCTAGCTAATGGCATCTATGAACTCCACAAGCTGTGGCAAAAGATTCCCAGGAGGCAATGAAGTTTGTACACATTCTGAAAAACAGGCTCAGTGGTGTAATTTTTCCTCAGCATCATGAGGACTGTGAAGTATCCCTGAGGACTGATTTGCCACATGAGAGTGCAAGTCAAGTGGCAGAATTAAGAGTGGGCTCTTAATCAACAGAATTAAAATCTTAATTGTCACAAGACAGTCATGCTACAGTGTCCCCGGGGAGCAATGACTTAGATGTGTAGCTCATGAGCTCCCCAACTTGCCGAAGGGCAAATGAAGCTTGTGGGGGAGCTACAGGCACCCCTCAATGCTGAGAACTGCCCTTCCAGGAGATGCACTTCCAACTGTGCTTCCATGAGATCATGGCAAATGAGAAGCAGTAATGACAAGGAAGGTGAAGGGAAGCCCATCTGGGCATAGACACCACCCTCAGGGTGGTGGAGAATCCAGTGCCCTGACTTTGGGCAGACACTGTACACTCCTCAGGGATGACCTCACTGAATCCTTCTCACCATCCTACAATGTCAGCATTGCTTTATCCCCAGTTTACAGGTGAGGAAATGGAGGCACAAAGCATGTAGGCAAATATGCCCAGGTTTTGTAGCTGGGAGGGAGTTGGAGCCACAGTCACTTGGGTCTCCTTGTTGGTAGATTTGTTCTGGAATGGTCTCTGCCCGGACAGTGTGGGGAAAGGAAAGAATGAGAACAAAGGAGGCAGGACATGCTGTCCCTCATCACTCCTTCATACAAACTAACTCCTCTCCTCCAAGTTGCTACCAAAGTAAATGGGATTTATGTTAGGTCAACTCTAAAAGCACTGTGGTCACAGTCGTACCGCACACCACTGCTGACCATCTCAAGGCTTGGGCATTTTATGAGGAAGACGTGAGATCTCCAAGTGTCTGTCCACTCCCACAGGGACTCAGGAACTTTTCCTTTGCTGGATGCTCAAGGCTAGTTTGCAGCCTGTTTAGAGATTTCTGTTTTAATTTTCCCTATTACAACTATGTTATCAGTCCTTGCACTCCTGGTGCAAGCTGGGAGTAGCTCCCCTAATTATAGATTGTTAAATAGCATTTTCCCTCTTACAGCCTGAATGGCTCTCACAAAGAGAATTAGGAAGTTTGTTATTTTGCTTGTTGTTACAAAAATATGCCCATTAAACCCACAAATGGATAGAAGAAAACACACACAGTGACCCAGGGCTGCACTGATAAACATCACAGCATTTGTATTCCAAAGCAGAGCCTGGGACAGATTCTGGGCATTTGCCTTTCCAGACCCAGTTGCACAGCTTTGATGCAACCTTTTTTTTTTTTTTTTTTTAAATTCAGTGTCACATCAGTTCAAGATTTTGAAACTGAACATATGTTTTCAAGTATATTTTAAAATATTACTGGCAGTTCCCTTATAAAACTAAATATGCTTTTTTAAAATAAAAAAAAGATATGCATTTTCCAAGATCCCAGGTTCTGAAAATGTATCCTGACTTCTTTAGAATCTTCCCTACCTGGCCACTTATGTCACACCTCATGTCTGTGCCCCAACACAAGGACATGCCAACTGTGCAGACATTGTGTTGCCTGTTTCAAAATGCCCACAACCCATTGTTATACTCTGGAATATTTTCATAGGCAAGTAATAGAAGAGCAGCTCTAGTAATTCAGATTAAACAAGGAGGCTGGAGCTTGGCTCAGCAGCTCTGTGGTATCAGAGAAGCCCTCTTATTCATCCTTTGGATTGGCTCCTCACAGTCTCAGAGGTGCCACTACAGCTCCAGCCTTCACATCACCTTCAAGGCAGGAACCTAGAGTAATTTGTGCTCCCCTTCCAGTGCTCTCCAGATTCTGTCTCCTTATGGGAGAAGAGGATGTGTGTGTTTATGTATATTCAAAAATCTCATTAAATGCTCTAAAATGGGGGAGTGGAAGAGGGGGAGACTAGAGAAGGAAAAACCTCTGTGCAATGGACTGAATATTTGTGTCTCCCCCTACAAATCCTAATCTCAATGCTAATAATTGGAGGTGGGGTCTTTGGGAGGTGATTAGTCACAAGGGACCCATGTCCTTATAAGAACAGATACCAAGCCATCACAGAGGCACATGTCTGTCATTTCAGTGACTTGGGAAGCTGAGGTAGGAAGATCACAAGTTTGAGGCCAGCCTCAGCAACTTAGTGAGACCCTGCCTCAAAATAAAAAAAATCAAAAAGACTGGGAATGTAGCTCAGTGTAAAGCACTCTGGGGCCCTGGGTTCAATCCAGTACAAAAAAAAAAAAAAGAAAAAAAGAAAAAAGAAAAAAAAAGACACCTAGATACCAGAGAGCTCTCTTACCCTCTTTCCACTATGTGAGGGCACAATAAAAAAGTGGCCATTTATAAGGCAGGCAGAGAGCCCTTAATAGGAATCCAATGGCACCTTGATTGTAACTTTCAGCCTCCCGAACTGTGAGAAATTAATTTCTATTGTTTAAGCCACATGGTCTGTGGTATTTTTGTTATAGCAGCCCAAATTGACTAAGACACTCTATACATAAATCTCAGAAAGTAGTCTGATTGTTAAATGTTTTATTAATTTTCCCAAAATTATAGACTTTAATAATAAATTTTTGCTCACATTTTAGGAAGTTGTTAAAAGTGATTATTAATCATGTTTGAGACCAGGTTCAGTCTACTATTTTCCTTTTTTTTTATGTGAAGGCCATACTTATCTCTAGAAACTATCATGTAAGTCAGGGAGTTCTGTCTAGGTAGAATTGCCAGATTTAGATCATAAAAATACCAATGTGCATAATATTTCAAATTACATATGTATATATTCATTGACATGAAAGAAAAATTTTGCGTGGATATACTTACACTAAGAATTTTTTATTCATTGTTTATCTGAAATAAATTACAAGTAACTAAGTTACTTGCCTTTCATTACATTTCCCTGATGATTTGGCTCTCCTTAGCAGTCTTCCTTTTGCAAAATTCACTTAACAAATTCCTTGCAGTTACAGCTCACTTTCTGTTTCCGTTGTAAGGTGTCTTCTACTACAGTTACATCTGCTTTCTTTACTTTTTTCTGTTGACCATGTGTTACCAGAAAATGCACTCCACATTAGCAACATGAACTGGTGCCCCAAATGTGTACTGGCCTAAAGTTAGCAACTCTGAGACCTGCTCTTTGGATTTGATTTCTTAGAGTGTGTAATACCATTTTCTATGGTATATGTTTATATGTTGTTTTTCCATTTTGGGGGTTTCCTTTGTGTCTCTTGTTCATCAACATTTTAAGATGTTGTCCACCAACAACAAAAACCGTCACAATCAATTTTTAGTGCCTTCATCTTTAACACTACACATGACTCCACTTGTTCCCAAGATGGAAGAGTATTAAGAAATCCATGTAAAAGAAAAGAATTCTTAAAGGGATGAAATCCATTTCAAAGATAGTCACGGCAAATGCTGTAATAATTATCCACTTTTGAGTCAGAACTTCCTTTTCTGCTTATAATTAATGTTGTTCCTTTGAAGAATAGCCTTGACACTTAAAGGGATAAATATTTCCTCAATTATTTCTTTAATGTATTCAAGTTCCTTTAAGCAATGGAGTGCTTCAATAACACTGTTTGCTCTTCTGTCAATTTGCATAATCCTATTGCTAAGGGGATATTGAACAAGAAATAAGTAGACTTCACTCAATAAATTATTTATGAAGTCAACATGAAATTCTGGGGCCTTTTCTTCGGAATTAAAGTACAATTTCAGTGCTGTGAATAAATTGAGGATTCTCTCAACTGAATTGGTTGAAGAAAGACAACAGGATTTTTGAATGAATATGAGTGAGCAGAACATTGCTAAATGCCCAGAAAATCACCAGAGTCCTTTGATTGCTCTGTTCGAACAGTATAAATGCTGAAGTTAGAGAACAATTCACGCCAATTTCTTCGATGTCAATAGAATGAACACCGGATGCTGTCAGAGTAGCTTTATGGAGAATGAGGGCAAGGCACCAACCCTTTCATAGAGTCATTCATTATTCTACCCGGAATAAACAATGTTCTCTGCACCTGACACAAACACCCCTCACAATGTATATTTATATTAGCTCCATGAAAAGCATTGCAATTTTTTTTTCTTCACTGACTGTTAAATTTATAAGAGGATCTCCGCAAAACTTCACTCATTTTTATTGATGTCTCTTCCGGAAGAGATCATATTTGGGATAGTCTTAGAAGCAAGCCTTTTTCGGGAGAAAAATCTTGCACAAAGGGAATTACGTTTTCTGCGTTATGATGACTTGAATCTTGCACCTGTGTCTGTGCTGTTAAGGTGAGGCAGGCAGAGCTCTGAAAACCCTGTGGTAGTGAATGGAGTGGTTACATTATTCTATTTCAGGAGATTTGTGCTGGCACTTGACAGTTTGCTTGCAATGTTGGAATCAGAAAATACTTCTGGCATCCGTATGTTAAGATAGTCATTCGAGCTGAAAGACTGATGGCGATACACAGTCTGGGAGTCATCACAACCTCTGAGATTATTTTATCTTCTTCATGTGAATTCCTGTAAGGCAAAAAAGTTATTTTATCACTTTCTGTGGTACCAGCTGAAGAACTCATGCGTCCCTTGTGTTTAACTGTTAGCCCAAACACTGTTTAGTTCTGACTCGCCACCATTTTTATATTGACTGAACAAAGACTTTCAATGTATTTTTGTTTCTGTTAAGTAAATATCTGTTGGTCAAAAATTCATCACAGTGGGGCTGGGGTTATAGCTCAGTGGTAGAGCATTTGCCTAGCATGGGTAAGTCACTGGGTTGGATCCTCAGCACCTCATTTAAAATAAATAAATACATAAAAATTCATCACAAAATTTGCATTTTGGCATTTAGAGGCTCAACTACATAAATAAAATATAGATAATAGGAATCATGGAAAAAATAGAGAAGATTGGATTTGATCTCACAGCCACCTGAACACATCTATCACTTAAAATCCACACTGAGAACCAATCATAAGTAGGGGTTGGAACAGATTAAATGATTAAATCTTGAATTAGAAGTACATTGAATTTGGTATCAGATGTAGGTCCATGTATGCTTCCCATTTGCCTGTGGGGGAGAGCTGTGTTTTGGGGTCGTCAACCAACAAAACCAAGCTGACCTTACCTAAGGTTTTGGAGAGTCTGGGACTTGGGGTGGATGCCTTTGAGAAGCAGCAGACTTCAAGGCTCAGGTTTATCAGACAATTGGGGCATCATTGACCTGGTTCCTTTCAATGTCTGGCTTCACCTACTGTTGCTTGGCTGGTTTTGAGAACACGTGTATTGAGTCAAAGTGAGATCTTATTAGTGCAACTATGTATTTATGATGTGGGGCTTTGATGAAACAATACTCTTTTCCTTTCTGAAGTATGAAGAATAAGTACTTGTAATTCTTGGCTCTTCCTCACTGCCTTCTGACCCCCAATGTGCCAGCACCCAAACCTTGTTTGTGGAGGTCAGGATCTGCTGTGGTGACAATTCAAGTTCAAATTACTGTGGCAGCAAATTAGCTCTCTTGCAGTTTTGTAACTTATTGGGAAAAAAAAAAAACAACCCAGAATCCAGGACATTTCGGGCATCTTGACAAAGCAGGACAAATGCAGGGCAAAGCCATTAAATACAGGACATGCCCTGTATATGCAGGATGCCAGTTACCCTGATTTAGGGATCTGTGAAATTGAAGTGGGTCATAGATGTTTTTCTTCTTCTCATCATTTTAAGATAGACTCAAGGTTTAACCTTGAGACAGGCCCTGTTCCAGATCCTGACCTCTATGTCAGACACGTGCAATGGCTCAGGAGGGCTGAAATAGTGGGGTATCCCTGAAAGTGTTAAATGCAGACAAAGGGAAACCAAGGCATCAAAGCCTGTTGTGGGTCTCCTCACCCAACTGTCATCAGCCTCAGTCAACACCCAGGCAGTGTTGCAGTGTCCTTCCCCTGGGGCAGGGGTCGCTGGAATTTCTGTGGGTGCTTGTTTGTGCTGCTGAAGTCTCAGAACCTGGCAGCCTTAAGGGTTCAGAGGACCCTTAGGTGATTGGCAGGTGTTTCCCAGAGTTTCTTGCTAAAGCAATTAGAATGTGGAAGAATTTACTGCAAAGACAAGCTTCACAGCAAATGTATGAAATAAAAGCCATTCACTTTCCTGGAAACACCTGTCAGAGAGAAATGAGAAAAGGTAGTCACTTGAGCATAGAAACAAAAAACAAACAATGCACATGAGAATGAGATTAATGAGAGCTGTAGGAGCTGAGGCAACTCTCGGGATATGTCAGGAGGGAATGAAAACCCAGTATGGGGAGATGGGGACATATTCAGGGACATGAAGGCAGAACATTACAGAATGTGAGCACTCTCTCCAAATTAATCTGTGAGCTTAATGCAAATCTAACTCTTTAAAAGTGTTTAAAGGATTCCAGAGGAAATGAAACACTTGAGAAAAAGCAAAGAAAACCATAAGGCAAGTGTGCAAGATTATAAGGGATTCTGGAACCAAACACAAGTGATGCAGGATTCAAATACTTTAGATAGTGCTGTCTGGTTAAGATCCATATGGAATGGCTAAGGCCAGAACACACTGGGACATTAATTTTTTAAATAACAGAGTGCTTAAGATGTTTTTCAGAAAGTGCCTCCAGAATCCACTCAAGGATATTTTGAAACCAGCTATTCAAGAATTGACATGAACTGAAGTAGCAGCTGGTCTGGTTAATGACCTTTGGATGCCACAGGCTCAAAATTCCCTACAAAAAATGTGGTAAACTCCCTTTTCTGAAGAGAAACATACAGTTGGTGAAGGAGCATATACTATCTCTGCCTAAAATTCCCCCTTCTCGTCATCCAATCGGTAAGCAGTTTCTCCTCGAGGTAAATTACCCCACTACCAACCAATCAAGGAGCCATATTTGAGCTTTTGCTCTTGTCCTCTCTGCTGGTTGACCTTGCAATAAAGCTCTCTTTTTGCAAAAATCAGTGCCATAGTGTGGTTCATTGTGCATCGGGAGGGAGTCCTTTGCTTGGTGTCATATAAAAGTGTATAAGCAAAAATATAGAAACACAGACCAAAGGAAAAGAATGCAAGCACAGCAGTGTCTGGAACTTGCTGGAACTAAGTCTCCAAGAGAGGGAGAGAGGGAAGAATTATGTAATGAATGCTCTTGGAATAACTGGATCACATAATTGGGAGGAGGGATAAAGGAATCCATGCAGTGTGCAGTGCTGTGGGATAGATGATCAGAGTGTGCAGCGACAGGAGGGTGAGTTTTGACTGTGTTTTCCTGATTCTCAGCTTGTTTGTGGTTGAATGAGAACAACTGTCTCCCCATGTTACTCTGGGGAATTATATTAAAGGCTGATGGAGGTTCAATTCCCAAGCTTGGTCTGTGCTCAATACTTGGGTGTCCCTGCTCTCATATGGAAATGAAGCAAAATGAGCCAGGGGAATGAGGTGCCTGGGCTAGTACCTGGAACAATGGAAGGTGTGGTTCTGGCTGAGCTGACTGCAAACTGCAGAGGGATTTGATGAATCAGACCATCCCTGCATCCAGCAACAAAGACCTGCCTGGGCAAATTGAACAGCGTTCCACCTTTTGCTTTTCCTTGGCATAAGCCTCTTTGTGCCCAGCTGTGCTGAAAAGGGGAAATGCAACAAATGTGAGTAGAGAAGATATTTTGGGGCTCTTTTCTAAAGAAGGGAAAAGAATCGCTGATCTTACAAGGAACCTTTGCTCTCTGAAGATTTTAATGCTCATTTTGCAAATTTGCAAATCTTAGTCATCAAGGTAGAATTTAAAGCAAAGTTCAAAGTTGTAGGACTCACTGAATCACAAATGTCCAGCTTTTATGAACTCTGGGCATGGCTCTGCTGTGGGGCAGGATTGCCAGTGCCCAGGTGGCTGTTGATGATGACAGAGAATAGCCTTCTGTCACCCTAGTTCTTTCTTTCAAACCAATTTGCACATAAATACAGGGTCAGGGAGGGGCCAGTGACCTTAAAGGAATGTGGTGACTTCTGAGGTTAAGGACAGGGGACTTCAGAAGACCTTCTGAATTCCCTTCTTAACACACAAATGACCAAGAAAACAAATGAACAAACAAAAACCCTGAAAACTAAGGAAAACTTCACAGCCCTCCCAAACTACAGAAAAGTGGCTGGGTGTATTTTGCCCGAAATTTCTGCTGGCTGTGCTGCAAAGGGACTAGAGCAACAGCTGGATTCCACCCACTTCTTAGGATGCCAAGCGTCCAGGGCAGTAAGGTAAAGGACTTTGGAAGTCCCATCCTCAGCCTCTCATTGGGAGAGAAGAGGCGAGAGTGAGACTCAGGGTCTGTTTGTCAGGATGAGTAAATAACTTGGGATCCATTAAAAGGGGATCTTCAAATAAAAAGCTACAGTAGTCTAGCTTGTAAGAGACACAAAACTGCTGCATCCTAGTAGGAAGGACATAACTGATGATGCTGGGGGACATTAAGGGCAGCGGGAGATAAAAAGGATCAGACCCAACACCTTGAGATGACAACCAGGACAAAGGGTAAAAGCAGGGTCACGAGGAAATGAATAATAAATAGCAGCACTAAAAGCCCATTGATGGAGTGACATGCAGACACCAAGCTGTGGAGAAGAGAAACAGCGATATGCAAATGAAGTCTGGGAAGTTTTTTGAGGTAGTGAAGACAATGTCAAAAGTACAAAACCAGATGAGGAAGAGAGTGAAAGGAATGAAAACAAAAATATAAAAAGCTGAACAGACACAACATTCTGAGATAACCAGGAAGACATTTCCATAACTGGAGAAGTGAGGGGCAGACTGCCCAGGGAGGAAGAGCAGGGGTGGGTACAGGTCATGGTGGGACCATATGGCTAGGTCTTGGCCATCATGGTGGGTCTGGCTCTGATTCTAAGTCCTCTCCCTCTTTCCACATGGACTGGCAGTTTGAGGAAGACAAAATGTCCAGTCTCCCTGAGGTGGAGCCAGGAGGACTAAGCGAGGTAAATCATAGACTGAGAGCAGCATTGTTCCTGTACAAGCAATAGGCCAAGCCTGAAGGCTACAGTGTCTTTCTGTCTACTGTTGCCAGGTGCTGCTCCAGTAATAGAGATGCTAGCTCTGAGGATGCACATTCCCTTGTCCAGCCCCTTTCTGTACAGTTTCCTTCCTGTCCCCTGCTCCTGCCCCACCCCCTTCCTGTCTAACCCCTTCCTGCCCAGTTTTCTTCCTGTCCATTCCCTTTCATGTCCTTGCCCTTCCTATTCATCCTGGTGCACTCCCTTCCTGTCTACCCTGCTTCTGCCCAACCCCCTTCTTGTCCAACTCCTTCCCCCCTTCCTGTCCAACTCCTTCCTGTTCAGTTGTCCTTCCTGGTCAAGTCCCTTTCTTTCTAGTCCCCTTCCCATCTAGCCTCCTTCTTGTCTAGACTTTTCCTTTCTAGCTCCTTCCTGTCCAGTTCTTGTTCCTGCTTAGGTTCCTTCCTGTCTAGCAACTTCCTGTCCTATTTCCCTTCCTTGTTTAAGGCTATATTTCTTGTTCCAGGGCTCCATCCCCACCCCTAACAACCACGCACATCTGTGACAGGTGATTTTCCAGAGCACCCACCTATGACAGGGTAGGATGACACAGTCTGTCTTCTGATTAGTGAGTGATTTGCCAGAATATGCTGCAGTTCACAGGAGCTGACTTGGCTTGGGTCAGAGTGCTGAAATCTGTCGATTTCTGCAGTTTTTGAAACTCCCTGGATCAGCACATCTGTGGCTTATTTTTCTTTGTGCCTCACCAGGCACCATCCAGCCCCTCTTCCTGTGTTCAGGGAAGTGCTGAGAGGCCCAGGTCTCTCTGCTTGTCCTCAGATTTACAAAGGATATGAAACCCCTGCTCCCAGAAGAACCCCTGTTCCTGCTGCCCCAACCTGATCCCTTAAGTGAGGGAGCGGCTACCCATCCTCATCTTCCCAGGAATTAAGCCCTGGACACTCACATGAGTGGACTTCTATGTACTCTAGAAAGAGGGAACTTTATTTACTCCTCAGGAACCAAATCCCCAAAACAAGTGGAAAGCCAGAGATTGGAGGTTGGCCTGGAAAAAGTCTGACCCATGTGTATGTTTCTATAGCTCTGCTGTGACTGTGACTGTGGTTATTTTCCTCATTGTCTTCAGTAGCGTTCTCCCTTGTCTTTCTCTAGTTCTTTTAGTGGCAAATACACATTCTCAATCTTAAAGAAGTGTTTTTTTTTTTTAATTTTCTGTGTTTTTAAAAAATATTGCCAATGGGCTAAACTAATGGTCAGATGTTCATTCTTTTAAATCTCCAAATTTCATTTATGCGATCTTATCTCCTTAGAAGAATTCTTACAGGATTATACCATAGCGACCTTGTGAAATTTTAAGCAAGTATTAAACCCACTCCCTAATTTTTAAAAGACTTTTATTTTTAGAGCAGTTTTAGATTAACAGTAGAATTGAGAAGAAAAGGCTGTTTTCCTTTATACTCCCTTCCCCCACAAATGCACTGCCTGCCCTACTATTAATATCCCTCAACAGATATATTTATTACAATTAGTGAGTGTTTTGGTCATCTTTCTCATCACTGTAAACAAAAGGCCTGACAGGAACAACTTAGAAGTGGAAAATTTTGTTTTAGTTCATGGTTTCAGAAGTTCAGTCCATGGCTGGCTGACTCCATAGCTCTGGTTCTGAGATGAGGCAGAACATCATGGTGGAAGGGTGTGGTGGAGGAAAACAGAACAGTACATGGTAACCAGGAAGTAGAAATTGAACTCTACTCATCGGGTACAAAATATAACCCCCAAAGACATGCCCCCAGTGCCTTACTTCCTTCAGTCACAATCTACCTGTCTAGAGTTACCACTCAGTTAATCCATACAAGTGAATTAAATCACTAATTAGGTTGCAACTCTCATGATCTAATCATTTCATCTCTTACCATTTTTGCATTTTGTCACACATGAACTTTTGGGTTATAACTTATATCTAAACCATAATATTCCATCCTCCCTGGCCCCCAAATAGTCATGCCCACTTCACAATGCAAAATATATTTAGTTCATTTCCAAGAGTCCTCATAGTCTTAATAGTTCCAGAATTGCCCAAAAGTCCAAGTCCAAAATGTAATCTGAAACTCAAGGCAAACCCTTGGATGTTTTTTCCTGTAAGGATCAAAAGGAAGTTATATATATCCAGTGTATAATGGCACTGTAAACATTTACATTCCAAAAAGGAGAAATAGGGGCATAAAAGGAAGGGATGGGATCAAAACAGGATCCCAGCTGGGCAAACAAGTTCTCTAGCTCTAAGACCAGCATCTGGGGCATATGACATCATGATATTCTCTACAAAGGGCTTGTGTAGTTCTAACTCTATGGACTTGCTGATTGAATCCCACATGACCTCTCTTGGCTTGTCTCTTCAACTTTTGTTGGCAGATGTTCCAAGTTACCGGCATCTCTTAATCTTGAGGGTCTCCATAGCAGCTTTGGCTTCCTTTTCAGATCTTCATCACACAATGCCCCCTTAGGGGCTGGCTTCAGGAATTCCAACCCTGCCACACTTTGCCTGGCTTCCTAGGCCTTCTTTTGAAATCTTGGTGGAAGCTTCCATGACCCTATAACTCTAGCATCCTGTCTTCCTGCAGAACCAGCACCTTGTGGTTGATGCCAAGGTCTGCTACCATATTGAGCAGTAGCCAAGACTCCTGGGACCATGACTGAAGCAGTTTCTGAGTGTCTGGGTGGCTGAGCGCAGTGAAACAACTTCCTAGGACACCTGTGCAAGTAGGCTGCCCCACTGGTCTCTTCTTGAAGGAAGTTTTACTTTATGTCCTTGAGCCTGAGACCCATCTCAGTTCTTGAGATGCCCTGAAGCTATTTTTCCTATGGTTTCTGACTAAAGTACTTAGCATTTCTTTTTTTTTTTTAATTTTAAAAATTTGTTCTGATTAGTTATACATGACAGTAGTATGCATTTATGCATTTTGATAAGTCAAACAAGATGGAGTATAATTTCTCATTTTTCTGATTATACATGTTGTAGGATCACATCAGTCATGAGATAATAATGTCTGTTTCACTCTATTATCCTTCCTTTAGTGGCTATAACACTTTAACAACCACAACTTCCTTAGCCTCAGTTTTACTCATACTTTCCTGGCCAAGCTGCAAGTTGTTACAGTAAACTTGGACAAAAGCTCTCCACAATATTGGTGCCACTCCCTGAATGCTGTAGTACATTGAAATTTCCTCCTCCAGAATAATTAGTCCATCACCTTTAAATTCAATCTCATAGGAAGTCTCAGGACAATGGCAAACTGTAGAACTGTGGACATTCTTTGCCAGAACATAACATGAGTGACCTCTAGTCCAATTTTCTTCTTCTCCTCTAAAACAGAGCACAGTCTTTACTGTCTGCAGTTCTTTCCACATTTGGTCTTTTGAACGTCCATCAGAATCACAAATTGTGTTGCTTACAACATTTTAAAGCTTTTGCAGCTCGCATCTCTAAACTTTTCAAAATTCCTTCCACAAACCAGCAACAAACTTGTGAACCACATGGTCAGGTTAGTCACAGGAACAACATGACTTATAATACCAATTTCCATTTAAGTTAGTTTTTTGTCACCGTAACCAAAAGACCTGACAGCATCAACTTAGAGGAGGAAAAGTTTATTTTGTCTCATGGTTTCAGAGGTTCTGTCCATGGTTGTCAAACTCCAAAACTCTGAGTCTTGGGTGAGACAGAACATCATGGCAGAAGGTATGGTGGAGGAAAGCAGTTCAGTACATGGCAATCAGAAAGTAGAAAGCGAGCTCCATTCACCGGGGACAAAATATAACCCCCAAAGCCATGCTCCTAGTGACCTACTTCCTTCAACTACAACCTACCACTTGCCAACAGCTACCTCCCAGTTAATCCATATCAGTGAATTAATTTGCTGATTCACTTACAGCTCTCATAATCTAATCATCTTACCTCTGAATATTCTTGCATTGTATCACGCATAAATTTTTGGGGGGTACCTCATATCTAAATCATAATAATGAGACAACTGATTGACACATCATTACCACTCAGAGTCCACAGTTTATATTACTGTTCACTCTTGGTGTTGTACATTCTGTAGGTTTTAATAAATGTAGAATGACATCTATCCATCATTTCAGTACCATACTGAATATTTTCACTGCCCTAAAAATCCTCTCTATTTTGCCTTTTCATTCTTCCCTCCCCTAACCCCTGATCTTTCTGCTGTCTCCATATTTCTGCCTTTTCCAGAATCATATTGTAGGTACCCTTTCCATATTGGCTTCTTTCACTAGTAATGTGAATTTAAGTCTCCTCCATGTGTTTTGATGTCTTGACAACTCATTTTTTTTTTTTTTTTTTAGTTCTTTTCACTGACTGGATATACCATGGTTTGTTTATTCATTCACCTACTGAAGGGAATCTTGGTTGCTTCCAAGTTTGGCAATTATAAATATGGCTGCTATAAATATCCATGTGCAATTTTTTGAGTAGAAATTTTTTTTGACTCCTTTGGTTAAATGCTCAGGAGTGAGATTGCTGGATTATGTCTAATTTTGTTAAGAGACTGACAGTCCATCTTACAAAGTGGCTATACCACTTTGCATTCCCACTAGCCATGAATAAGAGTTCCTGTTGCTCCACTTCCTCATTAGCATTTTGTGTTGTCAATGTTCTAAGACTTTGACCGTTCTAATAGGTATATAGTGAAGGAAGTACATTTGAAAAGCAGGAAAAAAAAGAAGGAAACAGAGGAAAGGAGGAAGGAAGAAGGGGGTGAGAGAGAGATAAAGAGAGAAAGAGAGAGAGAGAGAAGGAGAGAAGTGTGCATTTCCTATCGCTGCCAGTTCTCGCAAAGCCAATTACCCCTCCAGGGGCAGCAGCTGTACCTCCTACTCTGGAGCAAGTATCAACTTAGTTCTTCTCCAAGAAACTGAGCTCTGTGAAGACAGCACTTATCTGTGGGTGGTGGAGGAAAGGAATGAAAGGATATTTGAATGAATGGAACACATGGTTATGGTCCCCATCCCAACTCCATGTGGACATGTAGTGACGTGGCATTTGCTGGTACAGATCACATTTCACCAAATTCCTAGGGATGAATCTCCTGAAATTGGCATTTGGTCCAAGCTCACAGTCACCTTGTGATTCTGACCACCAGTGGGGTCTGGGATCAAGAGTGAATATGCACTGGCAATAGCAGGCCCGCCCAGCTGCTGCAGTCCAGGGCAGGGGAGCAGCCGGAGGCCTCTCACCTGAGGCCTAAATGTTTAATGGACTATTTAAGCTCATATACCATTACATTAAATATGTTTCATCCTAATGACAACTTGGAAAATATATACACAAGCCTCAGAAATCATCTAAGTAATTCCTGGGGGTGGGGTGCAGTTTTGATCATATTGAGAGGAACTGGCCAGGTAATCACTGTGTCCAGCAGGTGAGTATCATGACGACAATGCACTTCTTTGCCATCAGACTTTTTCAGGAGCAACCAGAATCTGAGTTTTCATAAGAAAGTCACAATTCTAAAATATTGCCTTGAAAAAGTCTTTAGAGGGTATCGCAACAGGATGGACTTTGTTCTTGAAATTCCAGCTACAGCCTTGACTTCACACCAGATCTAGACACTCTCCCTGAACACCTGCTCTGATGTCCCCTTGAGGGAAGTCAGAAAGGCAACCTGGTCAGGGTGACCAGGACAGAGAACTATGGGCACAACACAAATGCACACAGTTCCAGTTCCTGGGACTGCTCCCCCCAGGGAGACCAGAGAGAACTTTAAAGGAGGGAGCCCTTGAGATGTTTTATCTGCGGTCCTCCTCTAACAGACAAAGCAACAGTCTTGGGATGTTGGCCTTGGCCTTAGAGCCTGGATTCTCTCCTGCTAAGATGCAACTCCTCATCCCAGTAGAAGGAAGTAGGGACTCACTATTCTCATCATCGCAGGCTGTCAGAGCCCAGAGGGTCTTGGGGAACTATCTATCTAACACCTGCCTTTTTTAAGTGAGGAAGTGACACTAGTGAGGTTAAGAAACATGGCAAAGATGCTGGGATGTCCAAGGGAGCAGCTATGTTAGTGTACAACCTCTCAGTCTGTAGGTGGCCCAGTGTAGGAAGGGCTGGAGAAGTAAGATGCTGCTCCAGAGCCCAAAACACTCATGTCAGGGTTGAGGATGGACAGCTGATTAATCCTCATGGTAGAGGCTTGATGGGAAATTTCCCCACATCCTTTTTTGGCTGGTTAGGGGAATGGGCTCAATTTCAACAAATACTGTCCTATTCACTCCACAAGTGGGAGGGCCAGCTGTGCTTCTAGTGCTGAGCAACGCAGACCCCTTCCCACTTTCAGGCAGCTTCTCCAATGGAGAATGAATTGACTGTGGTGGTGTCAGGGCCAAGTGGGGGCAGCTTCAGCTGTGTTGTTTGGGGAATGCAGGCTCTAGACCCACTGGGAGAAGACTGCCTCGACGCAGTTGGAACCTAAGATTTCCTGGGGCACTTGACCCATCTGCAGGTACCATCAACCCCTGGCATCATTGCTGAGAATGTGAGAGCACAGGACCACCATCACGACTACCCAGGTGAGACAACACCAGGATGAGGGGTACAGGCAAGGTGTGAGGGGTGCCAAGGGAGAAGAGCAGACGGGACAGCCTGTAGAAAATCAAACAGGTGAAGGTGTGGAGTGAGGCGGGAGCACCTGCCAGCAGAGATCATGGCATCAGAGCAGAGCATGAGGATGCCTTGTGCAGTGGAACATGTCCAGGGTCATGGAATAGTTCTCAGTGGTAATGTTAGAATTTTACTCCTTTCAGTACTGGCTGCCATGGCTGCTGGCTAGTCTACATAAAAGCAAAGCTACCCAGTCGTCTTTCTACAGAAACTGGAACAAGTTGCTATTCTGTTTAAGTGAAGTGGAAAAAATATATAATTCATCTCTGACTCATGATTGTTTGACTTAAAAATTTCCCACTTTATGATGGTGGAGACGCAATACTCATTCTGTAGGAACTGTATTTCAAATTTTGAATTTGGATCTTTTCCTAGGCTACTATAGGCGGTCAGATCCTCTGTCACCATGCTGGGTGGTGTCTGCCACTGCTGCTCCCAGCCAGTCACATAATCACAAGAGGAAAATATAGATACTCTACAGTGTCTTCTGTGGCTGAGCTGTGATGTTCGTTAGGTTAAGTGTAATAGGTGCATTTTCCATTTACAATGTTTTCACCTTATGATGGGTTTATCAGGTAATTCCAGAAGCATTTGTTCATGTCAAACACCTGCAAAGGGGGTGTGGAAGTGCTTTCCATGGAAGGTGAGGAGGAGAAACAACCTGCTACCCATGGCTCTGGTACCTCCAGTGGGTGAAGTCTGTGCTTAGCCATTTATCCTTTGACTCCTTTGAGGATGAGTGGGTTTATCCAAATGACAGAGGGGTTTCAGGGAGTAACATATTCACAACTCCGGCCACTGTCCTGGACAGGAAAAGGCTGGAAACCTGCTCTCCTTCCCCCAATAAACTGAGACTTCCTTGAAGGGCAGGTGTCTATTTTCCAATGGAATTGCACTAGTCCTCACCCTCCCAGGGTCTCACGTGTGCCCACTCCCAGGAAAGACCTGATGAATGTTCTTCAAATTGGGTTGAACCTAACAGTGATTTTATTGAATTCCCAGAAAACCTATCTCCAAAAACTCTATGCCTCTCAAGTCCTAGGAGAGAACTATTTTTAGTGAATGTTTTGTTTCCTAAGGTGCATGGCTGTGGTAAAGCCAGCTGGGGGCTCATCTAATCAAGATGCACTTGGGAGTGTTTATGCTAATCCCTGCAACCAACCCCCGTTACTGGGGGAATAACCCTTTGTCTCCCACCACCACTTCTGACTGTGCATGTACCAGCCTGGGAAAAGCAGGTACCTTGCCTGCAGGGCCATCATCCACTGGCCTCTCCAGTTCCATCCTGTGCTTCCTTTAAATAAACCTTCTTATAGGGGCTTAGCTCTGGAGGGGCCTCAAGAAAACCTTGCTCACACCAACCGACAATATTTTACATGTTTTTACAAATGTGTGGACTGTTGAGTGATAGCCATTGATAGACCAACACGCTGTACTTTGTCTTATGTCCTCTTCTTAAGTCTTAGCAAAAATCCGACAAAGTTTAGAGAGAATCCTCCCAGTGTCAACATCTGGTTAGGTTCCTCGTCCCCCACATGATGTCTAATCACTATGGCCTGGCTCCAGTGAGAATCCTGTTAGGGCAATTTAACCAGAATCCCCCCACCATGATGTCGACTCTTAGTCATTTTCCATCTACTGGTCTCCCCCACTCCCAATCTGTTCTTTGTTTGAAAATCCCTCCTTGTCCTTTCTGTGTTCAGAAGTGAGCTGAGCTCTACACTAAGGTAGCTTTCCCCTGATTATAATGGTTCCTGAATAATATCTGCTTTTACCACTTTAACTGCCATCCATTCAGCTCTTTGCCTGCTGTTAGACAGACATAGTCTCCCCTGAGCAACTGCTGTGCCTTTTTGCTCAAAAGCAGATGATGCTTGTGTATTCCAACACTGATTCTCCAGCCCCAGCTGGGTGTCCTACAATCCAATTCAAATTGGACACCAACCCCCTGAAGGGAGAGCAGACCGCACAGGTTAAAAGGCAAGATCTCCAATAAGAGTTCCCCTGCCTCAGATACCAGCCACAAGGGAGGTCCCTACGTCTGCCCACACAACTGCAGATTCAAGGGTTCCCACACTGCTGTGTTCACTAATTTTCAAAACAACCTTCAAAGAACCCAAGACTCAGCTATATTTATGATGATAATTTTGTTATGAAGGATAAGGAAAAACAGACAGATGAACAGGTGTAGGGTCAGGTCCAGGAGGTCCTGAGCACAGGAGCTTAAGGAGCTCTCACCTGTGTGTTCACCAGCCAGGAAGCCCCTGAGTCTGGTGTTCAGGTTTTTTTGTTTTGTTTTGGTTTTAGATTTCATTATAGGACATGAGTGATTAAATTGCTACCTAGGTGCTTAAACTCAGTTTCTAGCCCTTCCCTTCCCTAGATGGGCGTCTGAGGTGAAAGTTTCAACCTAATTGTGGGATTGGTCTTTCTAGCCACCTGCCCCATCCTGAAGCTATCAGGAGTCACCTCACTGGCACAACCAAGATAAAACACTCCTGTCATTAGGAAATTCTAGGGTTCATAAAGCTTTGTGCCAGACATGAGGGACAAAGACCAGATATCCTTCATTATTTTATCATAGCCTGAGAAAGAGGTGTGGTATAAAGAAATCAAATACATTAGTTATTTTAGTCAGCTTTTTCACTGCTATGACTAAAGGACACAACCAGAACAACTGTAAAGGAGGAAAGGTTTATTTAAGGACTCAGGATTTCTGCAGTCTTAGTTCACAGAAGGCCAGCTCCATTCCTTAGTCTTGAGATGAGGTAGAAAATCATGGTGGAAGAGTGTGGCAGAGGAAAGCAGCTTACATCACAATCAGAAAGCAGAGAGTCCCCGCTCTCAAGATACAGAATATGTACCCCATAGTCATGCCCCAATTCCCACCTCCTCCAGCCACATCCCACCACTTCAGTTACCACTCAGTTAATCCCTATCAGGGGATTAAATCACTGATTGGGTTAAGACTTAAAACCCAATCATTTCTCTTCTGAACCTTCTTGCATTGTCTTACATGTGAGCTTTTGCAGGACACCTCACATCCAAATCATAACACTAGTTTCTTTCTTTCCATTATTTTCTTTTTTTCCCTCCTTTCCTTCCTTCCTTTCTATATGAGGCTTTGAAAACAAAGTCAATTGCCCCATTTGAGAGTCATGAAGGGTGGATTAGTGTCAATTCATACAAAGAAGTTTGAGCGGGTCACTGGTTTAACACTGTATGAAATAGCTTGTGAAAATTTAAATTGCCTTCATAGAAGAAAATTCTCTAGGAAACTGAGACATGACTCACCACTGCGCTCTGCACACAAAAAATGAAGGTCACAGAAGTCCTACCTCATTGTTATAGGCTGAGCTTCGTCTCCTAAAATCCAAATGCTCAACCCCAGGACCTCAGAACATAACCATACTCAGAGAAAGGGTCTTTAAAGAGATGATAAAGTTAAGGTGAGGTCACAAGGATGGACCCTAATCCCATATAACCAATATCCTTATAAGAAGAGGAGATTAGGACACAGACACACAGAGGGGTGGCCATGCAAGGACACACGGGAAAGAAACCAAGTCAAGCCAAGGAGAGAGAAACTAACCCTGCTGACACCCTGATCTGGGGCTTCCAGTTCCCAGGACAGGGAGAAGATTCGTTCTTGTGGTTGAAACCCCAGGAGTGCGGGTGTGTTGTAGCAGCCTGAAAAGATGATCACTCTGATAAAATATTCTGTGGCCTAAACATATGACACATGTTCCTGTACCAAACAGGGTTTGCTGTCACTATACGTGATATTTTTTCACCATCCTGCTGTTGATGGTGTGGGTCCTCCTCCAGGAGGGTCAGTGTGACATGACCTGCACAATGTGGTATAACTGCCCTGTGAGGACAGGTCCCAAGCACCAGGAGCACCACCCCAGAGAGAATATCCTCAGCCATCAGACTGCCTGCAGACAGACTGGGAACAGAATGTTCTAGTTGCTCCCAGGGGATGAAATGAGGACCACGAGGACAGACCTACAGGAAAGCAGATTTTGGCAAAACTGTAGGAATGCTTTCTCGTGCACAGAGCTGCGCCACAAAGAGAAATTGCTCCTTGGTAAGATGGTGTGCTCCCAGGACAGGAATTCCAGCTGCTTGGTGACCATCCAGTTGGCAGGCTAACTGAGCTGGTCCTGTGTGAGTGACGACCATCTGTGTCTGAGGGCCTACGGTTTGATGTTTACATCCTCCTCCCCTTGCTCTAAGTGAACTTCGAGATGTGATTTATGTTGGCTCTTTTCGAGATAACATAATGTTGAGCATATATTATAGTGCTATATGTTTTTAACTTACTTTTCTTATTCCCAAGTGTTTTTAAGATTCTATACTATGTTTACTTTTAATTTTTAAGTCTTTCTTTCTTCCAACAAACCACCTTTGAATTCCATAAACACAAAATGATTCATTCAAAACACTTAATGTTTAAAGTTTTCTTTGTTCTCTGACTTCTTCCTCTCTTTTCATAATCCCTGAAGAAGAATATGAGATTACATTTCAATGTGATTAAAACTCTGGAATATAGTCAGCAGTTTCTTACAGTAATTTTCACTAGAGTCAAATCTAGAAGGAGTTATCATTTAAAAAAAAAAACTGATGCTAATGAGGTTTTTTGTTAGTGATCATTTGACTTCTGAATGTTCAGTACTGAGATTTCCTATGTTACTCAAAGTAGCCTATCCCACCCCTTCTGATGCTGGAACTGAGGAAACCAGTTTCCTGCACTGATCATCAATTTTGTTTTGACTCTCCTCTTGTTAGCGAGGACATGCCTATTTACCTTCCATGTTGGGCAGAGACTTTGTGTTTGGAGGACACATCTGTGGCTTTAACAGAGAGCAATCTGGGAGATACAATCTTCAGCAGTACCTGCCCAGCCCTGATTGCTTTCTTTCCTAGACAGACTCTATGTTTGTCAGTTTATTAATCATGTGTATCCACATCACTATACTTTGTAGCTGAGTGTCCATCAGTATGTTTGGCTTCTTATGTGACTTTTGTTATTTTTAGAACTTCCTTGTGAACATATAAATAAGATCATCCCAGAGTCACCATCCCTGCCCATCTTATTCATGTACTCCCTTTCCCACTTATTGAGTCAATAATCGTATCATTATATAACATGAAATAAAGTCTATCTGACATGCCACTTACTCCCCTTTCTGAAAAATATCTTTGATATGTCAAAGATCAATATCTTTGATAGATGTGCAAATCAGCCTATCTGATCATTACACATTTTATACATGTATTGAAATAATACCCCTTAAATGTACACAATGACTAAATGTAAGTTAAAAAAAACATTAAAAATAAAAGTAAATAAATATACATTTCTTTGATCAACTCAATTTTTATTTTTACAAATAAATTTTCAGATGAGCTAGTTACAACTCAAAAAAAAGAAAAAGAAACAAAACTCATTGCAATTTTCTTTGAACATTCATTAAATGTACACATGAAATAAATCCCAGGAACAGCATGTAGGAAAAGATGGGCTGTGCAGTCAGTGGTGCTGGGACACCTGGCTGGTTATCTTATAAAGCTGGGATTCATGTTTAACTCACAACATCAACACAAATGTCATAATGATAAAGGTTCAAATGTAAAGAGAAAGCAAAACATGGGTGGAGTGGCAGTTCTGGGAAGGATAGAGGAAGCACACTCTGGTTGTCTCTCCCATCAGATACAACTGGGAATCCTGGACAGAGCATATGGAACAGTGACACATGAACCCTGAAATGTCAATAAGGAAGATAGATTGGGAAGTAGAGGAGAATATGAGTGTCAGGGAGCCTGTGGTAGGCTCGTTATCCTTTCATCCTTGGTTTCCCCAGTCACAGTCGAGAGGTGGCATTAACATGGGCAGGGAACTTTAGGAGAAATCTCCAGCTCTGGCTGAAGAGTAGGAAAAAGGAACTACCACACAGAAAGAGTGGCTGAAATCTTTCCTATTCCCCTTTTGTTTTCTCTATCCTCTGGGGCTCCAGTTCCTAGGCAATCCCACAATGGCAGAAGCCTAGGAAAGACAGCAGCAGAAAGGGTCCCCAGATACTTAAAACTCTGGAGAAGAGAACCTCCCTCCAAAACCAGAGAAGCAGGTGTCCCAAGAGGGTGGGGCAAATGCCTGTTGTCTCTTTTATCTCTTTGTCCTCCCACCCCTTGTCCCAGGATGCAGGTGCTGTCAACAGAGATGCTTGAGAGAGTGAAAGAACTAAAGCACCACACCCCACAGTGGGGTCACCAGGGAATTTGAAATTGCCAGGGAAATTATTAAAAATGGAGGGATTGAGCCCTGGTGTGGTGATGCACACCTGTAATCCCAGTAACTTGGGAGGCTGAGGCAGGAGGATCACCAGTTCAAAGTCAACCTCAGCAAATGAGTGAGGCCCTAAGTAACTTAGAAAGACCATGTCTCAAAAGAGTTGGGGATGTGGCTCAGTGGTTAAGTGCACCTGGGTTAAATCTCTGGTACCCAAAAGTAAAACTAAATATTAAAAAATAAATAAAAAAGGAGGATTCATAAAATTGTTTATGAACTTTGTGAAACCCTGGATTTATGCCCATGCAGTGCCTATGTGAACCTGACTCTAAACAACATACTGAAGATTTTGAGATCTGAACTATGGAATCAAACACCACCCAGAACCTACCCTGGCCGGTGGGGAGCCTACAGGTAGGGCAAATCTCAACAGCACTGCAGAGATTAAGAAAGTAGATTGAGAAAGTGGCACTGAAACCACAGAAGGCATGTTGGAACTTGTAGTCTGAACCACATATTCAGGATACAATCTAAAATCATTTTGCACACAAAGAACTGGAAAAACATTAACTTGTGTAGGAAAAGATAATCAACAGAAACTGATGTGGCAATGACAGAAATGATGACATTATCAGAAAAAAAGACTTTAAAATTGTTATAAAAATGCTCCAAGAAGTAACAGCAAACAATATTGAAACAAATGCAAAAAAGAAACTCTTGGAAGAGTAATAGAATATACAAAGGAGAACTGAATGGGAATTGTAAACCTAAAAATACTCAATAGTCAAAGTTAAAAAAAAAAAAAAGTACCATAGGCAGCAGAAAGGAAAGGAGAGGGGAGTCAGTATCTAATACTACAAGAAAAAAGAGTGATAAAGAAGCAGTACTAGAACCTCAGTGACCTGTGGGACAATGCTAAAAGGTCTTGCATTTTTATCTTAAGGTTCCCAAAAGCGGAGATAAAAGAGGACTGTACAGAAAATATATTTGAAGATAGAATGATGAAAGACATACCAAATTTGGCAGAAGACCTGAATCTGTAGACTTAAGTTCAGTAAGCTGTAAGCAGGGCAAAACCACAGAAGCTCAATAGATATATCATAAAGATGTTAAAGTCAAAGAAAAAATCTTGAAAGCACTGTTGAAAAATGATGAAGTACATACAGGAAAAAATGGCTCAAATGGTTGTGAAATCTCATCAGAAAGAAAGGGAAAACAGTTTTTAAAGAAATATATCCAACAATCCATAATTTTATACCCAGAGAGAAAATAGCCCTCAGAAATGAGGATTAAATATAGATATTCTTAGATGAAGGAAAACTAAGAAAATTGAATGTAAGCAGATCTGTTCTAATAGAATCACTAAAGAAAGTCATTTAGATGGAAAGGAAAAGTTACCAGAGGGAATGGAGCTTCAGGAATGAAGGAAGAGCAACAAGAATGGTCAATATGTGGATAAATATAAGAGCTTGTTCTTTTCCCAAGTTCATTAAAATGTGTTGACAACTGAAAGCAAAATTTATAACACTGCTTAGAGTTGTCAACATATGTAGACAAAATTTCTAAAACCACCACATAGAGGGAAAGATAAAGGGGTTTCTACATTGATAAAGATTCTATCTTCCACTTAAAGCAGTAAACTATGGATTGTAAATTGACTGGGACAAGTTATGTTGCATATTGTAACATACTACAAAAACATGTTAAAGGATATGAGCAAAACCACAGTGGACACATTAAAATGGATTGCTAAAAATGTTCAAATAATACACAAAAGGAGGAAAGGGGAGACAGAATGAATAAAATGGTAGACTTAAAACCTAAACCCAATAATAATTAGATAAAATATAAGTAGTCAAACATACCAATTAAATGATAGAGAATCGATGGATTAAAAAAGCAATTCAACTTTGTTATTTGGAAGAAACTTACATCAAATACAATGGTAGAGTAGATTAAAAGTGGAATGCTGGAAAATGATATAGTATGAAAACTGATTAGGAAAGAAAGTGGCTATATTATTATCAGACGAAAGAGACTTCATAGCAAAGAATAATCCTAGGAGTAAAGCATAGTATTACATAATAATAAAAGGATCAATTTTTCAACAAAGTATAATAATCACAAACATGTATGCACTTAAAATTATAGAAATGAAAAAATATGAAGCAAAAATGAGAAATAGATAACTCCACAGTTATATATGGAGTTTCAACATTCTTCTCTCAGTAACTCATAAAACAGGCAGAAAATCAGCAAGAATATAGAAGACTTGAACTACACAACCAACCAACCGCATCTAATTGACATATGAAGCACTCCATCACAAAACAAGAATGCACGATCTTTTTCAGTAAACATTAAACATTCACTCCAAAAGACCGTGTCCTGGGTCAAAATTAAACCTTAACACATTTAAGAGAATTGAAACCATGCAATGAATGCTTTCTGTATAAAATGAAATTAAAGCAGAAATCAAAAATGGAAAGAAGACTGTCTCGAAATACTAGGAAATTAAACAACACACTTATAAATCATCCATGAATCAAAGGGAAAGTCTTGAGGAAAACAGGAAAGTATTTTATACTGAACAAACATGAAAATATATCAAAATTTATAAGATGCAGATAAACTAGTTCTTGGAGGGAAATTTATTCCATTAAAGCTTACATTAAAAAAGAAGAGAGGTCTCAAATTAATATCTAATCTTTCTAGGAAACTAGAAAATGATAAGCAAAAACCTCAAAAGCCAGCATTTTTAGTTAACATTTATACCATTTACAAAAATTTGAACTTCTCCTTTATAATGTTGGCACTTTATTTTTCCTCTTTTTGTTACTTTGATTAGAATACTCAGGAAAAATCCAAAATTTATTAAGAATGGCAAGTGTTTTTATCTGATCTCAGATTTTAATAGGAATACCTCCAATGTATCACCATAAAGTGAAATGTTAGATAATCATTGAAATGGATTCTTCTTCATTATGCTAAGGGATGTCTTTGTTCTATCCTGAGTTCAAGAAAAAATTTTAAAAATTAAAAAGTTATCCAATTTGACTTATGTATTATTTATTTTAAATGGAAAACAGTTAAATGAAGCACAACTATAATATTTTTCCTCCTTAAAAGAGATAGTGATTTTTTTATCTTGGAGAAGGAAGAGAAAAAGGGAAATGGGATATGAATGGGAACAGAAGATAGCTGGTTATATCTGCAGAAAAGATTTTTAAAAAATCATTATGATAAACTTTGTAATTAAACTTGGTGAAAGTCCATTGTTGCTATGAGGACATAGAGAACCATCCAAAAAAAAATAATGTACATTTTCCTTTAGGGAAATTTCAAAACCAAAAGCACAACTTATATAAAAGTCTGACCAGAAAATGAATGAAAAGCTCATTCATAAATATTATTACAGTTTCATCAACACTATCTATATATTTTTAGTGCTTCAAAAGGTAATATTAGCCATCTTCTCCACCTTTTTTTCCTGTTAACTCTTCAGAGTGGATAAAATCAAACACGTTTCAAAAATAATCTATACAATAGAAGAAAAGCTTTAGGAACTTAAATACATGGTACAAAGAAAAGACTAACAGTTGGTATGAGCTCCTGCCCCATCCCAAACATAACCAACTTCATCTCCCTCACCACACTGTTATCTGCAATGCGAGAGCAAAGATGGATATGGGAGCACCCACTGCAGAGTGCATCAGGTTGACCAGCCTGAACCTTGTGTGGCAGCTGGAGGAGAAGCCACTGTAGCAGGTGCTTCCTGCTGGGAAGCCATGTAGTTGGAAACTTCCAGAGTAGTTGCAGAGGGAATTAGTCAGCTAACACTGTCAAAACAAAACTCCACAGACTGGGTGACTTACACAACAGACATTTGTTTCTCCCATCTCTGGAATCAAGGTTTTACAAATTTTGTTCCTGGTGAGGGCTTTCTTCCTGGCTTGCAGACAACTGACTCCTTGGGGAGTCCTCACATAGTGGAAAGAGACAGAGGGGACTCTATTTGTCTTCCTTTCCTTATACTGGGCACTAATCCCACTGTGGGATCCCATCCTCATTTTACCCTAATTACTTTACAAAGACCCTATCTCCAAATACCATCACATTGAGGGTTGGAGCTTTAACATAAGGATTTGGGAATGGGGCACAATGAAGTGCAGGCCCAGAATATAGGTGCATAAGGAATGCAGGGTTGGGGCTGTATTGTGTTTTTGACACCAACAGATTCTGAGTCAATGGTCATGCAATATGGACATGATACCGTGGTTTTATGGCAATCCTTGATATGCAGATGTATTTACTAGAGTTGCCATGAAATTTAGGTGACCAAAAACAATAGTTTTATTCTCTCACAGATCTGGAGGCCAACATCTAAGATCAAGCTATAGGCAGGGCCTCAGACCCTCCAGAGAAAATAGGGAAGGATTCTCCCTGCCTCTTCCAGTTTCTGCTGGTTTTGCAATGTGCATTTTGTAGCCTCCAAGCAGCATTCTAGAGGGGTGGATAGCAGGCCCTCCTGGTGGGCAGAGGCCTGATGGGCAGTGGAGTGGTAGGTGTCTGGGAACAGTGAATAATCCCAAGGCCAGCACTTAGGAGTCAGGAAGGCATGAGTGCAGGATGAAGCTGGAGTGCCCAGGACCATGCAGCTGATGGGGATGGGGTTTGCACATAGGTCTAGGCAGTAGGCTTTTCTGAAAAGAAATCTAGCCCCAGGTTGGAGCTGTAGCTCACCATGCCTGGTAGAGAGCAGCTGGGAGGCAGAAAAGAGATTCCTAGTAGAGTGGTCGATTGGAAGGGGTCGGGGGAAGATTTGCTTTGTCTAGACGAGAGTTGGAAAGGGTTAAAGTTGGGCTATGACAGTGGAGTAAAGGGATGAGGCAGCAGGTGGCAGAGCCAGCTGGGAAGCATGGCCTAGGATGATTTGTCCAGGATTTGTGACAGGGGAGGGAGAAAGGGAGGGGAAGGGAAGGAATGCAGGGGACAGGTAGGTAACAGGGGTAGAGACACAATAGGTGTGGTGGTAGAATCATTGCGAGGTCAACTCAACTTTTCCACCAACCCACCACAGGAGCTCAGACCCTCACCCTTCCATCCATCTCTTGTGGATGGCAGTGTCCATGCTCTATGCTGCATCCCAAGATGGACCATGTGGGACTGTGAAGACCTGCCTCTCACCCCAAATGAAACACCTCCACGGTGTATGTGAGTTTTCATAGGATGCTATCATTGATCTTTGCTTTGGGGGGGGGGGCATTGCCCTGGGAGGCTGCACTTCTCCCTGGCTCCCTTCCTGGTTTGCTTCCTCCTCCCCAGGTGATCGCCTTGACAAGCTTCCCTTATGCAAGTCTCCATGGTAGAGGTTGGTTTAGGGACTGACAACTAGCACCAGAGCCTGGTAGTAATAGCAACTCCCCAGAACTTGGTGAGGACAAACCAAGGAGATGTTTGTAGGACCCTGAATAGTCCCTGCAGGTGGTTGTCATTTTACAGGTGGAACTTTGGAGTTGGCAGGTGAATATTTGGAGGGAGGCAAGTAGTGAGGTCTAAGTAAGAAACAGAGACTTCCTCCTCACCACCTAGAGTGGGCATGGAGGGCAGATTGCTTCATCTCCCAGGTGGCAAAGAACACGAAGTCACTGATTTCCTTTCTTTGCTGTAGATTTGCAAAAGCAAGGCGAGGGCGAGCGGGCAACTGTGTTGGAGCATGCAGAGTGCAGGGGAGGCCAGAATTAGACTGCAGGTGGCCACAGAACGGAGGCCAGCAGAAAGTGGATGCCAAATGCAACATGGAGATGTTAAAAAATACACACTTAATTGCTACAGAAAGTGCTGTGAGAATCAGAACTATATTTGGATTGGAATGGCTTATTGGCAAAATATTGCAGCAGATGCTTGAAGGAGGTTTAATTGGAGGAGGCTGCCGGCTCAGATTCCAGAGATTCTGTGTCTGATGCGATTTAGGTTTTGCAAAATATAACGTCTTTTAAAAGGTTGAGAGCAACCATATAAACCATTTATAGTTGTTAAAGCAGCATTTTCTTTTAAAAATAGTTTGAAATGATCTCTAATGACTGGAAAAGAAAAGTAGTTTCTGGGAGTGGGTGAAGGAAAAAGAATGACTACAAATGACGTGCTCTATGTCATTATTTAATTTACCCTTCACACTGAAACCCCTGAAAATTAAATAATTTTCTTTTTTCCTTTCAAAATAAATTAGGCATCACAGAGATTCAGTGAAGAAAATTGATTCTATCATTTCTAATGAGGATGAAACATTGCTTGAGAGCCATAACATTTTCAAGACCCATTTGCACACATCCTTACAGGATATCACAGCAAAGATTGTGTTGTCTGCCCCAACCCTCTCCTCTAAGAATTGCCTTGTCACCCTCAGAGATCACTTCCCTCCCAGTGATTTTCTTCTTGACCCAAATCACAGTCACAACTGGTTGGACAATGAGGAGGTCACCTGTCCAAAAGTACACTCTGATTTTTTTTTTTTTTCCTGCTGGGCATAGAGAAAGCAGACAGAGGTCAATGGCAACTAGGCAGTAATCTTGCAGAAGTGGAAAGTAAACTCAGGGCTGAGACATCCTTTTCAACCGTCCACTGGCTCTGAGAAGCAGAGAAAAATATTGTAGAGAAAAGAGTCAAACACGTGTGCAAAGAGGAGACCTGAGAGATGGAGAAGGGACAGACACTCCTGGGTTCTGGCTTCTCTTTCTTGCCTGTTACCATCCATTCCTAGGACATGGCTGAGTCTTTTCCCCCAAGTTCTTTGAGAAACCCCACTTACTATAATAATTTCTCCTAAGGTTTTTTCAAGTTGGGTTCTAGAACTTTCAAAGAAATTCTTAACTAAAGCTAAAAAACTAAAAAAAATTCTTTTATTTTTTTTCCAGCAATGGGGAGAGGTTTATAGACACAGACCTTAGGAGGAGTGGGGAGAACTGTGGTCCATCTATGATGGCATGAGCAGCAATCAGTCTCACCATGAGGTGGTGAAATAAAGACTTGGGCTGTATCAGAGCAAGGTGTGCTGGTTCTTCCAAACAACCTTCAGGAAAATAGATAGGGGAAGGTAAAGTCATTTAATTGAAGAATGTAAGAGAATAACAAGGACTACTCATGCTCAGATCCAATAGGTGCCCCAACAAACCAAAGCAGCTGAATTGCTGAATTGCTTATTCCTTCCTGCAGAAGTTCAGGCAGATAGTTAAAAATGGAATCCTGAGGCTGGGAGATCCCTAACTCTCAGGTTGCTCTATACCCCGCTGTTGCTGACCTGTGTCAGAGTCAGCTTCCTGGAACACTGTAACAGTGATTTAAAGCCATCAGAACTTCCAGTGTGCCAAAGAACAATCTGGAAACCTTGTTAAAGCTCTGATTGCTTGGGTCCCTTCAGACTTTCTGTTTCAGTAGGTCTTGGGCACAGTCCTGGAATTTGCATTTGTAACAAGTTGTTGATGTTGCTTGTCCCAGGACCATATTTGAGACCTACTGCTCTACAGAAATGTGACAAAACTTCTGAGTTAAAAATAGCAACAAAAGTGGTTAGCATGGGAACAGGTTGTAGTAGCAAGGAGACATTCTAGGAGGGAATAGAGAAGGAAGTTGTTCTTCTTTCTTGCCCAGGGTCTGGGTAGGAGGACAATCAAAAATGGAGAATAGAATCCAGGTGGGCCCCTCAGGGATGGTCTAGCCCTAAAAGTTTAGAAATTCACAAAACAAGAAGGTTTTCATTCTAATGTAATAAACACACACACTTTTCTTAAGCATACAGATTTCCTGATTCCTTTTATCTCATCCATGTTTCTTCTTGTTTCATCTCTTAAAACCAAGGTAACTGGCATGCTCTCTACAACCATCAATTAGTTGTAATTGTTCTTGAAACTTTCAGAATGGAAGCATACAGCAAGTGCTCTCTGTGCCTGTCTTCTTTTGCTCAATGTAATCTTTTTATATTTATTTTTGTAGTTGTAGATGGACAGAATACCTTTATTTTATATGTTTATTTGTATGCAGTGCTAAGGATCAGACTCAAAGCCTCGCACATGCTAGGCAAGTACTCTCCTATTGAGCTACAGCCCCAGCCCCTCAATATAATCTTCATCCATGTATTACAGGTGCCAGTACCTTGATCTTGTTTTTGATGGTGTACTGTGTTGATTTTTAACAACATGAAATCATTGTAGATGGACAAGAAATTGCAAAAGTAGTGCAGATAGGTCTCCTGAATCCTCCTGTTGTTTTCCCTGCTTATTTCCTACCTGCCTGTAGATCATTATCAAAACCAGGTGGTTGACCTTGGCAAAATGAGTGTGTATATAGTTCTGTGTCATTTTATCACGGACACAGACTCATGAAAACATCAATAAAACCAAATTGTAGAAATGTTCAATTATGACAACACCTTCCCTCTTTAGATACACTCACCTTCTCTTCACTACTTTCCTTAACATTTGGTAACCACTGAGTGGTTCCCCATCTCTACAAGAATTATGTGAGTGTGTGTTTATGTATATTTTATATACTCTACTTATATATTATAGAAATGGCACAATGCAGAATGTAACCTTTCATTGCTTTTTTCCCACTCAGCACCTTGCCCCTGAGATCTTGCCCATCTGTCATGTATCAGTGTTCCATTCCCTTTTACTACTGAGTAATATTCCACAGGCCAGATGAACTGCAGTTCATGTCACAGTTCACCTGTTGAAGGACATTTTGGTTGTTTCTGCTTTGGGAATATTACAAATTAAGCTGATATCTTGAACTAATTTTTGTGTGGACTTAAGTTTTCATTTCTCTGTGATAAATGCCTAAGAGCGTAATTGTTAGGTTGTATTGAAAGTATATGTTTAGTTTTCAAAGAAACTACCAGACTGTTTTTCAAAATGGCTGTATCATTTTATATTCCCATCAGTAACAAGAGAGGTCCAGTTTGTCTACATCCTCACCAGTGTTTGATATCATCACTCTTTTAGCCATTCATTAGATAGGTGGGAAGTAACATGTCCTTGTGTTCTTGATTTACAATTTCACAAGTGGCTAAAGATATTGAAGATCTATTTTTGTGCTGATTTACCCTTTGAATATCCTCTTCCATGATTCTATCTTCATCTTTTGATCATTTTCTATGATGAGTTTTGACATAATAGTTCTTTACATAATCTAAAGACTAGTCTTTGTCAGATATGTGGTTGCAAAGGTTTCTTTCCTGGTTTGTAGCTTGTCTTTTAATCCACTGGACAGCATCTTTTGCAGAGCTAAGGTTTTTATTTGTTTACTTATATATTTTGCAGTGCTGGGGATTGAAACCAGTGCCACATACATGCTAAGCAAGCACTCTATACTGGGTTACAACTCAACCCAAAATAGTTTTATACTTTGAGTCTGTGGTCTATAATGAGTTAATTACAAGACATAGGATGTGAGATTTAGGTCAAGGTTTATTATTATTATTATTATTATTTTACCTGTAGGTGTACAATTACTCTGGCAGCATTTGTTGATAGTTCTATCCCTCCTCCAATGAATTGTTTTGACATCTTTCTCAAACTTTGGTTGGCTGTGCTTGAGTAGTTCTATTTCTGGGCTCTCTATTCTGTTCCTTGATCTATGTGTCTATCTTTTTGTGAATACCAACAACATCTTCATTTCTGTAGCTATATAAGTCTAAGTCATTCAGGAAGAGTAACTCCTCACATTTTATTCTTATCAAACATGTTTTGTCTCTTTTGGTTCCTTGGCCTTCCCATCTTGCCTGCATCTACAAATAGTCTTGCTAGGATTTTTAAAGAATTATATTAAACTCTTATCAATTAGAGGAGGAGTAATATCTTTACTACAGTAAGTTTTCCAATACAAAACACTTTGCCTCTCCATTCATTTAGGTCTTCTTTCATCAGAATTTTGTAGTTTTCAACATACAAATTTTGTATATGTTTCATTATATTTATATATAAGTATTTCATTTTTGAGCAATTATAATCAGCACTGCATTTTCGATCTCTGTTTCCATGTGTTCATTGTTAGTACAGAGAATACAATTGATTTTGTACTTGACTTCTAGTTTTTTAAAAAAAATTGTGATTTTCTAGGTAGAGAATCATGTCACCTGCAAGTAGAAACAATTTTCTTTCTTTCCTTTCTAATTCTCATGACTTTTATTTCATTTTCTCTGGGAACAGAGCTAGGTGTCTTCCCAGAAGTGTCATCCAGGAAGCACTTTTCAAGGTACATGTGAGCTGAGATTGTCTCAGGTGGAGTGGGGGGACGGCAGCAGGGGGTCATACTGAAAAGGTGGGTAAAACCCAGTGCATGAGATCACTATGTGATCTGCTGCCACAGGCTGTAGGGAGATACTGGACAGTGTTAAGCACAAGAGTGACACACCATATTTGCATTTTGAATATTTAAGTTGATGGTTGTGGGGCAAGCATGTTAGAGAGGACCGACCACAGGCAGGGAGAGGTGCCTTCCCAGAAGAGACTTGGAAGCAGGGATCAAGAGACCCAAGAGGTCCCTACATAGGTTATCTAGTTAGGCATCTGATTGGATTTAGAAAATGCAAAGCAATTAGATAAGTCCCAGGATATTTTCTTGGTGATTGCTTAGGTGGAGAAGTAATTTACTAAACTAAGACTAAAGTGGTATGATTTTAAGAAGAAACGGAGATTTCAATATTGAACAGGCTGAGTTTTAGATGACCAGATGAGGGTCTTTAGACACAGACCCTCGGCACAGAGCAAAGCAGAGTAAATTGTCATCATAGTTGTTGGATTTTATTTTACATTTTCCCTAACCAGTTATGAAGCTGAATAAAACACGTATGAATGAGCAGACTGGGAACAACAAATACAGTGAAAATCATGATACAAGGCCAGTGTGTGAGTCCTGCAAGACGAATGGGAGTCATGCTCTCTTGTTCTTGGAATGGCCACGTTATCCATTCACTGAAGTGTCCACCAAGGTGGCATGACTCGTAAGGGCACAGGGCAGGCATCTGTGCTGACGTTTTATAGTACGAGCTGCTCTGGGGTGTGTGGGGGATAGATAGAGGGTACTGTAACAGGAAGCATTTACTCTGGGGCCCTATGTAAGTCAATTTGGCTTTTCAATGATTCCAGACATGTACCAGATGAAGACTGATCATTGAACCTGCCTCAGTGCCACAGTGACCCAGGCAGGATCACCTCTGACTTGCAGCAGTGTATGGAGGTCTCCTCTGCCTCTACACACAAAACAGGTGGACTTGGGAATGGATCTTGTGCTTAGAACAGAGCAGACCACGAGGAGAGCAGACCGCTCTCAAATAGGCAGTTTCAAACAGATATTGGAAAATAAAAATAGATCCTTGGCTTTAAAATAAGTCTCTCAAAATAGCGGTTTCTTTGGGGAAAGAATTGACTGGAGGGGTGTGAGGGAGCCAGCTGGGTGCTGGGAATGTTCACTGGCTTGATCTGAGTGGTGGTTTTGTGGGTTTACATATAAGTAAAAATTAATTCATGTTCTTAAGATCTGTATGACTGTGTTTAAACTGCTGTAGGCTGAATTGTGTTCTCCCTTAAATTCACATGTTTAAGTTCTATTTCCCAATACCTTATAATATGACCTTATTTGGTAGTAGGGTTATTGCAGATATAATTAGTTAAGTTACACTTATGTAGTTATTCTTAATTAGGATGGGTCTCTAATTCAATATGATGGGTGTCCATGTTAAAAGGGGAAATTTGGACATAGATACACCCAGTGAGAAGGTTGACGTCAGGGGCCCTGAGTGCGCAAACCACAAGAAACTGGAAAGATGCCTGGAGCAGATACACCTTAGAAGAGCTGGCATCTTGACCTCAGATGTCCATCCTCCAGGACAGTGGGATGATAAATTCCTGATGTTTAAGCCAGTCTGAGTCTTGGATTTTGTTATGGCACCCCTGCAAATTCAGGCATAAACTACATCCCACCTTCTAACAACTGTCAAGAAGATTCTGAACTTGCTGTCCCAGTGTAATACCCACCTCTTAAAGGAGAGAACTAATAACACATCCAGAGATCTGACTGAACCATCAGGAAACCATCTGTTTTGGTGAGATTTTTTACTGCTGTGACTAAATGATCTGACCAGCACAATTATAGAGGAGGAAAGGTTTGTTTGAGGGCTCATAGTTTCAGAGGTCTTAGTCCATAGAAGGCTGGCTCCATTCCTTTGGGCTCCAGGTGAGGCAGAAAATCATGGCAGAGGGAAGCAGCTCACATCATCAGGAAGCAGAGAGAGAGTCTCCACTCTCCAGATAGAAAATATATATCCCAAAGTCACGCCCCAATTTCAATCTCCTCCAGCCACACCCTACCACTTCAATTAATCCCATGAGGGATTAATTCACTGATTGGGTTAAAGACTCTCACAACCCAATCATTTCTCCACTGAAACTTCCTGCATTGTCTCACATGTGAGCTTTTGGGGGGCACCTCACATCCAAACCATAACACCACCATGTTAGCTCCTTCCTTTCCAGATATTGACTTGAGTTTGGTGGGTATTTGAAGTGAACCTCTTTTTGGGGAAGGTATTTGTGGATTCTTTGGAAATATGCCTGCATTTCAAATCAGTCATCGTTAAAAGCAGAAATAGATAGAGGTAAATATTAAAATAATCTTAGTATAGATAAAGATTTCTAAGTATAAAAAAGGATAAAATACAACAGGAAGGAAGGTACATATTTGTTTACTTAAAAAGTAAGGACAAACATTTTGCCCTCAAGCACAAAATGCATATTGTTCTCAAATGCATATAAAATGTTTTCCAGGATAAATCATATACAAGGCCATGAAACAATACTCAAGAAATGTTAAGAGATTGAAATCAAGGTATGTTCTCTGACCACAATAAAATGAAATTAGAAATTCATCAGAGAAAGAAATTTGGGAAATTCATGAATGTGTGTAAATTAAAAAAGAAAAACTTCTAAACAAACAATGAATGAAAGAAAAAAATCACAACAGAATAAGAAAGTGCATTGAGATGAATGGGAAAAAACAAACAAACAAACAAACAAAAACTCCCAACATCTCAAAACACAAGATGAGGTGAAAACAGAGCTTAGAGGGAAATTTGTATCCATAAACACCCACCTTAAAGTAGAGAAGAAAGATTTCAAACCAATAACCCGATTGTATCAGTCAGGGTTAGTTAGGGTTTGGATCTGGAATGTCCTCCAAGGTCTCATGTGTTGAAGGCTTGGTGCCCATTGCAGCGATGGTCTGAGGAAGTGACTAGATCATAAGGGCTTTGACTTCCTCAGAGGATTAGTCCATTGATCAGTTCATTGTTGATGACATTATAGGGAAGGAGTGGAAACTGGAGGAGGTAGGGCCTATTTGGAGGAAGTAAGTCACTGGGGGTATTTCTTGTCATCTTTCTCTGTTTCCTGGATGCCATGAGGTTAGCAGCTTTGCTACACCATCCACCCCCTTCCTGCCATGATGTTCTGCCTCATCTTGATAGGCCCAGAAACAATGGAGCCAAGCTACCATGACCTGAAGCCTCTGAAACCATGAACTAAAATAAATCTTTCCTCCTTTAAGTTGATTTTCTCAGGTATTAGTCACAGTGAGGAAAAGCTGATGAACAAAATGTTATCCAAAGAAAGAGAACCAATAAGATATGTGTGTATGTTTAAGGAATTGGTCACATAATTGTGGGATCTGACAAGTTCAAACATGTTAGGTAGACCAGCAGGTTGGAGATCCAAGAATTATTAATCTTGAAACTCAAGTCCAAAGGTGGTCTGGAGGAAGAATTCTTCCTTCTTGGTGTAGATCAGCTCCTCAAAGGACCTTCACTGGTTAGATAGAGCCCACCTATGTTATGGAAAGTAAAGCGCTTTTCTCAAAATTTGTAGATTTGAACATTAATTTCACCTGCAAATGTCTTCACAAAAAACACATCCAGTAATATTTGGTCAAATATCAGTACTGTGACCTTGTGAACTTGACTCAAAACATTAACTATCATTCTAAACTTCCACCTTAAGAAATCAGAAAAGAAGAACAAACTAAACCCAAAGCAAGAAGAAGAAAGGAAATAATAAAGATTAAAATGAAAATAAATGAAATGGAGAGGAGAAAAACATAGAGGGACTGACTGAAACCAAACTTTTGTCTTTTAAAAATATCAACAAAACCAACAAGCCTTGAACTAGACTAAGAAAAAAAAGACCCAATATGTGGAAGTCAAGAATAAAGGAGTGGGATGCCAGCACTGAGCCCACCACCCCACCCCAAGGTCGGTCCCGGCGCTGAGCCCCCC
Source organism: Sciurus carolinensis (assembly GCF_902686445.1). NCBI lineage: Eukaryota > Metazoa > Chordata > Mammalia > Rodentia > Sciuridae > Sciurus > Sciurus carolinensis. Next base: position 103,272,001 of record NC_062220.1, read on the forward strand.
AGCCCACCCCCACACCAAGGATGGAGTCTGGTAGCTGAGCCTGCCCACCTGCCCCCCTACTGCTGAGGGACACTGCTCCTTCCTCTGTGCTGACTCATCACACCCTTGCTGGGGCCCCCCAGCTTCTTTGGAGGCTGGTGCAGGCATTTTGAATTATTCCTGAGGGCGTAGTCATCATCATTGGAAGCGCGGTTCCCTTCCTGAGACAACTACAGGAGACTGGAGGCCCTTTTACAGGTACCTCTATTTACTCACTTACATCCTACACCCTTCCCCATCCTCTTGTTCACAACTAGAAATACTGTGAATAGTAATCTAACTGATCCTGTTCATTACAATAATGTTAAAGTCTTTATAGGGGCTATCTGGTTCAGGACTGCATTTTCTCTGGATTGGGTGCTACTGGTATTGATCTCCCCTTCAAAGGAGAGGTAGTGGAAAACTGCAGGGTCATAATTAAGCCTGCAAGGGGGGAAATTCAGTATCTCTGATCTTCACTGCTAGAGGGGAATATATAGAAACAATATGAAAAAACAGGGGAAGAAAGTGTCCCTAACAAACCAAGATGCTATTGTGATAGAATCCAATGACAGCATGGCAGTAGAAATGAAAGAAAAAGAGTTTAGACTCTTCATACTTAAAATGATCCATGAAGCAAAAGACGAGATAAGAGAACAAATGCAGGCAATGCATGACCATTCCAGTAAGAAGTTAAAATGCAGGAAGGAAAAGAACACTTCAATAAAGAGAGAGATTCTGAAAACAAACAAACAGAAATACTTGAAATGAAAGGAATGATAAACCAAATTAAAAACTCAATAGAAAACATCAACAACAGAATAGATCTCGTGGAAGACAGAACCTCAGACAATGAAGACAAAATATTTAATCTTGAAAATAAAGTTGAACAAACTGAGAAGATGTTAAGAAGTCATTAATGGAACCTCCAAGAATTATGGGATATTATGAAAAGACCAAATTTAAGAATTATTGGAATTGAGGAACGCACAGAGATACAAACCAAAGGTGTGAACAACCTGTTCAATATATATCAGAAAATTTTCCAAACCTGAAAAATAAAATGGAAAATCAAATACAAGAGGCTTACAGAACACCAGGTGCACAAAATTACAAGGGATCCACACCAACACACATAATAAAAATACCTCCCATGTGAAATAAAGATAGGATTTTAAAGGCTTCAAGAGAAAAGTATCAGATTACATATATGGGGAAACCAAATATGGATATCAGCAGATTTCTCAGCCCAGACTCTAAAAGCAAGAAGGGCCTGGAATGATATATTTCAAGCTCTGAAAGAACATGGATGCCAGCCAAGAATCCTATACCCAGCAAAACTAACCTTCAGATTTGATGATGAAATAAACTTTTCCATGATAAGCAAAAGTTAAAAGAATTCACAAATAGAAAGCCTGCCCTACAGAACATTCTTAGCAAAATATTTCATTAGGAGGAAGTGAAAAGCAACATTACAAGTCAGCAAAGGGAAGAACTACCCTAAAGGCAAAGTCAATCGAAGGAGAAACCAAGTCAAGTTAAAAACCAAAAATAAGCTAAAATGACCAGGAATACAAATCACATCACAATAATAACCCTGAATGTCAATGACTTAAACTCAATAATCAAAAGACATAGACTGGCAGATTGGATTAAAAAGAAGGACCCAACAATATGCTGCCTTCAAGAGACTCATCTCATAGAAAAAGACATCCACAGACTAAAGGTGAAAGGATGGGGAAAAACACACTATGCACATGGAACCAGTAAAAAAGCAGGGGTCTCCAACCTCATATCAGATAAATTTAGTCAGAAGGGATAAAAAAGGACATTTCATACTGCTTAAAGGAAGCATAAAACAGCAAGATATAGCAATTTTAAATACTTATGCCCCAGACAATAGAGCATCTATGTATATCAAACAAACCCTTCTCAATTTTAAGAATCAAATAGACCAAAACACATTAATAGTGGGGGACTTTAACACACCGCTCTCACCACTGGATAGATCCTCCAAACAAAAACTGAACAAAGAAACTATAGAACTAAATAATACAATCAATGATATAGACTTAATGGATATTTACAGAGTATTTCATCCATCATCGAGTGCATATACTTTCTTCTCAGCAGCTCATGAATCCTCCTCCAAAATAGGCTATGCCATAAAGAAGCCATTAGTAAATACAAAAAAATAGAGATCCTACCCTGTATCCTGTCAGACCATAATAGAATGCAATTAGAAATGAACAATAAAATAATAAACAAAAACTACTTGTACACCTGGAGAATAAATAATATGCTATTGAATGATGCAATGATAACAGAAGACATCAGGGAAGAAATAAAAAAATTCTTAGAGGTAAATGAGAACAATAACACAACATATCAGAATTTCTGGGACACTATGAAAGCAGTACTAAGAGGAAAGTTCATTGCATTGAGCTCATACATTAAAAAAATAAAAAGTCAAAACTAAATGACCTAGCATTACATCTCAAAGCCCTAGAAAAAGAAGAACAGATCAACACCAAAAATAGTGGAAGACAGGAAATAATTAAAATTAGAGCTGAAATCAATGAAATTGAAACAAGAGAAACAATTCAAAAAATTAACAAAACAAAAAGTTGGTTCTTTGAAAAAGTAAACAAAATTGATAAACCCCTAGACACACTAACAAAGAGAAGGAGCGAGAAAACTCAAATTACTAGAATTCGTGATGAAAAGAGAAAGATCACAACAGACACCGTTGAAATACATAACATAATTAGAAGCTACTTTGAAAATCTATACTCCAACAAAATAGAAAATATCAAAGACATTGAGAAATTTTTAGAGACATATGATACTCCCAAACTGAATCAGGAAGATGTATACAATCTAAACAGATCAATTTTAAGCACTGAAATAGAAGAACCCATCCAAAGCCCACCAACCAAGAAAAGCCCAGGACCAGATGGATTCTCAGTCAAATTCTCCAAGACCTTTAAAGAAGAAGTGATACCAATACTCCTCAAAGTATTTCAGGAAATAGAAAAAGAGGGAACCCTTCCAAATTCATTCTATGAAGTAGTATCTCTCTGATACCAAAAACAGACAAAGACACATCAAGGAAAGAAAACTTTAGACCAATATCCCTGATGAACATAGATGTAAAAATCCTTAACAAAATACTGGCAAATTGCATACAAAAATATATTAAAAAGATAGTGCACCATGATCAAGTAAGGTTTATCCCAGGGATGCAAGGTTGATTCAACATCCAGAAATCAATACATGTAATTCATCACATCAATAGGCTTAAAGTTAAGAATCACATGATTATTTCAATAGATGCTGAGAAAGAGTTTGATAAAATACAGCACCCCTGTGTACTTAAAACACTAGAAAAAATAGGAATAGTAGGAACATACCTGAACATTGTAAAGGCTATCTATGCTAAGCCCACAGCCAACATCATTCTTAATGGAGAAAAATTGAAAGCATTCCCTCTAAAAACTGGAACAAGACAGGGATGTCCTCTTTCACCACTTCTATTTATCATCATCTTTGAAACACTTGCCAGAGCAATTAGACAGACCAAGGAAATTAAAGGGATACAAATAGGAAAAGAAGAACTAAAGTTGTCACTATTTGCTGATGACATGATTCTATATTTAGAAGATCCAAAAAACTCCACTAGAAAACTTCTAGAACTAATAAATGAATTCAGCAAAGTAACAGGATATAAAATCAATATGTGTAAATCTAATGCATTTCTATTCATAAGAGATGAATCCTCTGAAAGAGAAATTAGGAAAACCACTCCATTCACAATAGCCTCAAAAAAAAAAAAACTTGGGAATTAATCTAACAAAAGAAGTGAAAGACCTCTACAATGAAAATTACAGAACATTAAAGAAAGAAATTGAAGAAAACCTTCAAAGATGGAAAGATCTCCCATGTTCTTGGATAGGCAGAATTAACATTGTCAAAATGGCCATTCTACCAAAGGTGCTATACAGATTCAATGCAATTCCAATTAAAATCCCAATGACATTCCTCACAGAAATAGAGAAAGCAATCTTGAACTTCATCTGGAAGAACAAGAGACCCCAAATAGCCAAAACAATCCTGAGTAGAAAAAGTGAAACAGGAGGCATCACAATACCAGACATTAAACTATACTACAGAGCAATAGTATCAAAAAACGGTATGGTATTGGCACCAAAATAGACAGGCAGACCAATGGTACAGAATAGAAGACACAGAGACAAAACCACATAAATACAGTCACCTCATACTAGACAAAGGAGCCAAAAACATACAATGGAGAAAAGATAGCCTCTTCAACAAATGGTGCTGGGAAAACTGGAAATCCATATACAGTATAAAATGAAATTAAACCTCTATCTCTCACCCTGCACAAAACTCAACTCAAAATGGAGTAAGGACATAGGAATTAGACCAGAGACCCTGCACCTAATAGAAGACAAACTAGGCCTGAATCTTCATCACATTGGCTTAGGATCAGACTTGCTCAACGAGACTCCCAAAGCACAAGAAATCAAAGCAAGAATCAATAAATGGGATGGACTCAAACTAAAAAGCTTTTTCTCAGCAAAGGATACAATAAAGAATGTGAAGAGAGAGTGGGAGAAAATCTTTTCCACATGCATTTCAGATAGAGCACTTATCTCCAAAATTTATAAAGAACTTACAAAACTTTACACCAAAAATACAAAGAACCCAATCAATAAATGGGCCAAGGAACTGGAGAGACACTTTACTGAAGAGGACATACAGACAATTAATAAATATATGAAAAAGTGTTCAACATCTCTAGTATTAGAGAAATGCAAATTAAAACAACTCTAAGATTTTATCTTACTTCAATTAGAATGGCTATTATCAAGAACACAAACAATAATAGATGTTGGCGTGGATGTTGGGGAAAAGGCACACTTTTACATTGCTGGTGGAGTTATAAATTGGTACAGCCATTCTGGAAAGCAGTGTGGAGAATCCTCAGAAAACTTGGAATGGACCCACCTTTTGACCCAGTTATCCCATTCCTCGGTTTATACACAAAGGACTTAAAATCAGCATACTACAGTAATACAGCCACATCAATGTTTATAGCAGCTCAGTTCACAATAGCTAGATTGTGGAACCAACCTAGATGCCCTTCAACAGATGAATGGATAAAGAACCTGGGGTATATATATACACAATGGCATATTATTCAGCCATAAAGAAAAATAATATTATGGTATTTGGTATTTGCAAATAAAAGGATAGAATTGGAGAATATCATGCTAAGTGAGATAAGCCAATCCCAAAAAACCAAAGGCTGAATGTTTTCCCTGATAAGTGGAGAATGATATATAATGGGGGCGTGGGGAGGGAGAGAAAAATGGGGGAACTTCCTTCTATAGAAGATAGAGAAGATTATGTAGAAGGAAATGAGAGGGAGGGGGGTATTAAAAATGGTGGAATGAGACATCATTACCCTATGTACATGTATGATTACACGAATGGTATGAATCTACATTGTGTACAACCATAGAAATGAAATGATGTGCCCCATTTGTGTACAATGAATCAAAATGCAGTCTTAAAAAATTAAAAGATAGGTTAAAAAAAAAGAATCAAAGAGGGAACATTACTACCTACCAACTGTACAGAAACAAAAAGGATTATAGGGGAATACTATGACCAATACATGAGGTAAACTAAATGAAATGGAAAAAATTAAGAAACATACAAAATGGAGTCAAGAAGAAAAGGCTAATTTAAATAAATCCATAACAAATAAAATAATTGAATTGGTAATTAAAAAAATTCTTCCAATAAAGAAAAACCTGGGGCCAGATGGCTTCACTGGTAAATCCTATTGAATGTTTAAAGAAAAATTAACATTCTTCAGTCAAAAACTCTTCCAAAATTAAAAGAAGAGGGAATAATTTCCAAGTTTTTCTATGTGACCAGTATTACCCTGATTCTAGAATCAGACAAAGAAATAAAAACTAGGTACCAGTATTTCTTATGAATAAGATGCAAAATTTTCAACAAAATACCAGCAAACTGAACTCAATAGCATATAAAAAGGATTATACATCATGATCAAGGAATGCATGGATGGTTCAATATATGAAAATCAATAGAATACACAATATAAATAGAAGAAGGAAGAAAAACAACCATCTCATAGATCAGAAAAAAAGCATTTGAGCACATCCAATACTCTTTCATGATAAAAACACTTAACAAACGAGAGATAGAAGGAAATTTTCTCAATACAATAAAGGGCAATTATGATTAACTCACAGCTGGCATCATGTATAAAACTGAAAACTGAGTAAAACAAGGATATATTTGCTCTTGCCACTTTTATTCAACACTGTACCAGGGAGGCATCAAGATCATCTTGAACAACTTATCAAGACCCTGTCTCAAAATAAAAAATAAGAAGGGTTGGTTAGATATAGCTCAAAGGTAGAGCATCCCTGCGTTCAATTACAGGTATTACCCTCCCCCCAAAAAATCAGTTTAAATAAACAAAAAGATACCCCATGTTCATGGATATTCATGGATTAGAAGACAAAAATTTTTAAGATGATAATACTCTCCAAGCTATCTACAGATTTTATATAATTCTTAGCAGTATTCTAATGAAGACATTGACACACTTATCTGAAATTTCATATAGAAATGCAAGGGCTCAAAATGGCCCCAAATGATCTTGAAAAAGAAGAACAAAGTTGGAAGACATACATTTTCAGATTTTAAAAAGTTACCACAAACCTATGATAGAATAGCATGGAACTGGCATAAAGATTGATCAATGCAATAGAATTGAGAGTCCAGAAATAGACCCGCATGTCTATGGCCAACTGATTAACAAGGTGTCAAGACAATCCAAGGGGGGAATGAACAGTCCTTTCAACAAATGGTGCTGGAATAATTGGATTGCCACATTTGAAAGAATGAATTACAAGAACAAAAATTAACTCCAAGTGAATTTAAGATTAACTCCAAATATTACAGTTAAAACTGTAAAACTTTTAGAAGAAAACAGGTGTAAATCTTGTGACCTTGAATTAAGTGACAGTTTTTTAAAAATTTGTGACACCTAAAGCACATGCAAACAAAGGAAAATATAGGTAATTTGACATTAAAATTAAAAACTTTTGTGTATCAAAATACATTATTAAGAAAGAAAAAAAACCCTGCACAATGGGAGAAATTGTTTGCTAATAATACACCTGATGAGTGTCTAGAACATATGAACATACGAAGAGCTTTTACCTCTCACCAGTTAAAAAAACAAAACAAAACAAAATAGCCTAACTAAAAGATATTTTTAAAAAATTGCCCAAGAAATGTATATGAATGGCTTCCATTCATTTCTGGTGAAAGGGTGAAATGGTAACTCTACATTCAAAATCACTCAGCAGTTTCTGAAAATGTCAAACAGCATTATTAGTGAACCCAGCAGTTTCACTCCTAGGTATATTGCCCAGGAGAGTTGAGAAAAGTTCACACAGAAAATTGCATACAAATGTTCATAGCATCATCATTCACAATTGCCAAAAAACAGATGGATAAAGAAAATGTGCTATATTCAAATAATAGAATATTATTCTGGCATAAAAGTAAATGAAGTGATACACACTGTGATTCAGATGAACTTTAAAAATCTTAGGCTAAATGAAAGAAACCAGGCCCATTGGGTCAAATAGTATATGATTCAATATATAAGAAATTTATCTAGAATAGGCAAATCCATAGGCAGAAGGCATATTAATGGTTTTCAGGGACTTGGGTTAGAGAGAATGGAGAATGACTGCAAAGAGTGCAGGGTTTCTTTTGGGGGTGATGAAAATATTATGGAATTAGTGCTGATTTTACAACCTTTTGAATGAACTAAAAACTACTGTGCACTTTAAAATGGTGAATTTCATAATATGTGAACTGTATCTTTTAAAAAGGCAAAGACTAAGTAAAAATGAACAAGTAAATAACATATCAGAAAATTATTTGCAACACTACAATAAACAAAAAGTTACTATTCTTAAAATATGTAAAGATCTCTTGAAATTAGTTTTTAAAACACCCATAGGATGCATCAGCAAAGGACGTGAACAGTGAACAGCCTCACATAAAATTTAAAAAAAGTTAAAGGGTAAGAAATAGATGAAGAAATGTCTGCCTCGCTAGCAAATGAGTTTATATTAAAATATGATATTATTGATTATAGTCTTATAGTTCTCCAGGCTTTTATTTTTTATTTTTATTTATTTGTTTTGCTGAAATAAATTTAACAAAATGAATTTCAGTACAATTTATATGTACTGGGGATTGAACCTGGGAGCAGTATACAGAGGCACTACATACCCAGCCCTTTCTATTTGTTTGTTCTTTATTTTGAGACAAAGTCTGGCTAAGTTGCTGAGATTGGCCTTGAACTGGTGATCCTCCTGCTTCAGTCTTCCAAGTAGCGGGGATTACAGGCACGGGTCACCATGCCTGGCTTAGTTCTCCATACTAAGTTTCTATTTTAGAATCATAAAAATTCTTTTAAATCGTGTCTAATGAAGCCCTTGGAGAATGTTCTGGGAGCTGGTGCTTTGGTGAGTGGGAAGGGACTTGTATTGCTGAGTCTGGCGGCTACATACATGCTGGTCAGCACTTAGGAGGTTCTTTTCATTCCTATAAATAGTGTATCAACACTCCATTTACAGGTGGTAAAACTGAGGCCGAGCTCTCACGGTGTAACTTGCTGAAGGTCAGATGGCAAATCACTAGGAAAACAGGTTCAACCAGGGTCCCAAACTCTTACTGCTTCCATGTCAGGAAGCACCTAGAATCCCCTCCTCCATTCCTGCTTAGAGACTAGGATTCTTATCAGTAGCCTAATCTGGTCATCCAGAAGCATCGTGAACTGAAGCCAGGGCTAGTAGCCGGGATGCTGGAGGAAGGCTCAGATGTAGGACAGACCTGGCTCCAGGAAGGTGAAGTCCTGGATAGCCCCTCTGGCAAGGGTCATGCAGGGATGGGTAGTATACTACTTCTTGGAGAAGCAGCCCTTACATGTTCCCTGCAGGGTGCAGGAGAGCCTGGAAGGGTGCCAGGGACAAGAGGCTCTGACTCAGAAAACCCAGGAAGAACCCTCATAACAGCCAGGAGCAGGAAAATACAGAAACAGTAAATATTACAGCAAAGATGTGAGACCTGGAGTGTTTGCAGGATACAGTGGGATGGGAATTGGAAGGTGTTGTGCTGAATTTAAAAGACCCACCAGGAGGGCATAAGAATCCTCCTTCTTATGGTGGCTGGGACCATGTGTGCTTGTGCATGTGTATATTCCTGCATGTGTGAGTGGATGTGTGTGTGCTTGCTTGTATGCTTGTGCACATGAGTGTGCGTGCCTGTGTGTACATAGCAGGTGTGTGTGTGTGTACCCATACTGTGGGTAACATGTAGTGATACTTACGTAGGTCAGAGTGTGGGTGGGTCAGTGGGTCTCTGCCTGTATGGCCTTGGCCACGTCTGTTTCTCTGAGCCTCAACTTAGAGACTCCCAAAGAGAAGCAAAATTTACTCAATTCTGAGGTGACTTACTGGCGTCTCTCAGGGCAGGTAGCCACCTGCACAGTGCTTTTCCGTGTGAAGGATCCCTGGTTGTTGGGTGTAGGGGCTGAGACATCCTTTCCTGACTCTGGGATATGCCTCAAGAAAGGTTCTCTCAGGGCCAAGGCATGGACACAGCAGAAAAACGTTGTGGCCTTTCACGTTCCCAGCAATGACAGCTATTCTCCACTTTTCTTTCTTCTTTAGAGTTACCCCAGTTAGGAAGGGGCCTGTGTAGGAGCATCAAGGCAGAGAGGGGGCCTCGATTATTGCTGGGGACCTTGGCAAATCACCTGCAGTTTGGTGACTTCTCCACTAGACTGCATGAGCTGAGAGATATACAATGTATACAGCAGGGGATGGTGCAAATGGGCTTTAACCCTGCAGCTACTATTGATGCTCATCTTGCAAACGTGACCCCACATAAGGAAACTGTATCCACTGTACACTGGATTTTTTGAGTGTCTTAGAATCCTGACAAATGTACAACGTTGACTTTTTTAATTAGTTTTTAAATTTTGTTCTAATTTTCCATACATGAGAGTAGAATGCATTTATAAGAGGATATATAATCAATCAACAAATATATGAAAAAATGTTCAATATATCTAGCAAATCAAAACTACTCTGAAATTTCATCTCACTCCATTCAGAATGGCAATGATCAAGAATACAGGCAACAATCAATGTTGGCGAGTATGTGGGAGAAAAGGTACATTCATACATTGCTGGTGGGAATGCAAATTGGTGCAACCATTATGGAAAGCAGTATGGAGATTGCTCAGAAAACTTGGAATGGAACCACCATTTGAACAAGCTATTCCACTCCTCCATTTATAAGAGGATTAAAATCAGTCTACTCCAGTGTCGCAACCACATCAATGTTTATGGCAACTCAATTCACAATAGCTAAACTATGAAACCAACCTAGATGCCCTTCAATGGATGAATGGATAAAGAAAATGTGGTATATACACACAGTGGAATATTACTCAGCCTTAAAAAAGAATGAAATGAAGCCATTTGCAGATAAATGAATGGAACTGAAGAACATCATACTAAGGCAATTAAGCCAATCCCAAAAAACCAAAGGTCAATTGTTTCCTCTGATATGCGAATGACTTTTACTTTTTTTGGTTTAACCTTAATTTGCAAGAGCCTGTCAGTGTTATTAATAAGTTTAAGATTCTTGAGGAATCAAAAGTTTTATATTTTAATCTCTATAAATGTCTGAGCTAGAAACTGTGGGGGATCCAGCACTTCTCCCATGGAAACCATACTCATCCCATAACTCTTTAAAGTAAAATGCAGCTAAGCCATCAACATGGTTCTTAAGGTTATGTGGGCATTTAAGTAATGTTTTAGCCAGCTTTGCACTGCTGTGACCCAAAGACCTGACAACAACAACCTAGAGGAGAAAAATTTTATTTGGGGGTCACAGAGTCAGAGGTCTCAGTTCATAGAGGCCAACTCCTTGGTGGGTCCAAGGTGAGGCAGAACATCATGGTAGAAGGGCCCACTGGAAGAAAGCGGCTCAGTTCATGGCAGGGTCAGGGTGGATGGGGCTCAGACAGGCAAAATGCACCCTTCCAGGACACACGCTGGTGACCCACCTCCTCCAGCCATGACCCACCTGTATATAGTTACTCCCCAGTCCTAAAACTTAGGATGGACTGATTAGGTTACAACTATCACAGTCTAACTATTTTACCTCTGAATATTCCTGCCTTAACACAGGAGCTTGGTGGGACACCTCATATCCAAACTATAACAGATAAACAGGAAAATCCTCACTCCAGATTTTGAATCAATTTAGATTGCTTCATGGCCTTTTGGCTAAGATCAAGTGAATCACTTTAGTGACATGATTTCTGAGTTGACTTTTCATGGTTGTGCAGGAATGGGGTGAGAATGGTAAAACCCTCTTGGCCAAATCCCAGTTTACCTGCTCCAAAGGAGAGATCCCACATAGACCTCCTGGAAATGTTATTGAAAGAGAGCATTGTTTCTATATTATGTAGTTAAATAGAGAACAGACTCTGTCTGTCAAATAGAATTATTAATTTCTTTTCCTCTTCAGATAGTAAGAAATGCCAAATTTTAATGATTTGAAAATATTTCCCCAATTTTTCTTTTTTTAATTTTTAAAAATTTTTACAGATTGCATTTTGATTCATTGTACACAAGTGGGGTACAACTTGTCATTTCTGTGGTCGTACATGATGTAGATTGACACCATTCATGTAATCATACATGTAAATAGGGGAATGATGTCTGTCTCAGTCCACTATCCTGTGGACTGTCCCCTCCCCCCTCATTTCCCTCTACACAATCCAAAGTTCCTCCATTCTTCTCTTTTCCTCCTCCTGTTATATATCATCATCCACTTATTAGAGAAAATATTCTTTTCCCAACTTTTCAATCCCCTTATTCCCTGCCCCACAAGCCACCATTCTGGGGATCAAACCCAGGGCCTTGCTCATGATAGGTAAATGCCTTATTATGGGTACACCCCATACCCAGTCCCTCTTTTTCTTTTTTTGTAGTACTGGGTATTGTACCCCAGGGCCTTTTGCATGCCAGGAAGCACTCTAATACTAAGTCATACCCTCAGCCCTTCAGTCCCCTGATTTTTTAAACAGAGTGAGAAAACAGGTAAGATACAAGTCCTTTAGGGAGAAAAGGAAGGGTTTATTTGTAGCTCTTCCTAACAAGCACAGCAGGTATGCTTAACGCGGGTATCAGGCCAGCAGTAACAGTGCCTGAAAACTCTTAAAAATGAACATTTTCTGACCCCACCCAAGTAAAACAGAAGCTCTGGAGGTTGGGGAGCGGGTGGAAATCGAAGTTTTGGCCAATCCTTCAGGTGATGCTAATGCAGGCTCAAGTTTAAGAGTGACTCATTTACATAAGGCAAAGCATTCGGGGTAATATTCTCAATTATGTAATTCAGAAAAACATACATATCCACAACACACACATAGCCACATATACATAATACACACAAACATACATACATACCTACAAGCATTATGTGCACACATACATGCATACTTAAATGTGTCCATGCATATATGCATATACATAACAAACATGCACACTTAACACACAATACATACATAATACATAATATGTGCACACACATAATACATACATAAACATATGTCATACACTTAATACATATACACATGCATACGTACATACAGTACACACACACACACACACACACACACACACAGTTTAAAAGCTCTCTCGTGACCTTCAGATAAAAAAATTTGTAAGGTAACTCTGAGCAGGTGTGATCTGTAAGTGAGAGCTTCAATCTCTCTGCCACTCTTTTTTTTTTTTTTTTTTGTCTATAAAAACAGGGTAATGTCAACCTGTCAGTTCTCTAAGAAGCTAGATATGCCTCAGTTTTGAATCAGAGCACCACAGAATCATGGGGTCAGACACTGGAGACCATCAAGTCCAATCTCCAGGTAGTGTGTTATAGTCACCTGATGTAAGGCCTGGACTGATTGGTGGCCCAACCCAGACTCCCTGGAGGGTCCTCAGAGTCACTGGGGAGCCTGGGAAGCCTTGTGTGTGACAGACCCACATCCTGCTCAGCTTCCCCTTTCATCCCCAGCATGTCCCAGTAAGAGTACTCTGGGCTCACCCTATTTGTGGAACAATTTCTGACAAGGAAGCACACTGCAGCTCCATTTGTTGATGTTTCAAATTACATAACGGTGGACTGATACAAAGCAAGCATAACCATAAAACCATTAAAACTAAAAAATGTCCTGAACCGATGCCCCAACTCAAGAACAGAATCATTCCCAATGCTATTGTATTTCCCTAATCCAGCATCCTATTTCTAAACCAGAGGACACAGAAGCATTGAATTGTGAGTTTATTAGGCTCCTGATCTCATAGAAAAAGAGGATTTCTTTAAAAATGCATGCATCCCTAAGTGACATACAGTTTCAATGCTCTTATTTTCAGGTTTTGTGAAAAGTGCCATCGTTTCTCTGAGTCATGCATATTATTGCATGTCACCATGATGCATTTATTTTCAATGCTTCATAATTGAATTGTGTCAATATACCATGAATGTTTTTTTTTTCTTTTCCTGTGATTGGAAGTGTTGTCTTTTGGTGTACATGGGTAAGACCTTATCTAGACTTTTAAAAGTGAGGGGTATCAGCTCTGGGTGGCAGGGTATGCAAATATTGACATTTACAAGATATATCAAATTGTTTTCCCCAAATTGGATTAATTTACCTCCCTTTTTCTACTCTTTGGCTCTGTGTCAACGCATACGCATTTGCCAATCTAGGGAAATCAGAATGATTTTCATTGTGATTTCTGTTAACATAATTACTAACAAGATCAAATGTCTTTCCATGTGTGCTTATTTGCCAATTATGTTTTTTCTTCCTTAAAATGTTTGTCCATGTTTTAGTCGTTTTTTCCTCTGCTGTGACCAAAAGACCTGACAAGAACAATTTTAGAGGAGGAAAAATTTACTTGGGGGCTCACAGTTTCAGAGATCTTAGTCCACATGTTATAGGACTGGAGACTTCGGGGAAACTGAGCAGCAGGAAGACTGCCTCCCCGACTTTAAACCCAGGTTTTTGCGATCAAGTTAGAAAGATTTCAGACATGTTGCTTAGAGTAACAGGAATGAGTTTATTGGAGGGCTAGGAAAAGGGAAAGGGGACACTGTCAAGGGAAAAAGTGGGTCCTCTCAGAGAGAAGAGGGACAGCGTGCCTCTTCTGCACTCCAGTTTTATCCCAGAGAAGTTTCCAGAGAGTCTCACCCAAATCTACCTCTTGGCTTTTGACTGACTTCAGGATGACATCAGACTTTCAAGTCCCCGCTGCCAAGACAACTGGGTCACTTTGGCCTGTGCTGATGGGTTCTAATCGGATCCTTAACCATGAATCCTTTTTCTTAATTTTTTAAAAATTTTTAAAAATTTGTTCTAATTAGTTATACATGACAGTGAACTGCATTTTGACAAATCATACATATATGGAGTATTATTTCTCATTCTTCTGGTTGTACATCATGTAGAATCACACCGGTTGTGTAGTCATATATGTACATAGGGTAATAATGTCCAATTCATTCTACTATCCTTCCTACCTTCATACCCGTCCCCTCCCTTCCCCTCTGCCTAGTGCAAAGTACCTCTATTCTTCCCTAGTGCTCCCCCAACCTTATTGTGAATTAAACATCAGCATATCAGAGAAAACATTTGGCCTTTGGAACTTTGGGATTGATTTATTTCACTTAGCGTGATGTTCTCCAGTTCCATCCATTTACCTGCAAATGCCATCATTTTATTCTTCTTTAAGGCTGAGTAATATTCCATTGTGTATATACACCACAGTTTCTTTATCCACCATAGAAAATCTTTTCATTTATTTGGGTTTTCTTTAGCAACTTCCAAAAAACTTCATAATTTCATCCCTGAAGGACTCATACCTTTTTTTGTTAGATTTATTCCTTGATATAATTTTTGCTACTATTCTAAATAGATTAGAAAATTTCCCTTTCTCTGAATGTTTTTGGAGATATAAATATGTAGTTAATTTTTGATATTGATCTTATATCTAGTCATGATATTAAATATATAGTATTTCTGATAATTTGGCTCTGAATTTTGTTGGATTTTCTATGTAGGAAATAGTATAACACTGATATAATAGTAGTTTAGTTCTTTACAACTTTCAGAGCTTAAACCTTTTGCTTTTGTATTGTAAATGATATTTTTTGTATCTTGCAAGAACTATGAGTAAATTATGAATGTAAGCTATGAGAGTGAGCTGTTTTTTAATTTGTTCTAATTTATTGTACAGTAGAATGCATTTATACATTTTGATATATTATACATAAATGGAGTATAACCTCTCATTTTTCTGATTGTACATATCATAGGATCACATCAGTCATGCAGTCATACATGTACATGAGGTAATAATGTCTGTTTCACTCTACTATCATTCCTACCCCCACACCCTTTCCCGTCCCTTCAATCTCCTCTACCTAATATAAAGTAACTCCATTCTTCCCTATCCATCCTCCCTTATTATATGGGCTGTCTTTTGATAGATGTTATCAGGTTGTTTCTTCTGTTTGCATTTGATTAGAGGACTTAATATGAATGTGTGATGAATTCTATCAAATGCTTTTATTGCATCAGTTGAGATGGTTATTTATTATGGTTTTCTCTTCATTAATTTTTACAGAAAGATATTTATAGATTTTTCTAATGCTAACGAAGCATAGGAACTCATAAAAGAAGATGTAAAGTATGTCCACTGTTTCTGTTTGGATGAAGAGTTTGTGTGAGTCTAGAGAGATGCATCCCTCGAAAGTTTTGATTGGACAGGAGTGAGTTGTGGAGTTCTAATGTATAGCAGGTGAGGTAGTTAGAAAGCATGTGTTATATACTTGAAATCTGCTGAGGGAGTGGCTTTCACCACACATACATACACACAGTACCCAAGTACCCAAGCGAGGCAGTGGGTATGTTAATGAGCTTGATTGTGGCAATCATTTCATAACATATTCATGTATCAAAACACCATCATGGGGGAGCTTCAAGATGGCGGCCTAGAGGGCGGCTGCATTTCACGTTGCTCCAGGATGCAGGATTCAAAAGAGGAGATAGTGAGAGACTTGGGACCAACTCAAAGCCGCCGGGTGAGTCTCTCCCGTTGGGGAGGCATCCCGGATGGGGCAGTAGCCCCGGAACGCAGGGAACTTTGTGAAGTGGAGTTGCTCGGCGAGATGCCCCTCCCCCCGCTGGAGCGGTAAACACGGACAACTGGGATCATCGTAGAGGAGGGGGCTCAGCACAGCGCTTGGACTCGGAGCAACCACTGGGGCTCCGGGCGGCTGCCTGAGGAGGAGCTGCGTGGTGAGCTGTTTAGACTCAGAGTAATCGCTTCTGAACACCGGGGGGTTGCCCGGAGGAAGAGGAGGAGCCCGGTGGGTCGCTTGCTCTAGGAGTGACTGCATCAGAGCCACAGGCGGTTGCCAGAGGAGGAGGCGAGTGGTGAGTTGATTGGACTAAAAGTGACCGCTCCTGAACACCGGTGGCCTGCCTGGAGGAGGAGCACGGTGGGTCACTTGGTCTCGGAGCCACCGCCCCTGAACACCTGGGGGGCTACCCCGAGGAGGAGGAGGAGGAACAGGGCGGGTCACTTGGGCTTGGAGTGACTGACTAGGGCTACGGGAGGTTGGCGGGAGGAGGAGACGCGAAGTGAGTTGCTTGGACTCCTAGTGACTGCGTCAGAAACCGGGCTGCTGCCTGGTGGAGGAGGTGTGTGGCAGGTCTCTGGGTATCAGAGCTATTGTACGGGGCTCCAGGTGGCGGCTCAGAGGAGGGGCCGCATAGCCAGGCGGTTAGGTGCAGAGTAGGGTCCCAGGAGCTAGGTGGCTTCTTGCTGGAAGAGCCGCACAGAGATACGCCTAGGGGCGGAGTGAAGTTTCCAGGACTGCGGGCGGATTCTCTGGGAGAGGCAGCCTAAGGAGACTCGCCTGCGGAGGGTGAGGCTCCCAGGCCCAGGAGGTAGGTCCGGGCCCCTGGGAACGTTGCAGAGGAAGACAGCACAGCCCAGGCGGTAGTTATAGATTGAGGGGAACCTCTAGCAGGGGAACTGACCAGCGAGACGTTCCCACCGAGTGAGTCTTCCCTACTGGGAGAGGTTTTCCCACAGGGACGGTAAAACCAGAGACACAGGCACAAACAGGACTTGCCTCAGCCCGCAGCCTAGTTCCCCGTTGGATGACCATTGGTCAACAAGTGGAGACACCTCTGACCACTAGCAGGGAATATATGCCACCTGAGGGTCACCACCCTAGAGAGGCAGCTTCTTCGTGGAGCTCCGCATTATCAACTTCCTCCAAGACTGCAGGCTACTGAAGGATAAGAGGGGATATACTAGCAATCTTCAGGGACATTATAAGTCGATAGAGGAAATCTGCAATATCTTAATGACCCACTGATTCCTGAACAATATGAGAAAACAAGGGAAGAAAATGCCCCAAACAAATCTAGATGTTACATCAATAGAATCCAACGACAGCATGGCAGAAGAAATGACAGAAAGGGAGTTCAGAATGTACATAATTAAAATGATTAGGGAAGCAAACGATGAGATGAAAGAGCAAGTGCAGGCGTTGAATGTTGAGATGAAAGAGCAAATGCAGGCATTGAATGATCGCACCAATCGACAGTTAAAAGAGCAAATACAGGAAGCAAAAGATCATTTCAATAAAGAGTTAGAGATATTGAAAAAAAACCAAACAGAAATCCTTGAAATGAAGGAAACAATAAACCAAATTAAGAACTCCATAGAAAGCATAACCAATAGGATAGAACAGCTGGAAGACAGAACTTCAGATATTGAAGACAAAATATTTAACCTCGAAAACAAAGTTGAACAAACAGAGAAGATGGTAAGAAATCATGAACAGAATCTGCAAGAATTATGGGATATTATGAAAAGGCCAAATTTGAGAATTATTGGGATTGAGGAAGTCTTAGAGAAACAAACCAAAGGAATGAACAATCTATTCAATGAAATAATATCAGAAAATTTCCCAAATCTGAAGAATGAAATGGAAAATCAAGTTCAAGAGGCTTATAGGACACCAAATACACAAAATTACAACAGACCCACACCAAGGCACATTATAATGAAAATACCTAACATACAAAATAAAGACAGAATTTTAAAGGCTGTGAGAGAAAAGAACCAAATTACATTCAGGGGGAAACCAATACGGATATCAGCAGATTTTTCAATCCAGACCCTAAAAGCTAGAAGGGCCTGGAACAACATTTTTCAAACTCTGAAAGAAAATAGATGCCAACCAAGAATCTTATACCCAGCAAAGCTTACCTTCAAATTTGACAATGAAATAAAATCTTTCCATGATAAACAAAAGCTAAAAGAATTTACAAAAAGAAAGCCAGCATTACAGAACATACTCGGCAAAATATTTCATGAGGAAGAAATAAAAAACAAAGAAGCAAATCAGCAAAGGGAGGAATTATCCTAAAGGAACTGTCAAATAAAGGAGGAATCAAGATGTGTCAAAAAATAAATAAATAAATAAATAAAATTTTAAATATGAACCAAGTGACCGGGAATACAAATCATATCTCAATAATAACCCTGAATGTTAATGGCCTGAATTCATCAATCAAAAGACATAGACTGGCAGATTGGATTAAAAAGAAAGATCCAACAATATGTTGCCTGCAAGAGACTCACCTCATAGAAAGAGATACCCATAGACTAAAGGTGAAAGGATGGGGAAAAACATACCATGCACATGGACTCAGCAAAAAAGCTGAAGTATCCATCCTCATTTCAGATAACGTGGACTTCAAACCAATGTTAGTCAGAAGGGATAAGGAAGGACATTTCATACTACTTAAGGGAAGCATAAATCAGCAAGATATAACAATCATAAACATCTATGCCCCAAACAGTGGCTCATCCATGTATGTTAAACAAATCCTTCTTAATTTTAGAAACCAAATAGACCATAACACAATAATACTAGGCGATTTTAACACTCCTCTCTCACCACTGGACAGATCTTCCAAACAAAAATTGAACAAAGAAACCATAGATCTCAATAACACAATCAATAATTTAGACTTAACAGACATTTATAGAATATACCATCCAACCAAGAGCGAATACACTTTCTTCTCAGCAGCACATGGATCCTTCTCTAAAATAGACCATATATTATGCCACAAAGCTAATGTCAGCAAATACAAGAAGATAGAGACACTACCTTGTATTCTATCAGATCATAATGGATTGAAGTTAGAAATAAATGAAAGAGTAAAAAACAGAAACTACTCCAACACCTGGAGATTAAACAATATGCTATTATATGATGAATGGATAACAAAAGATATTAGGAAGGAAATTAAAAAATTCTTAGAGGTAAATGAGAACAAAGAAACATCATATCAAAATCTCTGGGACACTATGAAAGCAGTACTTAGAGGAAGATTTATTTCATGGAGCGCATTTAATAAAAAAAGTAAAACTCAACAAATAAACGACCTAACACTACAGCTCAAAGCCCTAGAAAAAGAAGAACAGAACAACACCAAAAGTAGTAGAAACAAAAGAAACAATACAAAAAATTGACAAAATAAATAGTTGGTTCTTTGAAAAAATAAACAAAATTGATAAACCTTTAGCCACACTAACAAAGAGAAGACGAGAGAAAACCCAAATCACTAAAATTTGGAATGAACAAGGAAATATCACAACAGACACGACTGAAATACAAAACATAATTAGAAGCTATTTTGAAAATTTATACTCCAACAAAATAGAAAATTTTGAAGACATCAAAAGGTTTCTAGAGACATACGAATTGCCTAAACTGAACGAGGAGGACATATACAATTTAAATAGACCAATTTCAAGTAATGAAATAGAAGAAGTCATCAAAAGCCTACCAACAAAGAAAAGTCCAGGACCAGATGGGTTCTCAGCCGAGTTCTACAAAACTTTTAAAGAAGAGCTCATTCCAATACTTCTCAAAGTATTCCATAAAATAGAAGAAGAGGGAACCCTCCCAAACTCATTCTATGAAGCCAATATTACCCTGATACCTAAACCAGACAGAGACACATCAAGGAAAGAAAATTTCAGACCAATATCCTTAATGAACATCGACGCAAAAATTCTCAACAAAATTTTAACAAATTGCATACAAAAACATATTAAAAAGATAATGCACCATGATCAAGTGGGTTTCATCCCAGGGATGCAAGGTTGGTTCAACATCAGGAAATCAATAAATGTCATTCACCATATCAATAGACTTAAAGTCAAGAATCACATGATTATTTCAATAGATGCAGAGAAAGCATTTGATAAAATACAGTACCCCTTCATGCACAAAACACTAGAAAAAATAGGGATAGTGGGAACATTCCTTAACATTGTAAAGGCCATCTATGCTAAGCCCATGGCTAATATCATTCTAAATGGTGAAAAACTGAAAGCCTTCCCCCTAAAAACTGGAACAAGGCAGGGATGCCCTCTTTCACCACTTCTTTTTAATATCGTCCTTGAAACTCTAGCCAGAGCAATTAGACAGACTAAAGAAATTAAAGAGATACGAATAGGAAAAGAAGAACTCAAACTATCCCTATTTGCTGATGATATTATTATATACTTAGAGGAACCAGGAAATTCCACCAGAAAAGTTTAGATCTCATAAGTGAATTCAGTAAAGTAGTGGGATATAAGATCAATGCACATAAATTCAATGCATTTTTATACATAAGTGATGAATCTTCAGAAAGAGAAATTAGGAAAACTACCCCATTCACAATAGCTTCGAAAAAAATAAAATACTTGGGAATCAATCTCACAAAAGAGGTGAAAGACCTCTACAATGAGAACTACAGAACACTAAAGAAAGAAATTAAAGAAAACCTCAGAAGATGGAAAGATCTCCCATGTTCTTGGATAGGAAGAATTAATATTGTCAAAATGGCCATAATACCGAAAGTGCTATACAGATTCAATGCAATTCCAATTAAAATCCCAATGATGTACCTTACAGAAATAGAGCAAGAAATTATGAAATTCATCTGGAAGAATAAAAAACCTAGAATAGCTAAAGCAATCCTTGGCAGAAAGAGTGAAGCAGTGGGTATCGCAATACCAGATCTTCAACTCTACTACAAAGCAATAGTAATAAAAATGGCATGGTATTGGTACCAAAATAGAAAGGTGGATCAATGGTACAGAATAGAGGACACGGACACAAACCCAAATAAATACAATTTTCTCATTCTAGACAAAGGGGCCAAAAATATGCAATGGAGAAAAGATAGCCTCTTCAACAAATGGTGCTGGGAGAATTGGAAATCCATATGCAACAGAATGAAACTAAACCCATATCTCTCACCATGCACGAAACTAAACTCAAAATGGATTAAAGGATCTCGGAATCAGACCAGAGACCTTGCATCTTATAGAAGAAAAAGTAGGTCCAGAGCTTCAACATGTCGGCTTAGGATCAGACTTCCTTAACAGGACTCCCATAGCACAAGAAATAAAAGCAAGAATTAATAACTGGGATAGATTCAAACTAAAAAGCTTTCTCTCAGCAAAGGAAACTATCAGCAATGCGAAGAAAGAGCCTACAGAGTGGGAGAAAATCTTTGCCAATCATACTTCAGATAGAGCACTAATCTCCAGAATCTATAAAGAACTCAAAAAACTCTACATCAAGAATGCAAAGAATCCAATCGACAAATGGGCTAAGGAAATGAATAGACACTTCACAGAAGAAGATCTACAAGCAATCAACAAACATATGGAAAAATGTTCAACATCTCTAGTAATAAGAGAAATGCAAATCAAAACCACCCTAAGATTCCATTTCACCCCAATTAGAATGGCGATTATTAAGAATACAAGCAACAACAGGTGTTGGCGAGGATGTGGGGAGAAAGGTACACTCATACATTGCTGGTGGGACTGCAAATTAGTGCAGCCACTCTGGAAAGCAGTGTGGAGACTCCTTAGAAAACTTGGAATGGACCCACCATTTGACCCAGCTATCCCACTCCTTGGCCTATACCCAAAGGATTTAAAATCAGCATATTACAGTGATACAGCCACATCAATGTTCATAGCTGCTCAGTTCACAATAGCCAGATTGTGGAACCAACCTAGATGTCCTTTAATTGATGAATGGATAAAGAAACTGTGGTATATATATACAATGGAATATTACTCTGCCATAAAGAATGATAAAATTATGGCATTTGCAGGCAAATGGATGAAACTGGAGAATATCATGCTAAGTGAGATAAGCCAATCTCAAAAAACCAAAGGAAGAATGATATCGCTAATAAGTGGATGAGGACACATAATGGGGGATGGGAAGAGTTAGTGTTAGGGTTAGAGTTAGGTTTAGGGAGGTGGGCAAGAATGGAGGAAGGAAGGACTGTATAGAGGGAGGGGAGGTGTGGGAGGTGTGGGGGGAAGGGAAAAAAATAACAGAATGAATCAAACATTACCCTATGTAAATTTATGATTACACAAATTGTATGCCTTTATGCCATGTACAAATAGAGAAACAACATGTATCCCATTTGTGTACAATAATAAAAAAAATAAATAAATAATAAAAAAAACACCATCATGTAACCTTAAATACTACCATTTTTTCTTGTCAATTGTACCTTAATGAAGCTGGGAGAAAAGAGATTGTGTATTTATTTTCTATTTCATTAATTTAGACTTTAGGTTTTTCTTTACTAACACAGTGCTCACATGACGTTTGAATTTATTCTAGAATTCTTTATTCAGCCTCTTAATTTGGGTCCTTAGCTTTTTTTATTTTCATACTTTCTTCTTCCTATTTAAGTATGTGAGACTAAAAGTTTCTTATTAAATACTGCTTCCATTTGCATCTCTTAAATTTTGATGTGCAGTACTTTTTATTGTTCAGTTTTAAGTATTTAAAATTTTTCTGTAAAAACTTCATTTGGGAATATTTGCTAAAGTGTTCCCATCAATGCATTGAGAAATGCAATTCTATATTAGTAATATTTTAAAAATTACTTGTTTTTTAATTATTTTGTGGCTGGAAAACTAATTTGTATGAATCTGAGCCTCTGAGAGTTTTGAGGTTTACTTATGGATAAGGGAGAGGTCCCATTTACTTCCACTTAGTTCTTATGGATGCTCTTGAACTGGATTATAGGAACCCAATTAATACAAAGTGATCAATAAGAGACAAAAATAAGTGTTTTATTAATTGTACGAATAAATGCAAATCTTTCAAAGAGTGAAGACCAGCCCCCCAAATGACCATAGCATGCTGCTTTGATACTACTGAAACAAAGAACAATAAATGTGTGAAGGAATGACAGAATAAATGGATCTCTGGACTAGAGTAGTAGATTCTAGAGATGTCACTAAGAGAAGTATGAGGAGGTGTGGAGATAGTGAAAGACAAGGATTGCTCCACAGAGTTTATTCAGTCAGGTCCATTACAGTCCCAATTTCCAGTTTCTGGTGATGAAGCGTATTTTCTTGCCCTGGTATGGGAAAGACATCTTTGCTGATCATGGGCAAAGTCAGGCCAAATGACCCTTTCCTCAGGTTATTTCAGCCTGAAATAATCTCTACTCCCTCTTGGCGTACTTTGAGATGGCACATCCTTACCTCCTTGTACCCAAAACTGAAAGGAGTCAGGAAGGATCCTCTTCTGTAGGTGTCAGAGAGATCCTGACTCTGTGGACACCTTGATTTTGAACTTCAGGCCTCCAGACTATGAGAGAGAAAATTTCTGTTGTAAAATGACCACCCAGCTTTTGTCAATATTGGTATGGCAGCCCTAGGAAACTACCGAAGTCTTATAAGATTCAGGTACCTCAGCTTCCCTCCTTGTGGTCCTGGAGCACACAGGCCACCTCTCATTTGATTTTATGTCCCAGTTCTCTGTCCCCAGGTCTCATCCCATGGCAAGCAGGTACTCAGTGAATACTGGTTTGATTAAAATACGTGAGGGCCTGGCATGGTGGTGCAGTGTTAATCCCAGCAACTCAGGAGGCTGAGGCAGGAGATCATACTTGATTTTCAAGCAACCACAATAATGTCATCTAAAGTGTCTTTGACTGGTAAGAATACAGGTGTTTTCCTCTTCTATACGTGTTTCTGTGGCTTACAAAATTTTTGCCAAAAATTTGTTATAATCAGAAAATCAACTTACTGTGATAAGGTTTGAAATCTACTACAGGACAGGTTGCTGTGTGTACCAAAAAGTAAATGAGAATATATAGGGGAAAGACTTTGACAATGGAAAAGCATAAAGCACATGTATATTATTAATATTGTTATGTTATTTCTTTTGTTGGACAGGACAAAATATAAACATCGAAAAAAAAAATTCTACTTTTATTCAATTCACAATTTCTAAGTCCCAGCCCTTAACCTGCTGGAGGGAGGTGCAGATATTAATCAATTGGGAGTCACCTCTCCAGGCCCTGAACAGGCATGATGATAAACCAGGGCTCTCTGCTCCTGCCCTGGTAGAGTCTGCTCCATGACCAATTTACTTAGCCAGGATTTTGTCTTAAGAAGAGAGAACTGTAATACTTTACTCAAGACCTTTCTTCTCCCAACAAACTCCTTCCCTGCTAACTTCTGTCCTGGTGTTTCATAGAGACAGGGAGTAACTGTTCAGTTATTGCTTGTTAATTACTATTCACAGGGAAAAACTGTTAAAATGCTACTGAAGTCATCATTTAAGAGAGAATGAAAACTCCAAGGAGGTGCCCTGCACACCTGAAAGAGTGGCTCAGTTGAATCTGACCTTGTAAGGCCCCACCCCCTGTCATGCCCCAGGCCCTATACCTGTGCTCTGACCATGCTTGCAGGCATTGGGGGTGCTTCAGGGTGTCACACCTGGAATTTGGAAAGTTACTGGTGATGATGGTGGTAAGTGTGTGAGTGGGGGATTCACTTTGCACAAATCTGCAGAACTCATTGTCTGACTGGACACACTCCTGGGATTTGTTATCTGCACCTGCCTTATTTCTATTCTACCTGTCTGTGTGAGATCTCTTCTTAGTGACTTCAATCTCCTATAAAGAGGAGGTGACTGTAAGGGATCCCACGGAAACCACACAAGACACAGGAAATCACATAAGGGAGTTTATTAAGCAAACAGAGTGTCTCCCTGCAGGGTAAGAGAGAAAATGAGAGAAAGAGAAAGGGCAAGCGCAAGAAAGTGTAAAAGCTAGGAGGATAGAGAAAGTGAGTAGGAGAGAAAGATGAGGAAAGATGGCAGGGTAGCTCCAGTAAAGCAATTGAATTCCACCGGCCTAACAGGGGACCAATATCGGAGAAGGATACTTGCAAGCTGACTGATGAACCAATAGCTAGCTAGGATGTTCACAGATTGACAAGTGGTTTGGGAGGCGGGGAAAATGGCTGCACCCGGAAAGGTTAGGGGGAGCAGCTTTGTACATTACAGTGACTCTAAAAATGGAGTGATTGCTCAACCTTTGAGGAGGTACTGAGACTGCTGTGGTGGAGAGAGTCAGGTGGCTGAGCTGCCTCCTGCACCAAAGAAGGAGGGTCTGTCCCACTGAGTGGGACGGGGAGAGTAGAGGATCTTCCCATTGAGGTGGGAGGAAGGGGATAGGGATAGAGATGGGGAGGGAGAAGAGGGTCTTCTCACTGAGGGGGAGGAGTCGGGGGACAGGGAGAGGGCCGTTTTCTGCCCTGATGATGAGAAGGAACAACAGGGAGCTGCTGCCCAGAGATGGAAGCCATGCAGTGTGGGTGGGAGAGTTGGTCTTGAGACACTTTCTACCCCTTGAGTGATTATGTGTGCAAGAAAGAAACTTTTATTTTGTATTTAAAAAGGTAGAATAAAAGAAACATACTGACCAGTTGTAATACATGCCCCTTGATTGGATCCTAGTTTGGAAAAACAAACCAAAGAAAGAATCTTTAGGGAACAGTGGGAAAAATGTGAATATGGTCTGGGCCTCAGAGGACATGAAAAATGCCTTGGTGACTAGTCTACTGGGTTTTCCTAAGAGTGAATGACATTCTGATAGTGAACTTGTGTCTTTATTCTTAGGAAGAAAATGCTGAAGTATTTAGAAACGACGTTTTACAGCCTCTATAGTTTTCCTTCAATTAGTTCAAAGAAAACTCTTTCCACCCTTTTGTATGGTTGAAAATCTTCATATCAAAAGTTAAGAAAGGGAATAGGGAGGGAAGAAACGTCAGGAAATAAGATCAGAAGTATACACGGCTATTAGCAGAAGCATAAGTTCTCTGTGGGAAAACACCCTAAAGTTAGGCCTCCAGTTCTCCTCCAAGTTAATGTAAACCAAATCTGAGTTCATACTCAGAGATCATCAACGACATAAAGAAACAAATGACTGCAAGTGACAGTCGACAGATTTAGATCCTCGAGGTCTCCAGACATTGTCACGATCAGAGGCGGAGCATAAACAAGTGACAAATAGCATTTGAAATGAACTAAAGTGTAGTGACCAAAGTGAGCAAATGCAGAGGCTCTGGTAGAAAGAAGATAGAGCAACTGGAAGAAGGAAAAGACCTTCGCCCGCTGTGAAACAGGGTGTGCTGAGCACAGACTTAAGACAGCAACAAAGGGAAGGAAACAAACGTGGATTATTATTTTAAAGGCCTGAGAAACAAGCAACTACCAGCTTGGAATTGTGCCATTTGAAGAATAAACTTACCAAACAGGACAAAATGAAGACATTGCCAGAAAAGCAAAGACCAAGAGAAACTATAGCACCAAAATAGCTACAATAATGAAGTATCTAAGGAACTACTCCAGGAGAAAATTAAATGAACCCAGCAAGTTGTTCTGAATTTTAGGATGCATAAAGACAATGGCTGGGTCTGCAAACAAAAGTTTGAAATATTTTATTCATAAGAGTTATAACTGGTAGTGATACGCAGAAATTGCCAGCCAAGAATCAGTTCAGCAAGGCTAATGCTGACTGGTGGTGTAATATCAGACAAGACTACCTTTCTAAAAGTGTTTTTGGCATAGAGAAAGTTATATCATAGAGACCAGAGTTTCAATTCCTTAGCAAGATGTAATTCTAAACTTGCAAGCAAGAAGTGGACTCCAAGGAAATATAGATTAAGAACGGGTAGAACTACAGGAAGAAATAACAAACACCATCAGATATGGTTCTTTCAATTTTTAATAGATCAAGCTGACAAAACATTAACAAACATCAAGGAGATAAACTTTTTTTTTTGAGATGGACAACTATGTTGCCCGTGATGGTTTTGGTCTTGTGATCCTCCTGCCTCAGCTTCCAGAGTAGCTGACATTGCAGTCACATGCCACTGCACCTGGCTATAAACTCATTTTCTTTGTTATGTACGTAGAGTTATGTTGTCCACAATTAGAGAACAAACAGTTTTCTAGGCACATATGCAACATTTACACAAATTTGCTACTAGGTCATAAAGTGAAGGAGTTAAGAACGTGCCATCTCAAACTATGCCAAATTAGTTTATTGATTATCTTAAGCTGTAATTGCCTGGGGAGCTCAGATGGGACCGGGTGGCTTGGCTTTTCCCACTTGCAGTAAGCCTTGAAGATTCTTTTGGAAGGGCTATTCTCCCTGTTTCAAGGTGAGAAAATAGCCTTTATTACTAGATGCTGGAAACTGAGACTACAATGAACTTGAATGAACAGTCTTTAGAGCAGGTTCATCTCGCTATGTATCTCTTAGTCACACCCTAGAATTTACAGCACTGGTCTAGAGGTTCATTTGTTCTGTCATTCTTTCACAAATTTGTCATTCTTTGTCTTAAACTATAAAAGCATCTTGCTTTGACCATACCTTTGGACCTCACACTTGCAGAGATCCCCATGTACAAGTAAAATTAATAAAACTTGCATGTTTTTTTCCTGTTAATCATTCTTGTGTTAATTTGGTTCTTAGACCCACCTGAAAGAACTAAGGAAAGACAGAAGGACCCCTCACCACTCCAGGTATTTGCCTGCAATCCTTGACATTCTTTGGTTTCTGCCAGTGTTGCTCCAAGAGCTACCTCTGTCCTCACATGGCTATCTTCCCTGCCTCTACCCTAAATCCAGGATGATGGCATCTCAAGATCCTTAACTAATTGCATCTGCAAAGACTTTATTTCCTAATAAGGTCACATTTTGAGGTTTTGGGTGGACATAAATTTTGGGGGGACCTCATTCAACTAACTACAAAGACCTTGACGAGCGCTAAGACCTACAAAGACCTTGGAGAGTGCTAAGACCGGAGGGAGAATAAAAGGGGGGTCTGGGCAGTGAGGGATTGTCCTTCAATGCAGAGGCAGTTGAATTGACCACAAAGTGGACATAGTGACAATGTTTTATTCAACCAGTGTCCGGATCTTACCCAATGTGTTCCCATAGAACTGCCTTTCTGTGTTTCCACACAATCCATGCCCCCAAGGTCAGTACTGCCCCCAGGCTCCTTCTGGCTGGTCAGAACACCCTGGCACAGCCCTTGTCTCAGGCACATGACCAGGGTAGGTTCAGAGAGACCCATGGTGGAGATCTGAAGTGCAAACTGAGAGAGATTCTCCTCTGCGATGATGTGCATGAGGACATGAGTGGGGACTGTTCCTGCCCGGTGGACAGAGCTGGCATGGAATGCTGTAGACACAGAGGTGCATCTTTCCCTTTGGTTGGGTCACTCCTTTGGTATCTAGAAAATAAAATTGGGGCCTTAGGCAAAAACTTGCATGAACCAACTCTGCATTCTGGGTTTCCAGTTCTTCCAGATGTCCTAAGAGGTTTCTAGCCAATGAATGGGTAAACTGAGTGAAGTAAGAAGAAATATGAACCTGCTCTCTGCCCACATTTCCTGGCATGTTCCTAAGACCCCTGGAGTCTCTGAAGAGTTGTATCTTCGAATGCTGATGAGATGACTATGGCTGGGGCTCCTGAACTGTCTCATGATGGTGGTTGGTTGCCAGGGAACCAACCACGAGATAATACAGTTGGAACTTTCAGTCCCATCCTTAACTCTGGGAGGATGAAGGACTAACAGCTGAGTTTATCAACAATGGTCGATTACTGAAGAGAAATCTTTAGTAAAAACCCAAAAGGATGGAGCTCAGAGGGCTTATGAATTGGTGACCAAGAGCACATTCATGTGCTGGGAGGATAGTGCATCCCAAAACTTTATAGGGTCAGAAGCACCTGTGCTTGGGACTCTTCCAGACCCACACTAGGTATCTCTTCATCTGCCTGTTCAACGTATTCTTTGATATGTCCTTTGTAATAAACTGGAAACTGAGTAAGGAAGCTATTTTCCTGGGTTCCCTGAGTAGCTCTAGCAAACTATGGAAACTGAGCAAAGGGTTGTGAGAAATTTTGATTTGCAGTCAATTGAGACAGAAGTTGTGAGTGGCCAGGAGACTCCTGCCTGGTGACTGGCATCTGAAGTGGAGGCAGCCTGTGGGACAGAACCCTTAATCTGTGAGGTCTGACACTAACTCCAGGTGGATAGTGTCAGAACTAAGTGGAATTGTGGGGCACCCAGATGATATCAGGATTAATAGAAGAAGCCAGGTGTGATGGTGTACACCTTTAATCCCAGCAGTTCGGGAGGCTAAGGCAGGAAGATTGCAAGTTCAAAGCCAAACTTAGCAATTTAGTGAGACTCTGTCTCAAAGTAAAAAAAAAATATAAAGGGCTGGGGATGTGATTCAGTTGTTAAGCACCCCTGGATTCAGTCCCTGGTACCCCCCAAAAATTGATAGAGGAAAACCCATGTATTTCATGCATTTTGGTGACCAAAAGTGTTCAGTGTTGAGTGTGAGAGGAAGACAGTTGTTTTTTTCCTAAATTCTCTGAAAGGAGAAAGAGAGATTGGACGAGGGCCCAGTCTTATAGCGGGGTGGCAAGGTGCAGTTATAGAATGCAAGGGACAAGTCAGGATTGCAGGTGACTGCACAAATGTGTGCTTGGGGGAGGGAAATCACAGGTTTGAGAGCCCTAGGGCTGGTGTCCGGCTGTTCAACCCTATCCTTAGGATGCCATTCGGTGTTCTTTGGTCAGACAAATTGGAAATGCTGCCTTAAATGAAGCTAAGCACACTCCTGCTTACAGCGTCTCTTGGATGCATTCTAACACAGCATTTCTTTTTTTAGGGTTTTTCTCAGGCCTCCAGTACTGTAAAGGGGATTCTTTGAGATACTAGGAAAACATTGATTTTTTTTTTTTTTTTAAGAGCAAGAAACTGATAAGACCCTCTTCACATTTCAGGAAAGATGTGTAGGAGACTGAGCAGAGGTGAGTGGCAGTGGTGGTGGGGTAGCTGGAAGCAGAGAGCGAAGGAATCTGTGAAGACCTGGTGGCAAGTGGCAGTGATGGGCTTGGAGCAGAGATGCAGAGGAGGGAACTATTTTGGGGATGGAATCCATAGGACTCGGTGACAGATTGGACGTGGGGAGAAGAGGGAGGTGTGGAGTGTGCGGCTGGGTTCCTGGCTGGGATAAGGTGGTGTGCAGAGATACAGAGAATCCAGAATGGGCTGGGTGGAGTCTGGTTTGTATTCACTGTGTGCTGACATGAGCATTGTCACGTGTGTGTGTGTGTGTGTGTGAGAGAGAAGTGTGATCAGAGCCACCGCCCCATTCCCAGCTCTTGAGCACGAAAAGCACTATTTAGCTTGAACCCCAACAGCGGCCACCAGAGACCACACTGGGCACAGGTCCAGGGTCATAGGGGTGCTCTGCACGAGCCTCTGGCCCTTTCTGTAAAATGCTGGGCTCCATGAGCGTCAGTGCGCATCCTGCATGTATAGAGCAGGAGACCCCTGCCCTTAAAAGGAGATGCAAAATTTATTTTAAAATCCTTCTGGAGTTTTGGTTTTCCTTTTAATCCCAAATGGCCTTTTAAGCCTCTGGCTCCTATATTTAACCTATTTAATGAGATTTCTTTTCCAGTAATTCCTGAAACTGGTAATCTCTAATTGGGTCAAATTCTCTACCCACAAGCCAGCGATGCTATTTTTAGTGCAAATCCTCAGGCTGAAGCTCCTCCGGCCTTTCAGACGCAGCTGTCAGCGCCGACTTTCCGCCACGCTCCGCTCTCCCCAGCCAGACCTGATTTTAAATATTTTCCCAATACGTTTCAGGGTGCGCCTGCCCGCCCAGCCCTCCGGCCTCCTCCCCATCTGCAGCCCCAGGATGGTTTACACAAATCCATTTAACGCTCGTCAGCTTAGGTCCCCAGTGTCACTATAAATAATCGAGTCCTGGCAGCGGCTTTGGGGAAGCACCTGAGCTCTACTTCCCGCTGCCTTTTGTCCCTGTTGTGGACGAGCCACCTGGGGGAGAGGGAGGAAGGCAAGGGCTTATGCTGACCCTGAAAACCATGGG
Organism: Sciurus carolinensis; assembly: GCF_902686445.1. Taxonomy (NCBI): domain Eukaryota; kingdom Metazoa; phylum Chordata; class Mammalia; order Rodentia; family Sciuridae; genus Sciurus; species Sciurus carolinensis. The sequence continues at coordinate 103,303,602 of NC_062220.1, forward strand.
GGGTGGGGTGGGATTTAGAGAATCCCTTTCCGGTGTCCTCATTCAGCCAGGGGACCTTACTGGTCCTCTGGATGATCCAGGTGCCTCCTCCTGCCCACAGCCTTCCTGGACGCCTCCTGGTGGGAGGAGCATTTGGGGAGGTAAGTTGGCCCCTATTGTCCCAGGGGCTTCCTGTTCTCCGGCCTCCCCCGCACTGGACTGTGGGCACCTGGGACAGGTGGGGCTTCTTTGCCTTGGTGTCTCCAGAGTTCTAGAGGAGTAAATGGACCCTCTCAATAGGGCGACCTAGGGGTTTGTCTGGGGAGATCTTGACCCCTGACTTTGCTTGAAATGCACACATCTGAGTTCATTTGGGGTCGGGGCGGGGAAGGGAAGATGCTACCAGGGAGAGGCTGAGTTAGGTTGGTGTGAGGTACATGTGTCTGCAGTCCACGTGCTCAGTGGTCACAATGGGCCCAAGACCAGTGAGCCCTAGCCCCATATCCTTCAAATCAAGAGTGTTGGCAAAAGGGATGCAGACTGCCTATCCTGAGGTTTCTTTCCTGCGGCCTCCAGTTTTTTCCCCGAAGTTTTAACCTCTCAACAAAATCCACAGTGAGACAGTTCTGGAAGGTTCTGTCCTCCTTCTCCAAAGAAGTATGCCCAGCCTTGTTTCACATTCACTTCGCAAGCCTAACGTCCTGAATTAGGAAGGACATTTCTAATTTCAAAGTTTGCCCATTGGCAGACCATGTGACCTGCCATTAATGCAGGCAAATAAACTTGTTATACCTTTTCCTTTCTGGGGATTTTGGCCCAACTCCCTGTCATGGTTAATTTTATGACATTTTGTCTGTGGCATGCCCAGATAGCTAATGGAATGTTATTCTGGATGTGTCTGTGAAGGTGATTTTGGATGAGATTACATTTAAATTGCTGGACTCTGAGTGAGGCAAATTTTTCTCTATAGTGTAGGTGGGCCTCATCCAATCAGTCGAGGGCCCAACAGAACAAAAAAGATTGACCTCTCCCAAGTAATGAGGAATTCTCCAGAAGATCATCACATTGGAGTGAACTGGAACATGGGCTTTTCCCTGGAACTCCAACCTTTCCACCCATTCTGAAGACTTGGGACATGCCAGCCTTCATAATTGAATTGTCTTTTTTTCTCATATTGCATATGTATATGGATATACATACACACACCCACACACATACACATGCATCACATGTGCACGTGCATACATACACCCTATTGGTTCTGCTTCTCTAGAGAACTTGGACATACATTGCCCCTACCCATCAGACTCCAAATATTACCATGCAGTGTCCTTCCTGAGATAACTGTGTGGACAGGGTTTGAACCCACCAGGAGGAGCAGGAAAGAAGGAGGAGAGTTTAAGCTTATTGTATAAATGCTCTTGAGCCACAGTCCTCAAGGAAGCAACCTAGAGATGGTCACTTCTCCTGTCCCAATATTGCAGTCCCTGGCACTTTCCAGCATCACTGTCCCCTGAAAACAACAGGGGGAAAAGATTAGGCATCTTTTATGAAGTTTGCAGTCATCCCCAAGATAATTTGGGATGATCAAGATGATAATTTGGGATTTCCTGCCAAGGAAATCACACTGGGGTTGCAATTCCTGATGGAAAGCTGCAAGCCTAGATGAGGACAGGCCTTGAGCATCAGGAGCCAGCGAAGCCCCCGTGAGGGTGATCTCACAGAGCCCCAGAGGGCTTAGCAAGAACAGAACATGGGCCACATGCCATGTCCACCAACAGACAGGAACTTGCCTTTCTTTCAGAAAAGAAGTGGAGATTTGGGGCTCTTCAATAAACCTCAGTGAGTATAATTTCTTTTGAATTTAATATAAGTAATTGTGATTAAAATAACAGAAGCAGGATATACTTGTTTGGGGCTACTTTGGGGTGTGTGATTGTACATCTAGGAAGATGACTCTTCCTTAGGGAAACCTGAGTACATGTGAGTGAGCTGGAATGACCCGTTATCTCCATCCTAGAGCTTGGACAGGATGGGGCAGGCAGGCCGCAGGTCTTTCCATGCAGAGAGTGTAGGGATGATAAAGTTTTTAATGGACACCCAAGAAGCTGGGACCTCATTTAGTCTGTAAAGGGATAGGGAAGAGAGGAAGGGTCTCAGAGGGGGTTGGGGGACCTCAGGAAGGTGTTACCCTGGGGCCAAAGGAGTATTGGCTAGTGACATCTTGGCTTGTTGTAAGGGAGGAAGAGATTCTCCTCTACCCCCCTTAGTTCCTATGTGGGCTCTTTGACTGGATCTAGGAAGACAATTAATACAAGAGCTGATGAACCAGAGAAAAGCATGAAAGTTTTATTAAATTTACAGGCACATGGGGATCTTTACAAAAGAGTGAAGTCCAAAAAAAAAAAAGACCAAAGCATGAAGCTTTTATACTTTTTAGACAAAGAATGATAGATTTGTGAAGGAATAACAGGACAGATGGTTCTCTGGATTAGGGTAGTAAATTCTAGGGATGATATTAAGGTCTATGGGGGGCATGTGCAAGCTTGTGGAAGATAAGGGTCATTTCAGAGTTTATATATTCAGATTCATTGCAGCCCAGTTACCAGTCTCTGGTGATAAAGGCTATTTTCTGGTCTTTGTGTGTAGAGAACACCCCTCCCAGTAGACTCTTCAAGGCTTGCTGCTTGTAGGGGAAGACAGGCCAAATGACCCTTTATGAACTTAAAGTTTCTCCAGGGATTTCAGCTTGAAATAATCAATACACCAGTTCAGCATATTTTGAGATGGCATGTACTTGCCTTCTTCAGCATCCAGGTCTTATGTTCAGTTTTAAAATCTCACCCCAGTGCTGTGCTCTCTCTCCATCCCCAGATCTCTTATGAACTTTGCTGTGAAATTTTGCTCTGTGTTACCTGGGGAGACACAGGAATGAGGGAGGGTAACTTAGGGGGAGAGAGGACCAGGAGCAAGAGGACACTGAGTTTGCATGAGTCCTCCCCATTCCACAGGGGCTTTTCTTAGAGCAGTTGCACTTCTGATCACACATTTAGGATTACTGGATTAGCACCTGCCTTTCCCACTCAACCAGGAATCCTGATAGGGCAGGACTCTATGATCTCTGCCCAATGCCAAATCCTTATTAAAAAAAAAATTTTTTTTTATTGTGGCATTAGGAATTGAACCCAGGGGTGCTCTACCACAGAGCTACAGCCCCAGTCATTTTTTTATTTTTTGAGAGGGCATTTCACTAAATTGTCCAGGCTGACCTTGAACTTGCAATCTCCTGCCTTAGCCTCCTGAATAGCTGGGGTTACAGGTGTGTGCCACTATGCCCAGTTCATTACCAAGTCTTAAGAGCCATGGATGATACACAGACCTCTGTCCAAATGCTCAACTGCCAGTTTTCCTTGAAACTGGGACATACAAGTGGATGTTTATCTGATGCCTAGCATTCCTTAGGTTGGCCTGGGACCTTGGCATAGTGTTGAGGAAGTGGAGTCTCCCAAGACCCACAAGTGTTGCCCTCAGTCATGCAGAGGCCAATGGTAGGGCTGCCTCAGAAGGCTCCATCACCACCTTTTGCTCCATCTTCTTGTGCCACAAGAAACATCTCTAGACTAGTGCTGCTTGAAGTGGCCGAATCGGTGAGCCCAGATCCTGTATCCTGTATGCTCCCTGGCTGTCTGCAGATTGTCGTGCATCTCCTTCCTGCAGCTGCAGCTTCTGCCTTTAGCACCAGGACCTCTTCTCCTGGGTTCTGTCTGTCTGGGTGCTGCCTTGGTTCCAGAGAGGAGCAAAGGGACAACCAGCACCTCCCACGGAGTCACATGAGCAGGTGGCAGTGGGAGCCCCCATCCCACGGTTCCTCCAGGCTCTGGGGTTGTAGGACAGATGCACCTGTGGCCATCCTCTGACCTTAAGTCACAGAGATGCCACCTCATCATTTTGGATTAATGTGGTGTGTATAGTTTTCCTATCATTTTTTGACAGAAGGAATTCCAAACAGATGCTCATGATGGGTTCTGATTGCTAGCCTTGAGTAACTAAGAACACTTTCCTGTGTTCTACATGCTTCAAGCAAAAAACTACGTGAGGAAATACCCCAAGAAGGGCTGGGACACACCCTTGTGTCACATGTCAGATGAAGTTGGTATTTGAAAGCCATCTTTATAAAGGGGAGAAATGGGAAAAGGGCAACATTTGAGGGTCTTAGTCCATTTCCTGTTGCTATAACAGAATACCTGAGAATGGTTAACTTATAAAGAGAAGATGTTTGTTTTGTTCAGAGTTCTAGAAGCCGGAAGTCAAAGAGCACAGCACCAGAATCTGCTCAGTTTCTGGTGAAAGTCTCATGCTGATCTGTGCACAGTAGAAACTGGAAGGGTGAGCAAGCGCATGGAGAAGAGGAGAGGGAATCAAACTCCCATGCTAGCTAACCTGGTCCTGTAAGACAGTGTTAATCTATTCATGAGGTTCCACCTCCATGACCCTGACTCCTCACACTAGGCCCACTACAGAATGCAGCTGCACTGGGGAATTAAGGCCCAGGATTAGTTTTGGTGGGAACCTATATTCAAACCATAGCCAGACCCAACTTGCTCTGGGCTGAGCCCCAGCAGCTGTCAATCAGCTTGGAATTTTTCACCATTCTCAGACTTTAGTGGGGATCATTTGATTACCTAGAAATTACTTGAACAAAACTAGCTTCACTGAGTAGCCTATAGGCACAGAATCAACAACTTTCCTGACCAAGCTCATTTCCACAAGAGGCTCAAAGTCAGTAGTAGAGGCTGATCTCTCCTAGCAGCTTCACAAGGGAAATTTTGTCCCTAAATATGAATTTTTGTCCCTAAATGTAAAATGTTAGTGGAGTTGTAGCCACTCCTCCAGGAGCCAAATCTCTGACCAAGTCAGTAAAACTTAGTGAGCTCTCTGCCAATAGAATGTGGGTAAGTTGACTTTCCCAGCTATTATGGTCACTATCCAGATGCTAAAATGACACATTTTGCTGTAAGAATCTGAATGACCCTCACCCATTTATATGTATAAGAAACACTGAATTGTTATAGGGAAAACTGTCTTTGTTCTACATGTACCAAGTGCAGGCTTGTGCATGTGGACCATGAAGCCTAGGGAGATAGGTCCTAAATCCCCAATCCATAGTGAAGAAGTCAAAGAACAGAGAGGCTGAGTATGTTGCTTAAAGTCACATAGCTGGGAGGGGTAGCACCAAGATGCTAGCCCAGCAATGTGACTCAAGGGTCCCCACTCTTAGCCATGATACTACATGACTGTCTTGTGGAGACTATGAGCTGAACCTGGGTCAGATGGGCTGAGGCTCCAGGATGAACCCACTCAGCACCACCCCCATGATGCTGCAATTCATTTAGTTTCTCCAAAGGCCAGGGCCCTCTGCTGTGGTGAGGTTCCAATACAAAGACAGGAGAGATCAGTAAATGGTGGAAAGCAAAGGGATGCCCCATGGCGTTATTGTTCAGAAAGACCTCGAAGGGGGCAGCAGCTTCCTCAAGACAAGACCTTGAGCCCCAGTCTCCTCCACGTGAACAAGGGTGCCCAAATTGTCCCGCGTGTTTGTTTTTATTGGGAGGAAAGTGTATGCTGTGGTGACGCAGAGGTAGCAGATGCTGGCCTGTGCAGACATGTGCACACCAAGTGGCTGACGGCGCTGGCTTCTGATGAGGGCGGCAGGTGCTCCCCAGAAGAACAGAATTTCTCACCATGATTCTCAAATCCCCTTGGCTATTGTTCAATGCGTACTCACTGCAGCAAGGAACATGATCCAGGACAGACCACATGCGAGTGTATTTATTAGTCAGCCTCCCTTAACAAAGCACCACAGACTGGGCAGCTTCACTCACACAGAGCTGCCTCACAGTACTGGAGGCAGTCAGTGTCCAGATTTCCCCTTTTTATAAGGACATCAATCATATTGAAGGGGGCCCTCCTGCAATCCAGCACAGCCTCTTCTTAACTAATTATATCTGCAGTGACCCTCTTTTCAGATAAGGCCACATTCTGAGGTGCTGAAGGTTAACTTCATCGTATGAATTTTGGAAGAAATGCAATTTGACCTATTACACCCACCAAGAGTACAGGGTGTAATATTTCACCGTACTGCACATTAACTTTCCTGTCGTCTCTGGTTGCAAAGTGTCCATTTGAAGGTTTTCACCTTCCAACCTGGTAAACAGGGAGAGAGTATTAACACATCAGTATACAAGTCCACACCAACAAAAGCAACTGTGAGTTCCTGTCCCTCCTGGGATTTTAACAACAGGGGTTAGAGTGAGGAGTTCCATTCTTTTACCAAACTCTGGCATGTCCCTGGTGTGACTTGAGGTCACTCTCAAACATCTCTATATCTCCAATTTTTTGTCAACAAAATGAGAGTGATAAAAGCTTCTTTCCAAGACACCACTGAGGGTCAATGGTACAACAGTCATGAGAATGATGGAGAAACATCTCAGCACCAGGTAGCCCTGGATACTTTATTAGGACTGGCATGTGTGGCAGTGAACAAAGGGTGTTGTACCCATGAACAGTCTTTTTTTTCACTCAAACTTGAATATAAATCTTTTCGAGCTCTCTGGATGGCAGTTGATGCCAACCCTACCAAAGAAACTTTTTTTTTTTTTCTGTTTACCAAATAAACTTTTTGAATAAGGGAAGAGGTGAGAGCTAAAAGGTGCAAGAGTGTGCTGTTGATTTGTGAATTTTGTACCCAGATAACTTTATCACACTTCTCTCATTTTCATGTCATTTGATCATCTTTGGACATTAACTTTGCTTTTATAAAATCATTAAAATATAAAAATACACCATTTAATAAGAGAATATACACTTTGATAAATGAACAAATTTGCAAACTTCGCTATTTGGGGACAAATGGAGACCAGGTGATGAAAGTGGTGCTTTGTCAGGTAAGGACAAATAGGCATCGGGCGAGGTCATTTCCCCAGTGTCAGCTGCTACCCTCCACAGGCTCTACCCCAAAGAGGGGAGGAGGACAACTGACCACAAAATGAGGCTACAGAGTGGTAGTTGTGAAACTTCATGGAAGGTTAGGGACTGTGGATCCTTCTCAGGACCAGGAAGGCTTCCCAGAGAAAGGCCACCTTCTGGAGAGGTCATTCCAGGAAGCAGAACCAGCAGGTCACCAAGTGTTTCCTGAGGGCCTTAGGGATGAGCTATTGGGTAGATGGGTTGGGAACAAGTTCCTACTTTAGGCAAAGACCATGAAGCATCATTATCCTCAACTCTGATTGAAGCAGGTGAAAATAAAGTTGATAGGTGACCACTTTAACCCTTTTACAAAAATACAGCAATTCATGGAGCTCAGCCTAACACTAGTGCCAAAGAAAAAGGAAACACCACCAGTTTTCATCGTTGGGCCCATATAACAGAATGTGGCTTTCAAGCTATTAGAATTCCTGGGGGCTTCTAAGATAGACCAATGCCTGGACAGAATCAGTTAAATCAGAGTTTCTGTATGGTGCTAGCCTCCAGTCAGCAGTATTTCACCAGACCCCTAGTTCTTGGTTTATCCCCATGATCACAGAAGGGGCAACTACCCAGGATTTTCGCTAAAGGGGAACAGAAGTAGCTACCTCAGGACTCCTACCTGAGCAACAAATAAGATACCACGCCTGAAGCACCAGCACAAAGTTCTCTACCTACAATAAATGTAACCCCCACACGCTAGCGGGATTGTCCCTACCATTTGCCCCCGGAAGATGGAAAATACCTCTTCATCACTTGGGCATTCACCGTTTCTTTAGGGCAAACAGCATCTCTGTCTCATCTCTCATTTCTAATCCCTGCACCTACACCTCACATCGTGTTCCCTGGACATAGCAGTGCTAGGACCCTATTCTGACTTAGTTCAGCAACAGGAGTGACCCCTCAGACTGAACCTCAGGGGCTCTGCCTCTGGAACTTCATCCAGCCCCTCCCCACACCTCCTCAACCACAGCTCCCGTCAGCTCCTGCACCCACACAGGATCCCTGGAAGGACCCTCCATAAAAAGGGCTCCAAGTCTGTGCTGAGGGGCCCGGGTTCAAATGCCATAGGCCATTGCCACTGTCCTCCCCACTCTGAGGGGCGGGGGGAGGGTCCTCGGGAGTCGCTTCTTGGTTCCCGGGGCCCTGACTCTGGGTTTACAGTCAAGCATCGGCTCCTTTCGAGCGACCTAGTTTTATTTGGGGAGGGGGAACACATATGGTAGGACTCCCACTCCGTCCACGAGGAATTTCAGCGGTTTTAGCGTCCCAAAAGACTCCCAGGGGGTGGGTTCTACTGCGCTCGGGTGGGGAAACCGAGGCTCAGAGGGACAAGGGAGGTACCTAAGGTCACGCGGCCCCTTTGGCGGGCGGGGACGCGGGGCGCAGAGTTGGGACTTGGGCCGTGCGCATCCAGGACCGCGGCTCCCCGGGCTCGGCTGTCGCAGCGCGGTCGCCGCGGAGGACCGCGGCCGGGGCGCGGGCGGGCGCCAGTGCGCAGGCGCGGCGGGCGGGAGGGGACGCGCTCGGGGCGCGCGCGCTGGGCAGCCGGCGCCCCAACTCCGCCCGCCCCGCGCCCCGGCGCCTAGCCGCCCGCCGCCCGCCCGCCCCGGCGCCGCCGCCCGCGCCCCGGCGCCCCGGGCCGGCGAGGGGCGCGCCCGTAGCCGCTGCCGCTGCATGGCGCTGAGATGGCGGGGGCGCCGCGCGGCCAAGGCGGCGGCGGAGGCGGCGCGGGCGAGCCCGGGGGCGCCGAGCGGGCGGCCGGGCCGGGCGGCCGGCGCGGGTTCCGGGCGTGCGGCGAGGAGTTCGCGTGCCCCGAGCTGGAGGCGCTGTTCCGCGGCTACACTCTGCGGCTGGAGCAGGCAGCCACGCTGAAGGCTCTGGCTGTGCTCAGCCTACTGGCGGGCGCGCTGGCACTGGCCGAGTTGCTAGGCGCGCCGGGGCCCGCGCCCGGCCTGGCCAAGGGGTCGCACCCGGTGCACTGCGTCCTCTTTTTGGCGCTGCTTGTGGTCACCAATGTCCGGTCCCTGCAGGTGCCTCAGCTGCAGCAGGTCGGTCAGCTGGCGCTGCTCTTCAGTCTCACCTTCGCGCTGCTGTGCTGCCCCTTTGCACTGGGCGGCCCCGCCAGGGGCTCTGCCGGGGCGGCTGCGGGGTCGGCCGCAGCCGAACAGGGGGTTTGGCAGCTTCTTTTGGTCACCTTCGTTTCCTATGCCTTGCTGCCCGTGCGCAGCCTGCTGGCCATCGGCTTTGGGCTTGTGGTGGCCGCCTCGCACTTACTGGTTACAGCCACCTTGGTCCCAGCCAAGCGCCCGCGTCTCTGGAGGACGGTAAGTGCTGCCACACGCCCCCCCCCCTTCCCATTTGGTCTGAGACACACCTGCTTGGCGGGACTGGGAATGCCCAGAGTTGGGCGCGCTTTTTCCTACCCAGCGGGTGGGGAAACTGAGGTGCTAAATGGGGGGTGGTTGTTCAAGGTCACTCAACAAGCTGAGGACGCAGTAGGGACTGGCACCCGCGACCTGGGCTTTTTCCTCCGATATACCGTCCACAAAGCACCTCTGGGCGTGCGATGTGGAGACGCGAGACAGGCATGGAGAGGGGGAGGATTGGCCAAGGTCAGGCGGCTGGTGAGCGTCCAAAAGGGTGCAAGAGCAGGATCCAGTACTCTTTCACTATACTCATCCCTACAGAGGGGTGAAAATGGGAAGGGGCGCGGACCCCAGGCCGGATTCTTCCTCTGGAATGCAGCCCCGGGCTCCTCCCTCGCTTACCTGGCGCGTGTTTGGGGCTCACCTCTCAGCCCTGAGGACCCAGGGGAGAAAGAGTAGTGGGGAGGACTTTGCGGTCCAGTGTGGACCCGCCTTGGTCCAGAAGGAGCAGGATTTGCGAAGGTCACACACCTCCAGTTCCTCCCGCCCCACTCGGCGATCGCCCTGACCCTAGCTCCGCAGCGCTGGAACTTTGTCACTGTCTTCCCAGCTTGGCGGGAGAGGTGGTTGCAAGGGCAAGGACTCAGGACGTCTGACTCCTGAGGGCTCCTTTGGACTGTAGAGTCGTCTGTTCCTATCAGGCCACCCCACCCTGATGGGAGATGGACCAGGCGACTTTGCTCCCAGGGACTTTGGGAGCCTTCCCTGGTGTCCTCAGTGCAGAGGGATGGTTTTGTTTTTTCTCCGACTGCAGTTTAACAGGAGGGTGGTGTGAACCAGATGGGGTTGGAGATCCCCTCTGAGGAAAGAAGTGGTGTGTGTGGGAAATAGAGAGAGAGAGAGAGAGAGAGAGAGAGAGAGAGAGAGAGAGAGAGAGAGAGAGCAGACAGACAAGGACCAAAGGGGGAAGAGAGAGAGAGAGAGAGAGAGAGAGAGAGAGAGAGAGAGAGAGAGAGAAAGAAAGCAGACAGACAAGGGCCAAAGGGGGAAGCCTGACAGAAGGAGATTCTAAATTGGGCAAGAATAACGTGGTGCTGGGGGTAGGTGTATGAGATAGTGTTTAGACAGTTTTGCCTGGGGGACCAACAGGACCAACCCCCAAGGAACTAGAAGACCTGGGGACCAACATCCAACACCTTACCCAAGACCCTGATACCAGGGGCAACACTTGGGCAAAGGGGTCATGAGATGCACAACTAGGCACAGGGTGGGCACATCACTGGCTTGCAGTTTAAGGCTAGAGAGAGATGGCATGTGCTCAAACCCATGGCAGAGAGCACAGGAAGGAAGAAGGAAGAATGTGTGGAGCAGAACTGGCAAAGAGGGGGTCGGGAGTGGGAGGAGGAGAGGAGGAGAAGTAGGGGTGAGGCCAGTGCTATAGAAGAGGGGAGGAGAAAGGCAGAAAAGAGAGGAACAAAACCATAGGATTGTGTGTGGGGGCAGGGTTCTCCAGCATGCCCCTCTACTGCCTCCTCTGGGCTGTGCCTGAGCCTTGTGTGACCATTCTGAGGGGGCTCTCCCATGTC